>NC_056671.1:33538602-34163602 GCF_018350195.1 Panthera tigris | reverse complement strand
AATTAGTGTTTTCGTATTCTTTGGGTAAATGCTGAGTAGTGGAATTACTGGGTCATATGGTAGTTCTATTTTTAACTTTTTGAGGAACCTCATACTGTTTTCTGCACCAATATGCATTCTCACCAGCAGTGCCCTATGGTTCCTTTCTTTCCACACCCTCACCAAGACTTGCTGTTTCCTGTGTTTTTGATTTTAGCCATTCTGACAGGTATGAAGTGACATCTCAATTTGGTCTTGATATGCATGTCTCTGATGATTAGCAATGTTGAGCATCTTTTCATGGGGTGCACTTTTAATTAATTTATGGCTTTAAAACAAATGTAATGAATAAAAGTTAGAACGTATCTCAGCAAAAGCATGGTGAATGGAAAACATACATACAATTGCAGAAATAAGTACAAATGTACCCAGTAATCACAGGAACTATAACTTAATTTAACTCACATGTTAAAATACAGAGGATTGAATTTTAAAATTCAGCAACATGCTGATTACGTAAATGAAAATAAAGAGTTCAAAAACGTGATGTTGAGTTTAAATAATTAAATTGTTTTCTAAGATGATACCGCTTATGTATAATTTTAAAACACAGAGAAGAGTACTACATATTGTTTATGAGGATATATGTAATTAAGATATAGACGATAGAGAGGCACATGGGTGGCTCAGTTAGTTAAACATCCTACGCTTGATCTCAGCTCAGGTCTTGATCTCAGGGTCATGAGTCCAAGCCCTGCATTGGACTCCATGCTGGGCGTGAAGCCTATTTAAAAAAAATCTAAGAGATAGAAACTAGGGGAACACTCACCAAATTTGTGGCAGGTTCTCTGAGGAGGAGGCAAGCAGGTTTGTACCTGGGTGTCAAAGCCAGATGCGACTTTATCACTTTCTACACATTCCATTTTAATAAAATCCAGAGCAAAAAAAAAAATGACTGTTAACATCTGTTGTCTTTTAAAGTGAGTAGTCGGCAAGTATGGATCCCTCTATTTCTCTGCCATGTTGGCCCCTCCAATAGCACTGCTAGGAATTTACCCAAGGGATACAGGAGTGCTGATGCAGAGGGGCACGTGTACCCCAACGTTTACAGCAGCACTTTCAACAATCACCAAATTATGGAAAAAGCCTAAATGTCCATCAACTGACGAATGGATAAAGCAGATGTGGCTTATATATACAGTGGAATACTACTTGGCAATGAGAAAGAATGAAATCTGGCCATTTGCAGCAACGTGGTTGGAACTGGAGGGTATTACGCTAAGTGAAATAAGTCAGTCAAAGAAAGACAGATACCATATGTTTCCACTCATATGTGGATCTTGAGAAACTTAACAGAAGACCGTGGGGGAATGGAAGGGGGAAAAATTTACAGAGAGGGAGGGATGCAAACCATAAGAGACTCTTAAATACAGAGAACAAACTGAGGGTTGATGGGGGGCGGGGGAGAGGGGGAAATGGGCGATGGGCACTGAGGAGGGCACTCGTTGGGATGAGCACTGGGTGTTGTACGGAAACCAATTTGACAATAAATTATATTTTTTAAAAAAGAAAAATGACCAACAAAAATAAAAATAATTTTGTTGCAGAGAACAAATAAATGAATAAAGTGAGTATTTGGGTGTTTGCGTATTCTGCTTTAAAAAAAATCAACAAGGGAGGGAGAAGACATCAAGCAGGCAGGTCCTTGTGTACTGCCGGCAGACATGTGTCCCCTCCAATGGGACAGTGATCTCAGTAATGCTGAGAATTGGGAAGATGGCTTTCTAGAATCTCACCTACAAAATGGGCATAAGTTTGGCCTTGATACAACTGTGTACCGTGTACAAAAGAGCACTGTGCTCCCTAGGAATAAAATTTATGCCAGAAAAGTGGACAGTCAGGGTCCTGTGTAGTTTAAAATTTCATATCAAGGTATAACCCACACATTACAGTAAAGATCCTGTGATTCAGACAAAAGGCCCTCACCACTGGGGAACCTTGGGGAACTCAGGAACCATTCCAAGATAGTTTCACCATCTGAAAAACAGTCACCTCAATAGTTTGTAGGGTTACATGAGGATCGGGCGACAGATTTGCAGGGTTTTCTTCATTTTATAAATTAACTTCTGTGTCAGTTGGCAGTCAGACGCTGATTACTAAGGGTCAAGGAGAACACGGTGATGGAATAGCCAATTCCCTGATTTCACTGATTTTACTCTGGGCTGATAATTTGAGATTATGACCTTGAAGAAAGTTATAAAGCGTAGGAAGACTGGTATTCGTTTGGTTGGTAAGGAGTATCATTTATTAATAAGGGAATCGTTTTTAATTCAATTACTGAGCAGAGCAAGCCACTGGTATTTCTGTGTTCCTGAGAAAATCAGTTGGAAAACCATATGTAAATGAGAACTCAGGGAAAACTGCCTCTCACATCGGAGCCAACTTTTCCTGGTTGAACGACTTTTTAGAATCACATTAAAGCCTATTCATTATTTTGATATTGAAGGCCAACCTCTCACAGACTTCGTCCACCCTGGGAGTCCTCCCCATCAGCTGTGAGAGCTGGAAGGACCGGGAGGTATGAGAATTGCTGAGAGTTGATATAATTATCTCTGGCAAAGCATGAGGGTGGACGCCATCTGTCTCTTTAGGGCACGAAATGTAACAAGGAATGCCAAGTGAGGATGCGTCCTGAGATGACAGAGCAACTGAGCGGCCAGCTTCTGCTCTGTGGCTCTCCAGACACACATTCGCACACTCACGCACACGCACGCCCACACCTGCTCACGCACTTCAGAATGTCCAAGTGTGAGGCAGAATTGTCCAAATTGTCTTGTGTGTCTGTGCTTGCACATTTGTTATAATAATTGGGCTAAATAACATCAGCTTCTACGACCCTAGACTCTTAATAAATGCAACCCATTCATTTTCACAAGCAGGTTTGAATGTCACAAAGCCTGTATTTTACACGAAAAAGTCAAGCTCCTAAAATATCTTCACACGCATCCTCGGAAACAGGGACCAGAGGTCTCTTCCCCTCTGTTGGAGGCACAATGAATGAATGTGCGGGCTTCAGAAGGGATTAAAGGACCTCCTCCCATCCCCCCTGCCCTGCGCACAGGAAGAAGTCAGTGTGCCTTTCTCATCTCGGGCTGGTCATGCTAGTAAGGAACACACAACATAAAAATCACTCAGAGAAGGAGCCAAGTTAAAAACAATTTGCATTTAGGTATGACATAAAAATGTCATTAGGTATGACATTTAGTGACATGCTCTGTGTATCTATGGAAATAGGATATATCAATGGCTGCTGGACTTCAACTTTGTAAGAATGTTCAGGAAATGAAAATCTTGAGATCTGCAAAGGCCTCGCTTTTCTCGGCTTCAGTTGACCTGATTTCTCTTTCTCCTCTCCTTATCCACTAACCTGGTGAATCTGTTCTAGGAAGAATGTGCCTTAGGGTCAACCTCTCCACCCTCTGACTGCTTCCACACTGGGGTGGGGACAGTTTCCATCTCCCCTTTCCAGTCTCAATTCCCAAAAGCGTTATCTCTGAGACTGTATTGGGAGTGGAGGTAGGATCTCTGACACAGGATCAAAGCCAATGCCTCGGAGGGCTGCTAAGATAACCAGACACTGGACGACAACGCTCTGAGCTACCGTAAATCGCCCACAATCTGTGACTCTCCAGGATTTTCTGCGACTTATGTTATTTTTAGTGACTGACTTGTTAATATGTTCTGCTTGATAATATAAATTCGTATGTTATGTCCGGGACAAAGCAGTGAACATTGCATTAGCGGTTAGGGGCAACCAAGATATTGATTTTTGTTCAGTAACTTGCTGTTGTTACGCAAGCACCAAAACTCCTTGCCTTGGCATTCAAGGCCCTCCATAATCTGGCTCCATCCTGGCTGTCTAGTACCATGTGCCACTTCACGGGACCTGTGGTCCTATCCTACGGACATGATCCATTTCCAAACAGGCCATGGACCAGCAACATTCTGTGTCTTTGCTTGGCCGTTCCTTCAGCTGAAAATGCCATTCCCTCCCTGTGTCTATGGGACTCATGCTCACTCGTGACCCACACTGCTAAGTACTCCAGTCTTGGTAACAACAGGAGAGATGCATGTACCCCTAATGTCAACTTGGGACCCCCCAAAAATCCTACTTCTCTTGAGCAGTACATTACCCATCATTGTAATGAGTTAAAAAGGCAGCGGTAGGGCATAACAAGGAATTAAAAATGCATCTTAAACATAGGAAGAAACACTCAGTCTCACTCATAGAAAGAGAAATGTTAGACAAAACCCTATTAAGATGCCATTTCTAACCTAGCAGTTGGCAGAAATGAAGTTTGATAGAACAACTACGTTAAGGCTGTTGCATAAAGGGCATTTTCACGTAGAGTTGCAGGTATAAAAATATGCACGATGACCAGGAATGGCTATTTGAAAATATCTGGTAAATGACACATACATCCATTCTTGACCCAGAAATTTCACTTCCGGGAATGTATCCTACATATATGCTGTTGGTACACGTGTGTGTGTGTATACATACATATATTGTGTGTGTGTGTATATATATATATATATATATATATATATATACTTGCATATATATATTGTGTGTGTGTGTATATATATATATATATATATATATAGTGCGTATACACACACACACACACACACACACACATATGAAGTTATGTGATACATCATTGTAACTGCAAAAGAAACCGAATGTCCATTAGTAGGGGGTGGGTGCATTCACCAATTATATCAAATATATTACGGTACATACGTTCAATGCAAAGAATAAGGGAGCTCTATATGTGTTGGTAGGGAAAAGCCTGTGAGATATTTTGTTATATTAGGTACAGATAATAGGGCACATTTCAAAAGGGGTGAAGAAAATCTCTAAGAGGATATACAAGAAGCCAATAATTATGGTTACTTGTTGCTTTGTTCTGATTTGGTAAAGGAGAAAACTGGGTAGATGCGGAATGTGCTGGGAAGAAGGTGTTGGCCATACTTTTTAATATTTTCTGATTGTAAAACATGTGAACGTATTACCTAATCAAAAATTTAAAAAACAAATTTTCAATTATGAAAGTGGATTTGCCACTTTAGAGGCTAACTCCAAACACTGGAAAGAGCTGTCTGAAGGGAGGGGAGGAGAGGGCAGGGGAGGGAAGAGAGGGGAAAGTAGGGGAGGTGAAAGAAGGTAGGAGAGGAGAGGAAACAGGATGGGAGGGGAGGAGGGGAGGAGACATAGCATTTGCTTTCCTGATAAAGGCTTCTTATAGGCTGAAATGGCTCTTGGAATAATAAATTAGATACATTTATTACCATCGGTTTTTCCTTTTATTTCAACAAAACTGACCCATTTCTTAGGATACAATGCTATTACTTAATCATACTGTTCTATCATTTGAGAAACGAATACCCATCAATCGGTTTAATTCACAGTTGTAATAACAAAACCAATAAATGGAAGGAAGAATGCTGGATTCGAATTCTGGCACAACTCTGGCAAGCATCTGTCGTGTTGGAAGTCACTTAAACCATCTGAGTCTTCAGTCTTTTAATGAAAAATGAAGTCAAGCCATGTCGCTCTCGTTCTTCCTCCCAGGATGTTGTCAGATTCCAGCGTAGAGCAGCCGGTCAAGAACACCGTAATCTTGGTTCCCCCCACCCCCCGCAAACCAGAAATGCCTTCCATGCCCTGGCATGGACCTGACCTCCTCCTTTCCTCGGGACCCCTCTGGTGTGGTACCCAGAGCTGTGCGTGCCGCAGACAGACGCAGTCCTCACAAGGGGCGCTGTTCCCAGCTTCATGTTCTTCCGGACCGTGGTCAGCTCTCAGTCTGTCTTCCTTAGGACAGCAGAACAATGAGCTGATGACTTTCAGAAGCACATCTACAGTCATTTGTAAGGCCAGGAGCTCAGAGCTTAGAAGGAAACTATTCCCCAAAGGCATCCCTGTAGACTTTGCACACAAAGACGCATTGGCCCTGTCCTCTGGGTTTTAGGGGTGGCCCTTAGATCAACCTTGGTCTTTCCAGCAGACATATGTTCATAAGTAGGAGCAGCCATTACACAGCCTTTAAAACCAAACTTCTAAACACCCATGACCTGACACATGAGTTTTGTACACCCTTGTTGTGTTACTTCACGGGGATGGTGGTCTTAGGGACTTCACGGGTGACAAAGCACAAACAAGAGGTGCGTCCTTGTATCCCGATCACTAAGAGGCATAGACATTAAAGCAAGGGATATCTCCCAAGAAGTTCAAGGCTCTCTGAACGCCTCCCTGTAGTAAACGCCATCAGTAGATTTAACATCTTCCTGACATTCAAAGCTGTGTTCTTATCTATAGGAACAAAAGGGAGTAGTAGCAATCAAATCCTAGGCAACAAGTTAGCAAAACAAATTTACACTTGGCTTTGTGTGTGTCTCATAGACACATTACATATATTTTATTATTCCTCCTATTTGTACTTTGACATGTTGGCCTTCCCAGAGGATAAGCCCTTGAGTTAAAAAAAAAAAAAAAAAAAAAACTGGCCAGAAGTGAACCGGTGAATAAAGTGAACCCCTTGCACATTCTTCAAAGGAACCAATGCATCTGGAGAGAATGGCCAGTCCCACCTGGCTCCCCAGGCATCCTTTGTTCCTCTAAGACCAACAAACTCCCCCTTCCCTGTGGCATCCCCGGCGGAGGGCAGCAGTCCATGACTCCTCTCGTTGAGATCCCACGATCTGGCAGGATCCTGAGGGATGTCATCTTGCAGCCTGAGTTCTGAAGGGGCCAGTGCAATGTCAGAAGGTCTCCAGTGATACTTCCGTGCTGAGAAAGTTGTGTCATCAAGAGAAAGAAAATGTCCCTTCGTTCCAGCATTACGCCCTCCTCTGGTGGTGAGGTCACTGGGTGCACAATTTGGATTTTCAGATTGAAAGGTCCTGATGCTTTTGTGACCGGCTGGATAATCCTCTGCCACACAGATGCATTGTCCCACTTGAACTCGCCACAAATGGAGAATAAGCGGCTTCCGTGAGCTCCTTAATTTCCGCAGAGGCTGAAAAAAACTCCCTGGCAACTCCCGGGCGCGAGCTTTGCATCCATGCAGGGGGATTTGCGCGGCCGGCCCCACCCCCACCCCATCCCCTGCGCACAAAAAGGCTTCTATTTTTTTCAGGGATTACATGGAGGGCAGAGAAAAGAGCAGGCGAAACACGTGACAAGGGGTGTAGTGTGAATAGCTGGGCCGAAGCTGGCACTTTGAGTCTGTGGCTAATTTACTGCGTGGGTTTCCTTTCCTGAGGCTTTGAAGGGCTTGGTTGCACTCCGCCCATCAAAATCATAATAACGCTACATATCCTTGAATGCTCAGAGTGCCTTTCACGCAAGGAACTCGAAAGCACTTTGACTTATTCGGAATAAAATGAAAGGGATCCTCAGAGGAACCCTTATCCCTAAAGCCCACTGTGCCAAGCTAAAGTTTCAGACAAGTCCTTTAAAAATACCGTCTTATTCTCGAGGTGCCTGGGCGGCTCAGTCAAGTGTCCGAGTTTGGTTCGGGGCATGATCTCACGGTTTGTGGGTTCGAGCCCCTGCTTCGGATTCTGTGTCTCCCTCCCCCTCTGCCCCTCCCCTGCTCATGCTCTGTCTCTCTCTCAAAAGTGAATAAACATAAAAAGATGTTTTTCAATTAAAATCATCATCTTCTTCTAGCCCTTGGAGTGGGTTGCACACTCATGCTTTGGCCCTGCACTCAGCTACCCCGGGCTGGTCTGGCTCATCCATTGGAGGGACCAGCCTGATTCACTCATGCAGGGGGCGGGAAGTTGCAGCCTGAATCTGTCTGCCCCCAGCACGGTGCCCCAAAGTCCACCGGCACCGCTCCATGCCTTTTTGCTGAGCATGGAGTCCCGAGCGAGATGATGGGTCCAATCTGGTCCTCCCAGCAGTTGATGCGATCAGAGCCAAATCCTTCCTATTCTCAGAGGTTCAGGGCAACTCAAGAGAATGGGCGCCTAAGAGGATTAAATGCCCACTGAGGAGAGACGCCGAAAACAAACGGCAGGAGGATGGAGAGAGGGAAACAGCTCAGGGGACTCACACATTTTAAAGGCTGTAAGTTCTTGTGATATCGTCTCACCTCCAATTCTAGTGGCAAATATGGAGGATAGAGGTGATGAGTTGTTAAGTCGTGCTGACATCGTGCATGGGGACCAGAGTCCCTAACCCCTCCTTCTGCTCACAAACGTATTAACTAGGAAAAATGGCTCAAAAACGTGCCAGGCTTCCAGAGTACTTTGGGATGTATTTATTTGCAGGCGTCACCAATTTTCGTATTGACACATTTATGACATGAAGCAAAGTCAAACGAAATACTATTGTGTCAAGAGTTGCAATCAAGATTAGTTAGGACCAGTCAAACAAAGACGCCTGTACCTGAGATCTGTGGTCACTCCACGCTGTCCTCCAGCTCGGAAGTGAGTTTTAAGTATTACACGATTTATCATTTATTAAAGAAATGTGAATTTGGAAGTTAAAGGTGACTGAATCTGATATTAACGGCCACGTAGTGATCATTGTGTGCTATTTCGTTCCATTCTTCACATCTGCGAACAATCCAGCATCTGTCAGTTCTGGGATTATAATTCTGGTGAAAATGAAGCTTCCAGCAGCGTGTTAGGAATGGGGCATGGTGTTTGTTTGTTTGTTTGTTTGTTTGTAACTAGGAGATAAAATTTGACAGCATGGTGGTAGAACTTCACCAACACTGGTGATCATTCACCTCATTTCTGCCTCATCCCAGGCTTCGACTGTGGATTCTGGAAAAGAAAGAGTGGCCTCAGCGTCCTGGTTATGTGAGTAATCGGGTTCCAGGGCCTCCAGCCTCACTCAGTTCTCCTGACAACTCCCTGCATCTGGAAAACATTAAATAGCCTCATCCTTTGTGTGGATCCATTATGTTCTATCAAATTCATCATCAATTATCAAATGATGGTGAAGAATGTTTGAAATCAGAACGAAGAGGAAATACTTACGGATGAAGAAAGGGATCTAAAATGAAAGCTGAGTTCTCCCAGTGGTAGGACAAGGAGATCAGTGCTGTACGTTCCCTTAAATGCAATGGCTTTTGATATACTTTTTAAACCAGAAGGTAAGAAAGTTGGCTTTACTTACGTGAGAAGAAGCAAAGCCAGGGTCTAAGTTGATATATGTCTTCATGCTCAGAAGGCTTATGTCATGGCCACAAAGCCAGGTTTGGGCTATATTGGCATCTGCCACGGGAAAAGTTTTTAGTATATGTGCTGCCGAAGCGAGCACAGCCACGGGAAAAGTTAAAATAAGAACCACCCCCCCAAAAGAGGGGAGGCTCTCAAGGAAAATCATTCCCACAGACACCGCCCATGGTACCCAACCTAGCCTTACAGACTGAGTAATCTAAGGACTGAGAGTCTGTCAACCTGGGGTGGATACAGACCTTCACAAGATGGCTGTTCTTGTGTCAGTCCACATCTGACTTCTGAAAACCTTAGCAATCGGCATTCAGGATGTGTAGTCCTACATTGGGCAGGGAGACCGGTTTCTGGGCTAGGGGGACTGCCACTCCCCCAACACTAGCCCAGCAACGAAACCAGAAGACCCATGCATGAAAAGGTGCTAGCCTGGAGATTTCAGACCCTCTACCTATGTTAACAGGTATACATGAGATCACATGTGGGCACCGGGGGTGGGCAAGGGGGACCAGCACGTTCCCCTTTTGAGCTGGTCAGGAAGGCAAAACTAAAGTGCTTGCCCCTTTCATAGCCCGGAATGCAAATTCTCAGAGAGAGAGAGAGAGAGAGAGAGAGAGAGATTTCAGAGAGAGAGAAAGAGGGGGAGGGAGACACTGCAGGGTGGGAGAGAGAGAGAGCGCTGAGCTCGTTATCAAGTGGTCTTTCTTTTCCAGCCAGCTTCAGAGAACCATCTGTTGATGTGGCCAGGAAATGCTGGCTGGGAGCTCCATGAAGGAGCCGAGAGGTGCTGGCAGCCTGGCACCTGTGTAAATGTCTGTCGCAGCAAGAGTGACCCCATAATCACCTCGAGCTTCTTTGAGCAGAAGTTCCCCATCAACCTGAGCCTGATTTTAGCGCAGTCCTCCAGGCCCCCTCCCTGGGAGGAAGCCGGCCCCACAGCCCCTCCATGGAAGTTTCAGCTCCTCCCCGAGGTGGGGGAGGACACTCCACTCAGGCTTGACATCAAGGACATTACTGGAAATACCCCAGCTGGGTGCTTTCTTCTGATCCATCAGTACTTTCAGCCAGGATGCTCAAGAGATCCACTGTTTGTAAATTCAGAATCCAAGTTTAAACAGCAGAGCAAAGCACCTCTGGACTCCAAGCGGTTCTCAAAACCTCCCATTTCAATACTCCCACCTGCCCTGCCTCCCCTTTCCTGTTTCTTCAATCCTCGGTGACATGATGTGTCATTTTCAACTTACATGAGGAAGAGTTGTTGTGCACCAAACTTAGGCTAGAAGCCACTTTCATTAAGTCAGTCGAGTATCAGGCATATATAAGTGTTCACAAACATCACATAATGCCAGGGCTACCTCTTGGCTCACTGTTCAGACTTAGCCCTTTTTATTCCAAATATCAGCACCCCCCGCATCCAGCAATCATCTAAGAAAAAGCTTCCTCCACTTGCGAAAAAGTGGAGGAAAATGAAAATCAACTTAAACGCATTCCAGACCATTTTTGTACGAAATAGTTTGCATTCTCCAAACTGTTGGAATGAAGGTAATGTCTTGGAGCTTTCAAAGTAACGAGAGTGTGCAGATTCAAGCTTGAGGACATGGTTGAACAGTGGTGTGTCCGGATGAAATAATGAGCTGAAGTGAGAAGCATCTATTTGCAAAAGGAGCTGGGCCTTCCCCAGACAGGCTCCTCAAGCTGTTGGAAATAACGCCTAACCTGCCGTGCCCTGAAGTGCGAGGGACTCATCCACCGGCGAGAATCGACAAGACAGTACGGGCAGGGGTTAAGGGCACACACTTGAATCTGGGCTGCACTTGCTGGCTGTGTGATTGCGGGCAATGACCTACCTTCTTTGTGCCTCAGTGTTTCTCACCTGTAAAACAGATACTAATAAGATTGCTAATAGATTATTAGCAATGATAATCCTGCCTACCTCGTAATATCTTGTGTGGATTAAATGAGTTAATAGCCGTGAAGCCCCTCAAAAATTTCCCAGCTTCTATTGTAAGCTTGCTAAAAAAAAGTTCACATAATAAATATGCACTATTTTTAAAGAGTTTTTTAATGTTTATTCATTTTTTTTAGAGAAAGAGACAGAGAAAGAGTGGGGAAGGGGCAGAGACAGAGTGAGAGAGAGAGAGAGAGAGAGAGAGAGAGAAGGAGTGGCAGAGGGAGAGGGAGACAGAATCCCAAGCAGGCTTCAGGCTCTGAGCTGTCCGCAGAGAGCCTGTCACGGGGCTTGAACCTACAAATGGCGAGATCATGACCTGAGCCAAAGTCAGGTGCTTAACTGACTGAGCCACCCTGGCGCCCCAAGAAATCAGCACTATTAAGGGACAAGCTGGACTTTTCCAAGTCTCCTGCTAAAGGCCAGGAACTGTGGGCAGCAGTTAGGAGCTGGGAGTAGTCTCCAATCAATAGCTAGTCACAAAATAGGCACCTCAGTCCTGCAACAGTAGGAACTGGATTCTTCCATCAGTCTGCATGAGCTTGGACGATGACCCCTGAGCTCCAGACGAGAACTGTGTGGTTTCCTGGCACCCTGACTGCAGCCTTGTGAGATCCTGAGCAAAGCGTCCAATCAAGGCAGGCCCTGACTACTGTGTATAGAAATGCAAGACAATAAATGGGATTTGCTTTAAGCCACCAAGTTAGTGGTAATTTGTTACACAGTTGTAGATGACTAATACGAAGAAGAAAAGAAGTCTCCATAAATAGATAGGATCTTTTGAGTTCTCTCAAGGGGTATTGATTTTTCTTTTCCGTACAGGGTAAAAGTAGGCAGCTTTAGTGACTGAATACGCTCCATGATAAGACACACACTTAACTATTTTCTCTCTTGGAAATGCAATTTACCAGTATGAAGATATAGGGACTTTGGATGATTCGAGTTCCCCAATAGTAGATGGATTTTGCAAATGGCACATCGATTCCTATTTCTTCTTCCCATAGAATATGAGGAAAAGAGAAAAACAAGAAAATCCAGGGAAGCTAATCAGTAAAGCAGAACCATTTTGTAAGCCAGGTCTGTAAGATAAAAGTTTCCATACAAACATTTATTTAAGATGGACGTACGTCAACTCTAATAGGAACTAGGGGCTAATCATCATTGAATTCTATTTTCATCAATTCCATTTTCCTCTTACTTTTATCAATGCCCAGTCATGTGTTCTAGCTGACTGCAAATTGGCCACATACTGTATGTAAATTTTGCCTCTCTGATTAACGTTAGTTCACATGCATACACTATTCCATATCTCATTACAATCCATCGAGGTTTGACTAAAGAACATGGATTCTGGGTCATAAAACTTGGCTTCACGGATGCTTCTTAATGGTCGTGATCTTTTTAAGTGGATAACTTAACAGCTCCAAACTCCCTTTTCCTGAGAAATAAATGGGAGCCTCCGTAATACCCACTCAGAGGCGAGAACGCCAAGCCAAAAGTGGCCATAACGTATCTCCTGCTTTGTGAACTGGTAAGAGGTCTTCAAAGTTCAATTCCAACTCCCCTTTCTCTCGCAGGCTTGCAAGTACACTCAAACAGGACCAGGATAAGCTCAGCCAACTACTGTGGCCTCCAGACAGCTTTGTGTACGTTCTGCACAGTTTCAAGAGTGAAGAGAGTGACTGGCCCACCCCACTGAGAGCTGGGGACACTGAATTCCTGGGACCGGGCCATGGGGCTGTAGGGGGCATCCAGTGCTGAGGGCCAACTGGGTATGGCAGCCTCTGGAGATAGGGCAGGGAGCCCATGCTCTTCAGCAATGTAGGGACTGCCTTCCAATTCAGGACCAAGTCAACTCCACCATTCTGGCCAACAAAAAAGCTCCCAGTCCCTAGAGGAATTCCCCTCCTCCTCCCCAGAGGGTCCATAAGGTGAAGGAGAGAACCCCGATTCTGGTGAAGGAAATAGGTAGGGCTGCAAGTCTCAATCCTGCCCCTCTGTGACCGTGCCCTGACCTGCTCTGGTCCCTAACACCCATCAAATACTTTCCATGTGCCATGCACCCACTGGCTCCTGTCCCGCCCCTCCCCCTCAACCGAGTAAGGGAGGATACAGGGTCTAGGGGGTAACCATGACATCACTCTAACTTATTTTAAGAAATACATAACTTGTAAAGTTTCATGAAATCCAGCTTTGAGATCAGATTCCGAAGGTTCAGTTGCCAGCTTCCCGCCCCTGGTCGCCTGTGTTGGGTAAATTGCTTACCCTTTTCACCGTCTCCATTTCCTCCACAGTAAGCAGGGAAATTGATGGTACTGGCCTCATAGTGTCCTTGTGAAAGTTCATCAGAACATAAATATAAAGCGTTCACAGGTCTGGAGTAAAGTGAGTGCTTTGTAAGTATCACCCACCATTAGTAGCAAGAATAGTGTGAACAAGGGAGTTTCGACCCACTGCATGTCTCTGAGCTCTGGTTCAGATGCTGTTCTGAAAAGCATCAGTGGAAGAGAACCTCTTTCCCAATGGAATAGTCTAGTCTACCCTCATCCTACAGCGCTTGGACAATATCCCGTCTCAGCCACCCCTCTTCCTCAGGTCCACGTGTAGGCCCGAGAACTGCACAGTCTCAGAGCTGAGGGATGGCTTAATGGCTGTGCCAGTCCTCAGGCCTCAAGATGCATGTGACAAAGCCCAGGACAGAGGACAGGACTACCCCTTGTCTCAGCTCTCTGTCTGCTACTGAAGCTTACATTAAACAAGCAGCTGAAGAAGGTTGAGAAGGTTTCGGATGATGGTTTGCACCAGGAAAAAAGAGAAACCCGAATTCCCAGTCAGTGCACCCCTCCTAGCTAAGGGAAGCATCCCCCCCCCCCCAACTTAACAACAAATCTCTCCCATGACATTGATAATGGGCTAACCTTGACAGCATCACTAGCAAGGCTGAACATCTGTCATCATCTTAGCTCTCGGATGGCTTGAAGGTCCACGCCCAGGCCATCGGTAGGATCAGCCCTTTGCCAGAGGAAGGCCATGCTACTGCTCAGGACTTTCTTTAGGGTGGCAGAGTAATGTTTTGTAGCCAGCCTCCTCTTGGCTTGTTGTGCCTTCTTACTCTTCCCGAGCATTTACTCTGCATTTCCAGTGCTCCACGACGGGGCAGCTGGTGGATGGAGCTAGTGAATGAACTGTTTGCTGGACATGGCCCCAAGCATCCCACACACTGGCTCATTTACCCCTAATATAACGTTTTCAAAAAGAGTGAAGTAACTTGCCCATGGTCACACAGCAAGAGGCAGATCTATGGACCATCAAAGGGCCAGGGCATCGCTGGGCATCGCCAGCCTTTCCATCATTGGATAGGACAGGAAAGAGTCTAGTTTTTATTGTTTTTTATGTGTTGAGGACTTTAGATGCATGTATTTTCATTCAATCTTAAAACCACAGGAAGTAGAGTTTTCTTTTTAATTTAAATCCAAGTTAGTTAATATCTAATGTAGTAATGATTTCAGAAGTAGAACCCAGTGATTCATCACTTACACATAACACCCAGTGCTCATCCCAATAAGTACCCTCCTTAATGCCCATCACCCATGTAGCCCATCCCCCCACCCAACTGTCCTCCAGCAACCCTCAGTTTGTTCTCTGTATTTAAGAGGTCTTTCGGGGCGCCTGGGTGGCTCAGTCGGTTGAGCGTCCGACTTCAGCTCAGGTCACGATCTCGCGGTCCGTGGGTTCGAGCCCCGCGTCGGGCTCTGGGCTGATGGCTCGGAGCCTGGAGCCTGCTTCCGATTCTGTGTCTCCCTCTCTCTCTGCCCCTCCCCCGTTCATGCTCTGTCTCTCTCTGTCTCAAAAATAAATAAACATTAAAAAAAAAATAATTAAGAGGTCTTTCATGGTTTGTCTGCCTCTCTGTATCTTATTTTTCCTTTCCTTCCCTTATGTTTATCTGTTTTGTTTCTTAAATTCCACATATGAATGAAGTCATATGAAATTTGTCTTTCTCTGAACGACTTATTTCGCTTAGCATAATACACTCTAGCTCCATCCATGTTCTTGTAGATGGCAAGATTTCATTCTTTGTGATCACCGACTCATATTCCATTATATGTATAGGAATTCCATTTTCCTCTTACTTTTATCAATGCCCAGTCATGTATTCTAGCTGACTGCAAATTGGCCACATACTGTATGTAAATTTTGGTGTGTGTGTGTGTGTGTGTGTATATATATATATATATATATATATATATATCTCACATCTTCTTTATTCATTCATCAGTCAATGGACGTTTGGGCTCTCTTCTTAGTTTAGCTATTGTCAATAGTGTGGCTACAAACATTGGGGTACATGTGCCCCTTTGAATCAGCATTTTTTATCCTTTGGAAAATATACCTAGTAGTGCAATTGCTGCATTGTAGGGTACTTCTATTTGTAATTTTCTGAGAAACCTCCAAGCTGTTTTCGAGAGTGGCTGCACCAGTTTGCATTCCTATCAACAGTGCAAAGTGTTGCCCTTTCTCCGCATCCTCGCCAACATCCGTTGTTTCCTGAGATGTTCATTTAAAATTTTTTTTTTTAACGTTTACTTATTTTTGAGACAGAGAGAGACAGAGCACGAACAGGGGAGGGTCAGAGAGAGGGAGACACAGAATCCGAAGCAGGCTCCAGGCTCCGAGCTGTCAGCACAGAGCCCGACGTGGGGCTCGGACTCACGGACCGCGAGATCGTGACCTGAGCCGAAGTCGGCCGCTTAACCGACTGAGCCACCCCAGGCTCCCCTCCTGAGATGTTCATTTTAGCCACTCTGACCGGCGTGAGGTGGTATCTCAGTGTGATTTTGATTTGTATTTCCCTGATGGTGAGTGATGTTGAGCATCTTTTCATGTGTCTGTTAGCCATCTGGATGTCTTCTTTGGGAAAGTGTCTGCTTAAGTCTTCTGTCCATTTCTTCACTGGATTATTTTTTTTTTGGGGGGGGGTGTTGAATTTGATAAGTTCTTTATAGATTTTGGACGCTAACCTTTTATCGATAGCAACCTCTTTGACCTTGGCCGTAGCCACTTGTTACTAGGCATGTCTCCAGAGGCAAGGGAAACAGAAGCAAAAATGAACTATTGGGGCCTTGCATCAAGAGATTTTTACTGTGAACATACACATCCATATCCCCGCCCGCTCTTTATGTTCGGTCTCTGATTTTGCGGTCGTTATACTTTTTGCTATGCAGTACATATTTCGCTTAGTTCCGTGTTTTTTCTTCCTAGGATGCAAACCACGGGGCTTTGTCACTTTATTTCCCACTCCTGGGTTTCCCATACCTACAACATGGCATATAAGTGGTGTTCAAAAGAAACAGTGGAACAAATACCCATTTCACAGATGAGAAAACAAACTCAAGGAGGCTGTTGTCTAACTAACCCAGGGTGGCTGAGCTGGCTAATCACCGGCCTGGGGTTTGAACTCTGGGCGTTCTCACCTGGAACCCACACTCTTCACTGTTCTCATCATCAGAAAGCGCATATATGGAGAGACGCCTTTTCTCTGTTATTGCCACTTACCATCCCAGTTACTATTTCTGGATAAAAAAGTGAGTCTCGTCTCCGTTCTCCCCAACAGTCCTCCATATTTGCAAACAGTTCTTGTCGCCTCTCATCCACACCCTGGGTCTTCATATAAAGCAGCTTTTCCAGGGGCACCTGGGTGGCTTGGTCGGTTGGGCGTCTGACTTCAGCTCAGGTCATGATCTCACTGTCCATGAGTTCGAGCCCCACGTCGGGCTCTGTGCTGACAGCTCAGAGCCTGGAGCCTGCTTCCGATTCTGTGTCTCCCTCTCTCTGGCCTTCCCCCACTCACACTCTGTCTCTCTCTCTCAAAAATAAATAAACATTTTTAAAAAAATTTTAAAGCAGCTTTTCCATCTTTCTCCCCCCCTGGATATGTTTTCGTCTGTCCTTCTAAAAGCATGATGCAGATCTCGCCTCGGGATGCAGAGAAGTAGAAGAACAAGCCAGATGGAAGACCCAGACGCTTGCACAAGGGTATTTGCTACCGCTCCCCTCACTACCCCCTGCCACCTGAGCCCCAACAAGCGGCCAAGCCAACTCTTCCTCATCTTGCCAACTGACATGGCGGATGCAAAGTCTCAAGCGTGTGTCCCTGTCCTCCGCAAAGGCACTGCTACGTGGGCAGAGAGAAGAGCCACCGGCAGCCAGGCAATCCCATCCGTGAGGCCGGGGAAGGTGGCCAACCTCCTCCAGCTCCTCTGTAGGCTGAGATCAAGACTGAGCAGGCCTGCGCCAACGTCCCATCCTGTGTGTTCAGACTTGGTGCTGTCACATTCCTCGCATAATTTCCCGTCCTTATGCCTGCAAGGCACCACCGTGTGGGAAGGGCACCCTCGCCTAATGAGCTCGGCTAAATCCAGCATCTCATGGCCGTGTGGGTGCCCCATTGCCCCGGGGCTCCCGTAAAGGGTGGCGGTTGAAACGGAGTAAACGCAAGTAGGAGGTGGGGACCCTCTTGGTCAAGTCCCTACTCCAGGAAATCCCGCGTCACATTTTTCTGACTTATAAAAATTGCAGGCTGAGAAATCTTTCCTTCACCTCTGTCTCAGGATGGTACTGTTGATTCTGCTGGTGACAGGAGCTCCACCTAAGTTCCCTGTGAAACCTGGAAGGCAAGGCTGCTTGTACACAGCTCATGAAAGCCCATGTATCCCTGAGTTCAGACCCTCCTATCAACCCTCTTATCACTACCATTCTGGAGAGAATCATGCCCATATGCTTACAGTGCTCTGCTGTCCTTCACCAAATCAAGAATTGATTAGTTTCTCCTGGGTCACCAGCGAGGAGTCTAGTTGGAGCAGAGCTGGGTGATAGGGGATACATCAAGCCAAAGGGCTTCTCTTTTGATGCTGCTGTTTTTCTTTGAGGCTTGCCTCTTTCAGAGGTGGCCTATATGACTTCAGTAAGTTCCGGCCCTCAGAGATCTTTCATCTGGAAGCCTCCGGAACATTCTGTACACCCTCATGCCTCATGGAATGGTGGGCTTACCGATATTAAAATACTCATTTTTCAAATGGAGGAAGTAGGATCTTCGAAGTTCACAGCATTCAGAAGCATCTCGGAAATGGCACCAAAGCAATTATTTTAAGCACAAATGGCTGTTTTGATCTGTGCAGGCCCTGAAGGCAGCTCCACTGACTGCCTGGCAGCTGGGCACAGACGAGTATCGACTGCAGGCCTGTCTGCCACAGGTTCGCCCGTGGCCACGGCAGTTCTGTGCTCCAACCCAGATGGCTGCTGGTGTGGGAACGTAGCCTGTCTCTCTGCTCAGCAGCTGGTTCACTGGACATTCTCACTTTCCCTCAGAGGTGTTGTTCCTCCAGTACAAGGTAGTTTGAATTATCCCAAGGCAACAGGCTTTGGCTTTCCCTTCCAAAATAAAATACTACGGAAGCGGCGGGGAAGAATCCCCAATGATATCCACAGGAGGCAAGCATAACTTCCACCGCTTGGCCAAGAAAGGAGGCTTTGGCTACAGACAGCCTGGAGTGGGGAGCAGGGGCCTTCCCAGAGGCTGCCTGAACTTCTTTCACTGCTGCTTGGGCTGGCCTCCCTCAACATGGCTTTTCTCTAATCCCGTCTGCACCCAGCAGCCAGAGTCATTTTCTTGACACTTAATTTTCTCATGTCCCTTTTTGCTTTAGCTTGTAAAGGCTTCACGTCCCTTTCAGAACACAATTCAAACTCTCCACCCTGATGCACAGAGTCCTACAGGCGGTGATCCTACCATACCTGCTGCCACCCCAGTCTTGGGGCTCTTCCTGTTGCCCCCTATGCCCCAGCACACAGACCTACTTTCTTTTTTTCTTGAACTTGCCAAGCACATGCTCGCCTTAGAGCTTTATCTCGCTTCCTTCCTTCTTATTGTCTATCTCTCACACTGAGATGTAAGCTGCATGAGGACAGGCCACTTGTGTCCCTAGCATCTAGGACTGTCCTAGGGGTGTATACTCAATCACTGCTTTTTGAAGAATGAGTGAATACATAGAACACTATGAGAATTTCCGTCCCACCCCCCCAATTCCAGTGCCTAGAAGACTCTCGCTATAGACACAATTATTTATTCACAAATGTGTAGGAACATGATGCTCTTTGGGTCACACGTGGGAACTAACCTTTCAAGTTCAGTTGCATAATGCAAATGACTGCTTGAACCCAGAAAGGAAAAAATATGTTTCCAAGGACACAATCATAAGGACAATGTTCTTGCCTTCCATGTTTGCTTAATGCCATTGCTCTATTCCTTAGGGTCTCCTCCTGGATACCCAATTCCTCTGACATTTAAAAAACAAAATATACTTCTATGACAAAAATATATCTTACTTCCCATATCATTCATCTTTGAGGATCCGAAAGGTATCTTGATAGCAGAGGAAAAAGTAATTTTTAGGTCTTAAATTATCATGGAACATATAACCGGAACTGGAAGGAAACTTGGGATTGTCTGTTTAGTTCAGAGGCTTTTTAATCCCTTTTTCCTTAACCAAGACCCAGAGAATGAATTCCATTTTATATGATAACCTGGTACTCATACACATATATAGCTGAAATGGACGATTCACAGAACAATCTGTACCCTAACTACGTATAATGTTCTCCTATATTTCTATTCTATTCTATTCTATTCTATTCTATTCTATTCTATTCTATTCTATCCTATCCTATCCTATCCTACTTTACTCTATTCCATTCCATTCCATCCCATTCTTCAAAAGGCTGGCTCTAACTCACTAAATTGATTTCACAACCCACTAAGTTTATAACTTAAAGTTTGAAAATGTTGATTCTAATCCTAATCCCCCCCCCTTTTTTTTTTTTTGCACAGAAGAGGGCACAGCCCAGAAGGTTGTGAATTGCCCAGGGCCCAATAGAACCAGGATACAGAACCGGGATAGAGCCCAGCATCTTATTTATGGTTCCTATCTGATCAATTGCTTCAAGTCTCCAGTGTGAACCTATTATCATCTGAAAAGAAATTCCATTGGTTAAAGCATTGTATTTTGTAGTCTTTGAAATTTAAACAATACTCAGCAATTAGCAGTTCATAGACAAGGTCCAGTTGTTGTCATGACATCACATACATGAATGATTTCCTCTCCAATGTGATCAGTCTATCTGCTGACCCACCCAGTAGACCACACCTGCCCCTACCCCCTCCAGAGTTAATGACACTCCCCCAAAAACAGACCCTCAGTCTGGCAAAGTATGTATATGTGTATAGACCATTGTGCCCCAGAGGGCTATTTACTTTGCAAGACAATGTTTTCTTACATTTTTCTCAAAGAGAAATGACCTGCTGATCTAAGATCTTATACACAGAGGAAAGGCATTTCAGGAGATAGTAATTCCAAAGGAGAATTACAAGCTCAAAGTTAAATGGCTAGATACACACTGGAATTAATATATTCATTCATTCATTTTTAAAATATTTTTCTAATGTTTATTTGAGAGAGAGAGAGAGAGAGAGAGAGAGAGAGAGAGAAGCAGAGTGTGAGCAGGGGAGGGGCAAAGGGAGACAGAGACACAGAATCCAAAGCAGGCTCCAGGCTCTGAGCTGTCAGCACAGACCCTGACATGGGGCTCTAACTCATGAGCCATGAGACCATGACCTGAACTGAAGTTGGACACTTAACCAACTGAGCCACCCAGGTGCCCAATTCATTCATTCATTCTTAATATGAGGTAAGCCTTAGAACAAAAGAGAAGGTTTTAGACATGCCAAGAAGGAATCTGGCCCAATATGTATGATTTTTTTCTAGGTTTAAGTAAATGAATGAGAAATACCAGGCTCTACATGGACACTCTTGGTGGGTGGTTTGAGAAAGAGTGTCTAGGCGCTCAGAGAGACAGAGGTTTTCCCTGATTTATCAGTAAGTACGCACTGAGCTATGTAAGAGCTACACCTACATCTGTGACACCTTTGCACACACTATATAAACAGTAAATTGAAAAGTACAACCGGCTGGAAATTGGAACACTCCCAAAGGAAAAGTCAACCGGGACAGACAGGCAGCATGAAAATCCCAAACCAATGAATGGAATGAATTGGGCCCAGACAATGTTGGCCAATTCACCTGGTCATTCAGTTGTGTCTTTGTGCCTTTATTTTTGGCTACTGTGCCCTTCCAGGGTCCTAGACAATGAGCCATTGTGCTCATAGTCACAAAGCTTGCTTTCCCTGACTCAGGAAGCATGGACTAGACTCCCAGTTTGCTCAGCCCGTAAGTTCTGTCACTCACTGTCTGAGCCTTCCTCCCACACAGCAGAACCTGGGGCGCTGCACCTGAGTTGGGGTGGGTGGGGTCCTCATGCCAAGACTGGGTGTGGCATTTCAGGTAGAACTTGCCCCTGGGCTCTGATGCTTAGAGACAAGGGAACCAGGCAAGAGAAAACACTTCATGTAGAAACCAAAATCAAGAGCATGGCAGTCCTTCCAAATGGGGATCAGACTGAAGAAGCCAGGCACAAGGGGAATCAGGTTTGGGGCAACAGGACAGAAGGGTGGTGAGTGGTAAAACTTGGAGAAATTCCTTGAGCTATTCCAAGGCCAGCTTTTTGAAGGATAAGATAGGATAGAATAAGATAGTGTGGAAGAATATTTTATGTAGTAAGGGTACGGTTATCCTGTGAAACATCATTTTGGTTAAGTTAATGGGTACTGAGTTATGATGGCAAATACAACTCCTCCTGGGGCTCTTGGTTAAAGAAATGGACTTTGGTTACCCACTGCTACATGCTTGGAAAGTTGCTTGGGTATGCAGCTCCACTAACAGCATGTCCCCTGGAAGTGACCCAAGATTGCCCAACACAATACTCCACACAACCCCATGGCCTTTGTTCGGTGGCAGCTGCATCACCTTCTGTACCTTGACAGGCACTTTTATAGGTTGGCCTGGCCTGAACAAAATATGCTCAGCCCCCTTGACCTCAGCATGCACCCGCCACCCTACCCCAACCCCACAGGGTTACTTTTTCTCAAAATAGGAGCTATGCCATTAGCCAGGAATGGCGACTTAACCATAAAGAACACAGAGAAAGGGTGCCTGGAGAATACGAAGTGCATTCATTGACAGTCAATACACCAGCAAATACGTCTCTCCCTCCATTATTCTAAATCTTTATTGATAAATCACTATACGTGTCATGGACTTTTGAATTTTGAAATGCATATGTCAAGCAAGTTGTACAGACAGGGAGCTCTCAAAAACTATTGGCCCAGAGTCCTTCAAACCCTGAAGCCAGTTCTAGCGAAGAGGATGGTTGCCTGATCTTGGCCTTAATCTTATACTTAATCTTTCTCCTTGGTGGTCGCCTTCGAATTGTGTCCATAGTGCCGGCATGGTGATCGACCTATAGCTAGTCCTCAATAAATATGTTCTGGAAGAAAGAGAGAGTTGTTAACACTGGTAAGGACCCTAATGTTTCACTTTTCACCTTCTCAAAAGCAGTGTGATAGATAAGGGAATTATCCTAAACTGTGAAATAATAAAAGCACTTCTAGAAGATGAGTGTAAATGTCAGATTTTAGGCTCCAAAATGAAGTTCAGTTTCAGATAAAAGTAAGGGTCTCAGCATGGAGCCACTCAGAGACAACACAATGAGACAGAGGGTGTGGGGCAGGCTGTGGGCAGTGGGCAGTTTTCTCTTTGACCTCCACGGGTGGCCAACTCTACTATAGATTAGCAAACACGCAGAAAACCCCCCGGGACAGCCACTTCGACTAAAAAGGGACATGCTCTCAAATGGCAAACCCACAAATGAACATACAAGTTCAGAAATCATAAATGTTCCAGAAAAGACAGCACAGTTTAAAAGCAGTATGCATTTCATTATAAAGCAAATTTACTGATTTGTTTCAGTTTTATGTCACTGGAAGGATATAGTTTGGCAGGATTTCCATGTTCGGATCACTCTGTGCTGCTGCTTTTGATTTTTTTCCTTCCTTAGTTGTGACCTCTACCAGAACTCTTGACATTGAGCTATGATGTTCTTGAACATGCTGCAATGCCAAACCAAGGCACTTAATCAAAAAATTATAGTTGAAATTTCTGATCTCTTTTGTTTTTGAAACTTGGATTGAAAATGAGGTTTGAGGGCAAAGTACTCTTTATAAGCAGAGACGTAACCAGCACTAGTATAAATTGCTAAAGGGCTGTTCTGCCTAAAGATCTACATTTATAAACATGTGTGGTAACAAAGGCATGACTAGAGCTACTGTCACATTCCTCCTAACAGCCTGACTGTATTTCTGATGACCCCACCCGTCTTGATGTCCCCTCCTCTCAAATCCTGGGAAACACTCAGCTTCTCAGAATTAAAGGATTGAATATCTCCAATTAGACACAATTTCTTCCCAACTGAGGAAGAAATTGCCTTTGCCAGATTGGGGAATGGCAGCGAAAGCATCCCCCCAACACCCACAACCCCCACTGAGCCCTGCTCATTGAGGCCACGAATATACACGGTGCCTGACCTCGTGGCAGGCACCATTCTGGGCGCCTTTGCTCCCCGTGACAGTTGTGGTTGACATTCCTGCATCGCTGAGGGTTTTCCTCTGCAGTGACCAAGAAGAAGAGCACGTGCGTTTTGTTGGATGAACTGACACATGCGTGCAGGCTGCAGTAGACAGTTCTCCGCCCTCTGGGGGACAGACTCTATGAACTACTGTTGTATGACTCTACGGGTACGCCCAGAGGTGGAGTGGGTGAGGAAGCTCCATTCATAAGGAAGAGCAAACTGCGGCAGCCTTTACTTTCAAAGATTCCTGGGGGGGGAAAGCTTATCCCTCTGACCCTGTCCTTCCTCCTTCATGTGAGGCCAATGGGATACAGGTTGCCCAGTTCTCTCCTGTGGCTTTCATAAGAGGCAGCAAATTGATCTCTGAAGTCAGGGGTGTCAGAGGATTATTTTCTCCCCAAAAGAGTCACCCGCTGGTGTAGAAGAGTCACAGTGATAGCTAGTGAGGCAGCCACAGAAACACAAGTATCACAAATGAGAGGGGAAGAAAGGGGGGGGGTCATTCTGGGGCCCAATACCATGTCAGTTCTGCCTGGAAACTGTGGTTTTGTATGAGCCCAAGAATCCTGGAATCTTAGAGCTGGAAGAGATGTTTAGATCATCTAGCCCAACATTCAGTCAACCCGGGAATTTTCTCTAAAATATCCCTGGCAGGATGTACAAAACCTTTGCAAGGATGAGGGACTTTCCAGCTGAAGAGGTGTCCATGGCATGACCATAAAGAGCCTTTACAAAACTAGTAGCATCCATCTGTTGAAGGCACACTAGGTGCCACACATCATGCTAAGCCTTACTTGCATATTCTCAGCCTTCAAAACAATAAGGAAACTGGGGATTAGACTTGCTCGTTAACTTGCCCTTGGGCACACAACCAGTAACTGGCACAGTCAGGATTCCAAAACAGGTCTGGTTGACATCAGAGCTAAACAGGTAACATAAACCGTCCTTTCTCTGTGGCTTCCTATGTCGTATAACAAAATGTCAACTTCCTTCTGAGGTCAAGAGGAAGCTTGAAAGGCTTGGAGAGCAAGGATATACCTTCTTCCCAAAGATGCTTCAGAATGCCAAGAAACTTGCCAGAATGGGCTACTCAGAACTAGCCCCCCATTCCACATTCATGGCACACCATGGAACTGTTACTTCCTTTGTTTAAGAAATACTCATAACATCACTCCTAAATAACTTGCTGTAGGGTTTCGCCATCAACCTTTCCCCTTTCTTCTGAAAGTTGGGGCCATTTTCACATCTCTAAACTTTTGGTGCTCTTCATGTTTTCGTAGGACGTTGCCAGTAATATTACCGGCGAAGATGTCAAAATCCTATCTTTAATTCTTACATATTATAAATAGTGTTATTAGAATCATGAGGGAAACAAGCTCCAAAGATGGCGCTCCCTCCCTGTGAGACATTTAAGACATTTCTAGTAGATTTTAACAAACTTCCCCTCATGCCAATAAAGGCAGATAAATTGCACTCATGAGTGAACCATTTCTTTCAAGTATTTTAAAACATATTTTACTGAAAATTGTATTCAGGAAATACTTTGTAGACCAGCTTCATTTTTGTCAGCTTGGTTTTACCAGGACTTAAGTGGGTCATTTCCATTTAAGTGGGGACCATAGTCATGGAACCCACAATTTCCATCCTGGGAGGGACAATCCCTCTATCTACCAATTGGCTTCCCTCTTACCTACAGCACAGAGAAGAATGCTTGATACTTTGAAGATTACTATTAATCCTCAGGAATCAGAACTTCTTTACAATTTGTGGTATAGATAGAACTTCAGTGAACCTTAGGGACCATCAATGGGGCCACCAAAACTAGCTCAGGTGATAAAAGCTTCCTCTGGTGAAGATGGGGAGCACAGGGGATTTTTAGGGCAATGAAACTATTCTGTATGATAGTGTAATTGTGGATACATTTGTCAAAATCCATAGAGTGTACACGATAAAGAGTGAACCCTAAGGCAACCCAGGGACTTTAGTTACTAAAAGTGTATTGATATTGGCTCATCGAAGGTAACAAATGTACCACACACCAGTGAAAGACATTGATAATGGAAAATTGGGGCACAGAGTGAGGGGGGTATGTGGGAACTCTTGTGCTTTTCCTTAATTTTTGCTGTAAACTTAAAACCGATTTTTTTAAAAAGTGTTTCAATTAAGAAAGAAAAGCCTCCTCTTAGTGTACAAATCTGTTGCAACAAAATAAGAGAAGAGAGAAAGGGGGATGAAAGGAAGAAAGAAAGAAAGAAAGAAAGAAAGAAAGAAAGAAAGAAAGAAAGAAAGAAAAGAAAGAGAGAGAAAGAGTGTGTGTGGTAGGAAGGGAAGAAAAAAGCATTACATGACAAAGGACCCAATCAGGAAAAACACATAACTTAAGAAATGGAAGAAATTTAAATATAACTTAAAGGAAAAGAAGAAATTCCTCAAGTGCATCGCACTATGGAATTCTGAAAACACATGTTAATAAATGACTGTAGAATGGCAGTGATCTTGCCAAAATAAATAAATAAATAATGCCGAATCCAACAAGGCAGTAGCGAGGTTAATTGAATCTATGATGTCACAAAATAAATTGGCAGTAACATGAGCACAGTGCAGAATTCCATCTGTCCAAGTCAGAGATTAACACTTAACAGAAGAGCGGAACTGGACACAGGAAGAGTGAGCACGGGATGGGCTGGTTGGAAAAGTAAATTCCACCTAAAAGTGGGGGTTTGGGGTTCTCTACTGACCTAACTGCCATCAGACAGGTGGAGTATATTCATCTGTGGCTTGGTATCATCACTAGCACTCGACCGTGTAAGGTGCCTTTGTACAAATTAGAAAAAAGGCACAGGCAACAGGAGAATAAGTTGATGAATTAAAAAAGTGCCTCTCTGGCTACACCGGTTAGAAAAAGGCAAGGGGTGCCTGGCTGGCTCAGTAGGTAGAGCATGCGACTCTTGATCTCAGGGTTTGTGAGTTCAAGCCCCACGTTGGGGGTAGAGATTACTTAAAATTAAACAAAACAAAACAAACAAACAAAAACCAGAAAAAGGAAAGCGTGCTGGGCAGAGCAATTGAGGAAAGGGCCCTTCTTCCAGGCTGATGCACGGCCTTGCCGGGGCCACGGCTTAGCAGAGTGCGGGCTGGATTTCAGCTCCCATAATCCTCCCGTGAAGATACCCTGGTGCAAAACACCACCTACACAACGATGCCTGACGTCTTTACTTGGATAAATTCATCCTGCAAGCGTCGCCCCCAGTTCCTGCATGCTCGCTTGGATCCCTGATTGACAAGCAACTCCACCCAGGCCTAGAAGTTTGGTCCCGGAAACCCTAGTCACGTGGGAAGGCAAAAACGATTCCTCTTTGCTGAGGATAGAAATGTATCAACCCATGGGACTTTGAACAATAAGTATAGAGATAAAGTAACTCAAACTTACAGGATTAATTTTGGGCTTTGGTTTATATTTATACATAGAACTGTTAGATTTGTGGGTTAAACTTAAAGTCGAAATTATATTTTAACATTGGTGATTTTTGTCGGTCAATTTTCCTTTTAAGCCAATATCTCATGAGTAATCCATTCTGTACCTAAAGTCACTGCTTTAACATTATAAAGAACTCCAGAAAACAATAGGTAAAATAGGATTTCGGAAAAACACAGGTTAAGGATTATAGAATCACACAACTGAAGAAATAACTTGAGCATGGAAAGAACACCATTACAGAGCCAGTACATAGATTAGAAACAACAAGCAGCAAAATAGTTAAAGTCAGAAGTCAATTACTAACATAAAATAATGGACTCAAATAATCCGAGTAAATGGAGAGGAAAAAGACAAATTACAACAAAGAGAACGTAATTCATAAAAGTTAGTGTCCTTAAAGAAAAATGTCAGCAAATGAGTGGATGATGGGCATTGAGGAGGGCACCTGTTGGGATGAGCACTTTGACAATAAATTTCATATTAAAAAAATAAAAAAACGAGGGAGTGATTCATAATAAATAAATAAATAAATAAATAAATAAATAAATAAAAAGTATTCAAACTAAGAAGTGAATTTTCCTGAGATGCAGGGAAAAGGGAACCTCCGAACCACAGGGACACGTTTTCCAGAAAGTTGATGCAAAAATTATGACCGCTGAGACTTTTCCTGATTATTATTAACTTTCCACGCAAAGATCAAGAATTCTTCAGTCATCCAAATAGAGAAGCTTCTAGAGACTATCTGGCTGGCCTCAGACTTGTCCACAACAACATTCATAGCCAAAATACATTGGAGCAATGTTATTAGGGAAGGAAAGCACAATCCAGGAATGTTACACCCAACCAAGATATCATTCAAATACAAACAGTCCCAAACATGAAAGAGCTCCAGAAATATGGTATCCTTGAGTCCTTCTTGAAAAACTATATATTGATATAACCAATGGACCAATGAATAAATGGAGAAACCAAGGACTAATATTTAATGCCAGAAAATACTGAAGCAATGTTTACAAGATTCTAAAGACAAGTGATCCAGGAATATGCTATCTGGCCAAGTTTTCCTTTCAAGCATTTAAGAATGAAATCCAGCCAATTAAGTGATAAATCAAAGTAAAGAAGTAAGAACTGGCATAACCACAGTAAAAGAACAGATGGTGAGTAAGGAATCATTTACAAAGAGAACTAGGGTTAGAAAATGGAATATCGATGTTATAAATCTTAAAATCATATAGGACCTAAGAGAGGAGGCAGGAAGAATAAATGTACGCAAATATCCCACTTTTCACATCTAAATGTGAAATGTACTTTAAAACAACAAATGCCTCCTGCCATTTAATGTTGTCTTGATCTTTTCCATCAATCATAGAAGAATATCTTCAGGAAAAGCTCTTTCATGGAGAAACAAATTGATCTGAATTCCTGAAATCCCATTATTTTACATACATTTGTGTTTACTTGAAGAAAAATTGTTTTTCATTCTTTTTTAAAAAATAGAATGCACAGCATGATCTCACGTTTATAAGACAATGTTTTGTCTGGTTTTGATTTGTATATATGCCCAGAAAGATTGCCGGAAATTTGTTCACACAGTGCTAATGATACTTAATTCTTCGTGATGAGGTTTAGGATGATTTTTTCCCTTTCTTTATATTTTTCTGCATTGCTTAGACTTTTATATCAACTATGAGCCATTTTTACAAAAAGGATACAGTAGTCATTCTTGAAGAAAAATAAATTAGCCTTGGGGCGCCTGGGTGGCTTAGTCGGTTGAGCGTCCCACTTCAGCTCAGGTCATGATCTCACAGCTTGTGAGTTCGAGCCCCGCATCGGGCTCTGTGCTGACAGCTCAGAGCCTGGAGTCTGCTTTGGATTCTGTGTCTGCCTCTCTCTCTGCCCCTAACCCACTCATATTCAGTCTCTGTCTCTCTCAAAAGTAAATCAACATTAAAAAAAATTAAAAAAAATAAATTAGCCTTAGGGGGTAAAAAATTAGCAGACCTGAAGGAGAGGGTTGTATACACCACTAATCAGTTCTGGGCACAGAACTAACTTTAAAGACAAGTAGAGAAGACACCTGCCTATATTGCGTAATTTGAAGGACATAAAATGACACCAGCCCTTCAAAAATTATCATCCTTTTGACTTATCAGTTATGGTTACATCCACATGAATTCATTCATCAAATCTTTTATCAACCTGCTGGCAGTGAAAAACAAAGACCTGAAGGGATGACAGATGTTTGCTGGAAGCCTGAACGGAGCTAGGAAAAACCATACCCAAGATCAGCAGGTGCGTGGGGGAACGAGGATGGAAGAAAGCAGAGCTGATGGGCAGAACTGGCCAAGGAACAAGATGTCTGCAAAGCAGAGACTCCAAAGACTGAATATGTCACCAAAGGAGGTCAGTTTGAGAACTGAAGTCAATGAAGAACTAAGGGACAGATAGGATGGAAGAATAAATTCAAGATGGGGAAACTGGAGTAATTTCCTTTGGGCAAGAGTCGTTTGCCAGACTCTTCTTTGGGAGGCCACTGGCTCACATTACAGGTTCAAGTTGCTGATGTGGGACCCCCAGAAGTGTAGTCATAAGGCTTAAATATTAGGCCTGGTCTCAATGGGGCTAACTTGGGCAGGATCCCACAATAGCCTGGGAGTGGCAGGAGACATCTGAGGCTCCACGGCAAGCGGGGCAAAGCGTAACCTTGAAAGGAGGGGTGTCTGTAGAGAAGGGCAATGTGTAATCAAGCCCCAAAGATCAACCTCATAGCCTTCACCCTTTGTCCTATCTCCAGCTAGCCTTGCCCCTGTTGGAACTGTAGGGCACACCCCTTAAAATAAGCCAAGGCAAAGATGCCTAAGAGCTACTAGAAAACGTCTGTTTAGGTAGCAAGTGCTGGTCTCCTTGTGATCAGGGGAGGGGATATATCCATGCTGGTCACTCTGCACACACAGCCATTTCTGAGACCCTCACCTGTGTCTGAATTTTAAACTGGTTAACCCTAGCCAAAGGCAAAAAGCCTGCGTGGCCTCTGTTTGTGCAGCCGTGGTATAGAGGCGACACTGAGCTCCTATTAAGCTAGCTGACTCATGCTGAAACTCGGGATTTATTTCCAATTAGCAGTGATGTTAAGTAGAAGGTGCTCCTCGGGCAGTCTTGAAACACTCCCACTGTGTCAACATGGTTCACAAAGATTATGTTTGGAAGCACTATTGCCCAGTGAGTCGAAAATGGAGAAGGGATTAATTCCGTGCAATAGAAATTCACTTAAAAACCAGTATTAGTCACTTTAGTGTACTCCCAAAGACGGACAAAGCCCGAGTCCGCACACTCCCTCACTGATGCGAAACTTGGAACAAAGATTAGAACAAACCAGCATGCACGGGGTCAGAGCAGGAGTCAAAAGCCACAAATGAAGTGTAATAAATGGTGTTCCCCGAAGGGGCAAAATGGCTCCCTGAAAGGAAGTCCACGAGTAGAGAGTGTTCTGGGTACAGCTGCTGAAGCAGCTTCTCACTTCTACTCCTATCCTTGTGCTCCTTAAAGACCACGACGAACGCTATACCCACCCCACTAGGAGGATGTCAGAGTCACCGTAAACACTTTGTGGACAAAGAAGCAGTGTGGCTCCTCCCGTAGTGGATATTGTAGGCTTGGCCAACGGTTTAAACGTTCACAGTCTCCTATACCTATCTGTTTATCAGCACCATCCACTCAACCCCCAACCACAAACCTGGGAGCCACCCTCCAGTCTTCAATGCCCGGAAGCCAGGGCAGCAGGTCCAGTGTTTCTGTCTGGTAGCATATTTGGCATTTTTGCCCCTTACCCGTCACACCTCAAGCACCTTGCCTCAGGTCATGTCGGTTCTCACTGGATTCCCTGAACTCATTACAGCAGCTTCCTCCCTGCCTGCCCGCTGTTCCTCCCTCTTTTAATCGAGAACATCCATGAGCCTTTTGAAGTGATTTTTCTAAAACACAAAGTTTATTATGATTCTCCTCTGCTGAAGGCCCTTTTTATGGGTGTCATGGCTTCCTGGCTGGAGTTAAAGCCCTATGACCTGGCTCCAAGGAAGACCAGCGTGTGAATTATGCCCACCTTTCTGGCTTTATCCTTGCTGTTCCCAAGAGACCAACCATCTAGGTTCACCCAGGTTTGTCCTGGTTTTAGTCCTGCATCCTGGGGAACCTCCCAGTCACTCAACAACTGGTAAGATTGCTATCCCTACTGAGGCCCTTCTCTACAGCCCTAAGGGCTATTATAGCTCCCTAGAGGATCCCTATATGGGCCTTCACCCTTGGTATTGTGTAAGCCTAGAATGATCCTCTCTTTCTTCTTTTACAAAACCCAGCCAAGAGCCTCATCCTCCAGTACAGTGGTTCTCAAAGGGTGGGCTCCCAGTAGGGGTTCAGCATCATCTATGAACATGTCAGAAATGTGTATCCTTGGGCCTCCACCCCAGACCTACTGAATCAGAAACTAGGGGGTAAAGCCTGGCAATCTATGTTATAACAAGCCCTTCAAGGGATTTTGATGCTTCCTAAAGTATGGGAACCACTGCTCCAGAAACCTTTCCTGAGCAAGGGCCCCAGCCCAAGCAGCCTTGCCAAATCCCTGCTCTACATGACCAGGAGGCCAGTTCTAGGTGATATTAGCCCATGTTGATAAGTTTTGGGCAGTTTTATTAACTCTTTTATTAAGGGAACAGACTTACTAAATTGTACTTAGTTCCCTAAGTCAAACAATGCTGTAGAGAAGTGGGAGAAAGAAGATCAGAGAATGACAAAGAAGCAGGTGTTCACCTGTATGAGTAAATTTTACCCTAATTCTCATTAAAAGACACAATTCTTGGCCACTCTCATTTCATCTTAATGATAGACACTCTTTTCCTGCTCAAAGGATTATCACTACTTTTCAAAATATCTTATCCCTTGAGCTCTAAGGCTGCACACTGAATTTTTAGGCATTAAAAAAAAAAACCCTCTGGGGGACTAAAAATTGATCTTGAATATTTCACTGCCTCTGAGTTCTCACTGTCTTTGTACTATGAAGAACCCACACTTTTGGTCTCAATTAAAAACACTGCCACATGTCTGCTATTAATAATGACAGCAATTTACTTCTGTTGAAATTAAAAGCCTTCAATTCTCTTTGAAAAACCTAAATGCAATTCACATGGTTTACAGACGTGTTTCAAAGCTTTCTTCCCCTTTATAGTTTTTTTTTCTTTTTGTTTTTTAAACTAGACCTAATCTTCAAAGTTTATGATTGCCATTTAGGGTCTGAAGATACAGATCTAAACACACACACAAGCATATGAGTGTGTGCATATACATTGATATTGATATTTGTATGTTGTGGTCAAACAAATAGTTCTGCCTTTTGAGGCAACATGTTATTTGTTCATCTGAATATAATGTAATTGATTTTTTTTTCCCCTAGCATTTTTACTTGACATTTTAAGATTCAGTGAAACTATGGGGGGAAAAAAAAGAAGAAAGAAAAAAACCTTTCAGTGAAGAAACATAATTGTTTTCAGCAAACCACATGTGGCATTTGAGATGTATGTTTTATATAGCATTGTCTTGAAAGAGTATACATTAGGGAAGATTTTTTTTTCAGTAAATCATTAGAAGAAAACCTAAAACAACTAATTAACATTCATCAAATGCACAAGAAGAGATGCAATTTGGACCACATCAAATGTCCAAGTTTTAATGGTCCAGTTTCATACAGTGAACATTGGAAAAACAGATTCTGATTCAAAAGGATTATTCCCTCCCCCAAACAAGTGCATATGGTCCAGAGTTGCTGGTATGGGTGAGGGAGAGACATCTGGAAGCAATTGGGGCAAGACTTCCCCAATACTCAATAGGAAGCAAATCCTATGCCAGGGCCCTGGATTTCTGAAGGACTGGGAAAACTTAGGGTCAATATTAAGTGGAAAGTTTTTAAGGCAATAATATGAAAACTTCATTTAAAAATTATCTTAAAGCCATTAGTAGCAACGTTGGAGATTTTGTTTGAAATGTGTTCAGCTTGACCCATGTTCATTGATAGTTGTTGAAAGAGCTTATCTGTGCCATTTTGTTGAATATATAGACATAAAACAAAACCATATGCAATCACGTAATTACCTACAATGGAGTTCATACAGAAAACGCCCTAGATTTATGATGACTCAAATGAGGTTTTTGACTCGTTGGTTTATTTGTTCACTGCTGAAAGAGTGGTTGGCTCATTATAGACGCTTGATAGACTGGCTATCTTAGTAATTGTTCAATAGCTATTGTAAATTCCTAACAGATATTATCTTGTACTATATTGCCTTTGTAACTTAGTTTTGTGTGTAGGAGCTGAACAGACCACGTATTTCAGGGTTACGCAGTTCGGCTATATTCACAAACGTGATGTGAAAAGAGCATACAGATATATTATGTGTGGGTGGTGATTAATGAGAAACTAGCTGGAAGTGACATGCAAACAGGTAAATACACCAAAAACCCAGATGCTGCTGCATTACCAGCTCCACGGGATTCCGCAATCAAAATCAAGTAAAATGCTAATCACGGAGAGCTAAATTAATGTAAGTAGATTTCACTGAACCTGTAGAATATATCGATATTTTTGATAAGGTCAATGTGGCATAAATATTCCCCAAACTTCCACCTTAGAGCACAGTATTTATAAGAATCTTTTTGTAAAAAGACTCTGATACTTAGTAAACCATTATCTAAAATGTGTCAAAACTAGAAGCTGGAAATAAATTTTAAGATAAATAGAACTCAAACAGGCTAAAATTCCTTTTACTATATTCACTCGGTCAATCACGTCTGTATTGCTGTCATTTTTATTCTGCCACTGCCAGCTACTTTTGACACTTACTTAGGGCATGCTTTAAAAAATTGAATAGTCAATATATTTATAAACAGTTAAACGTGGAAAATTATACACATTTTCTCAAGTTAATACTCTCAACTCTGTCCTTAACTTTTTATTTGAGACACAAAATGAGCACAGTTCAGTAAACCCATTGAGGTTTCAGTTTGCCTTACATGGTACATGCCTCTAACCAACGAAGACCATGTTCCGTTTGCCTTGTCTATAGGAAGGGATTCCGTTCTGCCAGTTTTATGAAACATCTAGAGCTGCGGCCTCTTAACATTTTTGATCTTATGCACCTATCAGTTTGAAAAAAGGCATCACTGCTACATCCGCAATAAAACATACGTAGTGACTATGATGTTCAAAAGGATGAACTAAGGGCAGACTAAACAGTATCTTAAACAGTATTAATGCTATTAAACACTTTCTCTTTGCTTTGTGATTGACTATTCTCCCTTGAAAAAAATCTTTGAAAATCTTGCTTTGATACTTTGTGATAAAGAAAGTTAAATGGTTATCTTCATTCTTCACTGTAATAGTTCTGATGGCTGAAGTAGGCAATGCTCAAAATTACATCCCTCCAAATGGAAAAAGCTTTGTATGCGTTGGGTGTTTTCAATCATGACACTCATTTTTCAATCCTGTCTACCAATTTTATCAAGATTTCCAGTGAAATTGGCTGAACAACTTTCATTTTCTTATGTCAATCATGACTTTGAACTGTTCTGTTTCATTGCAAACTAATCAGAAAGTTTTGCACTTGAATGTTTGGGCATTAAATTGGACAGTTTAGAAAATGTCCAAGCCTTTTAGCCATAGAGATATGAGGGTGTTGATACAATTTTAGCAACAAATCATATAATGATTGAAACAATTGCAAAGATATATTTTGAATATTTGAGGGTAGCAATAGTCTGTTTCGAAAACCAGTTTATTCCTCATTTATTATTTTTTAAAGGCACCTTTGCTTTGAGGATAATAAATAACCACTGATTACTTATTTTTGAGTCTTGCCTTTTCAACAGATTACTTCCCTCATCTTCTTCCCATCTGCCCCCTCCCCCAAACTCTGCCAGGTAGCTTTCCACTGGCAGGGACTTATTGTCAAAGAAAAGGTCAGAATTTCCGAAGCATGCTGTCCCTTATTAATAAGAAAAAAGATACTACTTATTTTATAATGGATGACTCTCTTAAAAACGTTCCCATATGACTAACAGTAAACCTCAGGGTGGTACAAAAGGTATGTTAACTCACAACCTCATTACAAAGTTTCATGAACATTCCCCATCTAAAGTTCTCAGTTTGTGGGGGACCTGGGTGGCTCAGTCGGTTAAGCGCCTGACTCTTGATTTTGGCTCACGTCGTGATCTTGAGGTTCGTGAGTTCGAGCCCTGCATCGGGCTCTGCACTGAAAGTGTGGGGCCTGCTTGGGATTCTCTCGCTCTCTTCCTCTCTCTGTACCCCTCCCCTGCTCTCACTCTCCCAGAATAATAAATAAATAAATAAATAAATAAATAAATAAATAAATAAACAGATTTCTTAGTTTGTGAAAACAGCCAACCGAAGGGTCCTGCTAGGGCTGCGCATTTGAGACCTGAGACCCCCTGACACACAGACCAACTGAAGGTGACGGTCAGTCTCTGTATGAAAAGTGAGGAAACCTGCATCTTTTTCTTATTTTAACACAGGGATAAAAGTAAGTACAAATGCTGCGATCTTCTTCCTGTCCCCTCATGAAGCAGGAAGTGGATAGGGACCACTTTGGAAATCACCGTCTGTGGCTTTCCCAATCATGTCTGTGCATCCCGTCCTCCTGCCTCCAATCTGAAGTCTAGGGATAGGCAAAAGCATAACTACATTATATAATGTCAGATCAACCCCTGCCAGTCATATCCAGAGAAAGTGGAGGTTGGTAACTCTTTCCCCTCCATGTCACGGACCTGGGAGCAGGAAAAGCATTGGTGATCTCCCATGGGTTTTCCTGGCTCTGCTTAAGGAGGAGTAAAAGTTCCATGAGCACCCGGTAGGGGCACGAGGAGCTTCTTCAAACCTCATCAGTACATAGGGTAGGGGCTCAATCCATGCTGGAGCCATGCGACAAGGCAGAGGCTGGACTGACCTCCCTGCAACCCAGGTGCTCCCCCCACCCCCCACCCCCGTGCGGAAATGTAGCTGGTGATATGCTCAGGATTTTCAGCCTGTTCCCTCGGCTGACCTCCCTTCTCAAAATTCAGTGATGTCTTCTTCCATATTCATGTTCCAATACAAAGCAAACTTGCTTTCTATGCTCACTGTTTTCTGTCAATTAACCCCATAGATGCCTTTTGCAAGGAGAGTCACCAGTTCCCACCTTCTGAGCTTTAGGGAAGACTGAGACCATTACAGACGGGTGGGCTGAAATATCCAGAGCCCCGCCACTTTCCAGTCCTCAAGCATCTCTTCTTGAGTCATGGGTCCCAGGTGCTGGAACGGACTGGATCCCCACCACAGAATTGGGCAGCCCCTAGGGGGCAGTAGTGCAGAAAGTCTTAACAAGAAGAGCCCATCTTTCCCCAAAGAGTGACTTCAAGGGGTGTCAAAGGTGCCAGTCCAACTCACCTGCTCCAGGTTTATAGCTGGAGCTCATGGTGACAAAAAGGGTTCCCGAGGAATCCGTTCTGCTGTGGGTGGGGCCAGCAGGGGAAGTTAGTCACCACTTTAGATGGGTCGGGACAGCAGTTCTAGTGGCCAGCCCGGGGTCCAGTGTCAAAGGTGTCCACAGAGCAATCTACACAGTGTGGTCCAGTGATAGCAGTGACCAGCTGTATGCTTCTCTGTTTAAATTAACTAAAGTTGGTCTGTATTGCTTCACAGCCAAGAACCCTAGCTTGTACAATTAGTGACTCAAACGGATTTCAAGGAAAACGTCAAGAGTTGCAGGGGGCTCTCAGACTGGCTGCTGGCACGGGCTGGCACCATTAGGAGCTCATCTGCTCAGCTTATCTCAAAGGCTGCTCAGCTTTCACCACTAAACACACATTTATTGACTTCCACCAGGTGCCAGGCACGGTGCACAGAGCTTTTTTGTGTCACTCAGCTAATCCGCGCACAACGCCATGAGATCCCCACTGTGTCATTACCATTTTACAAACGCTCAAACAAGGTTTTCGAGAGATTGGATAATGCGCCAGAGCCCCGCAGCTATAGTAAAGATACGAAACGACGCTCATGGCACACGAAAGTCCACGCCCTTACCTCCAGTCTCACGCATCGCTTTCCCCCAGACACACAATCATTTACCACCACGCAGACCAGCAACGTGTTCCTGACCCCGACAGGACCTCCCTCAACAATCTGATCCGGTATGAACCGATCTGAAACCTGGGAGCAGCTTTGAGCTGCTCATTCAGACTGTTGCTGCTGTATACAAGGCGGGTTTGAGAAACAGCCGTCGACACGGCCAGTTTGGGTCACTATGGATGTGGCCGTGACTTTCAGTGTCACTGAAAAAAAAAGAAAAAAACTGCCTGAACCACTGTTGGCTTCATCGCCCTAAGCCACAGAAGAAAAATCTGTCTTCCACCAGGCAATGGTCTGTGGTCTCCCTTTGACAGTATTGCCTCAGGGCCAGACACCCCCATCAATGAGTAAGTGGTGTTATCTTACTCAACGCCTACCAGGAGACGTTATCAGAATTTTTCCTAAACATCTGATCAACAGCCTTCCTGCCTTGTCTGAGCCAGTCCCGACCACGTGGGTGCTACCTAACTGAACATCCCTCTTGTCAGCCGTCTTGAGGGCGAGCGATGCCATCACTGAAGTTGGGACAATGGAAAATCAGCGCTCTGAATGCTCCTTCAATGTACATACAAGTCCCCGTCATGCCTCCCTGCGCACTGGTCTTGCCCAGCAGATGGTTTAGTTTACTTTTACAAAGCCATGTTGTCTCATCTAGTGACACCGTCTACACTTCCTACACTTCATAAAGGAGTTGGTTCTCTATGCTACGGTTTTAATATTTTCCCTCTTTGTATGAATGTTAGTGCTAAAATGCTCACGGGAGACTGTCAACCGGCTGACATGTGAACTTCATCCAGCTCGGTTTTGTTTTCCTCCAGTTTATCCGTATTATCATGCGTATTCTGTGAATGTATGGAGCGGGCACCCCCCCCAGCCTCACACCCACACAAAGCTCGATTGTTCAGCAGCTGCCTGAAGACAGCTTCATTGTGTAGTGAGACACAACGTCGTTTAATGTTATTATTATTTTTCTTTGTGTGCGTAATTTCAGGCTAGCTTTTAGCCGCGCTGTGTATTTTATGGATTGTAAGTAAAACTGAACCCTGAAAAGCAAATGAGTTAAAGCTAAACTACTCCATTTCTCCTTTGTAACACCTTCTGTGTCTGCTTGAAATTACCTGAATAAATTGAAGATGCGACACCTTCAGATTCCTAGAAATTGTTCTGCTTTAAAAGCAGAAAATAAAGGGGACATTTTAAATAAACATGGACAGCCCACCTCTCAGTAGGACAAAAAAAAAAACCCCACAAAAATACTTTTCTTTGTGTTTCCCATCTCATAAAGAATCACCAGGCTTACTGCAATCCAGAAAAATATGTTTCATTTTACTGTGTTTTCTGGGTTTTTTAATTTCTATTTATTGTAATTTCAAAGAGATCTGCATCCAAAAGGACTAGAAACTGAAAAAAAAATCATTTTGGAACTCTGATAAGAAAATGTCTGCTTTCATCTGCAAAAGGGCAAACGTCTTTCCGAATGAAAGAAGTGATAGGAAGCTGTTTTCAGAGTCTGTCCTAGTTATTTATTTATTTGATCCAGGTATATACTAATGTTCATAATGGGTTACAAATAAGTTTGTTATAGCTGACAGTCATCATACCAAGTCCCACAAGTAAAAATAGATTTATATATTCCTTAGTTAATACTGAAACAGCAGAGTAATTTTCGTAGGTCTCAGGCTAGGCAAACCCCAGTCCCAGGCCACCATCACCACGTTTGGGGTTTTTGACCCATCTTGAGGTCCATCTAGAGCTTGTAAAGTCCATTGCGTCCCTGAAAAAAAAGACCCACGCAAAGTGCTTCTTCCAGGGGTCATCTGCATTTTCCCATTTCATAAAGTGCTCTTGGACAACACAGAGCACCATTGGCATATTCAGTGATAGGATCATTGTCCAGCTTTTGAAATGCACCAACTTCCCATCTATTACAGGAGACCTCTTCCATAATGTCACTGGCTACTAGAGAACAGGAGTCAGAAATCTTGATCTCGGCTTGCTGATGATGAAGAAATCACCACTGGGAACCCAAGATACGGCAATCTGAGCAAACCATGGAATGAAAGCCAGGTAGAGCTTTCGGTTATTCCATGTATGTCAAGACTTTCCCCAGTAATACTTTACAGAAGATATAGTGACTGGCCGAAGGATAGTAAAAGCGGGGGAGAGAAGAGAACCTTCTTACACATGAGAAGCAAAAGGTCCTCTAAATCTAACTAAATATGTATGGTGACTATCTACAGCCATGTCTCCTCTTCCTCTCTGCTTTCACATGGGAGAGGGAAAGGTTTTGCAACCCAATTCATGGTTCAGGTAATCTAGCTGCTGAAGGTATATTACATAAAGTGGAAAACAGAATAGAACTAGATAACTTCTACAAGTTAGAACAGAACCAGAAGACGATACCCCAGTGGTGTCACCAAATTCTCCACTCCCAGATAGAAATCATACACAAAACAACCAGAGCCATAATGAGAAATCTGGCTTCCCCAGAGTTCAAAATAAACAAGTCTCCACCACTCCCTCACTCACACCCCCACAAGGGAGCGAGCAGCCTCTTAAATACAAGCACAGAGGCTCACAGGCAATACGAGTGTTTCGCAAAATTGAGATGCTCTGGGGTCAGGGTAGTTGCGTAAGACGGTTCTTGGATGTCCCTCTGTACTTCCAACTGAGATGCTCTGGGGTCGTCGAGTGGTTACTCAAAACGGTTCTTGGATAGCCCTCTGTACTTCCAACCGATGCCTGAAACTCCACCTCTCCAGCTTCATTCTGGGTCAGGGTATCGTCTGCAGTTTAAATGCTGACACTACAGGGGCGCCTGGGTGGCTCAGTTGGTTAAGCGGCTGACTTCAGCTCAGGTCATGATCTCGCGGTCCGTGAGTTCGAGCCCCGCGTTGGGCTCTGTGCTGACGGCTCAGAGCCTGGAGCCTGTTTCAGATTCTGTGTCTCCCTCTCTCTGCCCCTCCTCCGTTCATGCTCTGTCTCTCTCTGTCTCAAAAATAAATAAACGTTAAAAACGTTAAAAAAAAAAAATGCTGACACTACAGACTTATTCTTTGTGTTTTCATATGAATGAGTGTATGAGGTCAATTCTTGTTTTGTTAGGGAATAAGGGCAGAGGACACAAGGACACTCTAGTATCTTTGGGAGGATGGGACAAAGGAAGGAAGGGAGGAAGCCAAGTCAGATGAGCACTGAGCATGATCTCGAGCAGCACCAGGGAGATGAGGGTGGGAAATTCATCTTTTTGAGACCCTTCCTCTAATCCCAATGCTCTTCTGTGTTTTCCTGGTGAAAATAGAGATGCACTTACATAAACAGTGTCTGAAATACAATGGATGCTAAGTCAATGCTTACTGAACAAAAGCATGATTTAAAGTGGACACAGAAAGCTCTTGGGCTGTTTAAGCAATAGTTATAATAGGAGGCCCAGCACAAGGGATGGCATACAAGGAGGAAGCCCAAGATGCAGCCCCTTGGACCCACCCCTTTTGGTTCCTAGAGGAACCTCAGTGAGGCTCCTCTGAAGACCAGGTGCTGTGCTTTACGTAATTCACATCCCTAATACACCCACCAGTACCAAGGGGTAACTATTTTACTATTATGACCATCTCGCAGACGAGAAGCCTGAGATTTGGTTTGCACAAGGGCTCACAGACAGTAGAGTCAGAACTTAATCTGGTCTGCCAGGACCCAAAGCCCGCACCTCTGACCGCTACACTGCCTCCGTTGTCGTAGAAAAAGGGAGAATACGCCAGCGTGTGTATCAGTGTGGTTCTTGCCACTCTTATCACACGTGTTTGGAAAGGGCGTAGATATCATGTAGCAGACCTTCGTGGGAAATCTTTGGAAACCGGTGGTTTTCAAGTCAGGAGTGTATCTGCCAGTGCTAATTCCCCCACGTGTGTGACTATCCTTGTAACCTCAGAGATTTTCATTTTCAAACATGTCCTCAAAGCCACATATATTTGCAAATGTGTAGGTGCACGTGCACACGTGTGTGGCTGTAAGCGTGTGAAAAGAGGGAGGCGGGGACAGAGACAGAAAAGGCTTGTGTATGCGGATGCCTGGGGCAGCTCACCTTTGCCCTCACCTCTTATACAGTGACTGTTCACAGACACATCAGAGAATCGTGGGGCACGAACATGGACTGGTGGAGACTGTGCACGGATCTTCTCCTGGGGCCATCTTTGCCTCCACTCTGTCCTGTCCTGAAGCAGCCTTTGTTTCTATGCACAGTTTCTGCCGGGTCCTCCTGGTTCTCACTGCCCTGCTTACAGGAGGGGTCTTACCCCGTCTCCCAGGGAAAAGCGCACACCTCTTCAACTCCCCCTCACCCTTCCAAGGCCCAGCTCCACCCACACCTCTTTGATGAGGCCCACCCCCCCCCCCAGCCCCCTTATCCTCTGCATCTCTAGTTTTGACTGCTGGCCTTGTTGAGCCCAGTACAGTGCTGCAGTTAGGAGCAGAGAATCTCTCAGAAATGCCTGGGTCTGAATCTGGTTCAGCCTCTTTCTAGCCTTGGAATCTGTGGTACTCAGTTGCTTTGTGGGTAAGATGGGGATAATAATAGCTCATGGCTCACCAGGGAGAACAAGCGGATGAGTTAATTCAAGGGTAGCTGGAGCTCAGCATGGAAAGGAAACGTGAGGTACAAGGGATGGAGGGAGTTTCCTCGATCTTAACCTGATGTAAATTTTAGCTCACTGCCACTCCGTCAGGAACACTGGGAAATGCAGGATTTCAGCAGGCCACATTTCCACCCCAAACACAAGGATGCTGATACTAAATCAAAGGGCTAGGATAGGTGTTAGACAAGCAATCGGCCACTGTCACACTGGGTTATGTCTTTTCCATCTTTCACAGACATGCCCTTGCCAGGTATATCCTTGATTGCAAACTTAAAGATGCTGAATAAAAACATCATTGCCTCATGCCAAAATGAACATCCTTTGGAGAACATATTTCTTAGGATCAGGTTCATAAGCTATGCCTTCAATGGCTTCTGAAAGGTACATAGCATAGTGCTGGTGAAACAACCAATAAGTTTAGGGTGACCGCCCTCTGGCTCCATTTTCTCCACCCAGCGAAAGACCTGTGGATATAAAAATTCTTCTGCTCCTTCCTCGGGACAGGACTCAGTACTGGGAGGGGCCTAAGGAAACCCTGATCTCGCAAATGGGGAAACTGAGAGCATTAACTGTTAGGAGCAGAGTTGAAAACAATACCCCCACCCCACCTACCCCTTCATGGTCTCCCAGATTCCCCGTGGTCTCATGTTGCCCTGACTCAGGTTATCAACAGAGTGTGTCCAGCAGGAACTATGATTCTCAACACACACTTCACATTGGCTGTGAGCTCCCAGCGCCCAGCCAGACACCTAGAACATGTATCCGTTCTTTTAATTATGCCACAGGCATTTATTTCATTTACAGTTGTGCCACTGCCTGTCCCGGATGCTGGCTTGAGCCCCTGCCTTCCCACAGCCATCGAGTCAAGTGAAATGGCATCGGTCCGCGAAATGCCGTGTGGGCCACGGCCTGAGGTCCAGGCAGGCTTCCAGGAAGAAGTGACATCTGAATTAAGATCTGGGTGATGGGCATTGAGAAGCACACTTGTTGGGATGAGCACTGGGTGCCGCATGTAAGCCGTGAACCATGGGAATCCACCCCAAAAAGCAAGAGCACACTTTACACCCCGTATGTCGTGTGTCAGCATATGTTGTATGCTGTATGCTGTACGTACTGCCAAGCCAACTTGACAACAAATTATAATAAAAAAAATGTTTCCAAAAAAAAAAAAAAAGATCTGATGGATGTGTAAGAGGGGAAATAAGGCTCAATTCTCAGTAAATATTTGTTGGACAAAGGAGAAGGGTTTTTAATGTTTTCCTTTCTTTGTGTTTGGCTCTCTGTGTGTAGCAACTTTATTCCAAGATGGCTCAGTCATGTTTGTTTTCCTTATTCTTCTGCGCTCTTAGATTGTTCCTGTTCTTTGACTTATTGGAGACAGGTGCTGTTTGTTTTCAAATTATTTTGTGACAATAGGATTTCAGGGATTGCTTGTGCAAAAGTGTCTGGTCAGAGACATGCCTAACCACCAACTTCTCACTTTGAGTTGACCTGACCAGCAATGGAATGCGACATCAGCATCACTTATTATCCAAGATGAGGATTTGGAGAGGGGAGGGGTGTTTGCTTTTTTAATTTGTTTTTTTTTTTTTTAATTTTTATTCCAGTAGAGTCAAAATACAGTGTTATATTAGTTTCCAGTGTACAATATAGTGATTTAACAATTATATATTACTCGGTGCTCATCATACTAAGTGTACTCTTTATTTTTTTAATGTTTTACTTATTTTTAATTTTATTTTTTAAATTTACATCTCTAAGTGTACTCTTTCATCTCCATCCCCTACATAACCCATCCCCCTCTCCCCTCCCCTCCAGTAACCCCCAGTTTGTTCTCTAGAGTTACGAGTCTGTGTTTTGGTCTGTCTCTTCCGCCTCCCCTCTTATGCATTTGCCTTGTTTCTTAAATTCCATATATGAGTGAAATCGTGTGGGATTTGTCTTTTGCTGAATGACTTATTTTGCTTGGCATTATTCTCTCTGGTTCTATCCATGTCGTCGCAAATGGCAAGACTTCTTTCTTTTTTGTGCCCAAATAATATTCCATTGTGTATATACCACATCTTCTTTATCTGTTTTATCTATCGATGGACACTTGACGATGAGGATTCAACAAGCGTTGGAGCCAGACAACTGCACGTGGGGACCTGTCCTCTGGTGGTCGTCACAATGACTATGGCTGTCTATATAGTGCTTTACGCCTCTTCCGTGGCAGCACCCACCTCCTGCAGCCTGACTCAGCCCTGCACAAATGCTTGGGCTCCACGGCAAGGTCATTTCTCTGTGACAGAGGAGTGGATGTGTGCTTGGCAGTGGGGAATGGAGGGTCTTCTGTGCACAAACTTTGTTCAGGGGACTGGATTAAGATTTTAAACCTGAGTTATTGAATTCAACTATAATATGTGGGGTCAGCCCTCCTCAAATGGGCTTCTAGCAAGCCGTCCCACCTCTAAAAAGCATCCAGGCTCAGGGGTCCTGTCTGCCACAGTGGCTTCCATGGAATTGATGGCAACATGGCACCATGTTAAATTCAGCGTGGGCTGGGAATGCCTTACCTTCCCGTCTGTGAAGCATGGAATTAAGCACTGCCCCTTTCTCTACCTGCCGTGTTCTTGGAGAGCTACCTAGTCTTGGCATACTTTCCAGTTATGCAATGGCAAGGAAAACGTCTCTGCATTTCATTTTGCATTAAAATATTAGAAAGATGAGTCAGAGGATCTAGGAAGGTATGGCACAATACGTATCAAAATGTAGCCTCAAATTTCTCTCCTTTGTCCATCTCTCCCCAGGCCTGATCTGCAACATGAGTGAATTCTTCAGGAATAGTTTTCCCCAGCAGCACAGCTCATCTCACAGAATCACAATGGCCATCCTGCACAGAGGGGCTCAAAGTCAACAGCTACTGTGATGGACACAAAAAAGAAAAAAAAAATCACAAGTACCACAGATAAAGTCCAATTACTTAGTTTACAACGTGAACTTGCATGCTTATAAACTAGGAGTTTTTCGTGAGGTAGAAAATATTTGGGTCCAGGACAGAAGAATCTAGGGTACTTCCAGAAGCAGCAAGGACAGAATTGATGCTGTGAAGGAAAGAATTAATTATGCAGAATATACTTTTACAAGGAAATCCCAAACATAATGAATTTAACAAACAATGCCTCGTAAGGTCCTGCTTTCCAAGTTTTTGATCACTACGAGAGAGAAAATACAGATTTGAAGCACCAGGTGGGAGTGAAAGACCTCTGAGATGAGATGGGGACGCGGGGTCTGGTCCCGGTCCCCAGCTTGTGTGACTTCTGGAAAGTCCGAGTTCAAGGGCCCTCAGTCTACTCGTGGCTGTGAACCCTCTGGCTAACCCCAGGGCTCCTCCCCACCCATCGCAGGTAGACTCCATCTCTCCAAGTGTGGGAGTGTTCATTCCGCATTTCAGTTGTTTCGCCTCCGACTGTTTTGGAGTTACTCAACCCTTCTCCCATTCCGGCGTGAAAGAAACGAGTTCCAGCCTAAAGGACAACAGCCCCACTGTTCGGCTCGACCACCTGCTCGACTCCACCTGCCGACACCATGTGTGATGGTGACTGTGCAGCCATCCTCAGTGGTGCCATTCCGCCCCGCAGCGGGGTGTGGGGTCAACCAACCGATCAGCGTTAGACTTCTACAACCGGAGAACCCTTCCTAAGCGTGATGTTTTGTTCTGGATGGACTTACTGGCTGTTGACATCTTATTCTATGAGCCTGGCTGGTGTAGACGACTCAGTTTCTTACCTCCTTATCCAGTTTCCAGCATGATTTGCTAGCGTATTTGCTGCTTTTCATTCGACTCAATGGTTCCATTACAGTAAAACACTAGGTTCCATCTAACCAATGGAGAATCTGTCAATAGCTACTAATTTAGGCTAAAGCAGATGGAAAATCTAGAGATGAGATGTGAGAAAATAAACTGTCTGTACACTTGCAGTTTTCCTAGATTAGTAGGATTAATTTATTTTTTATTTTTTTAATGTTTATTTTTGAGAGGGAGAGAGAGAGCATGAGGGAGGGAGGGGCAGAGAGATGGAGAAACAGAACTTGAAGCAGGCTCTAGGCTCTGAGCTGTGACAGAGCCTGACGCGGGGCCTGAACTCATGAACTATGAGATCACAACCTGAGCTGGATGCTTAACTGACTGAGCCAGCCAGGCGCCCCATGATTAACTTATTTTTAACCAAACTCTGGTGCTTTTTGAGTGCTGTGTCTGTCTTTAAAAAAAAGATTTCCCCTGCTGCCTCCATAAGGATAAGGGCAGCAAAGACACCACGTTCTGTATAAGGAAATAAAAAGATTTTAAGTTAGCACCTGCTCTGCCCTGATAGAACTAAAGTAATGTTGTCGGTGCGTGGAGATGCAAATTTGAGAAGTGTCCTGTGTCATGAGGAGATCTTAGCACAGACATCGTAATCCTCTCTGAAACTGGAGTTGGCATCTCTAAATCGAAAGGCCTGACTGTCCTCTGGCCTACACAAAATTGCATGAAGATCAAAAGAGACCATGTACTTGGAAGCCTTTTGAGAACTGGGATGTGTTATTCCAACGTGGAGGTTAGGCATCGCTACGGACCTGGTGAGGTCGCAGTCGGTGGCCCGGAGTACCGTTTTGCTTAAGCTCAACACTGCTTTAGAGACCTGTGTTTCGGGGAGATGAAATGCGTTTGCGCACAGCCGCACCCACACAGCCCATCCATCACTCGGCCTGCGCACAACCGAAAACACAGTAACACGGATGCGAATGTTCTGAAAGGGCTGGGCACGTCCTAATGCTGAGTTCGGAGCTCACAGCAGCGGGCAGCACGTGACCATCTGCTCACCCCTCCTAGTTTACAGATTGCAATCATCTGTTCTAGAGATTAGACTGTTTGGGGTGCTTTATATGTAAAACAGAGAACCGTGGCACCAACCATCCAGACGGCAGTTGCAATCAGTGTCCTGATAGCCTGTAGGGCAATGCGTTTTTTAGCTTGAACACTCACCTAACCCCAAAAACCTTTTTCTTCGGAGAGGTAAGAGGCATTTATTTTTGGCGGTATAGCATTAGAGTTGAAAATAGCACCTTCTTAGGGAGCCTACCCTCTAAAGTTGCGTGACCTTGGGGCGCCTGGGTGGCGCAGTCGGTTGAGCGTCCGACTTCAGCCAGGTCACGATCTCGCGGTCCGTGAGTTCGAGCCCCGCGTCAGGCTCTGGGCTGATGGCTCGGAGCCTGGAGCCTGTTTCCGATTCTGTGTTTCCCTCTCTCTCTGCCCCTCCCCCATTCATGCTCTGTCTCTCTCTGTCCCAAAAATAAATAAAAGACGTTGAAAAAAATTTTTAAAGTTGCGTGACCTTTAGGCAAACCACTTACTCTCTTTGGCCTTAGTGCTCCCATCTGTGAAGTGGCTTGTAATAGTTAAAGTATCTAAATCACAGACCAACAATATTGAATGTGATATGATGAGGGTGTAATCAGATGGTAGAATGCCACACCAGATGGCCAGCGGAAGTAAAACCTATTTGGGTTCACGTAATCAAAACATACCAGGCGGATTAAAGAAATAAAGTTATGGTAAATGTTTGATATACGATTAACTATAATAGGACTGACCTGAAACTTTATTTCTCCAGTACTGTTTCTCAGACTTTTTTTCATTATTGGTTCCCAACGAGCCTTTTAGACATTTATTGCTAATTGCTCCCACCCCCATCAAATTGTAGGGAATGTGGATATACATTACACCTGTTTAAGCACTGTGCCCCTTTGGAGACCCACAAACCCTTGTGTTCATCGTCGTCGTCGTCCCCTCTCCGCACCGAAACTCAATTTGCACCCTCTTGGGGGCAAATTCACCATCACTGACAACGTATGGTCTAGTCTGAAGTCATCATTGTCAGTGAGTTCTTTTTTAGGGTACGCTTACATAGTGCTTGGCTACGTGCAGGTATTCGTTACCGTTACGCCCATCTCACGGCCACGTTAAATATCTTGCCAAAGGTCCTGGAGCTGAGAGGTTTGGGCCTAGTGAATCTGGCTCCTTAACAACTGTGCCACACTGCCTCATTTGACAAACATGTTTGAGCGTTGCCATGTGCTCCATAACAACACAGGGCGTGCTCGGATTGAATACCAGTGTTTTTGCGTCTTCCTGTTTCTGTAGTTGTGTGCTGCGGTGGCTTAGGGTAGTGTTGGCCTCATAAAGACTCTTTCTTGATGGTCTGATCTTATCCTGCCTCATCTACCAGCCCAACAAATGCCCATTATGGAAAGACTTGCGGAGGGGCTGGGGGAGGAGATACAAACATAATACCCAATTTTCTTCCCACCCTCCAAGAGCCAAGTAATCTCGTTAAGCAGATAAAGCAGTTAGACAACCAGGGCGACCAGCACTACAAGGAAGAATATTACAAGAGGCACATGAAAGTAAAGACCAAAATGTTACCAAGGTCCTTTATTGCCTCCTGTCCCTGTTGATCTCATATTTTCCTTCGGTGATAAGGGTCCTCAGTCTTGTTATCAGCCCCCCAAAGAGACGTGTGACATGGGATGAATGGGTGGTTAAACTGGGCCATCCTCCTGCATACCTATCCCTATTTTTGGATCGTTGTACGCATACATCTGTATTTGGCAGTGGTCCGTATGTGTTGGGATGGATGAATGAATGAATGCTAAGCTCACAAGCATTTTACTGGTTTCCCTTGATAACCGCCATGAGTATAAAATGGAATGTAACCTTTAGTTTCTGAAGCTCAGACAACCATGTCACTCAGAAATATATCTGAACTACACTTTATTTGCAAAATAGTTTGTTCAAACTAACGTGTTGTAAAAATGTAACTCAGACATACGTCCCCTTCTAAGGACTCCTCAGGATAATTTTATTAACTCTGTCTCTGAGGAAACTATAAAAGATTTTTTAAATTTAATACTGCTATCAACTGCTAAAGTCCTGCTGGGGCAAAACACTGAAAACACTGGCCTAGGTGCTAAAAGGGTTAAGTCATGACTAGACACCATTCCTATCCTCCAGACTCTGATACTCAGAGGCATTTCCACGGTGTCACAGACTGGGCATTGACGTCTAACAAATTTCGAGAAAAGCCTATTCCCAGGGACATTTCCCATCCTCTGAGGACGCGGCCGTAGTAAAATGCTTTCAACCTTATTCATAGTTGAACATATTTCAAGATTAATGTTTTCATTCCTCTGACCCTTCTTAAAACTATCATTTTCTTCAAGAACCAAAAGACACGGAATCCCCCAAGTTGCAAATGGCTTGCACGATCGTCCACCCTTAATCAATTTCCCCAAGGACTGATTAGGAAACCAAATTGTAGCACAGGTTTTAAAGGACATTGGTCCTGGCACCTCCCAGGGCAATGATGCTGTTGAGCTGTCCACTACTGTGCGCTCACTAAAACCCGAGACACAAGCTTTGGGGCCAGCACAGTCCATTCCAGAGAATGTGCTCACGATTCGGAGTTTACCGGGAAGAGCGAAGGGCTGGTTCTGACTCAAAGACGGGGCCAACTGTAGAGCTTCTGAGTGAGGATCAGCAGTGTTCTTGGGAAAATACCACTTGCTGAGCATGTGAGACACCTCGTGAGCCGGTGATGGAACACTCCTAGGAGTTCCAAGTGTGCCTCTGATTTGCGGGGTGGCTGAGAACTCAGACCCTTTGAGTTTGCTCTTCTCCATCGACCCGGCAAAAGTGAATTATGAGTAGCTCTGAATATTCTAACACACTTGTTGATGCTGCTGAGGGTACCTGTCCCCCTACCCCTGCCAGGGACTCTCCCGTTATCACCAGGACCTGGCCACACATGTTCCTGCTCGAGGCTCGATCCTCACAAGTGGCCTGGGGGAATTTCTCGTGCAGGTGGCAGGGGCCCGCCTCTGAGCTGGAGCTCACAGCCACCTTATTACCTCCTAGAAAAGGCCCTCATCCCAACTGTATTACTTTAAGCAGATAGCCACACACTGTGTAATCACTCTGAGACAAATATCTAACATCGTTTTCATTATTCTCTTCCAGAAGAGAGTACACTCAGGGTAAAACTAAAATTTAACACAGAGAGTGAACCTTACTCCTACGACAAGGCGGAAGGCTATGAGGGAGCAGAGACTCTGGCTGGATGTTATGTTGAGAGTTGAGGGTCGAACATTTAAACCTATGACACTACATGTGGAAAATAAACTGGCAAAAACACATTTTAAAATGATGACATCATCCTGGCTATGTTTATACGACACCAGTAAAACCAGTTGGAAAACAAAAATTGAATCAATTTGACTGTCAAGATGACACCAAATTATTGGCTGGCCTGCTGGTTTTCTCCTGTCTTCCTCCTCCTCCCCCTTCTCCTCCTCCTCCTTCTTCTTCCTTTTAAGTAACAGAATCAAGTAATTATTTAACTAAATATATTACCTAATTTTTCTGCTAACATGTAATGAATGACCTTAACATTTTTCAATTACTGTCCACCCAGTGCTTATTCATAAACACACCAACCCTAACATTCTGTCCTGTTGCTTGCTTGTTTCAAATTTTCGCGGATAGGCTAGAAAAGCATCAAATGACCAGGAGGCATAGAGAAGCGAAACACTGCCCAGTATGTGTTCTTGGTGACAAGGCTAATGTTCTGCTTAAGCAGCCAAGTATGCTGTTTACATCATTTCCAACTGCCCAACATTCGTGAGGAAATCAAGTTCCTGCTTTAAACACGACTGACCTTTGGGCAACATTCAAATCCAACCAGTCATAGTCTGCTACCCAAACCTCGTAACAGGGACAAGCCAGAGACCGGGGGACAAAGTGAGCCCAGAGAGATTCAAGCCCAACACAAAATAATGCTGCTGCTCTGCCTTCCCTTCTCTCGCACACAGCAAGTCTTTCATCTTTGAGATTTGCAAACATTGGCACGTAACCCTCACAACATCCTTGTGAGCCAGGCAGGTGGTACATGTTATGATCCCTCGTATTAAAGATGGAAAGATGATAATGATGGTGATAAAAATTGAAGCACATCAAACAGTGTCAGCACTATCACATCAAAAGACTCATGGCTTTCTCAAAAAAAAAAAAAAGAAGAAGAAGAAGAAGAAGAAAGAAAGAAGGAAGGAAGGAAAGAAAGAAAAGAAGGGAAAAGTAGAAACCGTCAAATGTATTCTTATCTATTTTACTAAATTGTACGCCCATGCTAAGGTCCCACTAGTTTTGAAAGTCTAGAGCACAAGGAGTTGAATTGTTACATTGTTCAAAGGGGCAGAGAACTCTCTTGGGAAGTCAGGCATTCTTTTTAAGTGTTTTATTTATGAAAAACAGCAGCAGAGTCAAGAAACGGTCTCTTGATTCATCTGGTCCCGTGGCTGCTCCCTTATCCCAGTGTGAGGAGGAGGTGACATTTAGCCTAGGAGCCTGGTTAAACCTCCTGGGAGCTGCTGAATGGCCCGTGGAGGAGCTCCGCAGAGGAAGGACCTCCAGATAAATCAGGGAGCCCTGGCACATCAGCCCAGGGGAGCTGCCCTGTAGGCAAACAGCTTGTACCAGGGCTCTGGGGAATGAAGAAAGTGGAAGCCGTTCCTGCCTTTGGGTCTGTAAAATTGACCATACCCCCCAAAGGCCCACAGAACATAAATAAAATCAAGATTTGGGCTGGGAGAGAGGAGGAACCAGAAAACGGGCCTCCGTGCACTTTCTTGGAGATCGACAGCGAGTGTTTCTCGGAGATTTCTCCCGTGTTTCAACAAGTCATTTGCCTCCTGGAAGGCTGGCGGGAGGGGGGAGGGGGCGGGGGAAGCAAGGGCTCCTGCTGCCTACACCATTCGCTTCACAGGTTGGGGCTGTGACCGGGCTCCTTGCTCACCCGGTAGGACGGCCGGTTAAAGCGCACACTGCACCCCCCCCCCCCCCCAGGGAGTAGGCACTGCAGCGTCGCCACCCTGAGCAATTTTCCAGAACTCACAACTCCTCTTTTTGCAGTAACCTCTTGTCTCTCCTCGTCTCCTTTCTCTCCTGCGCGCGGACACACACGCGTCCACACACACACACACACACACACACCCCAATCGTTGCAAGTGGACTTTTCTCAGACCCCCACCCCCCTCGCCATGAGCCCCCTAGCTCTACAGCGCCCTCCCCGCCCCTTTTCGGAACAACTTTCAAAAGTGGTGCCTCCACCTCTGGGGAGGGAAGAGAAAGAGTCCAGATTCCCCGGGGGGGGGGGGGAGGGGAGACGGAGAACGGGGGGAGGCCGGGACGGCGAAGGGCACCTCTCTCCTGGCCTGCGGGTGCGCGGAGGCCGAAGAGGAGGAGATGGAGGGGGAAAGGGGCGCTGAGCCCAGGGCGAGGAGAAGGGGCGCCGGCGGGAGGGAGGAGGCTAAGAAACGGGAGGGGAGAGGAAGGTGGAGGGGAGCGAGAAGAGGCGGGAGGAGGCGGGAGGAGGCGAAGGGGCTGGAGAGGAGGACAAGGAGGAGGCTGGAGGGGGGAGCTGGAGAGGCGGTGCCCCACCCGCCCTTTCAAGTCTCCGCGCCCCCGGCCCCCGGCGGCGGCCCGGGAGGCGGTGGCGCGGCGTCGCCGCCCCGACTCCTCCCCCGGCCCCTCCCCCGGCCCGCGGCACGGCCGCCCCGCCGGCGGCGCTCGGGAAATATGAAGAGACGCTGCAGCTGCGGTGGCGGTGGCGGCCACTGCAGCTCGGAGCGGCGCGCGGCGGCAGAGGCGGCGGCGGCGGCGGCCGGGACGGGACGCGGACGGCCCGGGAGCCTGAAGGCCGGGAGCGCGGACAGGGCCGGGCCGGGCGCGCGGGGCCCGACGGCGCCCAGGGAGCGCGCGCCCCGCAGCCCCCGCGCCGCGCCCCTGGGGCATGGGGCGCGCCGCGGCCGCCTGACGCGCGGGGCCTGGGCCGGCCGCCCGTGTCCCCGCGCCGCCGCGCTCGCCTCGCCGGGCGCCGCCGCCTCGTCGCGTCCTCCGGGCTGGAGGCGGGGGGACAGAGCGCGCGCGGCGCCGCGGCCGTTCCCGGGGAGCGGCGTCCCTGGCCGGCGGGCGGCTCGCGCGGTCCCGGAGGAGGACTGGAGATGTCCGGTCTGTGCCGCCTCCTGCTCGCGTACCTGTTCCCGGCCCTCCTGCTTCACGGTGAGTTCCTCCGTCGGCGCCGCGGAACCCGGGCGCAGCCGCTGCTCCCACCCCCACCCCCTGCCCGCCCCCCACCCCCGGGAGGGGGGCTTGCGGGTTCCCCGGCGGCGCCCGGAGCTGGTTTGCGGCTGGAGCTTGCTTTCTGGAAGGTTGCAGAGCTCACACACAGACACCTTTTAGCTCCTGAATGGATTGCTTCAAGTTCGAGGGAAAACTTTTACGCAGCCTGTTGGATTTTCAGAGTCCAGACTGTCATGAAATCGCAGGCTTGGCGATCCCGTCTCCAAAGTGTCACGGCGCCTGCCGGAGGGGCTCTTGATGTGGTCCAGGCTTTTGTGGGTCTGTAAAGCGAAACTGTGGTCGTTTAAGGGGGAAAAGCAGCCCGCGCGGGTTTCTCTGTGGCCTCAGAGAGGACTGGTGCCTCCCGAGGTGTGGCGATGGGGCTCTCTCCCAAGTGGACTGGGTGCAGTTCAAGGAGCAGGGGACACTTTCACGGCCACGGTGTAGTCATTAAAACCAGTCTGCTAAGGTTCTCCGGGACGGGACGCCTCATCTCCCGCATACTCTCGCTGGATGGTTTTGTTTCTGCGCTTCGTGTGCCACATTTTCTCAGGGGCTCCGGTAACCCCTTAGCCGGAGAACTCATCAGCGCTTTCAAAGAGTTCCAGGAATTGCCCTGAGAAAAATAAGGCAGATTTTGTGGTAGGTTGGTGTTGATGCTCGCTGCAGGCGGTGGCAGAACGCACTGTGCTGATTCAGAAATCCAGAGTGAACTTTCCCTAATGGTGGACACCTGACATTTCGGCAGAGCGTCAACGCCGTGGCCTCCACAACCCCTGCAGGGCAGATGAGCACCCTCGAGGACACTCTGGGTTTCTGAGGATCTGCAGCAGGATGGAGCTTCAGAATGCATTGATGCATTGTTGCCAGCACTGAAGACCAAGCTGTGCCCCCCATCCCCCCCCTCCCCCGGCCCCCCCAAGATCTAGGAAGGGAAGAGGGGGAGAATCTAGGGGCTAGAAGTGGCTCTTTTCTTTGTAGTAGGGCTTCAGGGCAGACAGCTCCAGCCCTGCAGCCCTGCTAAGGTGTCTGGTGGGGCCAGACCTGCCTGATTGCCAAGGTGTGTACCCCGAGCCCCAGTGATCCCAGACTTTAAAAGTCAGGATGGAAGGCTTGCAGTTCGAGGGCCGGGGAGAGAAGGTATAATTATAGGGTTGCACTCCTAGGCCCATCTGCTTAGAATTACAGAGCAGTTTTAATCTTTGGCTGAAACATGAAACAAATCAGAGCCAATGAACAGATCAAACAGCAGCTGCCACACACACCAGGGGGGAAAAAAAGGGTGAGAGAGATGAAACAGACAAAATTGTCCCCTTAAAAAAATCTGTTGTAATATCTGTGAGCAAAAATGGCAGTGTGGTCAAATGACTTTTGAAATGAGAAATTACTTGAGAGTTTGGCATAAACAGAATTTTTTCGCATAAGCTCATTGCCTTTTGCACTACCAAAGTGGTCCTCAGATGTGCAGTGCGGACCGTCTCATTCCCAACTTTCTCTCTCTCTTTTCAGAGGTGGGGGTTGTAATTACGGCCCCGCCAGTCCAAGCTGGGATAGTAACTAATAGTTCGTAATAAGAGCCCAAGTATATCCTTAGTGAGTATAGCCCCTAATCTCCAAACTTGAGTCCGTGTTGGCCTGAACGTCTTGGAATGAGCGATTTACCCAGACCCGGTGGTGCTGGGGAGAGAACCTTGTGGTGGGAGGGAGGAAGGAAGGGGCCAGTCTGCACTGTAACCCGAGGAAGGGGGAGGGGGGCAGACCCTGTGCTTGTGTGCACGTGTGTGCCTGTGTGACGAAGAGGATGTAAGATAAAAAAGGAGTTTGCGAAGTTTAATTGGATGACATTGATACCCTGCAAAAAGCTATCCGATTTCAAAGTGAATCTGCAATGGCAAAATTATTAACACTGAAGTTGCTCAAAGATCAACTTAGATCCTGCAGGGAGTGTTGGACCCTAGCACAAAAAATAAACAGATGGAATAGTTGTGCAATGCATGAATCCTTGGGATTTAAGAAGGGCTTGTCATAATTCGTTAGGATAGTGTAAAGCACCAAGAAGGAATGGAGTATGCTCCCTCTCCCCTTTTTCTTCCTGATTCTACCCGATGGAAGTAATTTTAACAGAAAATGGGTGTTAATCAACTTAATCCAGGAGAATGCCTTGATGAATGTGTCCTATTCTATAGTGAGGGGTTTTACAAGCATTTACAAATTTGGCAGTGACAGATGAACTTGATCATATATTTTAATAGTTATGAGTCTGAAGATTACCTGAGATCTCTTTAGAATGGCTTCATGATTTTTTTCCCTCGATACCTAGGCATTTTATTTTGCTAACCATAGGACATTATTTGTCTATTCATGGTAACTATTAGTAGGTAAAAACACATTTTCTAGAGTTATGAGTGTATTTGTGACCAACTTTAATAAATGTAGTTTCAGACATTTATAGATTGTTACACCTGCAAGTCACATTAATGAGATTTAAAAGGGCACAGGGCCTTCATGAAGATTCTGCGTGAGGATGCTGTAGAAACTATGATGTTTGGCCTCCAGTCTTTGTTCAGTTTGTTGGTTACTTTTATTTCAACTCATTGCAAGTCATAAATCACCCCCGGCTCCTATTGGTGAGTAAGTTAGGCTCCAGCTAGACTCGAGCCTGTTGTTTGTTTTTGCTGTTTTGTAAAGCTGTAAATGTAGTGCAAAACTCAAGTTCAAAATTTGATGGAATAAAAGTATACATGTCAGTTTTACTTTCTTCTCCTTCAGCTTCTGAAAACAATTGCATTTCTTAATCCAAAAAAAACCTATTGAATGTCACGGAAGAATGCAGCTGGAAGATGTCCATTATCACTGTTTTCTTTGCTTAGATGAAAAGCCACAAAAATCATTCGGCTCCAGAAACACAGATTAGCATGAGGTATTCCAGAATAAGTGGTGCTTTAATGCGAAGCAAAGTGCTGACTCTCTTTGCTAATGGAAACCTTTGATTTTAAGTTTTGGAACTGATGCTGGGGGAGATGTTCTATTCCCCAGAGCTGTTTACTTGTTCAGAATTCATTGACTTTTTTTGAAAGGTGAAGGTACTTTTGAGCCATTCCCTTTCATTCAAGCATATTCTAGCAAAACTTGAAACACACACACACACACACACACACACACACACACACACACAAAACCTGTAGATTTCCAAATGATACCTTCACCAACAAAATCTAAGGAAACCCTTAACTAGGGTAAGATAGGAATCTTTGAAATACCATTTTTCTGAAGACCGGTTTTGTAACCAAGAAAACATTGTGTTTCCTGCGCCCTTTCCCTGTTGGTCATAAAATGAAATCTTGAAAAGAAATATGACTCATTAGTACATAACAGGGAGCAAGGGTCTTAGATGTTAAATATTCTCTTGTGAAATAAATGGACTTGCTTCAAACATGTGGCCAGGCAGATCTATAATAGCCACATTTATTCTTTTTTCTCCCCAAATGAGAAGAGAATCGAACATTAAGTGGATGATATGACTGTGTAATTATATACTGCTTAGGGACAGACTGATGACAACTTGATGTAATCAATTAAAGTGGAGCATAGAACGTTTAAGACTAGAAACATAAAAAGAGATGTTAGTGATTGTATACATCTGCTGACAGCTAACACAGGAGGACATGTCTTCTGTAGAGTCTCGTGTATGTAGTTGAAGCACAGAACCTGCCACCGTCATCCACGCACAGCTTCTTGCTGTGTTAAGATTTTGTGTGTATAGATCCTTGTTTCCTTCTAATGCGGGAATAGAATTTTTCAGGAAAGTCACATGATAGGTATCTAGGTCAGAGAAATGATACAGTGCCACCCTAAAATCATTAAGAGTATTCTGTTCTGTGGGAGTTGTCCCGTTTCGTTCAGCTAACCACTTGTTCAGGAGGTACGTTTATGAGGTCCTACTCTGGGCCAAGAGGCCCTGCATGCTAGGGACAGGAGCTGTGAGGAGACGCACACTGCCTTTCCTGCAGAGCCCCAAAGAATATCGAAGGGCGAGGAAACAAAAGCAGAGCTGGGAGCGTGGCAGGCTCTAGATGACTGCAGTATTTTCCCTGCTGAGAATCGCCACAAACCACGCCAAACATACACGTACCACGTGCACACCACGCACACACTCCATGCGCACGCACCACACATGCACGCACATGCACACGACCGAGCTGAAGAGTACGGGTGTGGCAGCAGCAGTCAGTTTCAGAGGCAACATGCAAATTTCTCAGTCTGTGGCTCCAGTTCAACCTCAGTGTCTAGCCTGGGGACTGTGGCATTAGAAGAAAAGGACATCGAAAATTACCTCCTTTGCAACGACAGCTGAATGGAGCCAGGAATTTGAAATCTTGACTTTATTATAATATAATATCCTTTAGATAAAAAGGCTTAAAGATTGGCAAAGCAGCTCTTTTAGCTTTTGTCTCAAAAAACAATTTGGGATAAGAGTTTGGTAGGCACAGCTACCCACACGGTCGTAAAATCCAGTTTGTCTGCAATGCGTGCGTGCTTTTATTCCAGCACATGGAAAACTGTGCTGGGGCTTATCTAGCAGAATCCAGGGTAAAGCATACATTTACAGTAATGACTGCTTATATAATTGGGCTGGGCAATTTCATGGCCAAGTAATTACCTTCATTTAATCTAATCAGTCACATTTTATCTGCTTTGGGTTTTTACATATCACACCAGTTCTAACTTGAGAATACTTTCTCATTCTGGTTATCCAAGTAATATATGTCACGTTATTGAAAACAGGAGCATGCGAAATGAGCAAGAAAAGAATTGCTCAAAACCCTCTACCCAGAGACAACCATTGTTAATATTTTCACATTATGCTTATTTAGCTCTTGAAATTTTTTTGAAGCATTCAACCACATATTCTAAAGACTGACCTGATCAAAGATTGGTTCAGCCCCAGTGTGCTGGAAAATTGTTTCCTTCCCCACTAATTTTGCATTTTACGACACATAAAGCAGTTTTTGGAGCTTTTGGTTCTCAATCTAGATAGGTGAAAAACTCTGGAATATATCTAGAAAATTCAAAAATTTTAATATGTTACTGAAAAGTTGACAATTTGGACTTGGGGTATACCTACCTTTCCTTTCATTTATAAACAATGTCCCATGCTTGAGAGAGAACCTCACAGGTAGTAGGCACTCAGCTACTTGGTGAATGAATGAATATTGACTTTGAAAACGCAAGTAGCCCCTGCTTCCTCCCCAAACCCCCACCCTTCACTCTTCTGTTTGGTCCCTGTCCCTGGATTGGCTTGCTTCCTGACAACACCGTGGGTTTAGGAACAAGGTTTGCCATGGATGACTGTAGGAGAGGTACTATATTCATTCCCTCTGAAAACTATGCCAAGAACTGCTTTCTGAATGCATAATCTGGTGAATTCGGTGGTATAAACAGTCACCTGGTCCCATATGCTTTGTATTTAGGGTGTAAATCTCTGTGTAAGTGGTCAACCCTATGCTTCATTTTGGGAAATCTATGGTTTTTTTTATTGATATCATTGAGAGTTATCAGCCTCTGAACAGTAGACTGTTACAATTATGATAGTGGTTAAGGTCATTCTACAGTCATTTTGGATTACTAGTATAGAATGATTTATTCCCTGGGAGTAAATCATTTGTGTGTGTGCATGTGTGCGCACACACACACACACAGGCACACACGTGAATAAACCCTCCAGAGCTCCAGGGTCTCATTTAGTTCTCTAGAAATGGTAATCTGTAGAATTATATCCTAAAACCTTCAGGAATTAATTTTTTTTTCAATAGATGAATAATTTCCTTCCAGAACCTACTTTTTTCCCCCACACTCACTTGAAAGAAGTACGCATTTGTCATCATAATTTTATCTGAGCCCAGGCCAGGGAAACCACCCCCCCCCCCCCCCAATGCTGGAGACCATTTTACGGTGAAGTCATTTTCCTGATTTGGACCTCTGCCGGACAGGGCACGATGCTGTGGAGAGCTTCCAGTTTAGTTGGTGTCGCAGACTGGCAATCTATATAACCCTTCGACTTTAGTTATTATTACCATTACTATAATTTTTACTTTTAAATAGATAAAAGGCACATATTACATGACCCACCCAAAGCTGCCTTTGGGACTGAATTCACAGTCACTTTCTTATTGTAGGGGTGTTGGTTTTTAATCCTTTGAGATGCCCTTTCCCTTGGATTCATTTGCAGCAAAAATCTTAATAAATGAGAACCCAATGAACTAGTCTTCTCAATTAGCCAAAATGTCTAGAATCCTCAGTTAACCAAATTGTTGATGTTACTTGCACCCACATTCCCACACACAGACTTTGTCACTCTTGTCTTATTAAAAAAAATGAGGGAAAAAAAAACTTTCATGGCTTAAACAGAGTTATTACCTGTTCACCCCAGTATCTCTGTATCCAAAGTACCATCCTACAAGGACTGATGTTCCTAGTAATGACCTTGAGCCACTTTGAGAACCTAAATCATCAAAGAAAGACCGTAAATGTCAACTGCGTTCAACACACAATGGCAGAATTTTCAACAACTAGATATTGTGATTAGTCAACACTTCCAGCTACATAGGTAATCCAATTAAGTGGAGGTTTTAAAAAGTTATTATATATAACAAGCGCGTTTAGTATAAATAATAGGAATACTCAGACAGGAACCATTATGATAGTCACCATCCTTGATTACTACACTGCTAAGTACCAGGATGACGGCTTTACACAATTTAAAATTAAAGTAGGACATAGAAATATTTTGCACAAGTTTTATTTCAGATGTAGCGCTAAATTAGTATAGGTTCCTGTTTTCCTTTCTCCCTTCCTCCATTCCCCCCCCCCTTTCCTTTCTTTGACTATAACTTCTCATATACCTTCTCTACAACACGCAAGAGATGGCCAGTACAAAAAACTCCCAAGACTACAAGAGATTTACTGCTATTTGTCCAGAGTGGTTCCCTTCTCATTTATTCAGGCAAAAATGATACACTGAACCAGACGATACACTGACCCATTGTAGAAGCTTCATAATGGATCTTCCTCTTTCCTATCTGTTTCCCATCCCTCCGAAAATGGGAAAAGTAATCTTCCCCAATTGGAATTCTTATTGTGCTGTGACATAGCTTAAAGTGTTTTGATGGTTTCTCTTCACCTTTCCAGTGAAATGCACACTCAATATGGCCGTGACACTCTTGATCACGGCCCTGCCTCTCTGCTCTTCTGTCATGGGCCGCCCTGTGGTCCCCCCTCCCTGAGTCTATCCCCAGTTCCTCCTATGTGATCCCCTCCTGTCTCTTTATGTTTGGATATGCTGCACACTCTGCCTAGACCACTTTGGTTCAGTGTTTGAGACATGGCTGCCCCTCCATGAACCCTCCAAGGATGAATGTCGAGCCTGCTCTCTCTGTCCTTATGAGGCCCTCTACAAGCCCACTCGGGGTCTGGTTTCTGGCCCAACTGAGACTCCCTCAGGGCATAATGTGTGTAGCTTCGGTGCCTAGAACAGAGTCTGGCCCTTCAGAACCATTCTGATGGTTTCTCATTCTGATGAATGAGTTACTAGTTTCAGTCCCAAATTGGAGTTGACATACTCTGAGCGATACAATGAACAAAGGGGTCCCTGGGTTAGTAAGGCTGGTCTCCTTGGAGGGCACACCATGGCTGAAACAGAGGAGGAAGTCTTGGGGGATAAGGAGAGCTATTATACCTGACCTCTATTGCAGCTAGACTTGGTGCTTCAAATGGCCTTTTAATTCTAAGCCAATTAATAGAAGTAGCACTCATGAGAAGGCCTCCCAGAGTTTCCACACCAGACAAAACGAGTAAACATTGGAGACCACTGTTGGCAGTTGACTGCAGACCAAAGAGTTTCTCCTACCGTACAGCAGGTCCTACTTTCACGTGACCCATTTTTTTTTTTAATGTTTATTTATTTTTGAGACAGAGAGAGACAGAGCATGAATGAGGGAGGGGCAGAGAGAGAGGGAGACCCAGAATCTGAAGCAGGCTCCAGGCTCTGAGCTGTCAGCACAGAGCCCGACACGGGGCTCGAACCCACAGAATGTGAGATCATGACCTGAGCCAAAGTCGGATGCTTAACCGACTGAGCCACCCAGGCGCCCCTCACGTGACCCATTTAATTTTGCTCCTTCGTGGTAACCAAGGTGGTGGGTACTTCAAAGGGCAAAGATAGAAAGGGAACAAATCCCATTTTTTCTACGCTAAAAGTATAGCATCAGCCACGAGTGCAAACCCTAACTCACTGTGTGCTGAGGAGCTGTGCTAACTGGAGAGTTCTTCTCCATCTGGCTGCTCACACTACCACTCTCCTCCCCTGACAGCCTTGCTGGGTCTGTGAGCTTTACTCGTTGTCTGATGAGAGCGATGGCCAAGTGGAGATATGTCTCTAGAAACCCAAGTGATGTAATGATCTTTTGCCTGCTTTCAAATGGTTTGTGTGTTGGCGGTTCTGGGGTTTTATTTCTTCCACCCTCGGTTAGAAAGCATCACGGTAGGCTCCCTTCCTGTGTGACTGGCCTTATGAACGATCCATGCAAATCCTGACCACCACTCCCTCTTCCTCTGCCTTTGAACTCCCAGCTTCCTTCCCAGAGCCCTCCTTCATCATCTCCACCCTTGTTCTTTGACATCCAGGCCAATGAGTCCTTAAGAGCCTCGAGGTCAGAAAAACTTATCTTCATTCTTGGTCATGCTTCCAGCTCCTGAAATATACAAAGTAACAGTGAATAGGCATTTGTTAAACTGAGTAGAACTCGTCAACAACCACAGAGCCCGGTGCTTTGGGTCCCACCTTCTTCTGCATCAGGGTCACCAGTTAACTTTGCCGGGGAGCCCCGTGTCATTCTCAGAGCCCAGAGGGGCCTAGCTCTGGATGACTTTTCCCATTATTTTAGCTGTCCTATTAGTTAGAATGGACTTTTTGAGGGCAGTCTAAGAGCCTAATCGTTATTTAAAATAATAACACATTTAATGAGAACTATGTGCCTGTGCTAAGGAAGACAGTCTCAGATAATCCTGAGACCAGCCCTAAGAGATGGGTAGTGTTATCCCCTTTTTACAGATGAGTACACAGAAGCTTGGCGAGGTTAAGTCATTTGTTTAAGGTCACAGTGCTAATGGTGTGTTTCATCAATTGTAAGAAACACATTTTCTTCCCATTTTAAGATCTCTGCAGTGGATATGCATCTTATGGTCGATGGGGGTTCTAGTCCCTGTTAGCCTGCCGGGAGCAGTTCAGGGGGTGATACGGCCTTTGCCTCTGTGAACCTGGACATAGTAGCACACACTGTCATCCCATCGCTTCCCTTGTGTGTGTCCTTGCGACTCCATGTCTATGGATTAGTTGCAGACAGGTTGGTTTTGAAAGTAGAGTAAACGTTTGAGCCCGCATGCTTGGTTGCTTTCTCCGTAACTTACTGATAAATTACACTCTTTGTGCTGAAAAGAAAAACCACTGTGAAAATTGGAGTGGTCTCATAATAGAGCAGCAGAGCGTTAGTGTGACATCAATGAGGCAAATACTTATCACTGGAAGAATAACTGCAATTCTATATTTTCTCATGTTAGCAGTGATCAATTACCTGGAAAGGAAGATACCCACAAAACGGTGTGGCTGTGTTTGTTGTTTTGCTGTTGAGATCCTTGCAAAGCAAACATATTGCCTGTCACGTGTGAAGCATTGCAGCCAGAGGCAAGAGACATTGTCAAATCTCTTGGAACAGATAAAAGCAATGTCAGAGTAGCAAGTGCTACTCTGATTCAGGGTATCTCGGGACTGTAGTTCAGGCATTGTGTCCTCATTTAAATGCAAGTGTTTTGTCACTAGTAGTAAAATAATGATGCATCTTAACAATCCTTGACATCTTAGATTCAGAGAAATCCTTTAAGTGGCAGATCCAGTTTCAAACTCACGCAGCCTAGCTCCAGATATTTCGCCCATACCCACTATCCTCCCGGCTTTCATCATCTTTATAGGAAAACAGTTGCGGGGTATAAAGGGGCTTACAAATCGAATTTTAGAACATAGCTTGGTTGATAGCGAGCTGATGGTTCTTTACTAAATGCTTAGTGTCGCATTTAAAGCAGAGCCTTCCCCAACTCCCACTGCTTTGTAACTTGAATTAACATTGTAATTGATCACACAGTCCATTGACCTACCAGAGACAGCAAGCTGTACTGTCTTTCATTTCTTGATTGCCTAACAGGGAATCCAGGAAATGCTTCCCATCATCAGGATAATTACAACTCTTGGGATTGGTGGGAGGTATAGTCCATAGTACCCCCTCTCCCTCCTCTAGTTCAAAGCCAACTGACAGATCAACAGAGGTCTCAGACAGATGAAGACATGAAAACATGAGGATTGTGATAAAAATCAGAAGATACCATATAGATGATGGCCAGGATAGGATTGCTAACAGTTCACCCCTGAAGTTTTCAGACTTTCCACCTGGCCTAGTGCCACAGTCAAACATCGGAAGGGGTGGGGTCCTTACTACGTGGCGAGTGTGGGAGCTGATCAAGATACACTAGCAGTTGACTCTTGAACAACACAGGTTTGAACTGAGTGGGTCCACTTACATGTGGACTATTTTTTTTTTCAATAAAGACACTACAGTGCTATAAATTTATTTTCTCTTATGATTTTCTTGATAACATTTTATTTTCTCTAGATTACCTTATTGTAAGAATACAGTACATAAAACATATAACATGTTGTTCAAGGGTGAACTATATTTTGAAAACAGGCCAGTTTGTCAAAGAAAGAGAAAAGTGGCGTGGTCACACACACTTGTTTCCTTCTCCATCCTGCACCGGGCTTCACTGGGGAAGGGTGAATGAGGGAGGCAGAAAGGGCACCGAGAAATGCCACTCTTCCTTCCTCCCTGGAAGCAGGGGCCACGGGAAAGAAGGTCCTCATGGAACAGCTACGAGCATCGACACCGCCCAACGTGGATTTCGGATTTGAGTGTTTCTCTCATTCTGGCTGGGGTCCCAATCACCTGGCTGGGGTCCCAATCACCTGGCTGGGCGACACGGGGCTGGTGGTGAGGTTGTATGCCATTTGAACACAGCACCATCATCTCGTTTTAGAATCTTTTTTCACACTTGTCATTTAGTTGAATTGTACCCATAGGTGTCTCTGCCTCGTTCCCTGTTCGCTTCATTTAAGATACATAAGAATAATCCCTGCTCTAGCCCACGGCCAGCATGTTGCTCAGAGGAAAGCCCCAGACTTCCCACGTGGAGACTGCTGTCTTCTCAGTACCAAGGACTTTCCACAAAGGATTCGTTCAGCCCTCTGAATCATGGCAAATATCTGAAAATCTGAATATTTTACAAATATCTGAATGTTATCAACCTGTGGGTCTGAGTTTTCCCAGTAGATTTCATCATGTTGCTGTAAGTCACCATATTCTGGGTCTAACGTTTCATTTTTAAATTAAATTAAATTTTCTCTTGTAAGCCATGGTTTCTCTATGAAGTTATTAAGGTGTTGATTAAAAAATATATGATTGCCCCCTCATAGGTAGCATTCTAACAGATGCATTTTATTTATTTCGTGTATATTTCTATTTTGTTTTTATACATTTGTCTAACTGGTGTTTTGCGGGGGGGGGGGGGGTTGCTAACAAGGTGCTGAGTACTTAGTAGGTCCACGATGAGGTCGTATTAATGTGTTAATTACTTCAGGAGTGAATCTCAAAACAATGGGTTTTCAGATTATAACTTCATTTGCCAGCTTGGCTTTATTCTGAACGTGGGGCTGGTGGCTATTTTGCATGGTTAAGTGTCCGGCAACATAAACCACTTATACTGAAGACAAACTTAGTCCTAATATCCCTTTACCCGTGGGAAATAAAAATGTACAGCCTTCTTGTAGTTATTCCTATTAGAACCCTGCATTGTCACCGACTTTGTGGGTGTGAAGAGTTGGAGTGGGAATGTAACTGGGGGAAAGCGTCCCACACTTCCCCAGTGTCGGGCGGGTAATATGACTTATACCCTACTGATGGGCAGCCCGTGGAGGGTGTCCGTCCAGAGACAGAGCCAGAGGATGGAAGGCTTGGTGGGAACAGCTGGGAGCCAAGCCAGGGAGCACATGTCAGATGGGAGTCCATCCGAGTTGTTCCTGGGCCTTTCTCCCCTCCATCACAATTCCCTTTCCCTTTCCACTGAGGCTGATCTCCACACTCTTCCCCCTCCTCCCCTAAATGTGTCCCTGCACGACCCCTTTCTTACTCCTCCCTTGGGACATATTCCTTTCTCTCTTCAGTCCCTGTTACGTTCATTTGCCTGCACGGTAAGCTGCTCGTTTGGATGCACGACCTTATTTGCTGCTTCACAGATGCACGGATTTGAGCTCAGGCTTTGCCAGGAACTAGCCAAGAGACCTCCCGCGAGTCTGTGTTGTCTCCATGGGCCTCGGCTTTCCCACCTGGGAAACGGTCTCCAGGGACACCTCTGCCTTTGAGATGTGAACTCCACGAGAACAGAGACAGTGATAAGCATGGCGGGGTAGGAGTGCGTTTCCCACTTGCAGTGATTTCCGGCCAAGGAGCAGTTCCTCAGCCTGACTCCCTCCTGTCTGCTGCAAGCTCTCCTTTCAGCGAACTTCCACTTTTCTCTTTCAGGGCTGGGAGAGGGTTCTGCCCTCCTTCATCCTGACAGCAGGTCCCATCCCAGATCCTTAGAGAAAAGTGCCTGGAGGGCTTTCAAGGAATCACAGTGCCATCACATGCTCAAACATCTCCACAATGGCGCCAGGATCACTGTGCAGATGCCACCAGCGATCGAGGGCCACTGGGTGTCCACTGGGTAAGAGGGCCAGGGCTGGACCGGGCCAGGGAGGGACCAGAGAGCACAACGTCTTTGGAAGGCCTTTCTTAGGGTTTCTCAGATGCACAGAGACTCTCTCCTATCTGCAATGGTGTAGGTGTTATCTAAGTTCTAACTAAAAGCCAAGCAACACTTTGAAACTCTGGTTGGTAAAGAAACAGAGCTAAGTACTGTAGAAATCTTAGCTAAAGCAGAGATGTACCACTGTTAACCAAGGGGTGTGAGTGAATGGGTCCTTGTTTACCGAAGTCTGTGGGACCACTCGTGTATGAAAAGAAACCATTAGCAAGTGAAATTAGGAGTCTGTGTTTCACCAACCCTGAAACATGACTTGCAAGGTTCTGATGGTCTAAATATTCTAGCCATATTCTGGTAACTTAATACACGGCTTCAGGGTTCTAAGAGTACGTGAAAAAGTACTCAGGCTACCTCTACTAGCCAGGGCGTATATCTTGGACTCTTTTCCAGGTTGCAGAGCTGAGATTTATCCCAGTTTGAGCTCTGGCTTATCTTCCATTAGAGCTTTTAAAAATAGCCTAGAGGCAGACCTGCAGTTTTTCCCCTACCCATTAAATTGTTGAGAATTAACAAGGCTCACTCTGGGATCTAATCACTTCTCCCTTGCAGCCTCCAGGTACCTTGGGGAGGGATCAAATGCACACAGAGAAGACAAAAAAGGAATTTTATAAGATGATGAAGACCCAGAGGTTTTATTTTTTTCTAAAGGTGGGGTTTCTTAAAATAAGGAGATGGTAAATATTTGCACAGCCTGAATGCGATGTGCTTTTAATAATTTATCATTTTATTCAAAAAAATATTTATTGATTGCATAACTATTTACTGTGTGCCAAGTACTGTTCTAGATTTTGTGTACATAGCAGTGAACAAAACAAGACATGGTCCCCGTCTTCAGGAATTTTTCAAATAAACATACAAAGAAGTGCTATGAAGAGGGAAAAAAACAACAGGTGCTAAAGGGGAATACCAGGGACCTTATTTTAGGATGGGGGTGGGGTCAGGAAAGGCTACCGAAGGAGAGGACACTTGAGCTGGGATGTTGTTAGCTGTGCAAAGACCCGGGGAAGAGCTTTCCATCTGGAAGAACTAGCAAAGGCTGGGTTGGAGAAACAACTGACCCAGAATCCTTGTAGCTGAGGTGCAGTAAACCTGGGTGTCTGATCTGGGGAGAACAGCTCCAGAGGAGGCTCCTGAGGCGGGCAAGGCCAGCCACAGCACGTCTGTCCGAACTGGACTTACCATCCAAGAGGAGAACTGGAAGGTCTTTGACGAGTTTGCAGCAAAGACCATGCTTTCATACGGGCACCCTGGCTGAGTGGTAGAAAAGTGATGTGAGGGTGACCAATTAAAAGACGCAGCAGGTGCATCTAGCGGTGAGGAGGCCTAGGTGAGGGAGGTGGTGGGTCCGTGGAGTGTGGAGGACTTGAGATGCTCAGAGCGCCGAGCTCTGGGGCCCCCCGAGGCACACCACCACCAGTGCCCAGATGAGCAGTTAAACTGCATTAACCACTCACGCCAAAGGGAGCCTCCTTCCTAGGGGGGAGGAGCCTTACGACTGTCTCCTTCCAAGCCTTCTCTGCAGACTCTGCCGAGTTCCTCTGAGTGCCTTCTGTGCATGCACCCTCATCGGACGTTCACTGACTGCCCTCCCCAGAGGGAGGTGCCCGCTTGGAGTAATGTTTACCTCTCTCCAGTGTGTGAGCTGAAAAAAAGGAAATGTTAGCAATTTTGAGAAGCACGGGCCTTTGAGATTTCAGCCCCACTGCTTGATTTAGCGATGCTGGATCTGCTCAAACCAAAATTATTATAAATAATATATAGTAAATACTATAGATATAACATGATATATGATATATTGTGTATCACATTGAGTTCTGATATTACATTGTGTGCATATATATATATGAAAAAATATGTGTGTGTATACATATATATATATATACATATACATATTACAGATTGGAGCAGATTTATAAGGTCAAAACTGATGACATGTAAAGCATGATATAACTGAGAGTGGGATCTAGCAGAGGGTTACAGAGGACGGAGTCTTTGGCTCTTTGGCCGATGTGTTGAAGAAACCCTCCAGCATTTCTCTGGTGCGGGCTGTGCTGCAGAGACAGGAACTGGCCACAGGTACAGCGGTGATCAGTTCCTGTGAGCCATTTGTGCCCTGTAGACCTCGTCCAAGTATTTCTGGCCTAGGAATCCAGCATTTATCTAAAGCCACAGCATAAAACCATTTTATCATTGTCATTTTGTCAGCACAGACGAAAGGAACCCTTATATCTGTTGTTATGTTAGCTTTGCTTTTTCACTAATGGACCCTTTGTTTTTCCAGGAGAGGGAAAATTAATTTTCACTAGATGGGAGGGTGAATGTGCAAGTGCCTCTAAGTGACTTCTCCCCAGACTGGATTCCATTTCAGGATGACAGACATCCAGCACCTGCCTGCTCTAGACAAGGTCCATAAAAGGGAATTGTTCAGGAAATCAACTATTTTTGCACTAGCATAAGGATACTTCCTTCATAGGCCGGCACTATACTCTTCCCTCGTCCCACCAGAAAGGAAGACACTTGTCTGCAGTCAGGCCCCCAGGTGGAAGTGAGGCTGGCAGGATTGGGCTCTCCTGGCTTGTTCATGAAATGAATGAAAGAATGTGGTGTAGAGAGATTAGGAACACAGACCTGCAGCCAGACTGCCTGGATTCCTGGTCTGCTCCTGCTCCTGGCTGGTTTTGGAGCCTGGGGCACATTCCCTAATCTCTTGTGCCTTGGTTTCTCCAGCTGTAAAATGGAAACAGTACTACTTTACTCAGAGGTTGTTGTGAGAATTCAATGAATTGGTGTCTCTGAAGGCAGAGAGTAATGTCCGGCCGAGTAAACGTTTGTTATCATGACCATGATTTCTTGACAGGGTAACGAATCTGTTCCGCATGCCTTTGGGTTTTAAAATGCCTTCCTTCCCCTTTTCTCCTCCAGCTGTGAAGTGAGGTCGGGCCCAGAGTTCATCACAAGGTCCTACAGATTCTACCACAACAACACCTTCAAGGCCTACCAGTTCTATTATGGCGGCAACAGGTGCACGAGCCCCACCTACACCCTCGTCATCCGGGGCAAGGTCCGCCTGCGCCAGGCCTCCTGGATCATCCGCGGGGGCACTGAGGCTGACTACCAGCTGCACAATGTGCAGGTCGTCTGCCACACGGAGGCCGTCGCCGAGAGGCTCAGCCAGCTGGTGAACCGCACGTGCCCCGGCTTCGTGCCCGCCGGGGGCCCCTGGGTGCAGGACGTGCCCTACGACCTGTGGCGAGAAGAGAATGGCTGCGAGTGCACCAAGGCCGTGAACTTCGCCATGCACGAGCTGCAGCTCATCCGCGTGGAGAAGCAGTACCTCCAGCACAACCTGGACCGCCTGGTGGAGGAGCTCTTCCTCGGGGACATCCACACCGACGCCTCGCAGAGGATGTTCTATCGGCCGTCCAGTTACCAGCCCCCGCTGCAGAATGCCAAGGTACCCTGCAGCTGACCGCCCTCCCGGCCTGCGGGCTGTTTGTTCTTTATTAAGTAAGATGAGTGGCCCGCAGGGAGACGTGTCAGTGGGGCCCAAAGAGCCCCATGAGAGGAAGCACCCGGCGTCATGGGGGAGATGTGGAGGGCTGCACGGGGAGGCACGCGCAGCAGAAGCAGGAGGCCTGGCTGGGCCACCACCTTGCTCTGCGGCCAGGGGCTGTGGTAGCAGGGTTGTTGGTGTGCTAGGGGTTCCTGGGGTGGTTATTCTAGAAGATTCATAAGGCTCTGTTTAGCTCTAACCCTCCAGGAATATCTTCTTTGATTCTAAGAGGAAAGCATAAAGGGAATTCGAAGATGTTATAACCACACTTGGGAGAGACAACGACAGCAATGATCCCAGCCCTGGAGGAGGCGGAGGGGTGCCTGAGGAAAAGCGACAGGGCTCTTGTAAGGCTGTGGTCTTACACCCACCCACGTTACTGCTGTCAGTCTTCACAACGACCCCTTGAGGCAGATGTCGCCAGCCTATTGGGCTGAAGGGAGAGGCAGCAGAGATTCAAGGGGTTGTCTTTTGCCCCAGGTCATCCAGTTAGGGAGGTTCTGCACTGGAACTTGAACCCAGCCCTCTTTCTCCAGACCCCACATTCTTTCCATTCGACTAAGTGAAATGTAAAGTCACTGTAATCACCAGGGAGGACGGAGGGGGGCAGGAAACAATTAAAACCTTATAATGTTCTTTTCTTGAATGATAGTCCAGTAATTATATTTGGAATTCACAAAGCATTTCCTTCCCATGGGCTCAGAATCCGTGTCAGCCTGTAACATGATCGTTTCCACCGCAGAAGTTGGGGAGGCTCTAGACAGGGAGGGGGTGCGGAGAGGGTGCCAGGGGAGATTTCTCCAGTGCTCCCCTGCATCAGATTGGCTTCTGTGGAATCTTCTCTAGAACAATGATTTTCTAAATGAGGGGCCCCATTTGACTTCTGTTTGACAGTTTACTCATTATTTTTCATCTTTTTTTTTTTTTCTTAGTCCTTTGAGTTCATTTATGACTGGTAGAGATATCCCAGAGTACTTTCCCTGCCAAAGACCACTTGGTGTTATCTTCTATTTATCTGTGTTATTGTGAGCTCCTGTAATGAAAGTCGCCTTTATTATAATTGTGGGAAATCTGCTGAGGAAGCCCACTTGGCGGAGGCTGCTTCCTCTAGATGCGTCTCACCAGGGACTGTCCCCACGTGTGAGGTGAAGCCAGACGGAGGGCCCAGGGCCCCAGACCCAGCGTTCCCTGGGCTCACAGCTTGACTGTGTCCTGCCATAAGGTGCCAGATGCACTGAGGAGGAAGAAGTGAGTTAGGGCAGTGAGGGAGAGGGTGGCCTTTCCTGCCTGCCTTCGTCCCAGTATCTGCCTGGGATCCCCCAGCACCCCTCAGGATGGGGGAGGAGCTGAGAAGCTGAAGCTCCACCCAAATGCACATCACACAAAGGCATCCAGAGGACAGTGGCACCGGGGCACGGGTGCGGTTTCTGGGGAGATTTTTAGGAGTCACAGGCTCCCAGTACCATCGTGGGACCCTTCCAGGCGGAAGTGTCATCCAGAGGCGGTGCTGAATGCTGCTGCTAAACAGCACCTCCCTCCTTTTTATTTTTAATGTTTGTTTAGTTTGAGAGAGAGAGCATGTGAGTGGGGTGGCCAGAGAGAGAGAGGGGAAGAGAGAGTCCCAGGCAGGCTCCATGCTGGCAGCACAGAGCCCAATGTGGGGCTCGAACTCTCAAACCGTGAGATCATTACCTGAGGTGAAGTCAAGAGTCGGACGTTTAACCAACTGAGCCACCGGCTGCCCTGTGAGTAGAACTGCTCTTGATATCTCCGGTGTGAAAGAGCAGCAGGGAAAGGAGCTTTCCTCCAAACGTTTGGCTTTCCTTGAGTACAATCTAGCCAACTCTTCAACTGTCTATGGTAATGAGAGGTAAGAATGTCATGAATCAAAATGGCCCACAGATAATGGCCCACAGATAATCCAGACGTTATGCAAGCCAAGAGCGCCAACCGGGTCCCACTCTGAAGCTTTATGAAGACCTGCTATGCACAGAGAGTCCTTTTCGTGGCCTGCTCACCCACCAGCAGAGACACTGCTCAACAACAGACAGCCAAGAGGCAGGAGCATTGAGGCAGGGAACTGAATATGGAGGAGGGAGTCCGAGGGAGGAGGCTGAATTGCTGCAGGAAGAGGCAGGTGCAGCCCTGGAGCTGCCCGAGCTGGAGTCTGGTTGCTCTGCTGTCTGCACCTGACCTTGGGCTGATAGCTTGCACACATTCAGGTTCGGATTCCTTTCCCTCAGCTTCAGATGCCTATGGAGGCTCTTTTTAGGACTGAAAAGAAAAACAGATTTAACCATAACACCTTTCTCTTCTTACCTCTACGCCCTCACTCTGAATTCATTGTGGTACTTGTGGCATGCCTCATCAGGAGGCCGGACAGGTAAAATCAGTATTCCTAAGACTTGCAGCTCTGGAAGATTCTCTCCCACTCCTTCCCAGACCTGTAGGAGGGATTTCTCATGCTGTCAGTCGACTCACTGAACAGAGCCTGTCTGTTGGGAGGGCAAAGGCACACACTTGTGGTTCCTGGAGGAAAAATGTCTTGACTGTGAGTTATTACCATTGGCACAGGGACTAGGGATGACAGTTGTAAGGCTGACCTTAGGATTTTTGTAAACAAAAAAGTGGGCGACATGCTTTTTTTTTTTTTTTTTTCTTTTTAACACTGTCTGGATAAATTGATGAGAATATGGACTTTGGAGGTGGTAGCCAATCCTGGACTCCTCTTCTGTGTCCATCAGCTGCGGGGTGTTGGTTGTGTCATCTGACCTTCTGAAGCCTTAATTTTTCTTCTATAAAGTAGTAAGACTATAAGAATCGATTGGATCGGTGTGCAGAATGCCTGCCATCTGGAAAGGGCCCTCCACCAATGCTCCTTTCTCCCCACTCCTGGAGTAGGTAGCCCTTCTGGGCAGGTGTCTCCTAGAGGGATGACATTGACCACGGGCCTCCAGGTGTTTGATGATGACTCACTATGAAGCATCTCCTTCCATTTTCTGCTCCCTCCCCTGCTAAGGCAATTGTGAGGACATTTACCCAGATTCTTAAGACATAGATCCTTTAAGCCCCAATCCTAATGCCCTGATTTAAGAAATTTTAAAAGTAGAAAGAACCTTGGGCGTACTGTTAAGAAGAAGGAGGAGGGGGAGGGTGAAAGGGGACGGGCAAGGGGTGGAGGAAGAAGAAGTATAGAAGAGTATGAACAGTATGATACCACTGTGTAAAACTAATAATGAAGGGAGAACAAGATAAGCTTACAGAGGGGGCAGTATTTCTGGAAGGGGACGTGAGAAACAAAATGATTGTCTCCGGGGAAGGGAACAGTTGGAGGACAGTTGGATGGAGCCTCAACACTGTATACCTTTTTGTACCTTTTGCAGTTTGTGCCATGAACCCGTATTATCTAAACAGAATCACCATGCAAACTTACAATGAATTGGGAAAGTTAGGACCCTGAGGCTCAGAGGAGTGCAGTGGCCACAGCTAAAGACGGCAGCAGGGCTGGGAGGAGGACCCAGGCAGGCGTCCAGGGCCGATGCGTGCTGTCCACCGCCTCGACTGCCAGCCCGCGTGGCCAGGGGCGTCCTTCGAAGGCCAGTGAGGTCTGTGTGGCTCTGGGAGCTGAAAGGGCCCATTCTTCTCTTGTTGTCCCTGGCGTTGAACGTCTTGGCCTGCAGCATGCCGCCAGGTCCTCAGGAAGTTTTTAGATCCTTCCCCAGGACAGCTACGAGAAGAATAAACGGACTTGGCCGTTGGTGCCTTTCCAGACTCGGTGCAGGCAAAGCCCCAGGTGCTCCCTGCCTGCTGGCCAGTGGCGGGTCGCCTCACCCGCTGGGAACGGGAAGGAGGAGGGCTGGGAGCACATCCGGAGAGACCGCACTCCCCCCGCCACCCGCCTCTTTGAACTCTTTGCCTCCCCCTAATTGCCGGTCCGTAGAGACCTGGCTGAAAATTAGTTTAAATGCTAAATTGAGTTTGAAACCACTAGTCTCAGCCCCTCTGGAAACGGGACACCGTGTAAAAATAGAAACTTTAAATCAACTTGTTTTTCTAAGCTTTATACAGCTTTGCTGTGAGGTTCAGAATCCTTTGGCAAATACATTGCCTTTGAAGAGAATCAGGTGTGCCGGGAGGATTCTTTCAGGATGAAATTGGCTACCCTTCGCTACGAAAAATCAGGACTGCATAAAATAACCCCGAAAGAAGAGGCTTTGCCTGAACTGAGCTTAACATCAGGGCAGCTGTCACCCTCTGCCTAGATTTTTTGTGCAGTTGAAGGGTTAGCCAGCCGAATTCTTTCAGTGGTAGAATCAAATAGTAATTAAAAGCAAATGATTGCCCGGGAAACGCCAGAGCCTCAGGATCAGACTTGTAAGCAAATGGAATTGGTCTTTCGCCAAAATCCTGCACTGATTTAGCCACAGGGTCGTAAATCAAAGGGGTTGTCTGAAACCAGACAACTTTCCTCAAGCCGTGTATCTCAAGTATTCTGCCCCAGCACATGCATAGCACATCGGAGGAGGACAAGCACCGAAGTGTTTTAAAGAGTAGCTGAGGACTGAAAAGGAAGAAGGAAATACTCATGGGCTTTCTGTCCTGAATTCTGTAGAAACTTCTAGCCTGTGAACGAGCATTCGGTTTTGAGGGAGCTTGCTTTTCCAAGCCTTTTCAGAGTATGTGAGAAATACAGAGACTTTCTGCTATCTGTGACATCAGAGAGACTGTGGACCAGGGCCGTGGGCAGCGCACTTCTCGGGCCAGCTCCGGGAGATGGCTGTGCCGTGGGAAGTGGCTCCTCCTTAGGCATGTGCTTGGCGGGAACCCCGGATGGGTGGGTGAGTGGGTGTCACGGAACTAACAGTAGAGGGAGCCGTGCATGGTGTTTGTGGAAGATCTCGTGTTCCTTCTCTTCCTGCCAGCGTAGGGAAAGGAGACGGGCTTCGTGGAGGCGACAGGGAATGGAAGAGGTGATAGAGGACTGGAGAGCTCAAGGAGTCATGACCTAGGAAAGCCCGTCTCGCATTAAGGATGAATCCTAAAGAGAAGTGTGGCCCAGCTCGCCGGGGCTGGGTGTCTACTATAAAGCAGCAAATGCTGCACATCATAAGGGAAGACAGAGCTGATGACTGGGGTTGAGTGATGGGGTCTTGACTGTGAAAGGGTTGCCTGTGTGGACCTTTTATTTGGGCCAAAGTATGAAATGCCATACAGTTGCTCTGCCTCACAGCTCCTGGCATACACTTTTACTGCAGAAACAGTTCATTACATTTCTTGACTCCAGAGTGTTTCAGCAGATAAACAGACATGCAAGGTTGCTTTATTTAAGGAGTTAGCAGACCAGGAAATACTTGTTGTCAGGGACGGAACAAGTGGTAAACATTTCAGCCCTTAAAAGGCAAGAGAGGGACGCCTGGGTGGTGAAGCATCCGACTTCGGCTCGGGTCGTGATCTCGCGGTTCATGAGTTCCAGCCCCGCGTCGGGCTCTGTGCTGACAGCTCAGAGCCTGGAGCCTGCTTCAGATTCTGTGTCTCCCTCTCTCTCTCTCTCTGCCCCTCCCCTGCTCACAGTCTGTCTCTCTCTGTCTCTCAATAATAAATAAATGTTAAAAAATTTTAAAAAAAAAGAAAAAAAAAAGCAAGAGAGCCCAGAGGACGGAGTGAGAGCCTGGGCGTGCCAGAAATCAACCATCCACAAAGTCTGTAGGAAGCCCATTCTGGGGGAAGAGTTTCGGAAGGAGGGTGGACCCTTGGATGGGCCAGACCTTGGGGTCTGCTGGATTTACAGCAGATTTAATTTAATGATTACAATGAATCTACTTCAACTATTTAAATGAATTTAAATTGATAAGAGTAGAAGAAACAAGCAAAAACATCTATGAGAAATTTTCTTCTGAAACGTTTTTGAAGTCCTTTGTTTTAAAGAACCAGCCTCTTAGGGCCCTTTACATCTGGCTGTTGAGTCTGTACATAGTGTGTACGTGTAGGCAAGGTGGAGGCAAAATTGTCTTTTGTGTGATTTGCTGATGTTTTGCAAACTGGAAAGGCGTTTGTGGGCTAACCTCTCAGATTCTAGACTTCTTAGAGAATGCCGTTCTAGGAAATGAAGGGTTGCTCCCAAAGACCCCACCCCCCCACCCCCAAACATGTGCCCCTTCTAAACTCCAGGATGCAGACAGTGTGGAGTTGACTTCTGCCTCGGGAGACAGATGTGAGCCGTGAGAGTCAGCAACCCACCTGGCCTGTGTTCTTCCATCTGCCTTCCATCCCCCGTCCCTTCGTGGGCACCATCAGCCACCGCTTGTGGCCCCGAAAGCTGCTGTAAGACCCAACAGGTGTGACCGTGGCTGTTCCCCTTGCTTCCTCCTGAAAGCAGAATCATCATGACTCATTGAGGTGGTCAGAATGAGCCCAAGTTCATGAACTCCTGGGATCCCAGATCTGAAAAGCACCCAGTGAGGCCCCTTCCACAAGGTGGTCAGCTCTCATTTGTGATGAATGCTGGCCTAATCTATTCATATTGTTAAATAGCTGGTGACCGCATTCAAGCAATCAGGCTGTCACTCTCGAACCTTTATCATACCCTCCGTGCTCCCCCCAGATGTCACAGGAAGTCGGGGAAAGGGAGAGTACTTTGGTCTTAGTTTCAAAAGGCTTGATGAAGTTGTTCTCCAGTGAAATGGAGAGGTCCTGGGAAGTCTGTATGTGTAGGAATACCTACAGTAGAAATTTAATCAAATGTGTGGAGATTCGGAGTTGTAAAAAAAAATAAATAAAAAAGCTTTCAGCTTCAGTCATTGGCAGGTTTCTTCCTGAGAAACATGAATGTTTTTTATCCCATGGAAGAAAACTCTGTGAAAGGAACTTTCCATCATCTGTGCCCATTTCTCCTCCTCTTTGAGCAAAACTTTTAGACCAAGAAATGTTTTATTCATCCTGCTTTTCTAGTTGATCTGTTCACAGCAAGATGATATCAAGTAATTTCTTCCATTCTGGGAAGACGCTGGAAACAAGTGGATACTGTCAGCAAATGTTGTCGACGGACCAAGGCTCTCCAGAAATAAATATTGGCAAGGAACGAGAGAAAGCCTAGAGAATCCCTATCAGTCATCGGCCAGAGAAGACCTTTACCCAGGGACCCGAGTCCTTGACAGGGAGACATCTGTTCTTTGCAGGACCTCAGCCTAAGAGACAGCCTGGGGCCAGGGTGTAGCGCTCAGCAAAGCCCAAGACCAAATTATGCTCCAGATTCTACTTTTGGCTTGTAAAGTCATCTGGGCCACGTTATTCTATCTCTCTGTGCCTTGGTGGCCTCATCTGTGAAGTGTCCCCGTGGTCTCTTTGAGAGGTTGTAAAGCTAAGGGAATGGTGTACTTGAACCTCCTCAGAATCCAATGTCCTGTGTGTGCAAAGCTGCCCTTAGCTGACGTGTTGCCAGGGTGCTGGGCAGGAGAACAGAGTGGGCAAAACCCCACTCTTTGCCTAGAACATTGCTCGCTTATGATGTTGAAGGTTTATCTTTCATTTTTAGAGTAAGTTTGGTTGTTTTCTTTTACGATGTTAATTACATAGGGATCTTGTTTTCTCCCCTCCTCCTTCAGAATTAAAGCTTTTTATGGTTGGTGGAAAGAGTCGTAACAAGGAGACATATTCTGGTCCCTTTGCTTTAACCTTCGGATCTTTTGTGTTCAGAAACCCAGACTTCAAAGCAGCCCTTTCTAAGAATCAGGGAGGGGAGTGATGTAGAAAGAAGCCCAGTGGGAGAGCTACAAACTGACAGCTTCTCAGAGGAGAATCATGTATCAGAGTGTGGACCAAAAAAGAGAGCAATTCCATAAAGCAAGTGATATTCCATACTACACATGAGTCTTCATGTCGAAAAACTTCTCATTTAGTAGTGTTGAAGAGCTGCGATTTGAGGAAAGCATCCTGAAAAAGAGAAACGTTAGAGCCAATACAGTGTGTAGGTCTTAATTTCTGCTTCCCCATTATTGTTCCTATAGGTCTTTTGGGTTTTATTCAAGCCAAGGATGGTGGGAATGAAGAGCACAAAAATCTAAAAATCTGTCCATAAAACAGAGTGGTTTCCCCTTTACCTAACCATGACTAAAACTGGTCTCTTGGTGATAATATCCACAGAGAGGTCAAAAATCCCACCCCTGTCTGCTACATCTTTGGTTTTTTTAATGCCTTCTCAAAAGTTGTTATCAAAAGTTACTAGTCGGCAATAACCAGAAAAGCAACCCTGTTAAAAAATGGGCAAAGGACTTGAATAGACACGTCTCCAAAGAAGATATACAAATAGCCCATAAGCACACGAAAAGATGCTCAACATCACTCCTCATTAGGGGAACACAAATCAAAGTACAGCACACCATACCCCTTCGATGGCTGTTATCAAAAAGAGAAAAAAAATACCAGTTGGCAGGGATGTGGAGAAATTGGGACCCTTGTGTACCGTGCATGGGGGTGTAAAATGGCGCAGCTGCTGTGGAAAACAGTATGGTGGTTCCTCCGGAAGTTAAACACAGAATTACAGTGTGATGCAGAAATTTCACTTCTGAGCACATGCCCAGAGTTACTGAAAGTGGAGTCTTAAATAGCTTGTACACCTGTGCTCATAGCATCGTTACGCACAGTGGCCAAAAACTGGAGTGTTCGTCAACAGATGAATGGATAAACAAAGTGTGGTCCGTACGTACGTTGAGCTACTATTCGGCCTTAAAAAGGAAGGGACTTCTGCAACATACTGCACCATGGATGAACCTTGAGGGCATTGTGCTAAGCGAGATAAGCCAGTCACAAAAAAACAGTAAGTTCTGTATACTTTCACTTGTGTGAGGGACCTAGCGTCGACGGAAAGTACAAGGGTGGTTGTCGAGGGCTGGGATTGAGAGAACGGGGAGTTGTTGTTTCTTGGGTACCGAGTTTCAATTCAGGAGGATGGAAAAAGTTCTGGAAGTAGACGGTGGTGATGGTTGCACAACCGTGTGAATGTACTTAGTACCACGGAGCCGTGCACTAAAAATGGTTCAGATGGCAAGTTGTGTGTTATGTATATTTTACCACAATTAAAATAGTTTAAGAATTTGGCAAGATCAATACCTAAGGGCCAGGTTCTTCCCATTGTGTCCCTAAATTCTCACCGACCCAACTCCTGGACGGCGAGCTTCCTTTGCTTGTGGCCTGCTTTTCTCTGTTGCCAAACAGGAATTCTTCCTCCAGGTCCCCATCTCAAAGGTCAGGACCCTGCCCCATTATTCTTAAAAATGCCAAGTGGACTCCAGGTGCTACCATGGCACCTTTCTGGAACAGCCTGGGCCAGGCTGGACGGTCCTCTTTCTTTCCAGAGCCATCTTCCGCACAGCTCAGCATCCTTGTTGTAATAGGCCCGGGCACCAGAACGCTGCTGTCCTGTCTGTGAAATCTCAGGGATTTGGATCTGAGTACTGGGCTGGTTTTACTCAGACTGTGTGGGGCAGGGGCAGGGGACCAGGGACAGCAGGTATGGTTTGGTAAAGGTGCTGGTCATGATGACACTTGTTAGCAGTTAAGAGGCTGCTTCCTCTTCATATGTGTTACAGACATTATGTTCACTTTGCACCCCAGACTTTGAGTATCGGAACCCCATTCCAGGGTAAGAAGTTTGGATTCTTCCCCTCCTGATAGTTGACTAAGAAAATACATAATGACAAAACTACTGAATTTGGTGGTACTTTGTTTTATTTATTTATGTTTATTTTATTTTTTATTTAAATTTTAGTTAGCCTACAGCATGTTACTGGTTTCAGGAGTAGAATTCTGTGACTCATCACTTATATGCAGCACCCAGTATTCATCCCAACAAGTGCCTTCCTTAACACCCATCACCCATCTAGCCCATCCCTCACCCACCTCCCTCTGTCAACCCTCAGTTAAGAGTCTCTTGTGATTTATTTCCCTCTCTCCTCCTTTTTTCCTCTTCCCGTATATTCATCTGTTTTGTTTCTTAAATTCCACATGTATTTGTCTTTCTCCGATTGACTTATTTTGCTCAGTATAATACATTCTAGCTCATCCACATCGTTGCAAATGACAAGATCTCATCCTTTTTGATGGCTGAGTAATATTCCATTGCATAGATATACCCCATCCTCTTTACCCAGTCATCAGTCAATGGACATTTGGGCTCTCTCCAGAGTTTGGCTATTGTTGATAGTGCTGCTGTAAACATGGGGATGCCTGAGTCCCTTTGAAGCTGTATTTTTCTACCCTTTGGATAAATACCTAGTAGTACAATTGCTAGGTCATAGGGTAGTTCTGTTTTTCTTTTTTTGAGGAACCTCCATACTGTTCAGAGTGGCTGCACCAGTTTGCATTCGGTGGTGCTTTAACTACATTTTTATCTTATCCACCCTAACCTGTGTTTGCACCTGTAGTGGGAGACATGCCTTTATTTAGTCTTCCTGTCAAATGCCATGCATGCCTGCGATCCAGCTCCCTGGGCCTCATCTGAGAAGTTTCTCCCCAAAGTGATTCTGGGTGCACTGAGTGGGAGCCATCTTAATCTACTGCTAATTTCTTGCAGCAGTTATGCAAGTAGAATGACCCCCATTTTACACATCAGGACATTGGAATAGAGATTAGTGACTTGCCCAAGGTCACCAGCTGAAAGCATGGGGCTGGCCCGTGGCTCCCAGGACCTGGCCAGAACTTCTCCTTCTGTGCACAGAATGTGTAACAGATGCATCGGGACCCCAACACAGTGAGGACTTGGCCTTCATCTCACTCTGTGGCGGCCCACTTGATCTTACCATCTACAAGCCATAATCGGTGTTAGCAAAGGAAGCCTTCTCTCTCCTCAGTGACAACTCTAGGCTCCTCTAACGAGCACGGTGACAAGTTAGTGAGCCTTGAGTTCTCCCTGGAGGAGAATGTGGAGGGAGGGCAGCTCCCTCGCTCTCAGAGACATCCGAGCACTTAACCAAACAAGCGCAGGAACATCACGCTGTGTCAGTGCTGGCAATGAAAAAGCCTTGGGAAGTTGGATTCCTGACTTCGGGAAACACGTGTGTGCCCTCCTGGGAGTGTCTGCCAGTCCCTGTTACTCGGGCCTGGGGCCGCACCAGTGAGCAGCTGCACACCCTGGGCCCCGTGGCTGGGGGAGCCCCAGGCCGGTGTCCGGGAGCTGTCCCCCTGAGAGCGGGCCACAACTGTCACCCTCCTGCGACAGCACTGATTAGATTTGCCTCGTGCTTCTGTCCACTTTGCCACAGCCAGTGTGGGAGGGAGAATTCTGAAGAGACGCTCCCCACGGCCAGGGGCAGGCAGCCCCTGGCACACAGGCGTCCTCTGACTGAGGTCAGATAGCCAGGCAATGGCGCGGGTGCTCAAGAACCCAGCTCTGCTGTCTTCTAGACCGTGGCATTTTGAGGGGCGCCCTGAGCCGTCTAGGCAGACAGCATTTATGTGGCTGGCAGTCCCTGGCCACCTCTACTCACTGGAGGTTTTCTAAGCCACAACCCTAAACAGACGGCCCTTGTCCCCGAGGCTCTGTTAGCGTTCTGAAGCAAATGCAACAGGGAGGCAGTCCCGGAAGAGCCGCAACTATCTTGCACTAATTAAGTGGCTTAAAGCTATAAAGCAGGAAGCAAATGAAGAGCCCATAAACCTCGAAACCTCGGGGCCAGCAGACACAAATGGATGTGCGTGCTGACTTCTCAGAGGCCGCTGCTCTCGCCCTCTTTCCGGCCTCCTCCTTTATGCCCTCCTTTGAAAGGACCCCTGCTTTACTACACAGCTCCCCTTGTTATCCCAGCAATTAGAATGTTATCCTTTTTGTGTGTGTTATTTTGTGTGTCTCATCATTGTTTTTAGTGGGAAAAAAAAATCTAACTGTCAAATACTCACACAGAATTTCCATCTTAACCATTTTAGGGTATCTGGTTCGGTGGCATGGAGTACGTTCACACCGTTGTGTAGCCATCTCCCCCATCCATCCGCAGAGTTTTTTCATCTTCCTGAACTGAAGCTCTGTCCCCGTCAAACACTAACTCCCCGTTCCGCCCCTCCCCCCACCCAGCCCCTGGCAACCACTGTTCTCCTTTGTCTCTGACTTTGATCACTCTGGGTCCCTCCTAGAAGTGGAATTGTACGGTTATTTGTGCTTTTGTGTCTGGCCTATTTTTTATTTACATTTACTTAATTTTTGAGAGGGAGAGACACACACACAGAGCACGAGTGGGGGAGGGGCAGAGAGAGAAGGAGACACAGAATCGGAAGCAGGCTCCAGGCTCCGAGCTGTCAGCGCAGAGCCCGACACGGGGCTCGAACTCACAATCCGTGAGATCGTGACCTGAGCCAAAGTGTGTCTGGCTTATTTCATTTAGCGTCATGTCGTCAGGGCTCATCTATGTTGTAGCGTGGGTCAGAATTCCCTTCCCTTTTCAAGATTGAATAATATTTTGTTGTATGCGTGAACCACGTCTTGTTTATCCACTCACTCGTCCGTGCACATCGGGTTGTTTTCATCATTTGGCCATGCGAATAACGCCGCTGTGAACACGGGTGAACAGCTGTCTCCTCAAGACCCTGGTTTCAGTTCTTCGGACTATAAACCGGAGGTGGGGTTGCTGGATCCTACGGTAGTTCTTTTCCGCAGCAACTGCCCCGTTTTCCATTCCCACCAGCAGTGCACGAGGGTTCCGATTTCTCCACATCCTTGTCAACACTGTTAGGCTCAGATGTTTCTCAGAGTAGCCGTCCCAACGGGTATGAGATGAGGCTCGCCTTTCTGAAGTCAAGTGTCCAGGACGTGTGATAGGATTCTAAAGAGAGTACACATTGCGGCTGAAATAGACAAGTCCCTGATGTCGGTGCTCACAGGTGCACTCTTGAGCCCACACCAGCGCGCGCACACACCCACCGCGACCCTCCTGTCTGTGCCCAAGGGCGTAGCTCCAGGTGTCTCTTGGGTTCCCAGGTGGCTAGTAATGGTGCCTTGCCCGGCCCCACTGGTGAGCCTCACTTGAAGGAAGCTTGTGTGCGCTGCTCTGTCATGAAGACAAACGTCTCTCCGTGTGTTTGTTTCTTGGCTCCAGAACCACGACCATGCCTGCATAGCCTGCCGCATCATCCACCGGTCAGATGAGCACCGCCCGCCGCTCCTGCCCCCCAAGGCCGACCTGACTGTCGGGCTGCACGGCGAGTGGGTGAGCCAGCGCTGCGAGGTGCGGCCCGAAGTCCTCTTCCTCACGCGCCACTTCATCTTCCATGACAACAATAACACCTGGGAAGGGCATTACTACCACTACTCCGACCCCGTCTGCAAGCACCCCACCTTCACCATCTATGCCAAGGGCCGCTACAGCCGGGGCGTGCACTCCTCCAGGGTCATGGGAGGAACTGAGTTTGTGTTCAAAGGTAGGGCTCCCGCCTCGACTCCCAAGGGAGCAGCCCCACGGGTGAGAAAGTGGGCAGTTTGGGGACATTTTTGTCCAGGCAGAGCCTGAGGGAAAGGGCTTTTCTTCTGGTAGAGATGTTGGGGGAGAGATTAGGGAGGACTTTCTGCTTCAAGTTCATCATTCGCCACAGCCTCTGAGGTCCTCTCTGCTCAGAATGGGGCCAACAGGGGTGGCTCAGCCCATGGGCCACAGTGCTGGAGCTGCCCACCCCGCTGTGCACGGTGTCAGATGTGGTCAAGGAGCATGTTCTCCTAGTAATGAAGCCTCAAGTCTGCATGTTTCCTTTCTTGTGCACAGCTCATGCCGACTCTGAGCTGCCCCTGTGATAACATCACACTTACTTGCTGCATTCAGTGTGCTTTCTTGAGTGGGCGGTAAAGAGCCGGTGTTAGTCACACCGCAGGTGCTCCCACAGTTGTCCTTTCCAGCGCTGAGTTTGTCACGCGCTTAAGAGTTGTCATGTGCTTGGGGGGAGGAGGTTTGAGATTTGCAATGATTACCTAAGCGAGGAAGGTACGGTGAGGGGTGAAATTCACCAGGCCATTATCCGCAAGGGAGGCCTTGTGGCCTCTATTTCTAGAATCTTTTAAGCTTGTACACCTTTTTTTTTTTTTTTTTTTTTTAATTTTTTTTTTAACGTTTATTCATTTTTGAGACAGAGAGAGACAGAGCATGAATGGGGGAAGGTCAGAGAGAGAGAGGGAGACACAGAATCTGAAACAAGCTCCAGGCTCCGAGCTGTCGGCACAGAGCCCGACGTGGGGCTCGAACTCACGGACCGCGAGATCATGACCTGAGCCAAAGTCGGACGCCCAACCGACGGAGCCACCCAGGCGCCCCATTGTACACCTTTTTAAGACGGAGTCAGTCATGTCATTGACAAATAAAAGAGAGGTGGCCCAGAAACTGGGTGTGACCCCTTCTAGGATGGCATTCCGTGGTTCAGTCTTTTTAATGTGAAGTATTTCTGCTGACCCAGATAAGTCCCAGGGCATCTTAACCCTCCGCTTGGAGAGAAAGATTTTCTCCAGGAAATATGGACCTTTGCTAGATTTGGCCAAGAGAACAACCATCTCTGTCTGATTCCACCCCGAAGCTGCCTTGGGATACATAAAATATAATCCCCTGGGGTCTTTCAAAAACAGCCCTCTCCAAGCGCTGGGATTTTTATTTAATGCGTTTACTCACATTTTCCTTGCTCTCAGCCTAATTTTTTTAGTTGCCTGATCTATGGGCCAATATTAATTTCCAAGACCGCTAATTAGTATAGGTGTGTGACATGACAGCAAAACTAAAAACCTCCAAACCTTTCATAAAAATAAAATTCCAGTTTGCGTCGAATATTCTGTCAATCCCAAAGAGTCAGTGTTCCCAAAGACAACTCCTTGGAGACCCTCTGCGTGACAGTTTGATTTCACATTAACAGGCAGTCAACCACAGTCTGGGCTCCGCATTTATACGCCAAATACAGTCTACCTGCATTGTATTCAATGTGATGGCCATTCGGACCAACACGTTGAACTCTTTCCACTGGGAGATGCTTTTAGGGAGGCCGCGACAGGTGGGTGGCTGCGCGGGGTCGGGTTTAGAGCAGGTGGCCTGTGCAGACAGAGTGCTTTCTTCACCGCACGCGACCCCCTTAGAGTCACCACCCTGTCGTCTCTCCTTCTCAGTGAACCACATGAAGGTCACCCCCATGGATGCGGCCACAGCCTCGCTCCTCAACGTCTTCAATGGGAACGAGTGTGGGGCCGAGGGCTCCTGGCAGGTGGGCGTCCAGCAGGACGTGACCCACACCAACGGCTGTGTGGCGCTGGGGATCAAGCTACCTCACACCGAGTACGAGATCTTCAAAATGGAGCAGGATGCCCGCGGCCGCTATCTGCTCTTCAACGGCCAGAGGCCCAGCGATGGGTCCAGTCCGGACAGGCCTGAGAAGAGAGCCACCTCCTATCAGATGCCCTTAGTCCAGTGTGCGTCTTCGGCGCCCAGAGCCGAGGACTTCTCCGAGGACCACCGGGGTCACCAGTATGGGAGCCGGGCGCCAGGGAGGAGCGCTCGTCCCCTGCTCCTGGCCGTGCTTGCTGGCCTTTTGACTCTCCTGCAGTGGCACGTCCTCAGATAGAAGTTGTTAAAAAGCTGCATATTTTTCCACGCCAGGATTCCTTACAACTTACAGGTTTTCTTTACAAAAAGGAAGGACACTTCTTGTGATGCACTTGAATGGCCGAGAACTGTGGCTCCTTTTCTGCTGTCCGGCCCCCTCCCTCCCGGCCTGAGTCCTGAGCAGTGCTGTTTGAAGTTCCTGCTTTGAACTCTGTCCATGGGATCCCAGGCCTGGGTGCCTTCTCGAGAGTAATTGCACTTTAAGACCGCAGAGAGTGTTGAGCTAGTGTGTGTGGTAGAGGGGGCAGGGTGACAGCTAAGTCCTCTTCTTTTCTTCCTTGTAATTATTATTAAATTTCCGAGTTAAACTTAAATGGATATCAAGCTATGGTGTTTTTTGCCACTATACCGCAGTCGCTTCCTGTCTTCCCTCAAAACTGCTTTATGAGCTGGGAATCCAGTGTGGAGTTGGTTTGGAACTGCAATCAAGACACCTTTCATTAATAAAGAAGAGACTTGGGTGTAGATATGTACATAGGGAAAGACACAGGGTTTAGCTTAACCACCTCGACAGCCTTTATGCAAAAAAAAGGAGGGAATCCAAGCTTTCAGATGTTGAGTGCAAAAGTATCTGGAATTAAAGTTTCAACATAATTTAAAGTATCATTGTTTTAACTGGTGGGGAAAGGAGACTCGGCTTCTGGGTGGCTGCAGGACGCACACTGCTTTATTCCTGCTCCGTTGACGAGGGCGGTTGAGCAAATATCAAAAGCAGTACAGACAGGAACAGTGACCTCCGGGATGGTCACAGTGTGTTAAATGCCACCTTACTGATAGAAAGTGCCTGTTCCTTCCACAGTTGCCTCTTCGTGGGACCGTCGTCCTGGCTCATGCTGTTTCTGGTGAGGGGCGACCAGACATCTTCACTCTGCCATCTCTGCTGCCTTCAAAGATGACTGTTCAGAGACCACGCTTTGCTGTTAAGGGGCCTGGCCGTTCAGAGAGTGCAGTGAAGGCACCCTCACGGGGGCTGCACTAGACCCTCGACTCGTGTGAAACCCAGGCTCTGGGTAAAGCCGCTTTCTCATCGGACATGCCAGCTTGACTCGATTTCTGTCCTGCTGTTGCCTTGGCCGTGTGGCAGAGAGTCTCAGGGTCACCTTCTACAGAATCTGTGAGCGTCTTCCTCACAGGCACTGGGAGGGCGCCTGAGTCACGTCTGCCCATTACTTTGGATTATTACAAACGGTGCTGTCTGCACACCAAGTGCTATTGCTAATAGAGACTGATGGAGGGAAATAGCAAGTCACTGAAAGCCTGGATGCGACCGGAAGTGAGCATCAAACCATGATCAAGGTCAAGAGTCATACTTGTATTTAAAAATTAACTTTATGAAATGCTGTAGCATTCAGGATGGTGATAAGTTAAATGGATAGCATGGAGCACCAAAGTGCTTTATCTTTAGAATATATTTGAAGTTGTGGTGCGTACTGAGGGGGTTTATTCAAATGAAAATACTAACTTAAATGTCTGCCAAGTTTCATAAACAAAGATGTCAACAGTACTCCCACAGAATACATTTTGCCTGTGGATCTATTTAATACTAATGCTATCTTTAAAGGATATAATAAAATTATGTGGAAAACTATGTTCACCGCTAAAGAATACCTCAGTGATTTGCCATAAAAGTGATAGATTTATAGCCATTTAATTCACAGCCATTCACCTAGACTTAGCTGCTCACACTTTTAAAAAAAGTACACACACACACACACACACACACACACACACATACACACACACACATACTTATATCCAAATACATAGGTATTAACATGCATATAATGTATGTGTATGTATATGTGTCTTAGGGACAAGGTGGCATTCATGTGGTCATATCACTTTCTGATACTCTATACAGAGAATGGCCAGTATAATTTATTCACAAGTTACCAACTCAGTTAGGTGTATGCCTGTCACTTGCTGTATCCCCCACATTTATCACATCTTATCTTGGTTACGACGTGCTAACACACATAAGGGTTAGGAAGTTAGTAGCGGGCAGGTCCACGTGTAAATTCCAGGTTTGGTGAAAGAAGTAAGTAAATAAAGGATGGCTCTTCTAGACTTCCCTGGCCTGCTACAACTAGACTTGCTCCCTTCCTGGGTAGTTGCTGATGATGGTCAGGATCAGGAAGTTGTTCCTTGGGCAAGCATTGTAAAGTCCAAGTTGACCTTGGACTCAGAAGCCTCCTGGAGCCTCCAGTCCCCCACTTGTGCGGACATGACAGATCTGGTCATCTGCTGAGAGTAGTAGCTGACACCGGGCCCAGTGTCTGTGATGTCCATCCCGCCATCCTGAACAGTCCGCGATGATGCCACAGTGCCGTGGCAGCCCACGGGGGTGACTCTCAGCAGTGCCCAGCACCAAGGATGCCTGCAAGAGAGGCTGGGGGTCAGGGCATCCTCAATGGGGCTTTACACACACCTTGTAAACATGACGGGATTAATGTAAGTCCTGTGATTCCTGGTTGAAGGGACGGCTTTCCCAATCATAGAAAAGCCATTCTGTATTCCACCAACTCTTTAAATATATCTTGAAAACAAAGATGGTGTTCAAAACAGTCCACACACACGTTGCCATGTTTTATTGTAACGTGGTAATCCCCCCTCCCCGCCGTCCCTACAAGACTTACTAGGCACGTGGCAATGGAGTGCAGAAACTGACAGATGGCACCTCACTGGGCATTTCAGGACGCTGGCCTCGAAGGAAAACGCAGACCATCCCGAGGTGGTGGTATTGGGGCAAGGATGTGGGGTGGAAATACAAGCGAGAGTGGGTCCACTCTGACACACAGATTTTCTCTGCCCGGCACAGAACTTTCTGGCCATTTCGAGACATTGAAGCTTTCATGAATCCAAACATCTTTCGTAAGGATACCTCTGCGTCAAGAATAAATAAAGGTAGCTGGGGCAGATGTTTCTCACTGATTTCTGGGTTCATGAGAAAATGTGTAAGCACTCTTTCCTGAATCACGTGTCCTAAAGTACTAATGCTTTAAATCCCTGTGATGGTCCAAGAGTGTTTCCGGCTTGCAGGGTAAATGGTCTCTGAAGGTACGTGGGACTCCTATTTTATGATTGCCCCATTTCCCCGGTGTTCCAGCAGGCAAAAGTAAGTGACACTATCATGAGAAAAAAATATTGGGGGGGGGGGGCAGTTATGACCTCCAGCTTCTGCATTGACTGAGACGTGATGACGTTATGTCACATCGCTCACGTGACATAATCACATTACTCCAGGGGAGACCCGACACCAAGTTGTGCTCCACAAAGGGTGCCACACTGAGCAAACACAGCTCTTCTACTCCAATGCACAGCACACTGGGCAGCAGGTTGCAGGATCCGACCGGTGGGCACCCCCATGGTTGCCGTGGATTCCTTTTGGTCTCTTGGTGTCTCACATCTGCCACACAGTCACCTCTGAGAGCCCTACGCCCTCTGGAACACCACCTGAGAAATTCCACACCCCCTTCACTTAATCAATATTGTGTAGCTCTTACCTTAGAATTTAGAGGTTAGAGGGTTTGCAGGCACAGAGAGCAGAACTTTGCAGCCCCAGGCCTCCACACCGCCGTGGCAACCGGTGGGTAAATCTTCATCCTCCTGAGCTGGAGGGGCTCCTGGCAGCTTGGTCAGCCACTCAAGGACTGCTCTGGCCTTCTTATTCCTCCTGAAGTGTCTCCCTCTCAAGCGATATGAAAGGCTGAGAAAGATCCTCAGAAGGCTGGGAATTGTATTTCCTGAGGACTTTAGGCACTTGAGGCTCGGGCTTTTTCTGCAGCAGATAAGGCAACATAGGTAGGACGATTGAGAGGACGTATGTAACCTTCAGAAGATCAAGGTTATAACAAACAGGTGAGGGACACTGTGTATTAAGAAAGCTCATTTATGGGGGGCCTGGGTGGCTCCGTCGGTTCAGTGTCTGATTCTCGACTTGGGCTCAGGTTATGATCTCACGGTCAGTGGGATCAAGCCCCGTGTCAGGCTCTGCGCTGACAGCCCAGAGCCTGCTTGGGATTCTCTCTCTCTCCCTCTCTCTCTGCTCCTCCCCCATTCTCGTGCACGTGCTCCCTCTCTGTCAAAATGGATGAATAAACATTTCACAAATTTTTTTAAAATAAATACAGCTCATTTACAGAATATCTTCCTGTTCCCTAACTAAAATAGTCTGTGTTCTCATATGCTAGGCCCAGGGTAATGCATCTGCCCTGGAATCAGTTTGATGTCTTGAGATATCTCATTGAAACTGAGATATCTCATAGATGGAAAAATTAGGATATCGGTTGCATGTTGCAGTCTTACCCTCTCAGTCCCAGCATCACTTACGTAAAAGAAAATAGTTAACCAGCCTCGCAGTATTCTCAACTCATGGTGCCTAAGTAGAGCATTAAAAAAAAAAAAAAAAAAAAAAAAAAAAAAATTCCCTGAAAAGAGTGTGCAGTCTCGAAGCAAAAGAGAGTATATTGCATTGTATTAGAAGCAAGCAGCTTGTCCTGGGAAACTCGTATTCGCAAGAAAACACCTCTTCGCTATTGCTGCCTTGCTCTCCCTGGAAACAAAAGACACCTTAGGAACACATAGGGCTGCTTTGTCTTAAAATCCCTTTGCACAAATTAAGCTTTTGAAATGAATTCTCTTCCTAATATCAGATGGAGAGCACAGCAATACATGCACTGTGGGCCATTAAAAAGAAAGAACCTCGTTTATAGAGTTCTCTGCCACCTATGTAGAAAGAGAGGCAATCATCATCCAATTCCGGTGGACATCTTTATGCATTTTCAATGCTTTTTTGGCCCTTTATCAATGGGAAGATCTTTCTGTTTTTTTAACCGTGTGTATGTTTTGTCAACGTACAAATCAATTCTTCCCCATTACGTGTTCCAGATTCTATTGCCCATGAAATTTGACCAGGTGTTAAATGTTTGTTAAAATAAGGCTAGCGAATAGCCTAAACAAGCATTAAACTGCCTGGAAACTTCGATCAGCTCTAGAGCAGAACAAAAAGGCGTTATTAATTTCATGTTATAGATGATGAAGGTGAAGCTCCCTGAGGTCAAGGATTTGGGAATCAAAGAGCTTTTAGTGAGCTGTTTTTTTTTTTTTTTTTTTTTTTTTTTTTAATGCCCCAGCAGTTCAGCCTGGTTTTCTCAAGCAGGCAGCCGTTTCTTGAATGCTCACCGAATATACTGCATCATAATTGGTTGTCTACATATATTGCTTTGTTTAATCTTCAACCTAGTACCACGCGTTGCAGTTTGGAGTTATTGCTGAAAAGTCTGGTCATGGTTTGCTTGTCCTAATTCCCTACAAACAAACCAGTTTTTCTTTAGGGACTTTATCACCCACCCTTCCGGAACATGTGGAGACGCAGCAAGCAAAGGTTACGAAGCATATGTTAGTCCCCGATTTCAGGATAGAGAGAAAAGAGAGAATCGGGGGGCATTAGTCTCTGCTTTTAAGTTTGAGAGTGAAACTCCCAATCATTCCTCCCAGGATCAGGCTTGGGAAAGCCGAGGGAGCCTCTTTCCTCCCAGACAGAACAACCCATGCCCTCTTTGCAACAAGTGGGCCTTTTCAACTTCCAAACCTCGTCAGGCTTGAGTGGCGACCCTCGGTTCCTCAGCCAACCCAAAATGATTCCGTCCTGATCTTTCCTGGTTGGTCCAAGGTTTACTAGACCAATGGGTAAAGGTGCCTTCAGGATGGGCTCCTCACACACGAGCACACACTTGATATTTAAGGTTCGAGGAACAGGTATTTGAGCCCCTCGGGTCAAGCCGGAGAGATATTTAATGCACTCAGTGAAAGTCCTTAGAAAAAGCATGTTGTGCATGGGAGGGATCCTCTGGGTAGAAGTACATGAACTAGCGTCCGTGCTCTCTGGGGCCAAAGTATATTTTAGGCCAACTTTCATCTTGGCCTTGGCTTATCACACAGTCCAGGAAAGCCACATCTGCCAGGGTGGCTAAATAGCCATTGTTCAGTCCATCACTCACTTCAGCTCTCCACTGTGCCTTTCAGTTCTGTCACCCAAGTCAAATATTCAGCCATTGCTCCCCTTTGTGGGGTGGTGTTATCAGCCAGGCCATAGCCTAGACATTTCAGGTATACAGGCTCACCTACGTCTTGAGGATGAAGTTCTCAGAAGCCATGCTCAGCAGGAGAGGCCCAGAGGAAAGTCCAGGGGAAGCACTCCATGGTAAGCTGAGCAGGGTAGTATCTGCTGGTTTCTCCAGATCCAGATCTGGGCTCCACTCTTCCCTGCCTGGGTCCCCACACAGACGGCAGCCATGCACTCCCTGGCCATCCAACTGACTTCAGCCAATGGGGGTATAGGCAGGAGGAGAGGGGTGGGAGAGGGTGTGGAGAGGACTGGCTGGTAGGAGCCCTGGCTCTCTCCCCATTGGCTCACTTTGGTCAGCTGCCAGAGCCACGGCTCCTACCAGACAGTTCTCTCCACACAGCTGTCTTCTCTGCTCTCTCTGGAAACCATTCCTCCCACACCCTGCATGGCTCCCCACCAGGCTTGGCCCTCGTTGCTTGCCCTTCATTTTTGGTGCATTCCTTCGTAAATAACCTTCATTTCCCCCACTTTTGGTGACCAGCTTTGTTTTTCTATCTTTGTGGCACATCTGATCTCATTAGAGGGAACACATAAATATGCATTTGAATCTTTTTTTTTTTTTTTTTTTTTTTCAGACGATGCCTTAGCGCTTCTAGGACATCTGGGCGAATCTGGTGGCAGCCTTTCCAAGGAGCTGCCTACTTTCATAAGCAGTAAAGTCCTTCCTTACCTGACCCAATCTTCCGGGGCCCATGCCCACACATGTGGTGGCCCCTCACATTGCAGATCGCATTTCCATGGAGACAGGTTAACTGCTGGACAGGGGGAGGGGGCAAACAAGAAGAGGAGAGACGTGGACGAGAAGCTGAACTGCTCAGGTTCCATGAGGGCATGCTGAGTGAAAAATATTTTCCATATTACACAAACTGCACTCTCCACTTGGGGGAGGGGAGTAACTGATCATTTAATTCAGATCAGATTTCATGTTTTCACCTCAAGCTCTCTTCTATTTGCCTGCGTGCTCTATTAATCTTCCCGTAGGTGACTTACGTAGTCACTATGACTTTGAATTAGTTGACGCTTTTATTTTCAATATGAAGAGTTCAATGCCAAAACGTGGTATGTATTACATATATTATTTTTTTATTATAGTAAGAAGATTGAGAATGTCTAGGCTTTTAACAGAATTTGAAATGTACAGGAAAGTATTGTGAACTACAGGCACGATGTTGTACAGCAGATCTCTAGAACTTACGTGTTTCGCATAACTGAAACTTTATGCCTATTGAAGAACAATAACCATTTCCCTCGCCCCACAGCCTCTGACAACCACTATTCCACTCTCTGGTTCTGTGCGTTTGACTATGTTGCATATCACATATAAATGCAATAATACAGCATTTGTCCTTCTGAGTGGCTTCTTACACTTAGCATAATGTACTTCTAGCTCATTCGTGTTGTCACATTTTGCAGGATTTCCTTCTTTTTTAATGCCGAGCAAAATTTCATGATGTGCATATACCCCATGTATCCATTTGTCTGTTGATGGACATTCAGGTTGTTTCTACATCTTGGTTATTATAAACAATGCCGCAGCGAACATGGTACAGATATCTTTGTGAGACAGTGATTTCATTTCTCTTGAACAAATAGGCAGAAGTGGAATTGCTGGGTCAGATGGCAATTCTATTTTTAAGGATCTGAGGAACCACCATATTAGTTTCCATGATGGCCGCACCATTTTACATTCTCATCAGCAGTTACAAGGGTTCCAATCTCTCCACATCTTCTCCAATAGTTGTTATCAGTTTGTTGTGGTGGTGGTGGTGAAGTGGTTTTATAAGGGCCATCTTAGCAGGTAGAAGGTAATATTTCATTGTGGTTTTTATTTGCAGGTCCCTAATGATTTTAGTGTACCCATTGGCAATTTGTATGTCATTTCGGAGAAATGCCTACTTAAGTCCTTTGCTCATTTTTTTTTAAATTAAAACTTTATGTTTTTAGAGCAGTTTAAGGTTCACAGCATAATTGAGGGGTAGGTACAGAGATTTCTCAGATGCTTCCTGCTCCCAGACATTCACAGCCTCCACCATTATCAACATCCTGGCACCCGAGTGGTGCATTTGTTAGGATAGATGAACTTATGTTGACCCACCATTATCACCCCAAGTCCATGGTTTTACATTACAGTTCACTCTTGGTGCTGTGCCTTCTATGGGTTTGGCCAAATGTACAGTAACATGTATCCATCATTCTGGTATCATACAGAGCATTTTCATTGCCCTAAAAATCTTCTGTGTTCCGCCTATTCATCTCTCCCCCATTCCACCCCACTAACCCCTGGCAACTATTGACCATTTTATCGTCTCCATAGTTTTGCATTGTCCAGAATGTCATGTCATTGGCTCATACAATATGTAGTTCTTTTCAGATTGGCTTCTTCACTTAGTGATATGCATTTAAGGTTCCTCCGTGTTTTTACATGGCTTGATAGATCATTTCTTTTTTGCTACTGAATAATATTTCATTTTCTAGATGTACCGCAGTTGATTGATTCACACGTTGAAAAGCATCTTGGCTGCTTCTAAGTTTTGGCAATTATGAATCAAATTGTTATAAATATCCATGTGCAGGTTTTTGGCTAGGCATGAGTTTTCAACTCCTTTGGCTATATACCAAGGAGCATTCTTGTTGGAGCATACGGTAAGAGTATGTTTAGTTTTGTAAGAAACCATCAAATTGTCTTGCAAGTGGCTGTACCATTTTGCATTCCCTCCAGCAATGGGTGAGAGTTCCTGATGTTCCACATCCTCACCAGCATTTGGTGGTGTTCATTCTAATAGCTGTGTGGTGGTAGTTGTATCTCATTGTTTTAATCTACATTTCCCTGATGACATATGATATGGATCATCTTTTCATATGCTTCTTTTCCATCTGTATATCTTCTTTGATGAGGTGTCCATTAAGGTCTTGAGCCCGTTTTTTAAATTGGACTTTTTGTTTTCTTATTCTTTGGTTTTTTGTTTTTTTTTTTTTTTTTGGTATATTTTGGATAACAGTTCTTTATCAGGTGTTTATTTTGTAAATATTTTCTCCTAGTCTGAAGCTTGTCTTCTCATTCTGTTGACATTGTATTTCACAGGGCAGAAGTTTTTAATTTTAATGAAGTCCAGCTTATCAATTATTACTTTTTTGTGTGTGTGGATCATGCCTTTGGTATTGTATCTAAAAAGTCATTGCCCTACCTAAGTTCATCTGGGTTTTTTTCCTGTGTTATCTTCCAGGAGTTTTATGTTTTACCATTAGGTCTATGATTCATTTTGGGTATTTTTGTAAAGCGGAAATGTCTGTGTCTAGGTTCATTTTTTTTTTTTTTTTTGCATATGGATGTCCAGTTGTTCTAGCACCATTTGTTGATACATTGTATTGCCTTTGTTCTTTTGTCAAAGATCAGCTGAGTACATTAATGTGAGTCTATTTCTGGGCTCTCTGTTCTGTTCCATTGATCTATTTGCTTATCCTTTCCCCAGTACTATACTGTTTTGGTTACTGTAGTTTTAAAGTAAATCTTGAAGTCCAGTAGTGTCAGCCCTCCAACTTAGTTCTTCAATATTGTGTCAATTATTCTGGGTCTTTTGCCTTTCTACATAAATTGTAGAACCCATTTGTCAGTATCCACAAAATAACTTGCTGAAATTTTGATTGGGTGTGCACTGAATCTGTAGATCAATTTGGGAAGAACTGACATCTTGAAACTATTGAGTCTTCCTATCCATGAATATGGAATGTTTCTTCATTTATTTAGCTATTTTATTTTATTCCTCAGAGGTTTGTAGTTTTCTTCATATAGATCTTGTACATATTTTATTTGATTTATACCTAAGGATTAATTTTTTTAGAGTGCTAATGTAAATGACGTTGTATTTTTAATTTTAAATTCCACTTGTTTGTCGCTACTATGTAGGAAAGTGATTGACTTTTGTATATTACTCCTATGTCCCAACAACCTTTCTATAATCACCTATTAGTCCCAGAAGGTTTTTGTTGATTCTTTCAGATTTTCTACACAGATGACCATGTCAACTGTGAACCCAGTTTTATTTCTTCTTTCCCAATCCGCATGTATTTTATTTCCTTTTCTTGCCTTTTTGCATTAGCTACAACTTCTAATATGATATTGAAAAGTGATGGTGAGAGGGGATGTCCTTGCCTTGTACTTGGTTTCAGTGGGAAAGCTTCCAGTTTGTCACCATTGGAGATGATGTTTGTTGTAGGTTTTCGTAGGTAGTCTTTATCAAGTTGGAGACTTAAGTCCTCTATTTCTAGTTTAGTGAGGATTTTTATCATGAGTGGATGTTGGATATTGTCAAATACTTTTACTGTATCTATTGATGTGATCATGTGATTTTCCTTTTTTTTTTTTTTTTTTTTGCTCTATTGGTGTGATGGATTACATTTATTGATTTTCAAATGTTGAACCAGACTTGCATGCCTGAAATAAATTCCACTTAATTATTGTGCATAATTCTTTTCATTGTTCATTGTATAATCAGGATATTTATTTCTTTTGCTCTTGGATTGTAAGAGTTATATTTTTAAAATATTAACCTCTTGTCAGATTCATAGTTTGCAAATATATCCTCTATATTCATAGCTTGTTTTTTCATATTATAATGAACTTAACTAAGAAAGCAAAAGATTTACACACTGAAAATTATAAAACATTGATGAAAGAAATTAAAGACACAATAAATGGAAAGACATCCAGCTCATGGAGTGGACAAATTTATGTTGTTAAAATGTCCATACTAGCCAGAGAGATCTACAGATTCAATGTAATTCCTTCAAAATCTCAATGGCATTTTTTGCAGAAATAGAAAAAATAATACTAAAATATATATGGAACCACAAAGGACCCTGAAGAGCCCAAGCTATCTTGAGGAAGAACAAAGCTAGAGGCATCATACTCCCTGATTTCAAAATATATACAAAGCTACAGTAATTAAAACAGTGTGGTATTGGTATAAAGACATAGACCAATAGAACAGAATAGAGAGCCCAGAAATAAAGTCAGACTTATACAGGAAGTCATCTTTGACCAGGGCACTAGAAATACATGGGAACAGCCTCTTCAACAAATGATTCTGGGAAAACTGGATATCCACACCCAAAAAAATGAAATTGGACCCTTCACCATATACAAAGTTCAAATAAAAATGGATTAAAAGCTTAAACATGTCACCTGAAACTGTAAAATTCCTAAGAAGAAAACATAGGAGAGTATCTTCATGATATTGGTCTTGGCAATTATTTCTTGAATGTGACTCCAAAAGCAAGGGCAATAAAAGAAAAAATAAATCAGTAGCCTGCATCAAACTCAAAAGCTTCTGCAGAGCAAAGGAAACAATTAATAGAATAGAAAGGCAACCTATGGAATAGGAAAAAAAAATTACAAATCATATATCTAATTAGGGGTTAATATTCCAAGAAATATAAGGTATAAGGAATTACTACAACTCAGTAGCTAAACACAAAGGAAGTAACTTAATTTTCAAAATAGGCACAGTACTGGAATAGACATTTCTCCAAAAACAATATTACATTTTATATTGTCTTTTCCTTGACTTTTTCTAAACTTTTTAAAAATTACTTTCTTTGCCATGGAAACGGCTGAATGATGTCACAGACAGATTCCATAAACATGGAAGTTCAGACTTCACAAAGAGTTGGTCAAAGATGAGAAATGGCTCTGATTTCCAAATACAAATCATTTCAATGGCCAAAAAAACAAAGTCCCTGGTACGATAAAATGCATTCTCTAAAGAAACTTCTTTGAGTGTGTTCCAGTACAAATGTCTATCTACAGTATTCATAGCAAACTCTAGCCAACCTCTGCATTTCCTTATTAGCTTGAAACTAAATGGCAGGAAACACCCAGGGGCACCAATAACACTTCAGAATCTTGTGCCAATTCCAAACTGGGTAGACAGTACTATGAAGCTAGTTTCTGGATACTTTGAAAAATTCCATTGAAATGAGAGATAACAAACTTGAAAGGCAGGTCCCTTTTTTGCATCAATAAATAAAACATCAAAGTGATGATTGAGCCAAAGATCCAAAGAAGTCATGTGCAATTTTCAGCATAATAAAGCAGTGAATATGAATTCAAATGAGCAGTCTGATTCAAAACAAAACAAAACAAAACAAAACAATACTTTCTATTTCTGGAGCAACCTTTCTTCTAAGGAATGAGGTAGGCAATAACATCACTGTACTATGCCCAATTGTTCATTTGTGCCTAGTTTCTGATCATTTTTCCAGACAACAGAGAGCCAAGAAGTTAACTTTCCAGTCGCAATTCACTCAAAAAGCACCAGGATGTTGGAGAAAATGGTGATGACAAAAATAATTACAAGCTAATAGGAACTCTGCAAGCCCCAAGTGTTTGTGGTAATACATAAATTTAAGGAAGAGAATGTCTAGCCTCTTACCTTTAGCTGACCCTTCTAATGATTTGTAAGCGATCCCGAAAGTCACCGATCTTGCCCTGGAAACTATTTTCTCCTTTTTGCTGTTTCCTCTGGGCGGGTTGGCCAGAACTGCCATCATTTCCTGTAGCCCTTCCCTGAGCATCTGTGCAAGACATCCAGTGGGAAGACCACAGGCTTCGGAGCCAAGCAGACCCGCATCTGAATGCCTGCTCACCCACTGCCCACTTGCCCTCTTTGAGTAAGTCCTTCAGCTTTTCTGTGTTCAGCTTCTGCATTCATATAATGAGAAGCCTAACCCGGTGGGATAGAAATGTTTATAGCAGACCTGCACTTATCAGTGTCCTGGATTTGTGGACTGTCCGGTTCCCTCCAGAAAATATCCTGGAGGCCTGGCTGGTGCTCAGGGCTTGCTTCAGCACCTTGCTTCTCAGAGTGTGGACCACGAACCAGCAGCATGGCGTCCCCTGGGAGTGTGTTAGCAATGCACATTCCCAGGCCCCATTCCAGACCTCCTGAATCAGAATCTGCATTTCAGTAAGATCTCTCTCTAGGTGATTCCTGTGCACAATGCAAGCTCGAGAGGTGTGACTAACTTACTCTCTAGTACACTCAGCACTTCTGCTGCTACCAACTGACTTGTGTGCTCATTGATGAGTTGTTTTAATCCCCACGCTTATTTGCACATGCTCTTCTTCTTGTTGTCATTATATAAATAACTTCATGGGGCGCCTGGGTGGCTCGGTCGGTGTGGCGTCCAACTTCGGCTCAGGTCATGATCTCCCGGTTCCTGAGTTCGAGCCCCACGTCAGGCTCTGTGCGGCCAGCTCGGAGCCCGGAGCCTGCTTCGGATTCTGCCTCTCTCTCTCTCTCTCTCTCTCTCTGCTCCTCCCCTGCTCATGCTCTGTCTCTCTCTGTCTCAAAAATAAATAAAAACATTTAATAAAAATTTTTTTTAAATAACTTCAAAGCTGAATTTTAAAAGGATAGAAAAGAAAGAAATTCATAAACAACTTATTTTTAAAAACTTCAAAAGAGAACTGTCATGGCCATGAAATCCACATTGAATGTGTTGGGAAGACAGTATAAAAAGGGAATGAAAATGTGCTGCTGAGTAAGGCATGAATAAGGCAACTTTCTGGGTGGGATGGTGGGATGGCAGGACTGTGAAAACTTCAGAGATGAGTACATGGACCCTGGCTTCTAAGTGTTTGCAACTGAATATTGACAAGGCAACAGAAATGACTTCCATCCGAGGCAAGATGTTATCGGTGCATTTGCAGAGTTGTTCACTTTCAGAAAAATATGACAATGAAGTTTAGACGATATCTATAATTTACCATTTGAACAGTAATGATTTTTAAAAATTGTTTAACATTATTTACTTTTGAGAAAGAGACAGAGCAGGAGCAGGGGAGGGGCAGAGAGAGAGGGAGACACGGAACGCGAAACAGGCTCCAGGCTCCGAGCTGTCAACACAGAGCCCGACGTGGGGCTCAAACCCACGAACTGTGAGATCATGACCTCAGCCGAAGTTGGACGCTTAACCGACTGAGCCACCCAGGCGCCTCTGAATTAATAATGATTTGATTTGTGTTTAAAGTCATGTAACTTAAATTTTTTCATTTTAACCACTTTATAAAGTGCACTGGTCAGTGGCATTCAGTACATTCACAATGTTAGGCACCCATCACCGCCATTTAGTTCCTGAGCATTTTCATCACCTCCAAAGGACACCAATACCCTTTAAGTAGTAGTTCCTGTTACCTGCTTCCCCCAGCCCCAGGCAATCACTCATCTGCCTTCTGTCTCTATGGATTTGCCTATTCTAGAGATTTCATCTGAATGGAATCCTCCAATATGTTGCTTTTTCTGCCTGGCTTCTTCATCCAGCATGTTCTCTAGATTCATCCATGTTGTGACATTTATCAGTACTTCATTCCTTTTTGTGGCTGAATAATATTCCATCGCATACCGCATTTTGTTTAGTCATTCATTATTCATTCATTTGGGCTGTTTCCAACTTTGGTCTATTGAAAATAGTGCTATTATGAGCATTTGTGTGCCAATTTTTATCTGAACACCTGTTTTAAATTCTTTTGGGCTTTTTCCCAGGAGTAGAATTTGCCAGGTCATAGAGTAATGTTTAACTTGTTGAGGGACCGCTGTGTCATTTTATGTTCTAACCAGCATCGTGGGAAGATTTCAATTTCTCTATACCCTCGCCAACACTTGTTATTTCCCTTTTTCTGTTATTGTTGTTATAGCCATCCTAGTGATTGTGAATTGGGATCTCACTGTAGTTTCAACTTGTATTTCCCTAATGACTATCGATGTTGAGCATCTTTTCATGTGCTCAGTGGCCATTTGTATGTCTCCTCTGGAGAAATGTCTATTCCAGTTTTGGAACATTTCGAATTGGGTTGCTTGTATTTTAGTTGTTGAGTTTTAAGAGTCCTTTACATATTTTGGATCCTAGACCTTGACTGAGTACATGATTTAACAAATATTTTCTCTGATTCTGTGGCTTTTCCTTTTTTTGTTGATTGTGTTCTTTGATTCACAAAAATTTTTCATTTTGATGAAGTTCAATTTATGTTTTCTTTTCTTACATATACTTTTGATATTATATGTAAGAAATCATTGCCAAATCTAAGGGTCATAAAGATTTAGTCCTACCTTATCTTCTAGGATTTTCATAGTTTTAAACACCATTTTGCATTAATTCTTGTATATGGGGTGAGATAGAGTTCCAACTTCCTTCTTCAGCACAATTTGTTGAAGAGATTATTCTTTCCCCATTGAATGATCTCAACAGACATGTTGAAAAATAGATGTATAGGTCATTTATAAAGCCTCAATTCTATTCCATGACCTATATGAATATGATCTCATGTATACCTTTATTTATGGTGTATCCTTATGCCAATACCACATTATTTTGATTACTGTAGCTTTGTAGTAAGTTTCAAAATTAAGAAATATGAGTACTGCAGCCTTACCCTTTGTTTTGACTGTTTAGGGTGCCCTGCAATTTTGTATACACTTCAGGATTGGCTTTCCCATTGCTGCCAAAAAAGCCTCTTAGAGTTTTGATAGGAATTGCAGCAGATCTGTAAATTGCTTTGGGAAATACTGCCACCTTGACAGTATTACATCTTCCAACCCATGGACACAGCAGACTTTCCACTTACCTAGGTCTTCTAGAACTTCTTTCAACAATATTTTGTGGTTTTCAGTGTACAAGTCTTGTACCTTTTCAGTTAAGTTTATTCCGAACTGTTTCATTCTTTTTAATGTTACTGTGAAAATGCAATTGCTTCCTTAATTTCCCTTTAGATTGTTTATTGCTAATGTATAGAAATGCAATTGTTTTTTGTGTGTTGATCTTGTGTCCTGCAACTTGCTGAATTCATTTATGAGCCCTAATCATTTTCATAAGGATACTGTAGGATTTTACATAGGATTATGTCATCTGTGAATATGGATAGTTTTCTTTCTTTCTTTATGATTTGAATGTCTTTTATTCCTTTTTTTTTTTTTTTTTTTTTTTGCTTAGTTGTTCTGGATAAAACAATCAGTAAAATTTTGAAGATAAGGGTCCAAAGTAAGCATCCTTGTCTTGTTCCTGATATTAGCAGGAAAGATTTCAGTTTTTCATCATTGAGTGTGATGTTAGCTGTGGAGTTTTTCATAAATGCCCACTGCCATTTTGAGGATGCTCCCTTCTATTTCTAGTTTGTTGAGTGTTTTTATGATGAAAAGGTAGTGGATTTTGTCAAATGCTTTTACTCCATCAATTGTGGTGATTGTGGGGCTTTTTTTCCTTCTTTGTTCTACTAATGTAGTGCATTCAATTGATTAATTTTCTTATATTGAACCACCCACCCTTGCATTTCTGAGATAAATCCCACTTGATCATGATGTTTATGTGCAGTACGCTGCTGGGTTCAGTTTGTTAGTGTTTTATTGAGGATTTTTTAGTCTGTAGTCATGGGGGATGTTGGTCTATCATTTTCTTTTCTTGTAATATCTTTGTCTGGCTTCAGTATCAGGGTAATTTTGGCCTCATAGAATGAGTTAAGAAGTATTCCTTTCTCTTCTATTTTTTAAAGCACTTGAGAAAGCTTTGCTTTAATTTTTTTAATATTTGGTAGAATTCACCAGTGAAATCATCTGGTCCTGGGATTCTCTTTATTGGCAGGGTTTTTTCTTTTTTTTTTTTTTTTTATTATTACTGATTTAATCTCTTGTTATATAGGTCATTGAGATTTTCTATTTCTTCTTCAGTTAGTTTTGGTAGTGTGCTGTTTCTAGGAATTTGTTCATTTCATCTAGGTAATCTCATTTGTGATGTACAAGTTTTCATAGTATTGGGTTTTTTTATTTTTTTTTTATTTTTTTTTCACGTTTATTTATTTTTGAGACAGAGAGAGACAGAGCATGAATGGGGGAGAGTCAGAGAGAGGGAGACACAGAATCTGAAACAGGCTCCAGGCTCTGAGCACAGTCAGCACAGAGCCCGACGCGGGGCTCGAACTCACGGACCGCGAGATCATGACCTGAGCCGAAGTCGGCCGCTCAACCGACTGAGCCACCCAGGCGCCCCTCCAGTTATATTTTCATTATTGATTTCTACTTGCATTCCATTGTAGGTGGAGAAGATAATTTGTAAAATTTCAGTCTTTTTAATTTTAATGATAGTTGTTTGTGGCCTAACATGTGGCCACCCTGGAGAATGTTCCATGAGTACTTGAGAAGAATGTGTATTCTACTATTTTTGCATAGTGTGTTCTATACATGTCTATCAGTTTTATCTGTCTGCCATCTATATGTATACTCACGTTTTTTAAATAACTGATATCTTTTCAAAATCATGACATGGTTCACATATGTAGAAGTATTTAAAATGCAGAAAAGAAATAAAAATGAAAATATTCAGTTACACAACAACCCAGAATTATAATCTCAATATTTTGAAAAAAAATTCTTTTGGTCCAGGTGGGTGGAGTGTCCCAAGAAGCCAACAGGGCTCAGTTAGAGCCTGCAGGATATGCTATGTGACTGCATGTGTATAGGGGAAGTAAGTGTGGGTCCTGATGGAGGGGCAGGGAGAAGATGGGCTGAGATGAGCTTAGTGTAGGGGCAGCTCAGAGAATGGTGAAATCAGGCCTGGGATGCTACAGCCATGACTGCTCTTCCCAGAGGAAGTCCAATCTCATGGGATCTTGGAAGTTCTATGGGGGCTGGCAGGGGGCTCCTAGGATGAGGAACTCCTGGGTGTTCTGAGTGCCCAAGGCTCCTTGTCCCAGATTCATCTGTAAGGAGTCTGACTCCGACTACCTATCAGGCAGATCCAATTTTTATTCTCAGCACTTTAAATGTGTCATCCAATTGCTTTCTGGCCTTCACAGTCTCTGACAAGGAATAGATGGTTAATCTATTGAAGATCCCTTGAGTGTGACGAGCCTCTTGTCTCTTGCTGCTTTCAAGATTGTTGCTTTGTCTCTGGCTTTACACAGTTTGATTACAATGTGTCCCTGTGCATCTCTGAGTTTATTCTACTTGGAGTTCATTGAGTTTGCTGGATGTGGAGATTGATGTCTTTCATCATATTTGGGGAATTTGGGGCCATTATTTCTTCAAATATGTTTGCAGTCTCTTTCCCTTTCTTCTCTCCTTCTAGGACCCTCATTATGCATGTATAGGTATACTTCATGGTGTTCTATATGTCTCTTCTGCTCAGTTCATTTTTATTCATTCTTTTTTTTCTACTTCTCAGACTTTCAACTGGATAATTTCAACTGACATATCTTCACATTCACGGATTCTTTTTTCTGCCTTTTCAAATCTGTTACTGAACTCCATGAGTGAACTTTTCATTTTAGTTCTATTTTTAAGCTCCAGAATATTTTTTGGCTTCTTTTTATAATTTTTACTTTTTTATTTATAGTCTCTATTCGGTGGGACATAATTCTCCTGGTTTCTTTTAGTTCTTTGTTCTTGGTTTCCTGAGCATATTTAAGAAAATGGCTTCAAAATCTTTGTCTAGTAAGTACAATGCCTGGGTTTAATAATGGACAGTTCCTCTTAATTTCTTTTTTTCCTTGTGATTAGATCCTATTTTCTTTTTTCTTTACATGCCTCATACATTTTTATTGCAAATTGGGTATTTTGAATTCTATAACGAGACAACTTGAGATCAGATTTGCTGCTTTGTCTAGGGCTTGCTGCTGCTGTGTGTTATGCATTAAGAGTTGCTTGGTTAGTGACTTTTCTAAGTTAGTTTTATAAAGAATGTATTCTTTGTTACCCAGGGTCACTGATTGTTCTGTTAGTTGTGTCATTAGACAGTCTTCCTTAAATGCCTGGAAAAAAAAATCCTGGGTTTGCAGATGGCCTTTTGCTGGGACACTCTTTCCACATTTAGCCAGGCCATTGACAAATTTGTCTTAACCTTCATTTCCTGCTTATCCGGAGCCTAATGGTCAGCCCGAGGGTGGCCAAAGTTCAGGGTCTTCTCAGGTCTTTCCTGAACACGTATCTAGTCCTGGGCATGGCTTTCTAAATTCCTTGGTACACGCAGGAGCTTTTTAAAGCCCTGTTTCCCCATGCTGTCTCTTTCCGAGACTTTACCTTCTTTGGCTTTTTGGTCTGTCTGCTGCTTGCCCTTTGGTGGGTGGCTTCTGCTCATGTGTTTTCCTTTAAATGCATTTGACAAATGCTACCTAGGCATCCCTGAGGAAGCTCTAAGGCAGGAAAATAAAGGTTATTCACCACCCTCCACCACCCCCACCCTGGCACCGATGCTCAGGGAGCCAGCAGACAGATCAGTACCTGCAAACACACTTCTCTGATAACAAGGCCCACACTGCTCCCGCTGGTTGGTGCAAGCTGCATCAGGGACTCATGGCTGCTGCCATGCTGGGGCATGGATGGTCATGGGCAGGTAAGTACAAATACCCCCATTATTTCTTATTGAATTTCAGTAGCTTCCTTCTTCTTTAATCATTCCCCAGTTGTTGCAAGTTTTTAAATTATATTCCAGAGATCCAAAAAGTTAATTCTGACAGGTTTGGCTAGCTTAATTGTTGCTTTAGTGAGGGAAGGTAGTTTTAGACTTCTCTACACTACCATTTTTCAGTCATTCAATAATGTTTTAACCTAAACTTTTCTCCAACGGTTACTTCTGTGTCATATTTAATAGCACAATTTATGCCGATCCCAGAAGGACTTTGCCAAAAGTCCAAAATCTTGCCACACCTCTGAATCAAATTTTCTTTACGTATTTTCTTGATGGGCATTGACTTAGGATCGATTCCATATTTTTTAATATCCCTGATTGCCTCAAGATAAAATCTATCTATTTATTGACCATGTCTTAAAAACTCAAGCCTTCCTTCCTTCTAAGACATTTTAGGATCTGGTTCATTGAAATAATATATTGTTTGAAAACAACAAGCTGGAGACGAATACTGCTTTATTATGTTCTATCTCTCAGAAAAGACTCAAGAATAACTGTTGGCAATGGGAACTTGGCTCTTTATAGTTTTCGTATTATTTTTGGCACATTTTGTGTGACTTGTGACTTCACAGCCTTGCCCCACAATCTGTGATTCTATCTATAGTCTTTTTGCCAGGCACTCTGGCAAAATGAAAATAGCTCTCACGCAAAATTCTACCACGCGTACGAATATCTATTTACAAGTATAAATATGGTTATTCAACCTGTTCTTGTAAGGTCTGTGAAGTCCCGGCATCTTCCTCCATGCAAATTACATATCCTAACTGCTTTATTACTAGCAGCTGTTTCACAACACAGTGGTACATGCAGCTTAGCTAATCTTAGATGGCATGACTTAAATCAATTATCCTAGAGTTCACTTATTTTTATATGGCCACCATTATGTAAGCCAATCTCCAGGCTCTGCCCTTACACCATTTAAGCAACAGCAAATATATTGCAACAAATAGAGAATGTTCTACACAACGAAACTTTGAATCTATCTAGTCCCACCACATATCCCATGCAGTGAGCCCCTCGATCCTGTAACTGCTCAGGACATCCAGTGTTAGCTCAAACACTTTCAGAAACATTGCTCAAATCTCCCAAGGCTTCCCATTCCATTCTAAACACTTGAAATTCTTTTTATTTTTTTATTTTTTATTTTTTAATATTGATTCATTTATGAGACACAGAGAGCACAAGCAGGGTAGGGGCAGAGACAGGGAGACACAGAATTGAAGCAGGCTCCAGGCTCTGAGCTGTCAGCACAGAGCCCGACGTGGGGCTCGAACTCACAAGCTGTGAGATCATGACCTGAGCCGACGCCAGACGCTTAACCGACTGAGCCACCCAGGCGCCCCTAAACACTTGAAATTCTTAAAAACTTTCTCATATTGAGTTAAAACGAATATGCTCCTACCCATGGCCTTAGTTTTGTCAGAATAAACTATAGTCTTCCTTGACTTGATACGCTTCCAAATAACTATTCTTTCCAATTCTGTTCTCTGGTAGTTTCTTCACACTTTCCTAATAGACTTGGATACAGTGCTAAAAATCACTTCTTTATTCTTTCTCCTTCAGTTGGCGTCAGTCTCACAAATTAACATTTCTCTTAAAATACTGAAAGGACTGTCAGAGATATTTAGATGAATAGACCAATGAAACTAATATTAGTACCCATGCTTCCCCTATTCTAAGCCAGTTCTGGTGGTTATCAGTAAGTTACAGTTTTAAATATAGGACTTGCATTCATTTTTGGCATTGGTGTCCTGCAAGATTTAGAAGCTAGAGTTGTCTCTTTTGAGTTGTAGAGTGTAGAAATGTAAGGACTCAATTGCTCTGGGAATTTGAGAAGATTCCAAGTTGTTTCACCCAGAAATGATGGACGTCTGCATTTGTTCTGTCTCCCTAGAAGCTCTACCAGTGCAACTCCAGCATCACCTCCTCTGGTCTGGCATCTGACATATGCACTGTATGTCATATTTCATGAAGACAGTGGCTAAAATGTTTTACCTTTGACAGACTCCATGCTTATCAAAGCTCACAAACAACACTTAATTATGGTGGAAGAACGAGATGAGTGTGTGGGACAAGACACTATCCCCGGAAGGCAGGACCCCTGAGTTTCGTTTCCATAAAGGATCAAGAAGTTTCAATGGGTCAAGAATTTGATGTATTTTCAGGGGAAGACAAAATAGGGAACATCACCTTGGCCTGATAGCGACTGGTTGTATTTGAAGCAGGGGAGGGGTTATAAAGTTATATTTTGCCTATCTTAGTGCTTTATTATTTGTGCTTTTGAAGCTTTGATCTTACTGCATTACTTTAGTACGGTTAAATTGTTGGAGTTCCTTAATGTGCAATCAATGTTTCTTCATTTACTTATTCATATCCCACTATATTCCCAAAATGATTCAAGGCAGCTTACGGAAATACCTACAATTCAACAAGACCAAATGAAATGTAAAAATAGCTGAGTGCATCTGAGCAAACAGAATGTAGGGCTACAAAAACAAGAACAATCCGGACGTGACAGGGTATTCTCAGGAGGTGCTGGCAAACCTCAGCTCCTCACTTAGAGGGGAGCCATATTGAATGCCAGGCTTTCTAGACGCCAAAGAGGCAACATGACTTAAAATCTCAAGTGACTTAAACAAGTTAATTGCTCAGGAACAAAAGAACAACTATTTCTGAAAGCAGAGATTCTTCTTTGGAAAACTTACTCAATAAAGAAGAATCTGCTTGTTTATTCCTCAGTCTAGTCATTTCCATTGAGGAATTTGAAAGCTAGACCATCTTGGCACCTAGTGAGCTGGCTACCTTTTTGTGTATTTTTTAGAAAGTGAAGTAAGGATGTCTGTGTTGCATACCCCAGGTCTACGCACCATTTAGTCCCAGTATGGAAGCTTTCACTTAAATTTGAAGCCCTGGGTCCGTCTGAAATTAGCCTTCTCTGGTGCAGGGATCTTTAGGAAACATACTTCTCTTATTTGTGTGTACCTTTGATGTATGTGGCTTTCATGTTCAATTACTGTGTTAAACACAGTGGTCTTCCTTTTCAGGGCTTTGTGTAGCAAAAGTTGACTTTCATCCTTCGGTTAAATCTAATTAAGAAAATCAACTGAAGGAACTTCCCATAAAAGTGAGATGTTATTGTGTGCTAATGAAAGGCAGATTGTCCTCTTGTTACCCTAGTCATAAACACAAAGCTGCATTCCCATCAAAGGGTCATAATTATCTGTCCCCAGAGCGGTCCCACAATTATGGCATTCTATGTCAGGTGTCAATGAAGGCCCGAACACGCAGTCTGCATGCAGAGTACCTTCTGCTGAATAGTTGACATGACAGTCTTGGTTAAGCTTATCCAACTTTAAAACCCTAAATGGCTCTACTTGTTTATAGCAAAACCATTTATTGTGTGGCCTCCATGTGGAAGGGTCCTTGCGTTTTTATACATCCAAGGGTGTTCTTGGAAAAACTTTGGGAGGGTGGAGTGGGAGTTAAGTGGCAACACAGAGTTCTGCTTACTGTCCCCACAGCTGGAGGGGCTCAGTGAGGCCAGCCAGTGGGCCTTCTCTCTCCACCAGCCCTAATTGCATCAACCTTGCCCTCCTTCACCCCAGTTTTCTCACCGAACGATTGGCAGGACGGAGTCCTTTTGTCCATCCCTCCTGCCTAGATAGTCTACCCCAGACCAATTGCATCAGACCTTGGTGGTATCTCTTTATGAAGAGTCAGCTGGATCTCAGAGCCATGGCATGGCATCCAAAACACTAAGGATGGAATTTTTCTTTCACTTGATCACAAACCATTCTCTTGTCTTACCCATAGGTGATGGGCCTTCCAGAGCTGAGTTCCTCAGATGCCCACTGTCCACCCTCTCTTATCTTGCTTTCTTCAGTTCTCCTTTATCTTCTTACAGAGGGTTATTTTTTAAGTCCTCAATCCAGGCCAATCTCTTCTCAAAGAAAACCCTGCTATCGCTAAGACAGGGATGTGTGTGTGTGTGTGTGTGTGTGTGTCTATATGTGTGTGTTTCTGTGTTTCTCTCTCTCTCTCTCTTTCTCTCTCTGTGTATGCATCTATGGGTGTGTGAATCTGTATGTGTGTGTCTGTGTGTCTGTGTTTTGCATCACAAAGCTTTTCCTTTGTCTTATAAAACAGTGTCCTAGGCTTTAATCAGAGATGCTTTCTTGGCTGGGTCACAGCTGCCCCCAAACAGCAGGAGAAGGAGTGGTCTCTAAGTGAGTTCAAAACCAGTTAAAAAGAGCCTCCTTCATATCCTCCTCACCATCTTCACTGGCATGAACTGGGGCAGGTTTCATCACCAGAAGCAAGCATTGCACCACAAGATAAGCTTTTATTTTGAGGGAGAGAGAGAGAGAGTGTGTGTGTGTGAGTGGGGGAGAGGCAGAGAGAGAGGGAGAGAGAGAGAGAGAATCCCAACACGGGATCCTGACACCGGGCTCAAATGCACAAACCATGAGATCATAACCTGAGCCGAAATCAAGAGTCAGACACTTAACCAGCTGAGCCGCCCGGGCGCCCCTGAGCACTATTTTTTTTTAACTGTAGCGTCCAACCCTTCCCTGGAATTTCTTCCGATCTAAGAGTAACCCAAATTAGACTCTTTCCTTCTTCCATTCCCTTCTACCCGTAAGAGCGTCTCCTCTGCTGGGGGGCACCTGGGTGGCTCAGTCAGTTAAACGTCTGACTTCTGCTCGGGTCATGATTTCACAGTTCATGAGTTCAAGCCCCACGTTGGGCTCTCTGCTGCCAGCCTGTCAGCGCAGAGCCTGCTTCGAATCCTCTGTCCCCCTCTCTCTACCCCTCCCCCACTTGCGCTCTCCCAAAAATAAATACTAGAAAAAAAAGAGTTTCCTCTGTTCATCTTCATATAATTGTAATATCCACATATAAGTAATTGATCATTTAAAAGCCAGTCATTCTAAAGAATAACCTTCAAATGGGAAAAATACCAGAGTTAACCGGAATATGTCTTTCCCTTGAATTCTTATATTATTATTTCTCAACCTTTTCTGCCAACTTTGCAGTATTTGAGAAGTAACCTGTGACATGCCCATGAAGCATCATGTATTCGGTCGATAGGTACTCAGTGCTTGGCTGCTCAGAGGTCCATATCCCCACCCAAAGTTTAGCTGGGGCTCATGGGCACCAGGGCCTGTCTCTGTGAGCTGCAGGGTGCTCTCTTCCCTAGAATCTTGTCTCCTTAACTTTTCCCTGAGCTGTTTGAGATTACGCCCATGCTCATCCCTCTCTCCTCTCCCACACCCGCCCCCTGGTAGGCTCTATCTCCTCCGCAGCTACTTGTAATTTTAAAAATATGTTATTTAGGGGGCACCTGGGTGGCACAGTTGGTTAAGCGTCCGACTTCGGCTCAGGTCATGATCTCGCGGTCCGCGAGTTCGAGCCCCACGTTGGGCTCTGGGCTGTCAGCTCAGAGCCTGGAACTTGCTTCGGATTCTGTGTCTCCCTCTCTCTCTGCCCCTCCCCCCCCCATACTCTGTCTCTGTCTCTCAAAAATAAATAAACATTTTTAAAAAATGTTAAATGTTATTTAGTATCTGACACTTTTGCTACAGAGTGAGTTCCTCCAGGGTAGGGATGGTGCCTGACTGGCCCATGCTGTTTCCGTATCAGCGGACCTTAGTACTTTGCAAACATGTTCTAGATGAATACGTGAACATTGAATGTACCGTCTGGTTTCCCCACCAACCATAAAGCCTCGCTTTATTAAAAACTTCCCCAGAAAGAATTCAAGGTCACAGAATGCTACAAAATTTGAAAATAAACAAACTTCATCATAGCTCTGGCAATACAATTAGCAGACCTTTAGCTTCAGAAACGATCTTTTGATTCAATTCACTATGTTTAGTTCTGTATAAAACATACCGATTTTTTTTCCTAAGATGAATGTTATTCTAATTATCTATCTAAAACTATTGTCGAGAGCAAACTTAATTATAAGTGCTCCTCTATGCAAAGACATCCAATGCTTGCCTAAGACAGAAAGAGAACCTTTATTCCAGAGGCAGAGAAAAGAATCTTGTCTGGGAAAATTACACAGAGATAGTCCCAGCAACAATTGTGAAGATCTATGTCTTTTCTGTTCAATGCCTGGCAAGCAAGGCAGCTGAAGCTGGTCTCTGGGAGCCAAGAGCACCAACTTGGCTGACCTTGACCGGGACTCAGTCCAAGGCAGGGCACTGCCTGTAATGTAAGGACTTCCAATGACAACCGATAAGTCTTGATACATTCAACAAGGAAAACTTACTAAATTTATCCCTTTTTACAAATTTGTTTTTTTTTTTAATTTTTTTTAACTTTTTTTTTTTTTTTTTTTTTTTTTTGAGACAGGGAGAGACAGAGCATGAACAAGGGAAGGGAGACAAAGAATCTGAAACAGGCTCCAGGCTCTGAGCTGTCAGCACAGAGCCTGACATGGGGCTCGAACTCACAAGCTGTGAGATCATGACCTGAGTCGAAGTCAGACGCTCAACCGACTGAGCCACCCAGGTGCCCCCAAATTTGTATTTTTGATAAATAAGATATAGAAGATGATAATTCAGGAGCAGCTGGGTGGCTCAGTCGGTTGAGCGTCCGACCCATGACTTGGCTCGGGTCATGATCTCACAGTTCGTGGGTTCGAGTCCCACATCGATCGGGCTCTGTGCTGATGATGCCAAGCCTGCTTGGGATTCTCTCTCTCCCTCTTTCTGCTCCTCCCCCACTAGTACTCTCTTTGTAAAAATAAATAAACATTTAAAAAAAGAGTATAGGGGTGCCCGGGTGGTTCAGTTGGTTGAGCGTTCGACTTCAGCCTAGGTCATGATCTCATTCTTCCTGAGTTTCAGCCCCGTGTCGGGCTCTGTGCTGACAGCTTGGAGCCTGGAGCCTGTTTCAGATTCTGTGTCTCCCTCTCTCTCTCTCTGCCCATCCCCCACCCATGCTCTGTTTCTCTCTCTCTCTCTCTTTCTCAAAAATAAATAAAACATTAAAAAAATTTGGCGCCTGGGTGGCGCAGTCGGTTAAGCGTCCGACTTCAGCCAGGTCACGATCTCGCGGTCCGTGAGTTCGAGCCCCGCGACGATCTCGCGGTCCGTGAGTTCGAGCCCTGTGTCAGGCTCTGGGCTGATGGCTCGGAGCCTGGAGCCTGTTTCCGATTCTGTGTCTCCCTCTCTCTCTGACCCTCCCCCGTTCATGCTCTGTCTCTCTGTCCCAAAAATAAATAAAAAACGTTGAAAAAAATTAAAAAATTAAAAAAAGATTATAATTCAGTTAGAAGGTTGATTTGAGAGCTGATTTTGAATATCAAAGACTTACTCTGTAGTTTAAACCGTAAGTTGCCTGCTGGTCGATGCTTACTCAAAAGTGAAACCCATAAAATCAAAGTTCTACAATGATAAATGAGACAGCTTCTAAACGGTGGCTCTGAAAATGAAGCTTTAGCAGGGCTACAAGATCTATTTGTTCAAGTGGATTGCTGCTATCTCTTCCCCCTGCTCCGAAGGGGAATCTTCTCTGTTCCTCTGCAGGACCGGCACTGGCCCCTAGAAATGGAGAGACTTAGAGCAAATCACAGCTAATGTAAAAATGCTTCCTAGAACCACTCACAACCACCCTGCATTCTTATAACGGTCTGTCCGGGTGTGCAGACTCCCAGGGTTAAACCCGGAGCCCGCTAGGTGGAAATCACCAGCCCCCTTGTCTTTCTGTCCCCACTCTGATACTTGGTGGGTGGCAGAAAGCCAAACAAAGGCAAAGAGAAGCCACACAGGGAGTGTCCTTCAAAGGTAATGAGGCCAGTGGGGAGAACAGAAGTGAGCCGGGGCTGTGTGCCAGGTCAACAGAAGAAATCGGGGTCAAGCCTGTGGGAATACTGGAGATGTGTGCTATGGCTCCAAAGGAAGAACTGAAAACATGAGCTCGTGTGACAAGAGAGACCGGAAACATGAGAAATAGAAGCTTGGTTTCTAAATGGGGACAGGGGAGGTCACAGTGGCTGTGTGAGGGCCCTAAGGCAGAGTTGCATTCCTTGGGGAACAGAGGCGTTTGGAAGCATCAGTACGAGAAGTGAGGTGCCTGGTCCTAGTCTGCTGGGGAACACGAGCGCCTTCGCTGAAAGTCTCAGTTTTTGCTTTTTGACTTGTCGATTTTAGCGAATCCTGCCTTTTTCCGAGCGGTTCCAAAGCACCGATGGGGACAGCACCTCACTCAGTTATTTGTTCCAATCTTGGCGATTTGAACCAACCTTGAGATTCCCAGGTTGAGGATCCAGGGGTGGATTGTGAGGTACAAAGTCCTTAAGCAAAAGATCCTCACCTCACCTCCCACTGAGTCATCTGCTTCTGCCACCTTTGGGCTGTGACATCCCCACCGTCAGCCCCCAGTCCTCCCCACGTCCCCTCCTGTCTGGGGATGGGCAAAGCACTGGCCTGAGCCATCGGTCAGAGCAAGTGGGGCAAACGCAGGGCCTGCGCCAGGAAAGCTGGGCTCCCAGCCCTGGACTTGCTACATTTTCTTCTGTGTGAAGAGGAACTACTGAAGTCGTTGAAACAGGGAGTGGTATTGTCACACCATGACACTGGGGCGTCGAGAAGGCTGCCGGGAGGATGATGGCTTCTACAGAAGTCAGAGCGATGGCAGGAGGACTGGCCGGTAAGAACAGGTTGGCCAGTCGTCCAGGCCAGAGAAAGGGCCAGTGGCAGCAGGGATGGGAATGTAGGCTCATGTGGGACAGATTAGGAATCAGCACACGCCCTTCTTTGGGATTCTGAGTTCTAGAAGTTCACTGCACTAAGAATACTTTATAGGGGGGCCTGGGTGGCTCAGTGAGTTAAGTGTCAGACTTTCGCTCAGGTCATGATCTCACGGCTTGTGGGTTTGAGCCCTGCATCTGGCTGTGTGCCGACAGCTCAGAGCCCGGAGGCTGCTTCGGATTCTGTGTCTCCCTCTCTCTGTGCCCCTCCCCTGCTCACGCTCTGCCTTTCTCTCTCTCAAAAATGAATAAATATTAAAAAAAAATTTTTTTTAATTAAAAAAAAAAAAAAGAATACTTTCTATCCTAACATTACTACCGCCTTGATTATCCCAGGAGGTCTAGTGTCATCACTGACACAGAGGATCCCCTAAATACCTGTGACCAAAAGATAAGGTCACTTGGAGGCCATGGGGAGGGCGAGTGCTTGAGAGACTCTCAGCCTGGCTGGCAAGCTCTCAGCTCCTCCACGGACCTGGGCATGAGCAGCTGCCTTTCAAGACAATCTCTTAGGCCACCGTACCTTCTTTAAGCCCGGTTGTGTTCGGTTGCCTACCGAAGTTAGGTGGTCAAAGAGATTTACCGGAGAAAAAGCACAAGGCAGGCACAGAGCTGCTCTTGCATATGCCGTAGCGTCCCTGGAATGTGGGGACAGCATGTCCTGCTCCCGGACGGAGCTCATGTTTACCAGAAGTGCCAGCAAAGGCTGGACTCAGTGGCTCTCCTTGCGCCTGACTTGCTTAGACCGCGGAGGATTTGCAGTCCCGAAGCCCGTGGACTTCCAGACGAGTCAGCTGCGAGGGCTCTCCATGTCCTCTGTGCGCTCAGAGAGGATTTTCTGCCCACAGTCTTAAAAACTGCCCTTTGGAAAGAAAATACAAACAGCAGTAATGATGAGGGCACTGTCTACCAAGCGCTCAGCCTGTGTCCGTTCTGGGCTAGGTGGCTTGCAGGTATTTTTGGTAAAACTGACAACAGCTTCGCAAGATAAGCCCTCAGTGTGCTTATCTGCTGCTGCTTTGCAAACGATCCCGGAGCTCGGTGGCTTCAAACGACGATTGTTATTTATGTGTCTCATGATAGTGTAAAAAGGCATTTAGATAGGTACGGTCGGAGGACCTCACCTCTGCCTCGCGACGTGGGGGACCCCGGCTGGGGTGGCCCACAGGGCTGGGAGCCGCCGGCAGAGCTGGGGGCTGGCTGGGCATCTCCCCCTCCACGCGCACACAGACCATCTCCGGGTAAACTCGGGAGTCTACCCATCATGGTGGCCTCGGGGTGGTTGTGTTCAGGGCTCCAAGAATGGCAGGAAGTAGTTGCTGCCTGGAACAACACTGCCGCCTCCACGTCCTACGGGCCAAAGCGGCCAAAGCACACCTCCCCACCCTGGGTTCAAGGGAGGAGGGGACACAGACTCCACCTCTCAATGGGAGGAGCGCCAGAGATTTGACTGCCATTTTGAATCCACCACGCTATTATTATGGTTATTTCATAGAAGAGGAGACTGAGGTTCAAAGAAGCGAAATAATTTACATCGTACGGGAACACAGCTGAGACTGGCAGTGGGACTGCCTCGAAGCCGTTTCTTTTTCCAGTCCCAGCCCTGTTCTCTCAACATGTGAACATTTGGTGAGCAGCAAAGAACTTTTCCGACCGAATCTAGAAGAAAGCATAAGAACTCCCTTCGCCACCGCCACCTTTCACCCTCTGTCACTAGCTGTAGGCCCCCGGTCCCAACATACAGGTGTCGAATCCAAAGTTTCCTTCAGTTTGAGAGGTTGTTCGAGGTAAAAGACGAGGAAAAATTACCAATGAGCAAAATCACCAATTGAAATGAGAACTACCTGGCGCGGGATAGGTTTCTCTCCACAGAGGATAGAAATATATTTACATTATGAAATACACTGGAATCCAATGGGAACCCCTTGTTATTATTAGATTTCCTCTTGAGAAGGATTCATAAGTGAAAACATAACTTGCTATTTTAGTATTTTGTTTTTCGGGGAAGAAAAAACCCTTTGCAAAAACAAATTTAAAAGGAAAACCTTATCCATTTCAAGCACTTGTTTATTTTTCTTATTTGCCATGCTAAAACCGTCTTCTTTCAACCTCTGATTTTGTTGGGAGCTGGGAGATGAGGTTTTGTTTTGTTTTGTTTTTTATCTTCTTCTTCTTTTTTTCTTTCCCCCCAAATCTGGAAGGTCTCCTTTCTAATGTGGGCATGACTAAAAAGCCTTACCAGAGTCTATTTCTGAGTCCACGCCTTCCTCTGGCAATGGCCGTGGCCCTAGAGCTCTCCCCAGCGGGAAGAACGGGAACCGCGAGCAGAGGGGAGCTTGGTGCGGGCTGTGTAGGTTCACCGGGATTGCAGGGGCCCTACTGATCCCTGTGAACATGATTCGTCTCTGGAACTTTTACGTCTCTTTACTAGAATGTGTCCCACCATAGTGTTATTCTATCTTCACAGCGACACGAGAATCTCGAGAAAAAGGCTGCTTTTGCAACTCTAGTGCACTTTGTGGGCTTGAAATTTTCATGTTTGAGTAAGCTTTCCATCATAGACTATAGGCACTTTTTTTTTTTTGCCTTCTTTATTACTATTTGTTCATTTCTAATCACACAAGCAGAAGGAAGCTGTCTGTATGTGATCATGAGGCATATTCCTGAAGATTTTCAACCAAATCCAAACTTTGCCTGGCTTTAGATGGGACTCGACGGAGGAGGGGTGTGTTGGCTCGTTCACTCAGCAGTTGGTCTTCTGCACTCCGATGGGGCCTTGGCATTGCGGGTCCCTTGTGTTCCCTGGAATAGGCCAGGAACACACCCTCCAACACCAACGTGCTGCTTTGCTTTATCTCTCTATTAGCCACGCTCCTTGACCGGAGAGCCCACTGGCTCAAGCCATCGTGCCTGCGTGTCTTCGTTCAGCTGTCACCTGCCCAGTCAGGTGACTGCTCCCACCCTTATGTGTGCACTGCTCCAGCTCTCTTCCTGCTTTATTTTCCAAGAAGCACAGATCCCACCTAGCATTCCAGCTGGTCGCCCAGGCCCCCACCCGCACCCTTCCCTCCCCAGCATATAAACTCTGAGAGCACCAGGCAAGTCTGCTGTCTGTTGTGTCCACAGCTGTACCCCCAGGACCTGGAACAGTGCCTGGCACACAGAAGCCAGTCCACAAATATCTCTTGAACGAATGCCTAAAGAGTAAACAGCATAGGGGCGCCTGGGTGGCTCAGTCTGTTAAGCGTCCAACTCTTGATTTCAGCTCAGGTCACGATCTCAGGATTTGTGAGGTGGACCCCTGTGCCCGGCTCTGCACTGAGTGTGGCACCTGCTTGGGATTCTCTCTCTCCCTCGCTCTCTGCCCCTCCCCCACTCAAGCATGTGCTTTCACTCTCTCTCAAAAATAAACTTTGAAAAATGTTTTAATGTTTGTTTATTTTTGAGGGACCGTAAGAGACAGAGCGTGAACGGGGGAGGGGCAGAGAGCTATGGAGACATAGAATCTGAAGCAGGCTCCAGGCTCTGAGCTGTCAGCACAGAGACGAATGCGGGCTTAAACCGTGAGATCGTGACCTGAGCCAAAGTGTGACGCTTAACCAACTGAGCCACTCAGGCCCCCCTCAAAAATAAATTTAAACAAAAGAGTCAATAGCATAAACTCAGTCTACAGCTCTTTGTTCCTGACAGGTTCAAATTGTGCAATTCTTGAGGAATTTTTAGTGTGGAAGATGCATGCTATTTGTAAAATTTTATTGATAAAGTCAATGTTGTGTTACTTCAAATCTGTCTAATTTATATTTGCACAAAATGTAGCCACACGAATGTATTCTTTTGCAACAGTATTAAATTATTACAATTGAAGGCTAAAGTCATCTTTACAGGTATATCTTTGGGATGTAGTTTTAAAAAGAACATTTTCAGGATGAAATTAGGTTGTCTGCAAGCAGGCTAATAAAATATACAGTAGGACTCTACTAAGCCGATTTGGTAAATTGGTTTCAACTTTCATTCAAAGATAACTATCAGAGTAAGTTCTACATCTTTTCTCTTCTTACAAGTATTATTTATCAAAACAATTGTGTTGGTTAAAGGGGATTTTAAAAATCTGTTACTAAGCCCATTAATGCTGCAGATGTTTCTAGCTTTACTGTGCTCTGAACTCTTGGGAAACACTGCCTAACTTTGTGTACAAAATAATGAGAGGTATCACTTTTATGTGGAAAGTTCAGTTATGAAGGCAGCATGTTGCCGGCGTCTGGCTCTGTACCAAAAGTAGCAAATCACTGCTGTTTGGATGGCCCGCGGCTCTAAACGCCTGTGCGAGTGGCGCCACCGTGTGTCTACTAGGGAGAAGTACAAGACCACCTCAAGGAGGCAATGAACTGGGAAAGTCTCTGTAAGGTGCCCTTACTGCATCTGGCAGGGATGTTTCCTTCTCAGCCATTTGGCAACTTCTGTCAGTCGTATCTAATAAACTCCCCAATTTTTCAATGGTTAGTGAAATTTCCAAACACTAACAGATATGTAGTAAAACGTGCTCCGATTTTTTTTCTTCAGAAATATTTGAACGTCTATAATTGATCCATGCGCCTAAGTGGGTGTATTGTGTGAGTTGTTATTAAACGACTACAAAACAGGTTCCATTTTTAAGTCCACTAGAGTGGCTCGGGTATAGATTTTGGAGTCTCATGGTTCTGGGTCCAAGTTCTGCCTTCCCATTTACTGATTGTGTGATCTTAGGCAAGTTACTTAGCTTCTCTGAGCCTCAGTTTCCTCATATGTGAAATGGGATCGTTATCGTGCTTCTGAGGTGGTGCACATGAAATGCTTTGTAGGGTTTTGGGCAGATTTTAGTTGTCCCATTGAGCCGTTTGTCTCTCAGCTGCCAGGGACTGCCAGGGTGGGGGTCTTAGCGGCTGGCCTCCATCCGGAGCCTGCAGGGTCAGGCAATCCGGACAGAATCCACTGTCGGCACCGCCAACACCCACCTCCTCCGCACTGAGGCAGGGGCGACTGTGGCATCGTGGCTACATGGGAAGCTATGCTCCGGCTGAGGCCACACTGGTCTGCCGTCTTGTGCCGAGGTAAGAGGAACAGCACATAGGGTGTGTCTGTTTCCATTCTCACACCCTTGCCCTCTCGTTCTGTTTCTGGAATTCTTCTGAAGATATTAAGGCATTAACAATGATGCTTGCAACAGTTTCCTATCTATAAATCCATCTGGAAATCACCCCGGGGAGGAGCCACACCAAGGCTCTGGAGGAAGCAGCGTCTAAACGTCCTAACTCGTCTTTCTCTTCTTCCGCAGGAACGAGAGAATTGCAGAAGAGCGCTGAGTGAGCTCTGTTCTCCGTGCAGCCCTGTACTGGGTCCTGCAGAAGTCAGGGGCCCTGTCCCCCAAAGCTCACAGGTGAAGGGCAAAGGCAGATACTGCAAACCCTCAGACAATGCCAGATGGAGGCCCTGCAGCCACAGGGACAGGGAACAATTCACCAGTTAACCCCAGGTGTGCACACTGTGTGCCTCTTAAGGGTCAGGCATTGGTCTAAACACCAGCAAACAGGCAGTACAAAGAAAGCCAGCCACACAAGGCTTAACTTCCACCAGGAGAGATGAACAATAAACAAAAATCTTCATAAAACAAGAAAATGACATCAGGTAGGGAGACAACAGATGCTCTGGGGGAAAAGTAGGGCAATGCTGAGGACTAAAAGTGTGGGTTTCTTATTTTTCTTTTTAAAAATTTTTTTTAATGTTTATTTATTTCCGAGGCAGAGAGACACAGAGCATGAGTGGGGGAGGGGCAGAGAGAGAGGGAGACACAGAATCTGAAGCAGGCTCCAGGCTCTGAGCTGTCAGCACAGAGCCCGATGAGGGGCTTGAACTCACAAACCGTGAGATCAGCTGAGCTGAAGTCGGTCGCTCAACCGACTGAGCCACCCAGGTGCCCCAAAAGTGTGGGTTTTTGAGTCAAAATAGTCAGAGTTCATCAACCAACCTCTCTCCCAAGCAGTGACAAATACCCTTCATTTCCCTGAACATTCAGCTGAGGAAGGTGGGTCCAAGAATCTTCCTTTCTGGCAGCAGAGGAGACAAGGGGAGGGAGGTTTGTGCACATGAGGAGCCCGGGGATCCGGGCATGGGCATGAAGAACTCTCCCAAGACCACAGCCCAAGACCATAGCCTGCCATTAGAAAGCTGGGGGTAACAAGCTCTACCTCAGCCTTGTTCACCCTTTGATGGAAATCACTGTAGTCAGATCCAAAACCAGACAGCATGTGGGAAGGTAAATTTTTGTGGAGGCAAGATAAAGAAGGAATTTTTAGAATAAGAGGAAAGGATGAGTTTGATGGGGTTGCTTGAACCAGCAGCCAGCTTGGGGAATGAGTGGGACATTGAGCATTTGAAATTTTTTTTTTAATGTTTTATTTATTTTTGAGACAGGGAGAGACAGAGCATGAACAGGGGAGGGTCAGAGAGAGAGGGAGACACAGAATCCAAAACAGGCTCCAGGCTCTGAGCTGTCAGCACAGAGCCTGATGCGGGGCTTGAACTCACGGACCGCGAGATCATGACCTGAGCCGAAGTCGGCTGCTTAACTGACTGAGCCACCCAGGCACCACCAAGGGACATTGAGCATATGAAGGGGTCCAGGAGAGGAGGTGAGAGATGCCCCGGAAGGAGGCGAGGCAGCAGGTGAGTCGAAGGCAAAGGCCACGATGGCAACCTTTGCTTGGGTGCTGGAAGCAGCTGCTGTGATATCAAGAATTATTTTCTTGGGGTATACCACCAGATTTAGCTTGAGAGACTACACTCTTTCGCCTTTCCTCAGTTGGTCCAGTCTTTTCATTTTTTGGCTCACCCAAGCTGGCTTCCCTAATATCCCTCCCTCAAGCCCTATTTCAACCCTAATGTAGGAAAGGATTGGTGGAGGCGGGGAGGGAAGAAGAAGGTAGAATATTTGTGTACCCCCATTTACTGTCCCTGTTCTCCCTCCTCTTGCTCCCTTTCCTGTGAAGGAGAGTTAGCATGTACTTACACACCTTCCCTAGTCAAAGGTCTTTGGGAACTAGAACCCTCAGATGCCATGGGGATGTCCTAGCCTTCTTTCTTTTTTCCATTCTGTCTTTGTCACTACTTAACAAAAGTAGGTTTAATATTTGTGTCCTCTCATAGACCACAAGTTCCACGTGGGCAGGCATTATGTCTTGATAGGGTTTAGAACAGGCTGCCCCTAAATATGGCACCTTGGCTTAGTGAAAACTTTAAGATGAAGAAATTCGAGAAACAGCAGGTGCAGGATGTCTCTCTGACCTCGCCCTTCTCTGCTGGAGCAGGTCATAAGACCCTGCAGGAGAGGGAAAAGTTTTTCTCAACTCTCTTGGAATCTCTGGCTGGGTCTGCAAATTAAACAGACAAAGATTAACAGGAGAAAAGCCTACAGGTATATTTCATGTAAGTTTTACATGGCATGGGAGCCCTCATAAGGAAACAAAGATCCCAAGATCCAGACCTGTGTACTTTTATCCTAGGTTCAGTGAAGAGTGGAATATGACAGGTTAAGGAGCAGAAAGTAAGGGTATTAAAGTGGCGGACACTTAGCAAAACCTGTTTGTTCAGCTTCTTCTCCTCCGTCTTTGGAGATAAGGATGTTGTTTTCCTCCAGGTGTAGGGAGGCAGCTCTCACGTGAGGGTTTTATGACCTGTTTTCAGAGCAGAAGGGCGGTGGGCAGAGGAATTCAGAGTGATCTTCCTGCTTGTACTGTTTTCTCAAATTTCCTCAGCTTAAAACATTCAATACGCCAAGGTGACATATTTTGAGGATCATGTCCTGAACCCATCAGCCCTCCTATGAGATGTGCCCTCCTTATACCTGGAAAAGAGGACCTTCCTTATCTCAGAAGATGCAGGGATGCTGAGGGGACCCTGAATGATTAGTCCTTGCTAAGCTTCCCTCTGTTTACTACCCTTCACTCATACCCTTTGTCCTATTACGTTTTCCCACAACTTTCCTTTCCTTCATCAAATCTAGCATCACATTCAGGTTTACCCACTTTTGCACGTCTTCATTTCCTTGGGAAGGCTCTTGTGTCCTGTGAAACTTCCATTAAGCAAATCTGTATGCTTTCCTCCTGTTGATCTGTCTTTCCAGTCTAATTTACAGTACCCCAGTTGGAGACTCTAAGTTGGGTAGAGGAAGATATTTCTTTCTCCCCTATGTTCCCTTGCTTACAGTTGTATCCTGTGGGTGTGGGCACGGTGCCTTGTGCAGAGTGGATGCTCAGAAAATGTTTAATAAATGAATGTGTGAACAAGGGAGAACGAGGAGAAGCCTTTTGGTGCAGAAAAACTTCTGGGACAGTCAAATGGTTTTAGAGGTTGATAATGCTGGGTGGATGTTAGGTCTAATTTCCCTTAAAAATGTAAGACTTTCCTGTTTTCTGATAAAGGCCCCAGTTCTCTTATACTGAACCAGTCATTCCGGAGCTGTGGTGAACTGGAAGTCAAGGTCACAATATTTTGCAACTCCTTTATTTCCCCACCTTTTGAATCTGGACTTGCCTTGTGACTTGCTTTAACCAATGAAAGCTGCGGAGGTGATTTTGAGTTGGTCCCAGAAGGCCTAGATTTCCACTTCCGCCCCCCTTGGAATGCTGTGCCTTCATATAGGGAAGCCCAGGCTAGATAATGTGATGATGGCGGGAAGCCCCATGTGTGGGTGGTACTTATACCCAAGAAACTAAGTAAGGAAGTGAGGATAGATGAGAGGGGTTCACTGGAGAAAAGGCGGACTATTCGGGAACTGATACAGATAATTGGTAGATGGGCTGATGAGGCCAAATGCAAGATGTCTCTTCAATTGCTATTTCCTATTACACAAGAAGTTAAGAGTTGGCAGGCAGGCAGGCAGCCAGGACGATTGTGTTGGAATTTTGAGGAGAAAGAGGGTGTCAACAGCCATCCAAGTGAGTGGGTGAGTAATTTGACAGGAAAATAAAGAACAATTGCTTAGCAGCACCAAAGATCTCCTTGATGCTTATGATCATTAGAATGAGTAATGTTGGCATGCTGGTTTGTTTTTTTTCTCCAGCCACATTTCCTTGTTCCAGAGCAGTTCCAGAGTAGGTAGAGAGTTGGGGGTTTTCTAGACAAGGAGAGAGGAGAAAGGGAGGGCCACGGAGGTTGAGGTTTAGCTACCAAAGAGTAGCTAAAATGATGGAACACAGAATCTATGCTGGGTAAAGAGGGGGAGATGAGTAAGAGTAGAAGGATAGGAAAAGGTGAGCGTTCTGTTGAAGGTGAAAAATTCCTGGCACGAGGAAAGGTGATGTGGAATGGCAGGAGGAGGTTAAGTGGAGGTTAAGTACGCAGTTACGAGTAATTAGTAAGGTCAAGAGTATGATCCTGGGAATGGGTGGATGAGTTGGTGGGGTTAGAAACTGAGAGGCTGCCTAGGCATTGCAAGAATCGTCTTTGTGGATATTGGAATCACCGTGAGTTAGCAATTGAGCCAAGGGTGTTACTGGCTATTATTTCTGTTTGAACATTGCAAGCGATCCTAACTCCGTTTCATTCAGAGCACTCACCGTAGTTTGTAGCGGCTGGGTGATTATTTGACAGTAACCAGGACGGACAGTCTGTTTTGCTTACTGACTGACGTATAGTTGGCGCTCAAAAGGCAGGATAAGTGAATGAATACTCTTTCAGCTATGGGACAAATGTAGTAAATTATAGCACCAACGTATTTTCACATGAAGAGAAAAGCAAGTCTCCGCGAGGGCGGGGTTTTTTGTCTGTTGTACCCCCTGCTGATTTCCCGGTGCTTGGAACGGTGCCCGGCACATATTAGATGTTCAATAAATAATCACCGAACGAACGCCGGAACGAAACAACCACCGACAGTGCCCACGGCGCCTGCGCTGGAAGCGCAAGACTCACGCGAACCCTGGCACTCTGCGCCTGCGCGTTGTGTGACTGCGCTGCCTCTAAACGCCCCGCCCCAGCCTGCTTCGCCGCATTAGGTTTGAGCCCTACAGGCCCCTGTAGCAGCCGGGCTGCCGCGTCGTCCCGGCTTTCCCCTCGGCGTTCCCACGCCTCCTCAGCCGGGCTCTCGCCCTCCACGTCAGGGCCCGGACCTTCGAGATGGCGGCTCAGAAGATAAATGAGGGGCTGGAGCACCTCGCCAAAGCAGAGAAATAGTGAGTGAGAGACACTGACGTGGGCCGCTGTCCCGGCCGTGGGTCGGTGCCCCCACCCCCGCCCGGTCCTGGCACCTGGGAGTTGGAGGGAGGGCGCGGGGGAGCGAGCGGGGAAGGCAGCGGCCTCCCGGAGGGGCTGCGGCCTGGGCGGGGCCTGCTTTCCTCCGGAAGCGGACTTGGTCCCCCTTGCCGGAAGTCGTCTCCTCTGTCTTTTGGGGTCGGTGGGCTGGAGGCTGTGCAGCTGCTTCTGTTCTGGGCTCTCTGGACTGGATGATTGGCTTAGGAGACCGTCTTGTGCACTGTAGTTTAGCAGCGTCCGTGGCCTCTAGCTACTAGATGCCTGCAGCACCTCTCCTCCCTGTTCGAGCCGACGAAACTGTCCCCCTGGGAGATAAAATCGCCTTCTTGACAACCAGCACTCTAAAGTAGAGTTGAGAAAGGAGCTACAGATGTACCCTGAAAACTCCGCAGTTGTCTCTTGTGTCCCAATATACGGTTTTTGGGGGTTGAGCTTCCTTAGTCATTTTATGTGTTCGCCCAGCTTCTGAGATGGTACTAAGTAGGCACCCAACAGACAGTTGCGGAACTGAACTGATTCGTCCAGTCCTTGAACACTCTCCTCCTCCTCCGTGTCATTACTGCAACGAATTTTTGTCTAGCAGTTCTAGAACATGAAAAAGTCTACGTGGTGCCGTGTGGCAGATGCTTCACATACCTGATCTGAGATCTTTACAACTTTGGACGTGCAGAATCTCATTTTACAGAAGAAGAGGCGAGGCTTGGAGAAGCTTTATGGTGACTTGCCCGAAACTGTACGGTTGAAAGGTGGCAGCGCCAGTTTTTGAACAGTGGGAAAATTCAAGATCTTTCTGTTGTACCATATCACTGCTTCCAGGCAGTGTGTAAGGTACTGGAAATGACCACAACAGTCTTGCTTTCTACTGAGAGCAAACAAAAGTATCATTAGAAAAGTGTGTGTACTACGGACCAGAATAAAGCTGTGTTAACTTTGCTTTGGTAGCACAGGGAGAGAAATTTATTCTGCCTGGGGAAATTTAGGAAGATTTCCCAGAGGTGATTTCTGAGCAGGGCCCAGAAAATAAGTTTTTAGACGGAGGGAAAATCCTGTGAGACAGAATTTATGCACAGGATGTAGTCTGAGCACAGCCCTGAAAATATGCTGGGAAAATAGTTAATGTAGAGTAGTTGTAGTGCCAGGGGATAAGCTAGAGCAGAGAATTTGGGGTTGGACTTTGAAGGGGCTGCCCCTCTGATGGTCCTGAACCTTAGCTCTTCTAGGGATCATATAAGGAGTGGGACGTGTTTAGGTTTATTTTTGGCAAAAGAGGTGTGGCAGCAACATGGAGAATGGGCAGGGAGAGAGAAAAGTGAGAACTTTGGCCTATTCAGTAAGCAAACATCTGCAAAGCTGTCCTGTGTATCTGTCCCAGCCACTGGGGTTATTGAGGTAATGAAAAGTGGTCCTTTGCTCAGGAGCCTAGACTTCACAGGTGGGCATATAAGTCAGATATTAAATGCTAGAATAGAGGTATGCAGTGGTTTCAGTGGATATACAAAGTAAGGAAAAGTTACTATCCTCGGAGTGGGGGAAATGGAAGAAGAGAGCAGGCAGGAAAGGTGACTTTCCCATGACAGGTTAGTAGACTTGACCAGGGTCCAAATTAAAGTAACTGTGTAGGGGGCAGGATTGGGCAACATCTGTCAGACAGAATTGGCAATCTTTAATGACTTGACTGGAGTGAAAAGCTTGACAAGAGTCAAGGTTTCGGAGAGTTTGGAGAGATGAAGTGGAAGAGAGATCTTCAGCTATTGACTCTTCTCTTTTTTTAATTAAAAAAAATTTTTAAATTAAAACGATTTTTTAAAATTTATTTATTTATTTATTGAGAGAGAGAGAGAATCCTGAAAGGATTCTGCAGTCACAGCACGGAGCCCAATGAGGGCTCTGTCTCAGGGACCAAGAAATCATCACCTAAGCCAAGGTCAAGAATCAGATGCTTAACTGATTGGGCCACCCAGGCACCCTTCTTTATTGACTCTTTGGACCAAAATATCAAAAACACTAACAGGTAGAGCCATTAAATTAACCAGTGTGCCTTCTCTCTTTCTTATTAGAGGTATTTAGTTGACTGGGGATGATTTGCTGTATTTTTAAATCTCTAGTTCTTTTCATGTGTAGCACATGAGACAATACATTCATATTGTGTTTGGGTCGGGATTTAAGAAATTATGTGAGTATACAGAATATAACGAACCCTTTAGGGTAGGGTGAAGGATTAGAATTTTGCCTTAATGGAGTACTTCTCTAGTGTTGTGGATTAGACTGCAATTTAAACATTTTATTTTTCTGAGCAATAATATTCTTGGTGAGCTTAAAAAATTGCTCACACATTTGGATCTTATAGCACTAAATACGCAAACACAAATGTTAAACACGCTTATTTGGCAAAAAATATTGCTTAAAAGTTAGGGCTGACAAAATAAACATGTATTTCTGAGGGCTCTTGGGGATTCCCCCGTCTTTCAGTTAGGGTGCTCCTTTGAAGCACCTTACAGTGTTCTGTGTAAGTAGACTTTCCTTATTGAATTGAAATTTAGAAACTAAAATGACATTTATTTAGCAGTTCTTATGCACACCCAAGTTTGACAGTCACTTTACTTTAGTGACTTTAAAGTGTTACTTTAAAGTTACTTCAAAGTGTAAGTCTGAGCTTATTTTAAAATAAAAAAGGAATAAAATATTGAAGAAAGGGCAAGTAAGGTAAGGACTCAAAATTGATGGTCCTTTGCTTTGGTATCTAAAGAACCAGTGGTCATCCTCGAATAGCTTCTGTTGTTTTCATAACATCCTCATCTTTCTTGTTATCCTCCCTGTTCACTGGTGTGAGTTCTCAACCCGTGTTGCTGACTCCCTGTGTTGTTCCTCTGAATGTTTGCATTCTGTAGTCTTTCTGCTCATTCTCTAAGATATCCCTAGGGGATCTTACCTAGGCCCCTGGTGTGGCATAAGCCAGTGGCTCCTTGGTTAATACCTCTAGCCTCTCCTGAGCTTCAGCCTCATGAATCCAACTGCTTACTTGATGCTGTGCTGCAGAGGGTCTCAAGCGTTAATGCACCTCACGGTTTGTTATACTGTGATTGCTGCTGCCAGCCTGGGGTTTCTGGTTCTGTAGGTCTGGGGCAGGATGAGTTAGTATTTCTAGCATGCTTTCTGGCAGTGCTGGTCTGGGGACCCCACACTGAGAATTTCTGCTGTATGTGGATGTTATACCAACATTTCAAAAGAAGGAAATCCACATCTATGATAGTGAAAGGGAAAATGGCGAGGTTGTAGTTCATTGTGAATAAATTCGGGTAGAGGTGGGCAAGATGGGGACTTTGTACCTGGTGGCTTCCCCATGTTGTTGTTGGTGTTTTGTTTTGTTTTTAATATGAAATTCATTGTCAGATTGGTTTCCATACAACACCTAGTGCTCATCCCAACAGGTGCCCTCCTCAATGCCCATCACCCACTTTCCCCTCCACCCTACCCCCCCATCAACCCTCACTTTATTCTCAGTACTTAAGAGTCTCTTATGGTTTGCCTCCTTCCCTCTCTGTAACTTTTTTTTTCCCCCCTTCTCCTCCCTGCTGGTCTTCTGTCGAGTTTCTCAGGATCCACATATGAGTGAAAACATATGGTATCTGTCTTTCTCTGTATGACTTATTTCACTTAGCATCACACTCTCCAGTACCATCCACGTTGCTACAAAAGGCCAGATTTCATTCTTTCTCATTGCCACGTAGTATTCCATTGTGTATATATACCTCAATTTCTTTATCCATTCATCAGGTGATGGACATTTAGGCTCTTTCCATAATTTGGCTATTGTTGAAAGTGCTGCTGTAAACATTGGGGTACAAGTGCCCTGATGCATCAGCACTCCTGTATCCCTTGGGTAAATTCCTAGCAGTGCTATTGCTGGGTCATAGGGTAGGTCTATTTTTAATTTTTTGAGGAACCTCCACACTGTTTTCCAGAGTGGCTGCGCCAGTTTGCATTCCCACCAACAGTGCCAGAGGGTTCCCGTTTCTCCACATCCTCATCAGCATCTATAGTCTCCTGATTTGTTCATTTTAGCCACTCTGACCGGTGTGAGGTGGTATCTCAGTGTGGTTTTGATTTGTATTTCCCTGATGAGGAGTGACGTTGAGCATCTTTTCATGTGCCTGCTGGCCATCTGGATGTCTTCTTTAGAGAAGTGTCTATTCATGTTTTCTACCCATTTCTTCACTGGATTATGTTTTTCAGGTGTGGAGTTTGGTGAGCTCTTTATAGATTTTGGATACTAGCCCTTTATCTGATATGTCATTTGCAAATATCTTTTCCCATTCCGTCAGTTGCCTTTTAGTTTTGTTGATTGTTTCCTTTGCACTGCAGAAGCTTTTTATCTTGATGAGGTCCCAATAGTTCATTTTTGCTTTTAATTCCCTTGCCTTTGGAGATATGTCAAGAAATTGTTGCAGCTGAGGTCAGAGAGATTTTTTCCTGCTTTCTCCTCTAGCGTTTTGATGGTTTCCCCTGTCTCACATTCAGGTCTTTCATCCATTTTGAGTTTATTTTTGTGAATGGTGTGAGAAAGTGGTCTAGTTTCATTCTTCTGCATGTTGCTGTCCAGATCTTCCAGCACCATTTGTTAGAGACTGCCTTTTTTCCATTGGATATTCTTTCCTGCTTTGTCAAAGGTTAGTTGGCCATACTTTTGTGGGTCCAGTTCTGGAGTCTGTATTCTATTCCATTGGTCTATGTGTCTGTTTTTGTGCCAATACCATGCTGTCTTGATGATTACAGCTTTGTAGTAGAGACTAAAGTCTGGGATTGTGATGCCTCCTGCTTTGGTCTTCTTCAATATCACTTTGGCTATTCAGGGTCTTTTGTGGTTCCATACAGACTTTAAGATTGCTTGTTCTAGCTTCAAGAATGCTGGTGCAGTTTTGATTGGGATTGCATTGAATGTGTAGATTGCTTTGGGTAGTGTTGACATTTTAACAATATTTATTCTTCCAATCCATGAGCATGGAATGTTTTTCCATTTCTTTGTGTCTTCTTCAGTTTCCTTCATAAGCTTTCTTTAGTTTTCAGCATACAGATCTTTTACATCTTTGGTTAGGTTTATTCCTAGGTATTTTATGCTTCTTGGTGCAATTGTGAATGCGATCAGTTCCTTTATTTGTCTTTCTGTTGCTTCATTATTAGTGTATGAGAATGCAACTCATTTCTGTACGTTAATTTTGTATCCTGCGACTGCTGAATTCATGTGTCAGTTCTAGGAGACTTTTGGTGGAGTCTCTTGGGTTTTCCATGTATAATATCATGTCATCTGCAAAAAGGGAAAGCTTGACTTCATCTTTGCCAATTTTGATGCCTTTGATTTCCTTTTGTTATCTGATTGCTGATGCCAGAACTTCCAACACTATGTTAAACAATAGCGGTGAGAGTGGACATCCCTGTCGTGTTCCTGATCTCAGGGGGAAAGCTCTCCGTTTTTCCCCATTGAGGATGATATTAGCTCTTCATAAATGACTTTTATGATGTTTAAGTATGTTCCTTCTATCCCGACTTTCTGGAGGGTTTTTATTAAGAAAGGATGCTGAATTTTGTCAAATGCTTTTTCTGCATCGATTGACAGGATCATATGGTTCTTATCTTTTCTTTTATTAATGTGATGTATCAACATTGATGGATTTGCGAATGTTGAACCAGCCCTGCAGCCCAGGAGTGAATCCCACTTGATCGTGGTGAATAATTCTTTTTATATGCTGTTGAATTCGATTTGCTAGTATCTTGTTGAGAATTTTTGCATCCATATTCATCAGGGATATTGGCCTGTGGTTCTCTTTTTTTGCTGGGTCTCTGTCTGGTTTGGGAATCAAAGTAATGCTGGCTTCATAGAATGAGTCTGGAAGTTTTCCTTCCCTTTCTATTTTTTGGAACAGTTTGAGAAGGATAGGTATTACCTCTGCTTTAAACGTCTGGTAGAATTCCCCAGGGAAGCCATCTGGTCCTGGATTCTTATTTGTTGGGAGATTTTTTTTCTTTTAATGTTTATTTATTTTTGACAGAGAGAGAGAGAGAGAGAGAGAGACAGACACAGAATTGGAAGCAGGCTCCAAGCTGTCAGCACAGAGCCCGACGCAGGGCTCTCTAACTCATGGACCGCGAGATCATGACCTGAGCCAAAGTCAGACGCTCAACTGACTGAGCCACCCAGGTGCCCCAAGGGAGATTTTTGATAACTGATTCAATTTCTTCACTGGTTTTGGGTCTGTTCAAATTTTCTATTTCTTCCTGTTTGAGTTTTGGAAGTGTGTGGGTGTTTAGGAATTTGTCCATTTCTTCCAGGTTGCCCAGTTTGTTAGCATATAGTTTTTCATAGTATTCCCTGATAATTGCTTGTATTTCTGAGGGATTGGTTGTAATAATTCCATTTTAATTCGTGATTTTATGTATTTGTATCCTCTCTTTTCTTTTCAAGTAGCCTGGCTAGAGGTTTATCAATTTTGTTTATTTTTCAAAAAAACCAACTCTTGGTTTCATTGATCTGCTCTACTGTTTTTTTAGATTCTATATTGTTTATTTCTGCTCTGATCTTTATTATTTCTCTTCTTCTGCTGGGTTTAGGCTGTCTTTGCTGTTCTGCTTCTCTTTCCTTTAGGTGTGCTGTTAGATTTTGTATTTGGGATTTTTCTTGTTTCTTGAGATAGGCCTGGATTGCAATGTATTTTCCTCTCAGGACTGACTTCGCTGCATCCCAAAGTGTTTGGATTGATGTATTTTAATTTTCATTTGTTTCCATATATTTTTTAATTTCTTCTCTAATTGCCTGGTTGACCCATTCATTCTTTAGTAGGATGTTCTTTAACCTCCATGCTTTTGGAGGTTTTCCAGACTTTTTCCTTTGGTGGATTTCAAGTTTCATAGCATTGTGGTCTGAAAGTATGCATGGTATGATCTCAATTCTTTTATACTTATGAAGGGCTGTTTTATGACACAGTATGTGATCTGTCTTGGAGAATGTTCCATGTGCACTCAAGAAGAAAGTGTATTCTGTTGCTTTGGGATGCAGAGTTCTAAATATATCTGTCAAGTCCATCTGATCCAATATATCATTCAGGGCCCTTGTTTCTTTATTTATGCTCTGTCTAGATGTTCTATCCATTGTTGTAAGTGGAGTATTAAAGTCTCTTGCAATTAACCACATTCTTATCAATAAGGTTGCTTATGTTTGTGATTAATTGTTTTATATATTTGGGGGCTTCTGAATTCGGTGCATAGACATTTATGATTGTTAGCTCTTCCTGATGGATAGACCCTGTAATTATTATATAATGCCCTTCTTCATCTCTTGTTACAGCCTTTCATTTAAAGTCTAGTTTGTCTGATATAAGTATGACTATTCCAGCTTTCTTTTGACTTCCAGTAGCATGATAGATAGTTCTCCATCCCCCCACTTTCAATCTGAAGGTGTCCTCAGGTCTAAAATGAGTCTCTTGTAAACAGCAAATAGATGGGTCTTGTTTTTTTTACCCATTCTGATACCCTATGTCTTTTGGTTGGAGCATTTGGTCCATTACATTCAATATTATTATTGAAAGATACGGGTTTAGAGTCATTGTGATATCTGTAAGTTTCATGCTTGTACTGGTGTCTGGTACTTTGTGGTCCTTGCAACCTTTTACTCACAGAGTCCCCTTTAGGATCTTTTGTAGGGCTGGTTTAGTGGTGATGAATTCCTTCAGTTTTTGTATGTTTGGGAAAACCTTTATCTCTCCTCCTATTCTGAATGACAGACTTGCTGGGTAAAGGATTCTTGGCTGCACGTTTTTTCTGTTCATCACATTGAAAATTTCCTGCCATTCCTTTCTGGCCTGCCAGGTTTCAGTAGATAGGTCTGTTACTACTCTTACATGTCTATCTTTGTATGTTAAGGCCCATTTATCCCTAGCTGCTTTCAGAATTCTCTCTTTATCCTTGTATTTTGCCAGTTTCACTATGATATGTCCTGCAGAAGATCGATTCAGGTTATGTCTGAAGGGAGTTCTCTGTGCCTCTTGGGTTTCAGTGCCTGTTTCCTTCCCCAGATCAGGGCAGTTCTCAGCTATGATTTGTTCTAGTACACCTTCAGCCCCTTTCTCTCTCTCTTCTGGAATTCCTGTGATATGGATATTGTTCCGTTTGATTGCATCACTTAGTTCTCTAATTCTCCCCCTCGTACTTCTGGATTTTTTTATATTTCTTCTTTTCTAAGCTTCCTCTTTTTCCATAATTTTATCTTCTAATTCACCTATTCTCTCCTCTGCCTCTTTAGTCCGCACTGTGGCCGCCTCCATTTTATTTTGCACCTCATTTATTGCATTTTTTAATTCATCATGATTAGTTTTTAGTCCCTCGATCTCTGTAGCAATAGATTCTCTGCTGTCCTCTATGCTTTTTTCAAGCCCAGGGATTAATTTTATGACTATTACTCTAAATTCTTGTTCTGTTATATTGCTTAAATCAGTTTTGATCAATTCGTTAGCTGTCGCTATTTCCTGGAATTTCTTTTGAGGAGAATTCTTCTGTTTCACCATTTTGGCTAGTTTTCTGTCCCTTATGTGTTTTAAAAGCTTGTTGTGTGCTCTGCACCTGTGAGCACTGCTATGTTAAAGGAGGGTCGTACACTGTGCAGGGCCTGGCCCTTCAGGAGGTGTTTTTCTGGAGATTGTTACTTGATCTCTATTTTCGTGTCCTTGGTTATCTTATTACCCTACTGGTAGTAATAATTTGGACCCTCCACCAGGTGTGCTTGGATTTGTTCCTTGGAACAGCCCAAGAAGGCAGCTGGGTAAGAAGATAAATGCCAGTTTGCTTGTTTTTTTTAATGTTTGTTTATTTTTGAGAGAGGGAGAGAGCATGAGCAGAGGAGGGCCAGAGAGAGAGGGAGACAGAATCCAAAGCATGCTCCAGGCTCTGAGCTGTCAGCACAGGCCTGACATGGGGCTCGAACCCACGAACTGTGAGATCATGACCTGATCAAGTTGGACACTTAACCGATTGAGCCACCTAGGCACCCTGTTGTTGGTTTTTTAAAATCACCTATAGTTATTAAAGCAGGGTTCTGACTTACACATGTAGTTGGTAACTTGTGTCTTCATTTCATTTTAGCCTGAAAACTGGTTTTTTAAAATGGAAGCCAGATTATGACAGTGCCGCTTCTGAATATGGAAAAGCAGGTATGTGTGACCGTAGCCTTGTAACTCCAACGTGTAATCTTAACATAGGCTGGTAACTTCTCGGCAAAGTACTTAACACTCGATGCTCTCTGTAAGATTTTAATAGTTAAAAAAACTAAAAAACAAAAAAAAATAATAAACCTGCCCAAACCCTTGCTTTGTTCTCACTTGTTATTTTCAGATGTGTTGAGGACTGAGTGAGAGGTCCAGTTCCCTGCAGCTGTCTGTCCTGACGGCAGAGATGGGTAGGGTTGGTGGCACATAGCTGCAGGGTTTTTGCATTGTTCTTACATGCTTGAATTTCAGTCAGTTGTTTGCTACTTCCAGGAGTCTTTCTGTATCTCTCTCTTGTGCTTCCTATAATTGAGTAAAAATTTTTCTTAATTTTTCAAAATTTAGCCTTAATCTGAATAGATCTGCCAATCTTGTGTTTGTTTGGCACATGTTTTTTTAAGAGCTGCGCTTTTGAGATACACTGATAAGTGTTCATGAAATATGAAGTTGTATAAATCTTTGAATAAATTTATCTGTACATTAGATAAAAATGATCTGCAATATGCAACAGAGAGGGACTTTATCAAAAATTTAGCATTCAATTATGCAATGATAGCTTTCGGCATATCCACAATTATTTCGGATATAAAGCCTAATGCAGTTTTTGAAGTGCTCTGAATACATTTGCAGTTGTGTTTCAGCCACAGCTTGGATCACGTTTGTTAGCCGAATGTAGAGACCACCTGTGTAATGTGCTTTTGATAGACTTTAGTTTTAGTATATCACCAAAGAATGCAGAAATCCGGTAAGTAGGAACTAATGAGTCTTTAACACTTTCATTTAAATCCTGAGTAAATTCTCTCTGTTGACTTACGCCGGTTATTTATGTTATACTTAAAAGGAAAATTATTAAAATCAAACCTCGTGTGGATTCTGTGGATACCTTGTACAAGAATGCTTTTGTAAGTGGAGGGCACAACGTTTTGCAAATCTCCTGAGGGAAATTTAACACAGATTTGTTTTATATGCATCCGAGACCATGAGTTGCTTTCACAGATAATGTATTTCAGGTCCTGTCTTGCCATTAAATCATCCATTGTTTCTTTTCTTTAAGGGGTTATGCAAAATACATTTAATCATTAGAATAACTTTTTTAAAAAGCAAAATGTGGAAGTCCAGGGGTGAAAATAGTTCGGTAGTTTATTTTCAACATTTTACTGACGAGAATTTTAAGAGTTTGATTTTAACAAGTACTTTTTTTTTTTAAGCAGTATCCTTTTTTACTTATTTGTAAGCAACCCTTGGCAAGTTTTCCAAAATCTGTAAGATCCTATTTTAGGACCATTCCTAATTGTTTTACTCTGATGACACTTTATAACAGTGAGCAATATATTTTAGCTCTTTGGACAATAGAAATGTCATTTTCACAGAAACCTACTGAACAGTGTAAAAGCTTTAAAAGACATGCATCGTTAATGTTTTGGGCATTTATTTAAAGATTGTGACAAAAGGAGGGTTTATTACACAAATATTGAATGTGTTTATTGGTCTTCAGTTTCTAAATAACTTGAAAGATGGACTTAGCTATAACTACAGCACTGTTTTTATTATTAACTGTAAAACTGGTGAAGTAAGGTACTGTCTTTTATGACAGTACCCGCTACTTGGGGAGTCTTGATTTGACTGATGCGGTTGTAGTTTCTCAAAGCGTAGGTGTTAAAAAGACTTGGCTTTGAGTGAAAGTAGCGCTGACTTATCGCCAGTAGTCTACAATTTAAAAAAAAGCAAAAACAAAAACAAACTTTTGAAAGTACTTCTAAGTTACTGGTAATCAAAAAAGTTACAAGAAAATTGCTTTTTAAAAAGTGCTGTTTTATAAAACTTCTTAGGTGTTTGATTAAAATAAGTATATTTTCTAATACTTCCCACGTGATACAGATTTTAGTAATGGTTCGTTTGAAGTTTTGTCATGATGGATTAGAACGTCTGCCTTTGTTGTTGTTCCGTTTCAGCTGTTGCTTTTAAAAACGCCAAACAGTTCGAGCAAGCAAAAGATGCCTGCCTGAGAGAAGCTGTTGCTCATGAGAATAACAGGGCGTATCTTTTTCAACCTTTACAAAGGAGTTGGGGAATTAGAATGATACAGACTGAAACTCGTTTTGTTATAAGTTGGCTACGTGTGGAGAGAACAATGCTATTAAGTTAGAAAATGATTAGAAAAAGTTCTGCATTTTTAACTGAGGGAGCATTTACAGAGACTTCTCATAATGTTTACACTGTTTTGCAGAACTGTAGTTGAGAGTTTATTTCTGTTGTTTCTGGATTTGCTCCATAGTGGTTTTACTTGGGCTGAAGTGAGGGAAATACACAGGTGCTGAAGAGTGAGGCAGGTAGTGGAAATTTTTAAAATACAGTCTTTCTTAAGTATTTGAAAAAAGATGAGTAGTTTAAATAAATTTTTCTGAGGTATTTGAAAATTTACTCTGTAAAAAGTGTCTTTTTTATCTACTTTGAAATTGCGGTTGTAATAACCTTGCATTTTAGTGAAACTTTACAGATAAATGGGCAGTGGAAAGAACTTAAAAATCTATGTGGTATTTTTATTTTTTCAGTGTTTTTGTGCATTATGTAGTTTTAAGCGACATCAACAGGCATAAAATTACTGCTTCATCTGTTTGTAGGATTTGTCTTTTGGAACCAACTGGGGCAGTTGACGTTGTTTTTTAAGTGGTAGATCTGTAGAAACTGTTGATTTGGTTTTTTTCCTTAATTTTAACTTTGTTACATCCATTCAGTCTTTTTCATGCTGCCAAGTAAGTAAATATTTTCCATGTTTTCATGTATTTGCAGTTTATGTTTTAAATGTTGCTGTTTTTCCATAGGTCGGTAAATTTTTCCTACGTTATAAATCCATAAATAGTGAATTATTTTGTATTGATTTAGATAAAATCATCATTTCCATTTGTTTCAGTCTTTACCTGACCCTTAGAAACTAAGTCACTCCTAAGATATACAGCGGTTAAGTTCAATTCACCAAATATTTTTAGGGCCATTTTCTTCAATGACCTATGAAAAAACAAGGATGTTTTCCCCCCTCTTCCTTGATAGTTAATAGTACTTGTGGATAGAAGCAGGCTTTCTCCTGCTTTCGTGGAGAGTACATGTTGCAAAACTTGGATTTAGTTTTGTCACATAGAAAGTCCTTTAACCTGTCTGAGTTTTACTTAATTTTGCATCTGCAAAGTAAAATCCCTTTAACTCAGATGTCAATTGTTTCCAAGGCATTATTGCCCTCAAAAATAAAAAGAAGAAAAAACTGTTACTCAAGGCCTAAAGCAGCATATAGTGCCTGAGCCAGTTTTAATTGATCTAACTTCTCCTATCTGTGGTAGAAAGTTTCTCCTCCTTATTTCATTAAGATCTCATCTGAGAACTTGTATTCTCTTTGCAGAGCTTATGAGCAAGCTGGCATGATGTTGAAGGTCAGTAATGTGTCACAACTGTTCTGTAGGTAAAATGAATTAACTAAAAGGTGTTAAAGTAAATTTGTGTTGAGATTGAAAAGTCTCCTTGCTGTAAGGTGAGAGGTGCTAAGATTTCATTTCCAAAGTATATTCTGTGTGTCTTAAGATAGGGAGTTTTAAAGGTGAAATTTAAGAGAAAACTTAATGGAGGAAACCAGGAACACATTTCTATGCTTTGTAACCAGGAGCTTGTTGATAAACAGAGAGCTCTTTGGGAGATTTCCCTACTGCTGAGAGCTTCAGGACATTTTAATGCAGTAAAAATTTACAAATACATGTTTTTTGTTACTCTTGGGTTTTATTTTTTTATTTTTATTTTTTAATTTTTTTAAAAATATTTATTTTTGAGAGAGACCGAGACAGAGCACAAGTGGGGGAGGAGCAGAGAGAGAGAGGGAGATACAGAATCGGAAGCAGGCTCTGCTCTGTCAGCACAGAGTCCGACATGGGACTTGAACTCATGAACAGCGAAAGTCAGACACTTAACGGACTGAGACATCCAGGCACCCCACTTTTGGGTTTTAGAAAGAAGAGTTTTGCTTGTTTTATAGAAGCTGGCATTGAAAAGAACCTTAGACTTAAGCAATTGATGTTTAATTCTGATTCTTGTTGAATGGAATAGTTGGCTAATGTGCTTGTGCCGCTTTTCATATTTCTGCCTCATTAAAGCAGGTTGGGAAGTAATACACTGTTGTGGTGAGAAAAAACATGTTACTTTATGACACTTACAAAGCATGCCAAGTAGCGGTTGACATAGAACATTTCCTTTCCATTTTTATGTTTCCTAATATGGTGAAAGCTGTTTGAATTATTATGAAGCTTTAAGAACTCATGCTTTAGTAAAACTATTTTTTTTAATTTTAATGACTTTTATAATCTTACTGATTTTTTAAAGAATACATGCTCATTGTAGAACATTTAGAAACTGGAAGGACCAAAAAATGTTAGTAATGAGTTTTTTTCTTTTAGTCATTTTTCTATGTACATACATATCTTACTATTTACATTTAACTTTTTCATGCAGATTTTCTTTTTCATGCCATTTAAAAAATTACTTTCAAAATATATATCACGGGCTTTAAGAATTTCCATATCCTTTGACCTAGGAATTCCAATTCTGTGACTCTGTTGTAAAGAGACAGATAGCAAAGATTTATGTGTAAAAATGTTTATTATATATTGCTTAAGAAAAATGGCAGTTATCTAAAGTTTTAATAATAAGGAGATATTTAAATAAATTATGGTGCTTCCTTGTGATAAACTGTTACGTTGCCATTGTAGTAAAGCTTTTCTGGATAAAACCTGCAACCAGATTTGGTGATGCAGGTCAGGTTATCAGCAGTTTCTTAGCAACTAAAATATCTCTTGTAGCCGAAGGAGCTGGGTGTCTGCCCTGACCTTCTGCTGTCCCAGGTCCCCCTGAGAAATAGGAAGCTCCCAGGTGGCTCGTGTCATCTCATTTGTGGCTATTATTAGGATCCACTCTCTTAATACAGAAATGCTAGACCACTATAATTTATAATCCTCACAGCTTCAGTTTATATTCTAACAGCTGGGCTAAGACTTGAGTCTTCATAAAAAGATACTATTTTGACATCATTTCCGCTGTGATAGTATTGGTTTAATTTGAGGATTTGAAGGCACTGCTTTGAATGAAGGAAAAATAAACCTAGTAGGTAGGGGAAGAGACAAGAGAAAACGCTTTCTGCCATGCTCTTGTATTTAAATTAAATGCCTTTGGACAGTCCTTAGCAGCATTAGGGGTCCTGAGCTACTTGGCTCAGTGTTAATTCCGTGGGTTAAAATTTCCATCAGTTTGTCATACAGACCTTCGTAATCATCTGCCAGCAAGGCTTAGGAAGTGACAATATGTGGAAGGAGGCCGAGTGGAAGACACTACTTACTGGAGCCGCCCCTGGTTCTGTCATTGTACGACTGTTAGATTTCATATCCTGGTTGCTCCACAGAAGCAGTAGGGTGACTCAGGCACAAAACCGCTGAAAATAAGCATGTTTTTATTTTCCTCTTGATTTTGCCATGCTACAAGAACATGGGGAAGAGTATAAAATAGTATAACTTTTCAGATGGCAGCCTATCCTAGCTTATTCCTTAGCTAAAGAATGAAAAAGTTATATTTGGACATCAGTAAGAATGAGACCAACAGGTTTTGTATCCTAAAGAATTTGCCAACTTAATGAGTGACTGAACAGGCAGATTTGAAAACAACCCATGAAACGTCTGCATGGAGCCTACTTGAAGATCTAAGGATGTCAACCCTAAGTAGGACAATGCCACGTAAACCTTATATCTGGCTTGTAAATGATTATTGTTCTGTTTCTAAAAGAGTTTAGATTTGGAGATAATAGATGTAAGGACCACAGGATGCTGAGACCTATGATCTCCTAGTGAGGCATGGAGTTAACGTGCTGGTGGCACTCATTGTGGAAAAGGGCTGCAGACTCTGATGAGCCCAGGGCAGTGGGGACTGAGGCAGGCCTGGGCGTATAGGACAGCAGGGAGTGTGGAGGGGAGTGCGGAGAGAGGAGGCCACTGCAGGAGACGCCACGCCTCCCGGGACATCCGCTCAGCCTCAACCCACTCCTGCCATGTGGGAATGAAAACCTGCTGATGCCAGAGCTTGTGAGCCTTTTTTAAAATAGGAAGCTGTAAGACAGAACCTTTGTGAAAGTTTCTGATTTAAAACTACTGAACGGTTCAAGCAAGATGCACTTGGAAATGAGGTACAGCCCTTGAGCTGCTGGTTTGCAGCCTTTGGCATAGGCTTCGCACCTGGTAGGGACTCAGTAAGTGTTCAGAGGATTATAAATCCTACAAAACAGTCAAGAGCAAGGGTTTTGGTTTCTACCGTTGGTAGAGCTTTTCTGAAACTCTAAAGTGGTGATGAACTCTGCAGAACTCAACTGATAACGTTTTTAGTTTGGCAAAATGAACTTGATGGGGGAGAGTAACCACGTGAAGGCATTTCATCTTAAATCTATCTGTTGTATAACGTATTCAAACGTTAAAATTAATAAATTCTACTTTCATGAATAAGGAATAAAATGAATTTCTGATTGTTAATTCTGTGCTTAAGCTGATGCATTTATCCTTTGCCTAAAGGAGATGCAGAAACTACCAGAGGCCGTTCAGCTGATTGAGAAAGCCAGCATGATGTATCTGGAAAACGGCACCCCTGACACGGCAGCCATGGCCTTGGAACGCGCTGGCAAGTGAGTGCGTGGAACACAAGTCTGCATAGGAGCCACTGGCTTTTTGTCTTAATAAAGTCCTTGGAAAAACAAGTTTTCTATCTCTCATAAGAGTCCAATTTTCTTGTCTCATAGGCTTATAGAAAATGTAGATCCAGAAAAGGCTGTACAGTTGTATCAACAGACAGCAAATGTGTTCGAAGTAAGTCTGAATTTTACTTTTTTCCTTTAAGTATACTTAGAATGTTTAGGCTCATTTTCTGTAGGAAAATAGAGAAATGCAGTGACTGCTTTTAAAGTTTTCTGTGCTCACAGTTGAACTGTAGTTTTTTATTAGACAGTTAATAAAATGGATTAACAGCTTTGGCATTTTCCCTCTGCCCACTTTGAGTGCTGTTACTTTTTTATCAAATAATTATTGGGAGGAAAAGAAGATTCCTAGATTAAAGCAGCCAACTGTCTCTTTTCTCTGATTCCTTCAGAATGAGGAACGCTTACGACAGGCAGTTGAATTACTAGGAAAAGCCTCCAGACTGCTGGTCCGAGGACGCAGGTAAGATTTCCAAAACTGTGTTGCTGTGTGTCCACGTAAACCTTCAGTCCACATTTGGAACCGTTAAGTAGTGTGGGGAATGGCTTGTTAATCTATTTGGTGTGAGCCACAGGCACACCAGGCCACCGAGTAGAAAGAGTAATGTCTACAAGATGGAACATGGAATTAAATATGAAAAGATCTGTTTTTGTAAATCTGATGCCAAAATGTATCATGCATTGTGGTTTTATTGGTTAAAACCTGGCTCAGCAGTGTGGGAGAGCAGTTGTCTTGATACGTTATTTGGTTGGGTTATAACATGTTTCTCTTGAGGAGAAATTGCTGTACAGGCATAAATAACAAGATCCCCCAGTGTTCACCCAGGGAAATTGCCCGGTTCTTGACAGTCAAATATTGTCATTAAATAGGGTATTTGCTTTTTTATCCTTTAAACATATGACTTAATGCATAAATAGCTGGACCCCAGGAACCTAGAATGCTACTGGATTTTCCTTTATTTTTATTCATTTACCTTAATTTAAGCTTAGTAGGCACTCTTTGTCATTAATAAAATTGTTTGCCAAGACACTGTTTAGTACTATTTAAGATGAACACACTTAGAAAACTGTAAATCTGAAGGTAGATAACCTCGTTAAAATTTGCCCCTACTTCCCTCGTGACAGAAAAGACCCAAGATCTGTTTTGTGAAGGAATCAAAAAACAAATGACTAAAGAATCAGTTGACCTTTTTCTGAGACTGAATTAAATGTTTCTTCATGAAGACAATAGATTGTAAAATATAATTCAAACAGATTTAAAGTAGCATCGGAATAAATTAATATAGAATTGATAACTTTGGTGTGTTTTCATTTAGATATACTACTTTATAGGACCTTCTTTCATTGATTAGGATTTTTTTGTTGGGCTAAACGGCGTAGTATTTTTGTTGTGTTTTTAAATTAAGAGTTTTGTACTAAACCATGAGGCAAAACTTAACATATACATAAGCCTCGGGTCATTACGTTTATTCATTTTACTTATCTAAGCTTCCTAGAAATCCAAACAACTGGAATGCTAACTCCAACGATTCCCAACTTATAAACGGTGATATAGTAAGTTCAGGTCAGTGCCTGAAAGGGTTTCTTATAGAAACAGAGCTGCCTGTGGTGATGGTCCCAGGTGGTGCAGCATAGCTGAAGTGTACCAGGATTCTGATTCTCTGAGCAGAGCCTCGCACTTGTCGCAACGGTACCCTGGACTCTTCTCATCCCAGGGCAGACAGGCATGCCCTGGCATACTTCGTCCTCTTCTCATCCACTCCCTGACGGTCCTCCCCGCAGACCTCCAGAGCCTTCTTAAGGCCCGACCGAGGTCCCTTAACCACTGAAGGCATCCGAAGCGAAGTTGGAGCTAGGGACAGAAAGTCAGGCCTGCTCTGGGCACGAGCGTGCGCTGCTTCAGTCTCCCCAGAGTATTTCTGCTTTCACATCTGCTCACCTGTTGTCCAGACTGAGATTATCTAAAGCTGGTTTCTAGGGGGTGGAGCAAAGGGAAGGAGGGGGCCAGGAGGAGCTCCCCAGGAGGGCAGCTGAGCACCCTTTTCTAGCTACATGTACATGGTCCCCTGCCGAGCAGTAGCCACCACCATTCCCAGAAGTTACTAGTCAGCTGTAGCGTGTGTGATGAGAACCATTATTCTAGAACAAATACGGAGTTTTCTTCACAGTCCAATAAAGTGGTATGGAGATGTTGGAAGGGGGACATTTATATGTCTAGGGCAGCCAGTATGTCTTTTATTTACTTCATGAATGTTTTATTGCTTTTTTTCTTCCTTTTTAGTAAAAGTGCATTGAAAAATAGTATTTTATGTAGTATCTTGAACAAAAATTTTATGGAAATACTTTCTTTAAGTTTTATAAGAACATAAAGATTGATTTGAATTTATTCAGGAGTGGTAAGGAATTTGATGTTTTGAAAACTATCCCTGGGTATGGATAGTATGAAAGAGTTACAAGTCAGCTGTCACAGTACTGCCGTCAGGAATTTCACTAGTACGGGATGAGAAAAACCTGGAGGGTATATGTTAAAAAAAGATAGCTGTGAGAATTTATATGATATTTGAGTATTTTGAATATATACTTTGATTCTAATCTCAATTGGGGCTGTCAGTTGTCCAAAAGAACTAAAATAGTAATTTTATATAATTATAGAAAGAGCATCTAATAGAGTGTAGCTTGCAATTTTAAATTTTATGTTTGTTACATTTAGAATAATATATTTTTACAATAATGTGATTCTGTAATATTTAGTCACAACTTAACAGTAGCTTCTAAGTATAGTGACATTAAATATCCTGTTTAATATATTGGTATTAGTCTCATGCTCTTCCCACATTTCTGGAGAGCCATAATTCAGAAGTGAGTCAGAGTTCATTTAGGTTCCATCTGTGAGGCCTTAAATCAGTCCACACCAGTGCCCGTGTCCCCTCCCTGAACAGGCCCTTCCAGTTGGTTTGACTTAACAGACCATTCCTGTGCCTTCCAGAGAAGTTCTGAGGCAGCTGAGCTGGTTGGTAACACTGAGTGGTTGGTGCGCAGTGAACCAAGTCAGAGTGCTTTCCAGAGCTTTGTCATAATTCTCAGTGAGGAGGAGAATCCGACTTCTGTATCAATTAACCACCCCCACCACTACCTGACTCCCCACTTCTAAGGCTCTCTCTCAGACTCTCCCCTGGTGGCTGAGTCAGTCACTAGATTGTAAACACAGGGAGAACTGGGTGTGTGTATGTGGGGTAGGTACTAGTTGAACATAACTAGTTTCCTGTCCTTGTCCTGTCCTGTCCGTTGTGATGCCAAGGTTTATTAGGGTGATATTAAGCTTAGTTGGCAATGTGATGAATTGGCTGAAAGTTTTGTAGGTAGTTAAAAATACGTTCTGGATTTCAGGAGGCCGTGGAGGAGTTTTGAGTTATTGTGAGAGAGATGTCCATTGAAAACTGGGTTGAGTGAAGTCCTGTGACAATTTCCTGTTGTATGCACATAATTTTTGTGGGGCTTACATTTTATTTTATTTTTGAATTGTAGGAAGATCAAAAACAGTTTATTCTCTTTTCAGCAAAACCAGACACATTTTATTTTGTTAGGAGTATTAAGAATTATCTCCATGTTCCATTATAATTTATGAATAATTTCCTGGATACATTTGAAAACAGTTGGCTTTATATGTCAGTTTCATGGACTTTTAGCCAAGTTGATCATTTTTTTAAATCACACATAAACAAACAGTATTTCTCTTAGATGGCTGTTTTGCTAACTAGCTGTTAGCACATGGAAATGCTGTTTTTATGCCAAGGAGATAAGTGAGTCACGTGTGAAGAATACAGCCTTTATCGTTAAATATATGAAAAACTTAAAATGTTAAGATTCCTACTAGAGTGGTATAATCTGGATGTTCACCGAATGTCCTGATGTAATACGTTTTATAAAACAGGATCTGGGATAAGCTCATGTCATAATTACAAATGATACAAATGTATGTTACCCAGCGTATTAATTTCCTTTTCTGTATGACAAGTAACCACAAACCTAGCAGCTTAAAACAACAGTTACTCATTCATTGTCTCACAGTTCTGCAGGTTAGAAGCCCAGCTCCGGTATAGCTGGGTCCTGTGCTCAGAGTCTCATTAGGCTGGAATGAGGTGTCCAGTATGGCTGTGAAGTCATTCTGGGCTCATTGGCTGTCGGCAGGATTCCTTTCCTTGTGGCTGTAGGACGCACACCCATATTTTCTTATTAGTCGTTGGCCTGGGGGCAGTCCTCAGCTCTAGAGGTACCCATAGTTCCTTGGCATGTGCCCTCTGGACGGTTTACAAGATAGTAGTTCTGTGGCTTCTTCAAGGTTGGTGAGAGCATGTCTCTTGACTTCAATCTCTGACCTTTTAAGAGCTCTTCTGATTAGGTCAGGCCCATCCAGACAGTCTCTCTGCTTCACTCAAAGTCAGTTGATTAGTCACTGAGTCACTCCTCATAGGAGTGAGTTCTATCATATTCAGAGGTCATGCCCACATTCAAGGGAAGACTATATAAGGATATATATAAGGAGCAAGAATCTTGGGGAACAGTCTTAGAATTCTGCTACCATGTGCAATTTATAAACTGGCTTTGTTCCCCAGATTTATCAAATTGGGCTTAAGAAATTCAGAATGTATTTCTCCAGTGAGCCTTATTTTTTTTTAATATAATTTATTGTCAGATTGGCTAACATACAGTGTGTAAAGTGTGCTCTTGGTTTTTGGGGGTAGATTCCCGAGGTTCATCGCTTACATACAACACCCACTGCTCATCCCAACAAGTGCTCGTATTATATGAAGTATTAAGTTGCCAGGGTAAGGCCCACAGAAATTCAATTTAATTCATAAGAAGTAAACCAAGCCAATACTGTGTGTGTGGTGTGTGCACGCATATGCGACTCAACTATTCAGGCATAATTTTAAAATTATCTTTTTTAAAAGATAATTGTTAACATTTTTATATGTTAATTTGGGTTACAAAACAGCCCTTTGCCTCTGCATCCGAACAGTGCAGACTGCTTGCCCTTTTGGCTTTTGGGGTGAGGCCTGCACACTTTCTTGAGGCACGGGTTAGGTGCCAGGAAAGGAGTCCCAGGACGGGGCCATGGTACGCCTGTAGAAAGAGATGAGGAGCTGTGTACGGTGTGCTGGGGTTGAGGCTGCGGAATGGGAAGGGCGAGGGCCTTGGAGGATTTGGGGGAACAGTGTTAGCAGTGCCTTTCCTCTTCATCCTGCCGTCTGAGTGGGATGGAAGAAAAGGAAAGTGGGTGAGAGTTCATTGAAACCGGTGAAAGGTGAGGACGAAAGGGACATTTTTTCTGGCTCACTGAGCAGCAGTGGAGCGTGTGGTGGTGAGGACAGAGTTGGGGAAAGAACTCTCCAGCTGTGAGGCACTGCCCTTGGGGTGTCTGAATGGCCTTAGTGGAAGGGAAGAACTCTGGGGTGATTAAATCAGGGCTTGTCTAATGCTTTTCACGGAAATTCACAGAGAGCAGTTTGTTGAATTGGATAGATGGCTCATTAATGGGTGATCTTTACCAGACTTAAACTTCTCTGTTTGAAGTAACTTATCCTTACGTGCTGCTTTTTGTCTGTCTGCTTGATGCCTGAACGGGTGAGTGGAGTGTTTCAAAGATAAGCCATGGGGTGCCTGGGTGGCTCAGTTGGTTAAGCATCCGACTTCGGCTCAGGTCATGATCTCGCGGTTCATGAGCTCGAGCCCCGCATCGGGCTCTATGCTGACAGCTCAGAGCTTGGAGCCTGCTTGTGCTCTGTCTCTGTCTCTCAAAAATAAATAAACATTAAAAAACAAACAAAATCATAAGCCAGATGTACAGAGCTCATGGAAACTGGGTTACTGAGCTCACAGTGCTTTATGTGTTATTTTCGCTAAAGTCTGTGCTATCAAATACAAAGGCGATCTTCCCTTTAGGTCATTTAGAGCTGCCTTGTTTGACATTTCTTTGTTTTGTCTTTAGGTTTGATGAGGCAGCACTTTCTATTCAGAAAGAAAAAAATATTTATAAGGAGATTGAGAATTATCCAACTTGTTATAAGGTATGCTTTGAAAGTGCTTATTTTGGCTTTATATTTGTTAATTTTTCATATTGGTGTAACTGGGTACCTAGGACTGGATTCCATGGATATTTTTAAAAATAATTTTGGGCAAGATGGAGTAAGCCCCCTATAGTCTGTCTCTCCTGCTGATTACAGCTAAAACTTCTGGACAAAATATAAAAATTCCTGGACTCTGAAAAATAAAAGCAGAGGGTGAGTAAGCACTTGGACAGGCAGCCAGTACAGGAGATGGTTTCCAGAGTTTTCCCTATTTTTCTTGTGGCATTGCTTGAGAGAGGCCCCCAGTCCTAGAGCTCGGCAGCAGAGGCTCCAGCAGCTAAAACCCATCTACCCCATGTTTCTAACTGGAGGGACTCATCTATCCCGTGTTTCTCCCATGGCTTTGTTCTGAGGGTGAGTCCTAGTCATGGCAACGGCTGTGACGATGGTGCAGGCAGATGAAACACCGCAAGAGGCTTATCAGTCTCTTTGGCCAGAGGAGCTGGGACGATGAGCTAAGAGCAAGGTAGAACGCTCAGGAAGGAGGAGAAGGGAATCCCGAGTGTGGGTGTGAGCAGGCGCCCACACAAGTCCTGGGTTTACTCTCCAGCTCCGCGTGTGCTGGACAGACCCAGAGCAGCAGGGCATAGGCTTTGGGAGCTGAAGTAAGATCTGACCACTGTCCAGGGCCCACAGCACCCTGGCAGGACTCTTGCTTGGGGCCGAGCCGCAGCGGCAGGGCAGAGGCGCTGAAGACCAGAGCCGCTGCCCGCCAGCTGCAGACGGAACCTGCAGTCTGAGCCTGCCTGCGGTATTGCCTGCTGAAAGCATCCATGCTCTCCTGAGAATTCTAGGAGAGTCTATGCAGCATAACATCCACAGTGTCCAGGATACAGCCCCAAAGCGCTCCACACAGAAGGAGCCAGGAAGTCGGCCAGTTTTCAAGAGAAGACAGTGGACGCCCACCCAGAGGTGCCCCAGATGTTGGAATTACCAGGTCACAACTTCCCAGCCTTTTTTTTTTTTTTTAATGTTTTATTTATTTTTGAGAGAGAGAGACAGTGCAAGCAGGGGAGGGACAGAGAGAGAGAGAGAGGGAGACACAGAATCCGAGGACAGGCTCCAGCCTCTGAGCTGTCAGCACAGAGCCCAACGCAGGGCTCGAACTCACAAACCATGAGGCCATGACCTGCGCCGAAGTCAGACGCCCAACCGACTGAGCCACCCAGGCGCCCCACAACTTCACAACTTTGAAGCAGCTGTTGCAACTGGCCCATGAGGTGGAAAGGCAAACAGATGAATAGACAAAAGGACTGTTGTTTCCTCTTCTCTTCTCTTTTCTTTCTTTCTTTCTTTCTTTCTTTCTTTCTTTCTTTCTTTCTTTCTTTCAATAAAAACTAAAGATGAGCTAAATGAGAATTTTGGAACTGAAAAGGCAATGTCTGCAGTAAATATTGGATGAACTTAATCTGATAATGGAGATGATAAAAGATACAGTGAACTTAAAGATGGATCAGTAAAAGTTGTCTGAAGAACGGAAAAAGACTGAAAAACCCATTTTGAAGAGCTGTTCTGCCAATAAGATCTTATCAGTCATATCTTTGGTCTTAATGATGCTTTTGTGGGCTTATAGATAGTATTGTTCCTATTATCTAAAGTTTTTATTCATTCATTTGTCTTTTTCCTACTGTCTAAGAATTCCAGAGTATTATTGTGGCGTCACAAGTCTCCCCTCTTTTTCATTCCTTTTTCAAGATTGAGCCTATGTAGATACTTAAGAGACGTTTTCTTACAGCGTGCGGTAGTTGTGTTCTAAGTTGTGTTATTCAGTGTGGTCCTCAGACTGGCAGTGTTGGGACACGTGGGAGCAAGCGGGATTGCAGGCTTGCCTCGGACCCCCTAGATCAGCCTTCATTTAGCAAGACCCTGCGTGGCTCATGGGCACGGTACAGTTTGACCTGTGCCGTTGTGTGTTTTCTTTCATGCGTCCTGTGGAAGCTACTAAGAATTTATAAGTCTCCGTATGACTGCAGATGTCAGGGGATTGACTTGGCTAAACAGATGTAAATTTGGGCCGTCATCACCTGTTCTGTTTCAGAAGACAATCGCTCAAGTCTTAGTTCACCTGCACAGGAGTGACTACGTGGCCGCGGAGAGGTGCGTCAGAGAGAGCTACAGGTAAGACGGAGGCAGCGCTGCCCGGATGTGCGGTGTTAACGTCTGTAGTTCTCAGTGGCAGACCACTGCTTAGACAGCTGCTATTGGTCCTGAAGCCATTTTTGGTTTTTAATACATTTCATAGTGGTGGGGGGACTTCCCTAACCACTTCAGCAGGATTTTGACAAGTTCGGATCTTCCCTGTGTTTTTCTCCTGGGGATTTCGCGGGAGTGAATGACTTCAATGATTTTGTTCTGTTTGCCTTCTAAGAAAATAGAACAACAAAAAAAGGAGTAAAGAAATGTTCTCAGATTATATGTTACAGGAGGATCATGTCTTACTGAAGGTAGTTCAAATGAGTGGTCTCAGCCTGGGCACTGCTGACATTTTGGGCGCATACATAATTCCTTGCTGTCTGGCCTGTCCTGTGCCTTGTGGGGCGTCTGGGGCATCCCAGGCCGCTACCCACTTGTTAACAAAAATGTCTCCAGATATTGCCAAACGTTTGCTGGGGGGGCAGGATGGCCGGGGGGCAGGTGGAGACGTGTGACTCGTGCTTGCCGCAGCATTCCAGGGTTCAGCGGGAGCGAGGACTGCGCCGCCCTGGAGCAGCTCCTTGAAGGCTATGACCAGCAAGACCAAGACCAAGTGTCGGAGGTCTGCAACTCGCCCCTTTTCAAGTACATGGACAATGATGTAAGTGGCCTCTTTTCTTTCCCCTTCAAAGGTGGAGGCTTCTAGTGACATCATTTTCCTCCTGTGGGCGTGTGAGATGTTCCCCCTCTATTTTTCACCTCCGGCTACTGCCCGACAAGGAATGCGGCACTTGCCCTGAATTTCACCATAGTCTTAGACTGTTGAGATGTCAGCCATGTGGGTTCACAGCCATTTATCTAGCCTTCTAACTGTTGACCATATCTGTAGTTTTTAATTCGGTTCCAGTTCTCAGCTTTGCCTTCCTCCCGTAGACCTCTGTAGGTCGCTTAGTTTGAGCTTTCTTTTAGGCTTCACCGAAAGAGGCTCCTCAGGTAGTGGCCTTTGTAATTCAGGGACCTTGTCGGAGGCCCACTTCCGTGACAGCTGGTTGTGTGACACGGGGTACTACTGAACTCCTGAACTCTGGAAGCCTCACTTAACTCATCTGTAAGAATGGAGCAGCAGGTCCCTGTCTTGCCCACCTGTCTCGAAGAATAGATTTGCGTGTGGGAAACAGCCTCGCACAGTGCCGTATACAGAGTGCGAGCCGTGTCTGTTCAGTAGATTGATGAGCCCCTGTTCATTTGATTTGATATTAGAGCAGCTTAAGACCTTCGGTTTTTTGTAATGATGTATATAGGTTTTTTTCTCGATAAATTCTTCTGTAGGTTTTTGTAAGTTTGATGATTTTTTAAGAATTTGTCTCTAGCTTAACTTCTCATTTACTGCACAGATCTTTATTTTGTAGGTACCTGCCAGTATTACTTAGCGGGTCCCAATGATCTCAGATTCCTAGGTGTGGCAGAGAACTGATGTTTTTACTGGTTGCGTACCTGTCACGTCACGGTCATGAGCCATCTGTTGGCAGAGCAGTGTGGGTTGTGCTGTGGGTGTTCTTCCATCTAAATGGTAGTATTGGTAGAGAACTAAGATCTGTCTCGTATAGATAACTACTGTTGACACGTGGCACACTGAGATTCTGGTCATCCAGCTCCTGAGAACATGTTTTGTCGTTGACAGTATGCTAAGCTGGGCCTGAGTTTGGTGGTTCCAGGAGGGGGAATCAAGAAGAAATCTGCCGCACCGCAGGCTAAGTCTGAAGGCGCCACTGCCCCTGCCACCGAGGAAGACGAGGACGAGTATGCCGGAGGCCTGTGCTAGGGTCGTGGCTCTGCGGAAAGGAAGAGAAAATTTCTGACGTGCCGTTCATGGACTTGGACCTTGTCCAAGGGGATCCAGACTTCACTGCAGTCATGGTTTTGAAAATGCTAATAAAGACTCGTCTTTAGTCATCATTTCGCGAAGTCACCCATTGTACCCACTACCTGAGAACTTTTTTTTTCTTTCCATAAGAGCCTTTCTAAGACACCCAGCAAGAATGAACAGGCAAATGTATTGTCACATTTTAATACAGTTGATTTTGAAATTTGCAAGCCACAAATGATATTCTAAACAAAAGGGACAGTAGACATAGAGATTCTTTTCTCTTGGGTTTTTTTAATTTATTGTTAGAGAATTTTCTTTGCATTTTATTTAATCATTGCTGCTAAAAGTAAAGTTTACTGGTTAAACAAAGTAGTATTTTAAACTTTTGTTTTGAAAAGGAGATTTATCCCTAGTGATGTCAGATACATTTAAATTATTAAATCTAAGTCTTTTCAGAGGCAAGACTGGGACAGGATGCTATTTTGAGCTTTACAATATTGTTTAGCCCAATGAAAGGTACATTTAAAGTCTTACACGTAAATTGAATCCTTTGAAGGCATATTTAGCTCCTCTTTGAAATACATTTTTTCCACCTAAAAAAACACAGCGGCTCTCCCCAAATCCACTTGGTTTTGACTAAATGGGAATTAATGAGGACTGTTTTTATGCATTCTAATTCCCAGCAGTCTAGAACATTTCTTCCCTCCAAAATAATTTTTGATTCATTTAGAGCTGTAACCGGACGGTAACTAGACGTGGGAATGCCGTATACCATAGACATTTAGCTTAGAGGGAAGAATGGTTTCTGAAGCACTTCTGTTTAAAGGACTGACTGCCAGCATTTTAGTCCTGGTGGGTATTCCTAAGAGATTATTTTTGAAGCATTCCTTTTTCACCTCTGTCTCCCAGTCTGCTAAGCGGAAAGAGGCACCGGTCAGCAGCAGGGTGCCTTCTGCGGGCAGGGTGGTTTCCTGTCCGCGTGTCCTGTCTTCACAGAGCCCGGCCTTATGCGAGTGCAGCGTGTGTCTGTTCGCTGCTCTCTGAAGACCCCAGGGCCGATCCATCACAATGTGTGGTGTTTAGCCATGGTTTTAGCCAAGGGAGAGGAGGGCTTAGCCAGGACGTTATCTTCATGTGGCAGGTGCTCTTGGGTGGGGGTGGGTGGCAGGGTAGACAGATTTATTGAAGACCCTATTTAAAATACTAACAAATACAATGTTTGGATTCCCCAAGTTGCACTCCTAGTTCTGGTAGCAGCCCATTTTCACTGACTCTATGGAGATTAACTTTGAACAATCTCAGTAAAGCTGCACTTAGACATTTGTACTGAAGGACATACTAGAATGCTGCCAAGATCCCGCCATTGCTGCTGTGCCCTTTAGATCTAGTCGGAAACTTCAGGAGCCTCATATTAACGCTCCTGTGAGCTAAGCCACCATCTGTCTAAACAGATTTGGCAGCACTTAAAAGATACTTTAGACCGTTTGTTTAAAGACCATATTACCCATTGCAGCCTTGGAAAAATCGGTAACTTTTACATTCTAAAAACGAGGAGTGATTCAGTGCATTCTGCATCCGCAGGGCAGCTGACCCTTAGCAACGTAAAAGGCTCTGTTTCTTCCAAGTGCAGCCTCCTCCTCCCTCCCTGCCCATGCTCAGGGACTGACGTGCAGGACGCACGCTGTGGTGTCCAGGAAAGAGCCCTCGTTCCATCCTCATGCAGTTTAGTGTTCCATGCACGGAAGTCTGTATCCTGAGTGTGGTCCGAAGTGGGAAACGTGTTTACAACAACAGGAAAACCTTTTGCAGAGCTCACACCATCACTTTTACCAAAGTGGAAGTCTGCATGAGTATGCTCAGAATTGAATACTCAGTGTTCTATTATATTGTAAGTGAAGTCGATCTACAAATATATTTAATATATTGAATTTCTTTGTACATAGAGTATGTATGGTATTTGTGTATGGAATCTGTGCTTCCTTCCTATTTTTTCCAGTTCTTTGATGAGAAAATATTAAATGTGTTGTTACGGAAATGTAGATTATTGCTTCAGTGGGAAGATATTATGAAAATAAAATCTGTAACTATGATATATATATATATGATATGAAAGTATGACTATTGTTACTCATTTCGCTTCACTTATTTCCTTTCTTCCAAGAACATAGTCTCATTTATGTGATTTCCAGCCATACATATACAAGAACAGTATTTTGTTAGGTCCTGTATTCTGCTCTTTGGGAGTCAGTTAAGTACCTTTAGGAGTTAAACTATTTGAGTTTTTAAGATACTGATCCTCCAGTTAGTATAATACTGTACTATCTGCTGCTTGTTGAGGTGGAAGACTTTAATACCTCTTCCGAGAGAGTAATTCTTTCACGAAGGGAGGCGGTGGAAGTCAAGTGCATCATTTCCAGGCCAGACCACTTACGGCTGGAGGGACACTCACGAGTTCCTTTTCCCCTGCCACTCAGATCCGGAATGCTCCCGTGTCCCGCCCTGAGAGCGGAAGCCGTAAGCAGAGCCCTCAGCTGACCTGTGATGCACACAAAGCAGGAATGTACTTGGTTTCCAGTGCGTCTTAGTACGTAAAGACTGTCCCAGGATTTGTGCAGAAGTTGACTAATTATTCAAGAAATTTTTCTTGAAAAATGTTATTACTTCTATAAGAATATAAACCTGGAGTAAGGCACGTTTTGTTGTAAAGTGTTTTAGTTGGTCTTCGAAAAGCGTGTATGACTTTACTGTTAAGAGTTGATGGAAGCTATATTGTGTTTTTTGTGCGCGCTGGTGAGCCAGGCTCCTGGACAAGCCGGCCCGCGGTGCTCCCAGCTGACTTGCTGTGGATCTTGGGCAAGCTGGCTTCCTCACTTAACCACAGGAGCCTCATGGTGTCTACTTAAAGGGGCTTGGGGGATTGAGTTCACAAACGCAAAGCACCTCACAGAGTAATTGATAAATAGCGGGTTCATGAGATCATGAACTCTGGGAGAGAAAAGGTCAGTTAGTCGTTCCGATTTTGACAGCCAAACTTCCTTGCGAACTTCTGCATTTCAGACTCCGGCGTAAGTCATTGGATCTAAGACTTCATTTTATTCTCATTGTGGCCGGATGACAACTGAGGCCACGTCTCTGCTAGAGACTTGTGTCTCTGTGCCTGTTGGCACCTCCCGGTTAGACTGACTGATGGGCCTCAGCCCTCGGGCTTTGCGTACCCAGGATGCTGCCTGCCGGCCTCTCCCACAGTTCCGTTTGCGGCCTCTACTGCCCCGTGATCTCTTGGAGGCTGACCTCTGCCTGCCTTCAGACCAGGACCAGTGGCTCTGAACCTGGGGGCGGAGTGGGGGGACAGCCCCACATCTCCCTCCTCCCTCTGCAGGCTGTGTGGTGGGCCCTCAGCAGTCAGGTTCAGACACTGTCCCCACCCTCCTGGCCACAGTGGTTTGGTCCCAGACTTGGCTTCTGACTCCAGCTGAGCAAATTAGGGTTCGTTCCCTCCCAGAGAATGTGGGATTTGTTCTCACTATCCAGATTGCCCTTTCTTCATCCTGTGTTATTTTGCTTCCTAGTGCTTCTCAGTACTTGAAATTACGGCATGTGTGCATGTTTTTTGTGTACGAATTGTGAAGAAAATGTGAACTCCATTAGGTTAAAATACGGCCGCCATGAGAGCAGGGCCTTCATTCTCTCCCTCACCTGTGAGTCTTTCAGAACAGTTTCTGGCACATAGTGGGCACTGAATAAATATTAATAGATACGGGAACAAAAGCACTCAGCAAATGTTATTCCGTTTGCTCTTACTGAAATCGGCTGGTCTCAGGGCGCCTGGGTGTCTCAGTCGGTTGAGCGTCCGGCTTCGGCTCAGGTCATGATCTCACGGTCTGTGAGTTCGAGCCCCGCGTCGGGCACTGTGCTGACAGCTTAGAGCCTGGAGCCTGCTTCTAATTCTGTGTCTCCCTCTCTGTCTGCTCCTCCCCTGCTCATGCTCTGTCTCTCTCAAAAATAAATAAACATTAAAAAAAATTAAAAAAAAAAAAGAAATTGGCTGGTCTCTGGTCCTGTTCTTTGTCACTCTTAATTTGTATTAGCCAATATTTATCCAGTGCTTTCAAACCCAGTAGACGTAGCATTTCTAAGGTCATGAAATGTTAACTTAGGAGCTCCTCTGTTTTCCCTGTCCCTCCATGCCTCATTTAGAGGGACTGAACATTCCCTGCTAGATCTTAGGCCAAGGCACTCGTAGGACACAAGCCTCCTCAGGGAGGCTCTGAGAAATACCTGAGCACACGGAGATGCGTTCGGTTATTTGCCTTCCAGAGCCCAGCGAGGCCATGTTGGGTGAGTCTCAGGCTGCAAGTTCTCCAGATATCAGAGCCAGACCCTGAAGTTGTTTTATTGCTCGAAGCTGAGGTCCAGTCTGGCTTTGATTTCATAGGGGCGATCCATCAGAGGGGCGGAGATTGGAGAATCTGAAAACAAAATTGGTTCGAGCTGTGCTGTTCAAATCTTAGAACTCGTACACAGAAACCTTGCCTTTCCTCTTCAAGCCTCTCTGAAGCTCTTTCTAGAACCTGGGCTTCCCAGTTCAAGAGAGCGGAACATCCTGCCGCCTTTGCACCTACGACCTTGATGGTGAGAACAGGCGACATTCCGATAGCTTATTGCATGGGCGGCTTGCAGAAGTCCCCCTGCAGAAGATTTCTGTTCAAAATGAAACCAGTGTTTCACCTTTTTGGTGTGTTTAGGTTTAGTCCTTTGGCCAATAGCTCCTTTTAACTGTGATGTTAGCAAATGTTTCTTGAGATTTGATTGAATATGATTTTGATTAGGGAGGCTTTATAAAATGTCTGGGGCAGAGTGATACCTCCCAGAACCGTGCAGATGAATATTTCTAACTTCAGGGCTGACGTCAAGCATGCTACGTGAACTCACTCACAAAATTGAACTGTGATGTGTAGAGCGTTGTAGAATGAGCAACACGTTTTGATCTCTTCCCGTATTTTGGAAGTCGCTTTGTAGCTGTCTTGCATTTTTCCAGCATCTTCCACGGCTTCCTCGGTCTCTGAATGTTTTCCTCTTCATATCCTCCGCTGTCTCATCCACACCTCTACAGAAGCCACTTAGCTCCGGGGCCATACCCGTGGCTTCTGTGGGCATATAGACAGATGAGCACCCCACCGGAAGCTGGACCGTCCTGTCACCTGGCAGACGTATGAGAGGCATGTCCAGACTTGTGTCTTCAGAGCTGAACATTGGCTTAAACGTTGGAATGCGATAATCCTAACCAATTCTCTTGGCAAAAGCAGTGGGTTTCTGTAGCTGTGTTATCCAAGAAGGGTGCAGAAGGCACGAGAAGAAAGATGAATGGGACGGAAGTATTAAGATTTATCAGGACCCGACTGCCATTGTGACGCTGGCGACTTCTCCCACCGCTGGTGCTTACTCAACCGGGATGTATGGGTTGGCACGTTACCGTGTGGCTACCCAGGATGGTGAGCGGTGGCCCTGGTCCCCCTTTCCTGCATCCCCCTGCATCAGTGGTGTGCCTGTGGGCACAAGGGAGGAAATGCAAGGATCCCCAAATGACCTAGAACTTCAAGGCTGCCACGAGTTGCCCCACAGCTGCTGGCGACCCATACCCAGCTCCAGTGAGTCTGGAGTTTGGAGGCCTTCTCTAGCCAGGGTCAACTGGATGATTTTTCTGGGCCCAGTGCCACATGAAACAACAGGCCCCTTTGTTCAAAAACGGAAAAAAAAAGTTCTGTTTCTTTGCGTGTGTGTGTGTGTCTCTCTCTGCCTATCATAGTGTTTGCGTTTGCTATTCAATGTGGGTGCTTCCGGAGCAGACCCTCATGGGGCCTTGGCCCTGCCGTGCACCTCTGCACAGGGGTGCATGCCTGACGCCGACCCTTCCCACACCCAGGCCGCCCTCCCAGCAGAGGCGGCCCCAGGTCTGTGGGCAGGGGCAGGGAGCCGGTTGCTGAGAAGCCTTCCCATGACGATGGGGAGGCGGACCCCGCATGAGCCAAGGCTCCAAGGCCCTGGCACATCCCCCACTATCCCATCAGATTGGCTTACAAAAGACACCTCCAAAGACAAGATTATTGAGAAATTCAAGATGACCCCAGGCGTGGGGCCCTTTGCGCGTGGACCCTGTGCAATCGCACAGGTCGCCTGCCAAAGGCCAAAAGTGCCAGAGCCCAGCCCAGACCCGTGGCAGCTGGGAAGCAAGGGCTTCAGGTCAGGTACGCATTTCTCGCTCTTGGCATCCCAGATGTTATTCCATCCTGGAGGAGTTCCTCAGGGGCCCTGCGGATCTTCATTCCAGAAGGGGGCTGACGATGGACCCATAGGAGTGCAGATGTTGTCACTGTCATTAGCAGGAGGGGGCCAAGGCCTTCCAGGCTCTCTAGTGCAGAGTAAATAAACACAAATAGCACTTCTCATGCTAATACCGACCCCTTCTCATGATCCATCTTCCTTGAATTATTAAGCTAAGAGACACCCCTGGGGGGTGAGGGAAAAGTGGGGAGGTCTAAGGGGACCCAGACTTTATCAGTCTGCCGTAGCCAAGCCCTAGACCCAATGGGAATGCCAGGGAAGGGCTGCTGGGGACAGGATTCTCTTACTTTAGCAACAGACCCTCGGGGGCTTCTCTGCCGGCTGTGATTCTGGCTTGCCTGTATCCATGGTTTTCCCATTGTGATTTCTCTTCCGCCTCCTCAAGTGCGGGGCACACGTCGGCCTCTCCGGGTGCCCTCTAGAAATGTCCTCAGACCGGAGTGCCTGGGTGGCTCAGTCGGTTGAGTGTCCGACTTCGGCTCAGGTCGTGATCTCACAGTTCGTGAGTTTGAGCCCCGCATCGGGCTCTGTGCTGACAGCCCGGAGCCTGCTTCGGATTCTGCGTCTCCCTCTCTCTCTCTGCCCCTTCCCCGCTCGCATTCTGTCTCCGTATCTCTCAAAAATAAACATTTTTAAAAAATAAAAAAAGAAATGTCCTCAGACCCAGTCTGTGCGCGCCGATTGTCTGATAACTGACACAGGAGCCGGAGGCCTCCCACTTTAGAGATGCAGTGGGGGAAGCAGGGCAGGGAGAGCACATGGCCAGTCCATCTGGAAGGAGCCTTGGAAAATGGATGGAGAGGCAGAGAGTGAAGAAGACCTCCAACCAGGGCTGAGGGAAGCCACCTACCCACGTGAGAGGCAGGAAGCCCGTAGACCCAAGTCAGACCGAGCCACGGTTTTTCCCCGGACCCTGGGGATGGGGGGTGGGGGGCGGTGTGTTGGAGGTGAGGACGTCCTCCTGGGGAAGGCCTGCTGCAGGGTTCGTGCTCTCATGAAGACGCTCCTCTCAAACCGTCCCCAGATTTCACCTGGGAACAGAGCTCTGAAGACACACGCCTCATGCCATTTTCCGCCAGAAAACATTTCTGGAATGGAACCTTTATTGCTCATTTCTCTCCTCCCTTTGGGGGGCATAATAATTTAGGTTTATCAGGACAGTTCCAGGGCTCCAGGGTTAGAAGTTTCCAGCCACCAGGTGGCGCTGCAGAGCAAGCGTAGAGCGGGCCTGAAGGGAGCCTGCCGGTGGGGGGCGCCCGGGTCTGTGGCCCAGGGCGGGCCGTGCTTCGCACAGACCAACTCCAAAGTTACTGCTCACAGAGACTGTGAACAAACTATAGGATGGCTGATTAGGATTCAAAGTTACCACTCAGATGAAAACTTGCAGCTCTGTGTCTCTCTGAATCGTGCAGTCTGTAAGCAAACCCTTGGTTATATTTATTTACATGTCGTTACTCTTTTAGCATAAAATTATGTAGTCGACGTGAACAGGACTGGGCCTTCCTGAAGGCTCTGTCCTGGGCTACTTTCAGTTCTTCCGGTGGTGGTGAGGGGAAGGGTTGGGGGGGGGGGGTGGAGAGTAAGGAGGCGTTAACTTTGGCCAGGGCAATTCTTTGCATGGACCTGTTCCCCTCACTGCAGGTCACTTAGCTTTCCTGGACTCTCGCCCGCTGAATGCTGGCTGTGTCCCCCACGCATTGGGACCAACCAGTAATGTCCTCCTACATGTGCACGTGCCCCGCCCAGGGTTGGGTTAACGTCCCTTGTTGTGAACCAAGATCGCTTTGAGAATACAGTATCTCTCTGCCCTACCTTCTAAATAGACCTACCGTCAGAGCATCAGCAACACGGCTCTAGACGGTGTTGCCCTACATAATCCCCACATGGAGCTGCTCAAATGGAAAGAAATCAAAAGGAGATCCAAGTAAAATTCCTCTCTTTGGCCGCGCTAGTCACACCCCAAATGCTCGATAGCCCCACGGGTCCAGTGGCTACCAGACCGGGTGTGCACAACAGAGCATGTATTTGGCTCCTCCTGTCCGACCCCCCTTGAGTTTCACATACGCCTGATGCAGGGGACCTGGTATCCAGGCCCCCGAGTAACTGTTTTCGGTCTGACCCCACTGGGTTTATTCCTTCTCCCCAGAGTCACAAAGTTGCCTAAATGCAGTCCTTGGCCCCTCCTCTTTCTCCTTTCAGACTGGATGACTGGAGTAGAGGAAGGTTTCCCAGGCTAGCAACCCGGAGACATTTAAAGGTTTCTGACAGAAATTCCCTCTTCCCCAACAGAGGACACAGGGGCTCAGTTCCACAGCAGGCACCAGGCGGTGGCGGCTTGGGAGCAGGGAGCATGGACCCTCCCCAGGGAGGTCCTGTGAGCGTGGGCTTCAGCTCCGTGTTAGGCGGGCTTCTAAGTTGGCTCAACAAGTAAGAACTGTTAGCAGAGAGAGACATACTTTAAGTAAAATAAACATCTCCTCACCCCAGAGAGGAAGAGACACTCTAAGCGGCGTCCTGGAGAAGCAATGAGCCCGTCCGACACTTTTCCATCTCAACTAGCGGATTCTGAAACCCTTCCAGCAGGTAGCATCTCCCAGGGTATGTCTCACACCATGTTCTCGTGAGATGCTCCTTGAGAAAACAGTTCTAAGAAAACAGCTCAATGTTTAAGAAAGTCTACATAGTATTTTCTGGAAGGCACTATAGCATATTAAAGATTCGGAGAAGTTCTGGGGCTCCTGGGTGCCTCGGTTGGTTGAGTGCCTGACCGGCTCAGGTCACGATCTCACGGTCCATGGGTTCGAGCCCCGCGTCGGGCTCTGTGCTGACAGCTCAGAGCCTGGAGCCTGCTTCGGGTTCTGTGTCTCCCTCTCTCTCCGCCCCGCCCCATCTCAAGCTCTGTCTCTGTCTCTCAAAAATAAGTAAATGTTAAAAAAAAAAAAAAAGATTCAGAGAAGTTCTGGGCAAGGAAATAGTTACAAATCGTATATCTCCGCGTTTTCCTGATGCATTTGACCCGAAGACCTTCTCCCGTCAAACCCCCATCCATAGCCAGCAGACGTGGTCCCTCAAAGACACAGGTGTGAGGTGGAAGGTTCTCTGCAGGTGGTCAGGCTCGGCCCCAGCCCACAAAGGCAACTCAGATGTCCATCTGAGCTCAGGCTTCCCCTTCTGGGGGACCATGCTGAGTGCCAGCCTGCCTGAGCGCTGCCCCCAGAAGCAAATTCCACCAGAGTGAGAAATAGCCATTTTAGAGCCTCACAGCCCTGGGGATAAAAAGACATCTTCTTGTCACCGATGAGCATGACAGCAGCAGCAATGATAGCACATTTTACAGTAACAAAAGGTTTCGTTGTTTTTAGTTTTGTTTTTTAAAATATTTATTTTTGAGGGAGCGCCTGCAAGCAGGGGAGGAGGGGCAAGAGAGAGGGAGACACAGAATCTTCTGGTCCAGGCGGTGGTGGTGCATAAGCCGTAGCTAATTCTCCCCAACTTCGTCATCGATAACTTGACCTCGGTAGCTTGGAACCAGCCATCGTGGGAGTAGCGCCACCATGGAAATTGACAAAAAGCCCTAAGAATCAGGGCTTTTTCCGCTCTCTCGACTCTTTCTTTTCTCCAAAGAGTTGATGTCAACCACTGTGCCAGCACACCCCGGGGGGGGAGAGGGGCACCAGCTTTTACCTGTGCAAATGCAGTGGCCTCCTGGCTCCCCGCTCCCGTCCATTTTCTACCCAGCGGCAAAAACGGGGCTCTGGAAATACAAGTGGACCCATGCCTTGCTCTTCCTTAAAGCCTTTTGATAACCACTCCCTGCACTTGGAAGAAAACGCAGGCTCTTAAGATGCTTTACGAGGGTTGTCCATGTGTCCCACCTCATTCTGTGCCAATTGCTTGCAGAAGTCAAGTGCATTTGGACTTGGATGAGTCAAGTCCATCTGGGCGGGCTTTGCCAGGAGAGCTGAATAATGAATGCCTGTGTTGTGAGATTGAATTTTATAGGCCTCATTCCCAGGGTGCAGCACTGACACTTTCTATATTTTGTAGAATTTTCCTTTCTGACTTTGCTGCCTTGTTAAGTCTGATGAGGAAAATAATCTGGGCCGGCGCTGTCCGGTAAAAATATAATCCGGGTCACGTATGTAATTTTCAACGTTCTAATAGTCATATATGTGAAAGAGTAAAAGGAAACAGGTGCAATTAACTCCAGTAAAACGTTTTCTTTGGCCCAGTTCGTGCTGCTCCAGATATGACTTGTTCCCACTGGCCCTCTTCTGTGCCCTGGTTCGCTTCCACCCTCCCAAGGTGCACGGTTACCCTGGCTCGGACTTGGGGCATTTGCCTCTGTCCTGTGGCATCCAGGGAGCCCTCTAGGGTGCCATCCCTGGAGACAGGCTCACAGGTCACTCTGGGTGGCTGATGGCTAGCCCTTCTTCAGGACAGCCGGTTTCCCAGCTCCAAGGCCCTATTCTCACACTCCCAGCAGACTGGAGACTGTTACCAGGCACTTGCTGTGATCATTCCTTTGTGGCAAAGCAGCAAAGGCCAGGGGTCCGGACGGGCCACGCGAGGCCAGACTCCAGACTCCCCTGGGCTCTTGCATCCTTCATCCGGTTTGGGAAACCCTCTCCTTCCATGTAGCTTGGAGGGGGGGCGGCAAGACACCTACAGGTGGGGTCCAGGTTCTCTCGCCTCCTGCTTCCAGGTAGGGGGATTTATCCTGTCCCGGGGGCGGTCCTGGAGGGGGTCGGGCTGGGTCGGGCTGGCACTGGCTGGCATCTTCTTTCACGTATTTTCACAAGGGCAGCCTTGCTTCCGGCTCCCCTCTTCCCCCGGGGGTGCTGGCTCGGTTGGTGTCCAGGGAGACCTGCTGACACCCGTCCCCACAGGGGTGCCCAAGGCACGGATGGGAAACACGGTCAGAGATGTGTAGACATCTGCTCAAATCTTCTTATATTCATCCCTTACGCAAGTTTTCACACACGAGTCAACGTTTTCTCACATGAGTCTGCCTGTGCCTGTGCATATATACGGACATACCTATGTATATATCTGTATTTACACCCATCTGCATATATCTGAAAGGCAACAGTACCAAAATTTAACCAGGGCAGTTATTTTTAATGTCTATTTATTTATTTTTGAGAGAGAGAGAGACAGACAGAGTGTGGGAGGACAGAGAAAGAGGGGGACAGAGGATCTGAAGCAGATTCTGCGCTGACAGTAGAGAGCCCGACGTGGGGCTCGAACTCACGAACCACGAGATCGTGACCTGAGCCGAAACCAAGAGTCAGACGCTCAACCGACTGAGCGTCCCTTAACCAGGGCAGCTTTAATTAATTAATTTACTTTCCAAACACTCATATAGCCCCTGCTCTGTGCCAGGCACTGTTCTAAGTTGTTTACAAACATGGCCCCGATTAACTCTCCGAACAACTGTATGAAGTAGATACTATCACAGCTTCTGATGGGGACACCAACACAGTACCGTTTCTGTTACCCAATTCATCGCTTACTGCTTGGTTATTGTTTTAGAAAAAAACCTGACTCACCTTGAGGCACCCTCTACTTCCTCCAAAATGTAAAAAGGACCACTTTGCATGTGTAAATAATGCAAGCTAAGAGCTTCCCTAGGATATGGTTCAAGAAGACCTCATTGATTTTCCTGGGTGAAGATACCAGGCGGTTTGTGGCAGAGTTTCATTACCACTGTAATTTCCACCAGGAAGCAAACTGTACTTTGATTCAGCGGATGGAGTAATTGACGACTGTTCTCAGTGCTTTCTCTTGGATTTACACATTTACTCGTATAGATCCCTGGGAAGCAGTTTAGCCATCACCCTGACAAAAGAAAATAAAAGTAGGGAACAACAAATAATACTGAAATTATCTGAAGCGTTAGGGTGACCAAGCAAGTCGATTTGCTCAGGTCTAGAGGTTACCTGGGACCCGGGACTGTCTGTTCTAGAACCCCAAGGGTCCCAGGCAAATAGAGCAATTGCTGTCCCGACTCTCGGCGTAAGGCTTCTGACAGTAACAGATGCAAAGCAGTGAGAAATCGACACCAGTGAGGCTTATAATCCGGAGAATGTGCCCCTCGGACTCTTCACTTGGGACCCTGCAATGAGCTCAAGAATGAGACTGTGTTAAAAATGGATTTCCTGTTTTATACAAAATTTTCCTGGCCTTTGCTGTATTAATGGATTAATGTAGCTGTATTAATGTAGCTGCTTTGTATTTTAGATGCAACGCATTTTTTAAAAAGATCTCTTCTTAATTATTTTTAAGCCTCTTGACATGATTGCCCTTTAATATGTGACTTTTTTTTTTCTTCAAAGTCTGTTTTTTTTCAATGTCTGGTCTGCCTCTTGGTAAGAAGGTGGATCTCACCAAATAGAGGGGTATAGCTTATCTGGGAGGATTTCTTTTAAGTCTTCTGACTTAAAGCTTTATAATTTGGCTATCCCAAGAAGAAGGTGCAATTCTCACCTTTCAAGGAAGTTGTTTTTAATGTTTATTTATTTTTGAGAGAGAGAGACCAGGGCTTGAACTCACGAGCCTCGAGATCATGACCCGAGCTGAAATCAAGAGTCAGATGCTTAACTGACTGAGCTACCCAAGTGCCCCTCAGGGAAGTTTTAAGAGTAAATTTTTCCACTTTACATCTGATCACATGCATGAAAGCCTATAGGAAAAGAGTTCAATTAGTTGTTCTTCTGGAAGTACAGCCTTTTTTTTTTTTTTTTTTTTTTTTTTAATGAGCAGCAGACAAAAGTTTATTAGGATATAAGATCAGAAAGTAAGAATAGCATGAAATCTCTCTTTACGGAGAGGGGGCATTTGAACACGAATGCCCGTAGAAGTAGAGCTTTTTTAAGTTTGCTCAAAGGGAGCCAGGAAAAGTGAGCCACTAAAATCTAGATTAAAGATGACGTCCTGTCCCCTTATCACCAATGGCTCCATATTTCCTCTCCATCACTCTCTTCTCCAGGCATCACTTGCTTAAGACAAAGGCAAGTTCTATGCCAGTGATGGGCGCATAAAGCTAGAGCAGCCAGTCTCACTAGACAAAGAATACAAAGACTCACTGCATAGAGACCATCACTTTCTAATTTTCTCTATTTTTTTATCTTTATTTTTGAGAGAGAGACAGAGACAGAGACAGAGACAGAGTGTGAGCAGGGGAGGGGCAGAGAGAGAGGGAGACACAGAATTCGAAGCAGGCTCCAGGCTCTGAGCTGTCAGCACAGAGCCTGACGTGGGACTCGAACCCATGAACCGCAAGTTCATGACCTGAGCCGAAGTGGGACGCTGAACCAACTAAGCCACGCGGGCGCCTCTGATTTTCTCCATCTTAATTAGTTGTTTTGGCCTTCTGCTGGTGCGGTTTTAGGTATTACCACATCCCCACCCCTACACCGCCTTGTCCTTCCCGGCAGGGAAGCCGAACAGTCTTGCCGTCAAAAACAAAGCCAATTAGTTTAGTCAAATAAGTGCACAGCCCAGGGAAAATGCTTAGACTTCAGCTCAATCAGTGAAATGAATAAGGGATTCAAACTGTGTTTTCATGGTGCCAGAATAATTGTTTTAAATGAGGAGAGTCCAAATACACTGGTTGCCTTTAATTTTGTGTAATTGATTTTATTTTTTTCTTGAAGGTTCTTGTACGGATTCAGTTGCCGTATTGCTTAATTGTGAAGACCTAGCTTCCGATGTCACCTTTAAAGCTATTTCGGGGGCGCCTGGGTGGCTCAGTCGGTTAAGCGTCCAACTCTTGTTTTGGGCCCAGGTCATGATCTCACCTTTCGTGAGTTCGAGCCCCACCTTGGGCTCTCCACTGACAGTGTGGAGCCTGCTTGAGATTCTCTCTCTCCTTCTCTCTCTCTGCCCCTCCCTCACACACTCTCTCTCTCTTTCTCAAAATAAATAAATAAACTGAAAAACATGCTATTTCGTACAGAGTAAATTAGGATCCAAATGTACTATTTCTCTCCTGGTTAATCAAGCAATGATTCGGTGTCTTAGGGCAGCCTGGTGTGGCAGGAAAGCAACGGCCTTGGGCAATGCACCGCACTCCAGCTGTGACAGTGGCCAAGCCACCACACCCCTGGCTTTCATTTCCTCTGCTGTGAAAAGAGGGGCTGGGCCCAGGTGCACTCAAGGTCCCTAAATGTTGAAGACTCGGGCTTTATGACAAAATGACCTAATGCCCTCTTTCCTCCAGGTTGGCCTTAATTTATTTTCCTCCTCGTCACAGGTATAAAAATTCCATTTCTTAGGTCTCACACACTTACCACACCTGTAAGCCCTGCGAAGGGCAAGTAAGGTTGACATTGGGTGTCATGCCAAACTTCTCATCGTTGATGGCTATGGGAAGCCTGCTGTTAAGTTCGCTGCCTGGAAAGCTCCAGGCTCCCGCGTTATGACCGGGCTTCCGAGTGGTGGAAACACTCGGTTCTGGGTCAGGCTGGAGGAAAGGTCTCAACACCTTCGGTTAAAACTTTGCGATCTTTTAAGGTCTTGGACTTCTGCCACTTTTTCCATGAAGCATCCAGCATCTACTTTCCACATCTGCCCTGTCCTTCCTTGAGCTCCGAAAGCCTCTACCAGCCACTTAAGGACAGGGACTACGCTTTCCGGGCAAACTGTCTTTTCATTCACTCATTCCTTCGCTTGCTCTGAGCATCTGTGTTTGTGGAGGATTTTACATTTGAAGGATGTCATGTGAGTCCTGACAACCCCAATGCCTGACCTGTGATGTGAACCTGGATGCTCCTGAGAGAAGGGCGCTGGGTTCCCGGGGTGAGGGAACTGGTTGGTTCTGGAAGCAGCTTATGTCTCGGGGTCTCTCAGGACTGGGAAAGGGGCCAACCAATGAGCTTATGTAAATTTTTGTAAGATATTTTAAATATCTAAACCTTTTGATAGAACCTTGAGAGGAACGTTTAGAGGAGTCAAGGAAGGGCAAATACAGGGGCGCCTGGGTGGCTTAGTCAGTTAAGCATCTGACTTTTGATTTCGGCTCAAGTCATGATCTTGTGGTTCATGAGTTTGAGCCCCGCATTGGGCTCTGTGCTGACATTTTCTCTCTCTGCCTCTCTCCCACTCACTCTCTCTCTCTCTCTCTCTCAAAATAAAGAAATAAACTTTTAAAAAAGATACTTTAAGTACAGCTGTGTTGGGCAGTGTCTTTCAATCCCAGCCTCTCTTCCCCTTCCCACGTGAGGAGTGAGTGGCCAGAACAATGATGGAGTCCGGATAAGGGGACTGTTTCCTAGTTTGTGCAGGCTGCTGTGACGAGGTACTATCAACTGGGTGGCTACAAACCATGGGAATCTATTCTGTCAGTTCAAGAGGCTAGAAGTGCAAGATCCAGGTGCCAGCAGGGCCGCCCCTTCCTGAAGATTCTAGAAGAGATTTCGCCATTGCTCCTTCCCACTTCTGTGGCTCCTGGAAATCTTTGGTGTTCTTGGGCTTGTGGCTGCTTCACCAGTTTCTGCCTCCATCCCCACGTGGCCTTCATCTCTCCGCGCCTGGACCTCCCTCCTCCCCTCTTCTCATAAGGACGTCCGTCATCAAATTTGGGACCCACCCTGATCCAGCATGGCCTGATCTTAACTAATCACAGCTGCGAAGACCCTGTTTCCAAATAAGGTCCGTCTGAGGCTCCTGGCGGACATGAATCTGGAGGGACATGTTCAACTCGGTATAGGTTGGCTCTCCAGAAACCAACTCCGGGATGGGGATTTGCATGTATGAGTTTGGCTGGGGAGGCTCTTAACAACACCTTCCCGGGCACGAGGGAAGCTGGGGAGAGAAATTAACAGAGAGGCAGCCGCGCACGAAGAGGAGTGGAGAGTGTTAACACACTGGAGAAAGATGTGGGTTTCTTGCTGACTTGTCAAAACGCTGACATCATCCATGGAATCTGTAATGCACCGTTACGGTGAGAACGTCAATTACATTAATGAACGTGGTTATTTTAAAATGTATTTGTGAAATTTGAATTATCCCGAAATCTTACGGTTAACATGTAGAAGAAACATGACAGAGGTTTCCTCAAATTTGACAAAAATTCAACCCACGGAAATATTAACAGTGAGCCGCTAACGCAAAAGAAACTTCCCTAAATTGTCAACGATAGAAAACAACATTTGTTCGATCACATTAGAGGAAAGCGGAATTAGCTTCTTCATAGAAAAAGGACAATATAAAACCGTTGTCATATAATAAAAGATGAGAGAATATGAAACCCCAGAATATTAGGAAAATTAACTATTATTACGACAGAGGGTAAGGTAATTAACAATTCTTTTTCCCCTGGGTTTTGGAATGTTTATGGTATTTGCCAGCTTTCAACATTTTTAGAGTGCTGTGGTTTCTTTCTCCTTCTAAATAAACATGCACTTCTAACCTAATTTTGTTTTCCAATTTTTCTTAAGGAAGGCTCTTTAAACTGTACGCGCTTCAGGTTCCACGAAGGCTGGATCTGCCCTGGCTGTTGGGACCAGGAGGCTGTCCAGCTTGCAAGCAAGGGCCAGGAGGTGAATGTTTATGCCATGGGAACTCAGGACTCCCGGAACGCTACAGCACAGAAGCCCGTGCCGGTGAGGTGGCCCGTGAGCACCTGGGGCTCTGGCCCAGAGCAGAGCTGTAGGAATGGCCCCGAGGTCCCCCAAGGTCTGTCCCCTCCAGGACTCTGCCCAGCCCACTCTGGGAGGGTGAGGTACTACTTGACTTCTGGGCTTGGCTGCATTTGGGTTGCAGGTATGAGGCTGAAGAGCAGGGGGAAGGGATAGCTTTTCTAGAAAGACTTCCCTGGAAAAATTGTGATCATATCCATCAAGATGGAGGCCCCAGAGGCACCACAGAACGGCAGCTGCGTGTCTGCAGGGTCACACCTCCCAGCAGACACTGGACCTCTGGCTCATGTGGGGGCCATTTTGTTCCCATCACTTCACCAGGGAAAGAAAAACCAGACCTGTGATCCCCTCCAGCTGGGCAAAGGCCAGAATAATGTGTATTCCCAGCATATCATGTGATCACCAGGAAAATCTGGGTCCATCTCACCTATGAGCTTAAGAATTCAGCCTCCTTGGGTCCCAAGGGATTCCTTTGGAGAACAAGGTATAATAGGAACTCTTTGTTGACACTGGCAGTGGGAACCCGAGAGCAGTGCGTGTCTCCACATCCGGGAGAACATGAGTCTCAATAGGGGCAAGAGAGCCCCCCAGCACTCCTGGGAGCACACAGCCCTCCACCCAGGTTTCCTAGAAGCCAGCGCTGAGGATAGAGGGAAACTTCTGCAGGGTCAGGGAGGTGCCACAATTCTCTCTTCAGCCCTCGCTGGCCATGCTCTTGTCAAGCCACTGACCTGCCTCTGGGAGACTCAGAATTAGTCCCTGCAACAAACCAGTCCCTGCTCCTCAAAGGGGCAGCGCCATTATCCAGTGACCCCATCTGTAGCCGGGAATGGATTGCAGGTGTGGATGCGGAGGTCCTTCCGTTGGGGCGGACCAGGATGTGTGTTGCTGGCTGCGCATTTTAAGCCACCCGTGCAGCTCCAGATGCGTGGGGACTTGGAAAAGAAACAATGGGCCAAGCACAGAGCGTGATGCTCCTTGGGCCCCCTCAAGCTCTACTCGATTAGGTAAATATAATCTTGAACTTTCTTGTCCTGAGTCGGAGGTACAGAGACTCGCTTTGACGCCGATCTCCCTTCTTGCTGGGAGTATTGCAGGACCCCCCCCCCCCCCGACAGGTCCTCTCTGGTCTCAGGTGATCTTCAAGTGGCTGCCTCCCACTCACAGGCTGGTTGTGCAGTGACACAGCCGAAACAGGGAGGCGTCAGGCCTCACATGTCTGCGTCACTAGACGTGGGCACCATGGCTCATGGCGTGCACCATGGCAGCAGCCTTGTTCCTGTCTCCTCACTGTCTGGGTTGTCAAAGTCAGCAGCAAGTGTAAGGGGCCCGGAAGTGGACGTGAAGTAGCGTTGGGCTCCGATTTTCACGGTGGCTGGAAGAGCGCGGGTGACGGTGAGGCGGCCCCTGGAGGTTCCCCACTCTTGTTCCGGTCAGTGCTGTCCCCTGGGTGTGAGCTTTGGGGCAATGTGTCTTCCCCTCCCGCCCTACTCCAGGCCCGTTTCTTTTCTGGCTCCATAATAGTACTTGTCAGGGGGCGCCTGGGTGGCTCAGTCAGTTGGGGAGGGGGGGGTCCCTTGCCCGTGGGTACTCCCGCCCTGGCATGGTCCTCCCACAGTGAAGCTGGGCTGACCTGGAGCCATGCTGTCTGCCTTTAGAGGCAAGGTCTTAAAAGACACTGAGGCTTCCCCCAGTGGGTCAGAGACCACTCAGGCGGCTTTGTGGGGAGGCCCACATGTGTTGGGGTGATGGGGGGGTTCGTGGGGTCTGGAGCCAATGGCCGAGAAGGAATTCTAGAAGATGTCTTTGGTGCAAAAGGTGATTTTATTAAAGCAAGGGGACAGGACCCCAGGGGAGGAAGAACTGTGCTGGGGATGAAAAGAGTGGCTCCTTATATATTATGCAGTTGGGGAGGTAAAGTCAAAAGAGAGGCCTCCAGAGGGACTTTGATATGCTAAAGAGGACTCCTAAGATACCTGGGGCCTAGCTATTGTCAGGCTAAGGTTGTTTGCCCTCTGGTAAGGCACTAACATTCTGATGGCAGGGGGTTCCTGGAGAAATGGGATACTCTGTATTTGCCTCAAGTATTTGTCAAGGGGCTGCAGGTTATGAGGAACTTTAATCTGACCCGCCATTTCCTTCTTGCCTTTGTTCCTCCTATCACTATGGAAGGGTGATGTCAGGGCTCCAGGAAACCGAGTTTATAGGTTTCTGGAGATTAGGCTATTGATAAGAAGGTCTGTTTCTTGTAATTTTCTAAGGTATTTGCAAATTGATGGAGACTCCTGTCCCGTATGCCTGTGATCTCTATCGGTGAACCATTTGTTTTCTTTCCTTTGTTCTTGGACAGCCAGGAATGCCCGAGGAATATCACACATATCCCACCTGGGGGGGGGTGGTGGTGGTGGTGTGGTGTGCATTCTGTCCTCACCCATCTCAGGCTCTCTCACCAAAGGATGCCTCTGCCCACAGCCTGCACGAGCCTTCCAGTCACGTGAGTGAGCCGCCTTGGAAGCGGATCCTTCACCCCCACCCAGGCTTCAGACCTGCAACACGGCAACAAGTGAAGAATGTGAGAGCAGATAGGCAGAGGGAGCCTGACCCCTCCGCGATATTTCGAAGCCACCGTTTAAACCCATTCTCACTATGCCCAGACTTCCCTGTTACACAGAGAAATCAAACTAACCAGTTTGTTTAAGGCACCACGGAACTTGTTTGGCCTCATCTTTCCTGCAGTTCAGCCTCTCCTTCTTCCCTAGGTCCCAAATAAAACTTCACACCATTAGACCTGCCAAGGAGCTGCCTGCTTCTACCTTAAGGACACCCACCTTCGCACTGCGTTCTCGGCTCACCTGGGCCGCCCTGCTGCACGAACGCTTTCCTGTACCGTGGAAAGTGCAATGGCCCTGGGGTGGGACAGGAGGAAGGGGCTTTCTTCTGGGGCGTTAGGGTGGATCTAAGTCTTTAGGGATTATTGAGAAGGGCAGAAATCTGACCTAAATCTCTAGGAGTTGTTGAGAAGTACCCCCCCACAAACAAGTGGCTGTGCCCTCCTGGGAAAGCACTTTGTCTTTTCCCAACTTCCACATAAAAATATTGATGGGGGTTACCACCTTTGGAAAGGGAAGACACATGGGCTTTCAAACTAGCATTCCTGAAAGAAGAACCTGTATGTTGGCATCTCAATAATTCATCCACTTCATATTCCATGCTGACTGGGTAACATTTACTGCTCTGTGTCTAGATTAATGTGATTTCTTGTGTCCGTAATGTGATACAACATGGCCAGTGTGCAAGAGGCTTTAATAACACACTCCCCACGAAGGCACTTTAAAGGCGTCGGCCTTCCACTCCCTCAGAGAGGCAAATACGTGCACCAGACCTTTATTGCTTAAAGCTCTGATTTTGGAATAGAATGAGCATGAGGTCCTGGACTCCCACGAGAGAGAGAAGACCCTTTATCTTGAACAACTCAGAATTCAAGGGATAAAGATGAACACAGAAGATGCTAAGTGTAAAAAGACAAATGCCGATTTTACTTCTTTGGCCCCTGGAGCCCATCACAGTGGAGGGAACTTGCTAGAGCAGCTGGGTGTATGCCTGGGGCCTCAGCAAGGGCTGTCTCCTCAGCACCTGCTCGCAGCCCTTTGACCCTGGTTCTATCTTTCTTTCACAGGTGAATGGTAGTGATAGGTTGTAAAGGCCCCTCTGTCTGAAAAACTCGGCTTCCTTTACGCATGTGTAACTTAGCTAAAAAGAATAATAGCCATTTCCCCTGCAATTTGCAGATCTTACACTCTTTTAAGAATCTTTATCAAAACCATCCAGTATATCCAGTTTGAATATTAGCACATTTTTTTTTTTTTCAAATAGAACGTGGGATTATGAATGAAGGAACTAGAGAAATATCTTAACAAATCATAGCACCCAGGTAGGGGGGTTTCTCTCTCCCTGAGCTACACAATATGGTAACATCCAGAAAATCGTCTTGCTTTTTTATTTTCCTTACTGAGCAAATCTATGATAAGTAAACTCAAATGCAAAAGTAAGATGTTTGGGCTATGCATTGCTGTGCTATTAGGTATTTCTTAATCTATTGGGCTTACTAGTGATGTATATGTACATCGTGCGTCTGTATTATTTCTCATCTATTTATCTCTATATACTAATCTCATCACCATCACCACCACCACCTCTGTCTCTAGCTAAACTGCACAGAAAGACCCCAGGAACCTTTTGTATTTTCCACACTGCTTACGTGTGGCCAGGGCTCAGACACAAAATAAGTACCAGTCAATAAATATTACCTTTTAGGTTTTGTTTTATGGACATGAGATAACTTTTTATTTATTTAAAAAAAAAAGAAGAAGAAGAAGTACAGCAAACAACCATAAAAGTACAAGGTAAGGGCGCCTGGATGGCTCAGTCGGTTAAGCATCCGACTTCGGCTCAGGTCATGATCTCGCGGTTCATGGGTTTGAGCCCCGCATCAGGCTGTGTGCTGACAGCTCAGACCCTGGAGCCTGCTTCGGATTCTGTGTCTCCCTCTCTCTCTGCCCCTCCCCACTTGCTCTCTCTCTCTCTGTCTCTCAAAAATAACTAAACAAAAAACTGTTAAAAAAAAGTACATGGAAAAGGCAAAAACAAATTCTTGCAAATCTTATCATTCAGAAATTAATATTTCTTTTGTGATGATCATGCCAGTCCTCTGCACAACTGGTGAAAATACAAAAATATATAAATTATTTTACAGGATAGGACCTTATTTACTATTTTGAAATAAAATTGTTAATACTTAAGCTTCATGGAACTTAGTGAAAGGGAAGGAATTCAGATAAATGTTTCTTCACAGGAGAGATTTATTTCTACAAGATTCCTCCCCCATTTAAAATGGATCAGATTGTTTATGCTTTTATGCCTAACTCAACTGCAAACATTTTCTGTTGATTTCTTGCTTGGAAATGAGATCATTAGCATTCCTGGGGGCCTCACACCGTTTTTTTTTTTTTTTTTTAAATATGCCCTGATTTTTTAAATGTATAGGATTAACTTTCCGTTTTCAAGGTTTAGAATATTTCCATTGTGTTCTTTTTTAAATGTTTATCTATATTTATTTTGAGAGAGAGAGGGAAAGAATGTGTGCAAGGGGGGAGGGGCAGAGAGAGAGAGAGAGAGAGAGACAAAGAATCCTAAGCAGGCTCCGAGGTCTCAGCACAGAGCCCTAGGTCATGAGATCATGACCTTAGTGGAAATCAAGAGTCCCACACTTACCCCTTCAACTCGGCCACCCAGGCACCCCTACGTTGATTCTTTAATGACAATTTCCTCAGTTTTCTACTCTTATGTATGCATGTATTTATTTAAATGTTTATTTATTTTTGAGGGAGGCGGAAAAAGCAGAGACAGGGAGTCAGAGGATTTGAAGTGGGCTCTGTGCTGACGGCAGAGAACCCTGAGATCATGACCCGAGCCAAAGTCGGACGCTTAACCGACTGAGCCACCCAGGCGCCCCAGGTTGTGTTCTTTTAATCTGTAGAGTTAACTATGTCATTATCTCAGGAATATTTAATTCTACTAAATGAATTTATTATTTTCATCAAGGTAATATACACACAAAACTTAAAGAGTCAAAGACATGCTGCCCCACGAAGTGGGGGCAAGCCCTAATCCTGTTTTCCAGAGCCGACCGAATTCAAATTTTCTGTTTCTTTTTATATGCACCTCTGTATTTCTAAATAACACACTTATAATGCTGTTTCTTGATTTTTAGATTTTAGAAGTTATTTAATAACTTCCTTTGGTGGAAGTTGAGATTTTTTCCTCCTACTCTTTCCTCCTTTTCTCAGCTAACATAGTTTGATTGATTAATGCCTTATGATTTCATTATTTTAAGTGTATAAATAGTGTTTATTGCCTATCTGATGTTGCCATGACTAACACAGAAATTTTCCTTGAACATCGGAGAGCTGTCCTCATGTTCCTTACCTTGAGGTTTCTTTTCCATAACCCTCTCTTGTCCTTCCTCCCCTCAAGAATGCAAGGATTAATCTGTGTTGTTCCTGCTTTACCCCAGGGCTAAGAACCAAGTCTGTCATGAAATTCCTCCTCATTAAGTCCTTGTTAAGTAAATAAATGCTGAGAAAATTAAGCGCTGTGATTATATATCCTATTTTGTGCATTTTTAATTTTTTCCCCTGAATGAATAATTGCCTAGAATTAATCATTGCCTCCCATTTTACTTCCTTATATGTTTGGAATTATAATCAATCCTTTCCAGAATTTCCAAAAGAAATTGTAACCTCCATGCCTACCCCCGAACACTGTTTCTTGATGTTGTGATGCTAGACCCGGGGATCTCTCCCCTACCCCCCAGCCTCCCTGGTGTCCAGACTGCTATAGCTGTCTGCCGGGGAACCCCGTCCGCACATAGGGCGCTCCTTCCGGGTCCCTGCCTCCTGATTCTCCGTCTTCCTCTTCTTGGTTTCCTCCTTCATTATAGTGGAGCACATCTTCCAGCAATTCCCTGAAAAATGCCTCTGTGTACTGTTTTGAGCTAGTGCATGTATGAATGAACTGTTTCGTTCTAAGATTTGTGATCGGGCTGAAACTAACATTCCAGGTTGGAAACCCTTAGACATTTGAAGACATTGCCCCATTATCTTCTAGATCCCATGTTGCTTTTGAGAAGTCCATTGCCATGACGGCAGCTTTTCCTCTGTATCTCTCTCTCTCTCTCTGGAATTATTTGGGATGTTCTCTTTAGCTGGTATTCTAAAATATCACGATGATGTGCCTTGGGGGATTCTTCGCATAGATTACACAGGGAATGCCAAGATCTTCGTTTCTTTTATTTTTCAAAATAATTTCCACTCTTCTGTTTTTCCCTTTTTAGATTTTCTCTTTTCGATCTTTCTCTAGTAGTGGGGTGTTGCACATCCTAATTTAGTTCTCTGATTTTTATTATCCTTTCTCTCCTGTTTTCATCTTATTGTTACATAATGGAGAATTTCCTCAATTTTATCTTTCAAATATTTTGCATGCATTTTTCATTTAAACTCTCATATTTTTAATTTCCACCGAGCCCCCTTCTCTTACCTTGCTTTCCAATTGTTCTTCTTCTCCCAACATGAACTGTTATTTCTTGAATGAAATACCGTATACCGTATTATCTTTTGGAGGATGTTACTGTGCTTTTGAAATTCAGCCCCTCAGTTCCATTTGTGTGTGTGTGTGTGTGTGTGTGTGTGTGTTTTGGCCTCTGCCTTTCTTGTCAGAGGCGCTCCCCACGTGTCTGGTGATACTCTGAGACCCTCAGTCTGAGGGGGAGGGGTTAAGCGCTCAGTAGGAGGAGCTATTTGTGGGCGGGCCTTACGATGAATGGGCTGTGCCACAGGCTGGTGTGCACAGGTGTTCAGAAGTTTCTTGGGAGGATCCCCAGATCGCCGGGAACTGAAGGTCTCTTCTCTAGATCTGTCCGTTTTTGCGGAGAAGGCACCTCCAGCTTCCGTGAGCAGGTGGAAGAAGGGGCCGGCCGTCTCGCAGCAGCCCGTGGACACTCCTGGCCTTCCAAGACAGGCCATCCTGCCTGCCTCGCACCAGACCCGGGGATCTGGGGTCTCACTGCTCCTTGGCCAGATTTGGCCCCATGTGCCTGTTTCCACCCTTCACCTCACTTCTCTGATTGCCAGCACCTCCAGCTCTCCAGACCCCCCCGGGGGTCCACAGGCACTTAAGGTGTAGCCTTCTCTGTGCTTCTGTTTCTTACCTTGCAATCTGCCCAATCTGTTCATGCTTGAAACCCACACAAGTCCAGCTCTTGAGGGTTCTCCTTTGTTGGGGTTTGAACCCTGCTTTCTTCCTTCCCCCTCCCTACGCTTTAGGGAGGTGGGCGGGGAGGGGGAGGGGTTGGCAGTGCCGGAAGTGTGCTTTGGGCCGTCTGGGATCAGTCATTATCTCTTCTGCAACTTCGAGTCTTTTCCATTCCGTTCGCTCTGCTTCTTCCGTGGCAACACCCTTGTAAGTAAGCTTGTTGGACTTCCCTCAGGCCCACTCGTGCCAACTTCTGCACAACCACCTGGAGAACTGTCTTTGTGGACCCCTGCCTCCTTTGTCTCCAACTGTGTCCTAAACCACGCCATTGTTGGTATGTTTGCTTCCAACGACATCTTCATCTTTAAAAAATTCTGGTTGTGTCTTCTCTTTCTTCCTTGAGAAGATTGCCGTGGACCCCAATACCTCCCCCTTTCCACATCGCGCCATGTGTATGCACGGTTTCTTGAAGGCTCTGGAGAACTGAGGGCCACCTGGGCACCTCAGGAGGTTAAGTTGCACTCTTGATTTCAGCTCAGGTCGTGATCTCACCGTTAGTGAGCTGGAGCCCTGTGTCCCGCGCTCTGTGCTGACAACGTGTTGCCTGCTTGGGATCCTCTCTCTCTCTCTCTCTCTCTCTCTGCCTTTTCCCCATGTGCTCTCTCTCTGTGTGTGTGTCTCAAAATAAATAAACGTTTCATAAAAAGACTACGGAGAACTATTTCTCTAAATCTGCCTCTTTCTTATGTGGCATCTCTCTCTTTTTTATGATTGTGTAGTGTTTCTTTCTGTTAAAATGTATTCGAATGTAGTTGACACACAGCGTTCCATTCGTTTTAGGCGTACATCGTGGCGATTTGACAAGAGTGTGCACTGTGCTCGGCTTGCCACGAGAGTCACTGCCGTCGGTCCCCATCCGATGCTGTTACAATACCATGGACCGTCCTCCTTATGCGGCATCTCTTGTGATACACCTCTGTCCTCTGCCTTTCACTTATATTAATTTCCTACTTCACATTATTTAGGTATAGACCCTACGTGCGATCCTTTCTGATCATTACTCGTGTTCAACTATTACTCAAAACTTACATGGGGAAGCTGGTGTCACCTCGCAAGACCTATCCTGCACCCCTGCACAAGCCTGCGGTAGGTGAAGGAGAGAAGCTGGCGTTCTTACGCGCTCCGAGGTGTGCGAACGCCCAGCGTCTGCTCTCTGAGCTCTGCCGCCAGCCACATCCTTGAGCACTGAGGGTGATTTATTGATTCCATTGGCTCGGTATTACTTGGTGGTCAATATTTCCAGAGCTGTCTCGGGTATGTGACTCATCATCCTTGAACTTGGGTGAGAAAATTTCACAAAGTACCGTACATACAAATGTCATTGAGAGGAAGTAGTGTTGCTGGGGTGGATTGGCTGACCTGCCACGAACCTGGGGCCTAGGGGCCTCACCCCCTCCTTCTTCAGGTGGGGCCTTTTCCAAAGAAAGGGAACCCAGAGAGGGGCTTACAGGAGAGATCAGCTCTGTGACCTCGGCAGAAGGCTGCTTCAGCCATCCTAGATGACCTTGGGGGGATTCACTCCTGGTGTGGTTTCGCCCCTGAGTGGGTCCTCTGGCTGCGGGGCAGGGTAAGCTGGCTGAGCAACTTCCAATTCAGAACAGAATTAGAGAAGAAGAGTGTCCTACCTGTAAGTCAATAGAAAGGGGGCCCTGTGGCAGGAAAAGATCCACAGTGAACGTGATCCTTCCGGACCAGCCATGCTCAATGAGGCTGCAGTGTTGGGGGGTGAACTTATATTCTGATTATCCATGGCTACATTGCAAGCCATCCTAAAACTCAGAGGCTTAAGCCAGCGTTTTATTGTCACCTCTCCTGGTTGTGTGGATTGACTGGATTCCACAAGGCAGTCTTAACTGGGGTCTCCTGGATTGCTGCTAGAAGGAGGTGGGGGTTGGAGTCAGAGAAAGGCTGAGCGGGCTGATTATCAAATATGGCGCTCTCCTTCTGGAGCTGGCAGTTGATGCTGGCTATTGGCTTGGAACTCAGCTGCGGTTATCAACTGGACCACCTCCATGTGGCCTTCTGGCATGGCTGGGCCGTCTACGTCATGGCAGCTGTGTTCCATCATGGCTGTCTACAACATGGCAGCTGGCATCCCAAGAACAAACATGCCAAGGGACCCAAGTGGAGGCTGTAAGGCTTGTTACGGCCTAAGCTCCGAAGTCTCCACATGCCATTTCCTTCTCATTCTATTGGTCAAGCAAATTGCTAAGGCTGGCCCACCCTGAATGGGGGAGTGGGGGTGGTGGTGGTGGAGGAGTTAGATTCTACCCTCAGATGGAGAAATGGCAAGGCCAGCTTGCAGAAGAGCATGTGGCTACTGCTGGGTGAGGTAAGGAGGCAGTGAGGAAAGCTAACTTGAGGCCCGCCTCTCACCTTCCCCTCTAGGGAAAGGGACAGCCAGACCACTCCTTATAGCTTTCATTCTGATACCTGCTGTGCAGAAGTGAACTGGGGGCAGCTAGATATGAGCAGAAGGGCAGCTTGTGGAAGGATTATTATCCCTTCAGCCCTCCAGGATCAACACATGCTTACCTGAGTATCTCTGCCCCATGAGCACAAAGAAGAGCTTTGCCAGAACTTGGCCAGGAGTGAGCCAGAGGCATGGACTCTGCTCTCTGCCCTGGCTCCAGGAACACCGTTTCAATCCCGCACTGCATCCTCAGGCCCCAGAGGAGGGAAACCACCAATGTTTGGAGACCATATAGGAATCCACGGATTTTCCGTGAACCCCTCCACATGCCTCCCTGTCCTGTTTTGTCCTGATTCTCCAGTTCTATTGCCCACTGGAGAGCAGTGGCCCAGGAAGGCCGATGGCAATGGTGAACTCGACTGGGGCCTTTTCTCCAGGGAAGTCAGCCAGTGTGAGAATGCAGACCCAGCCACGAGAAGGCCCCTCCCCACAAACGGTGCAAATGGCAGACGTCTCCAGGCTTATCTTCCCAAACTTGTTTTGGAGGGTGGGCCAGAGACCTCTAGATACAGAAGTTTCCTACTGGGTCTATCTCTCAACCCAAAGATGAGTCTTTTCATTTTCCTTTATGAGCTGGCAGAGCATGACATTTCATTCATAAAATAACACCTGCGGCCATCCCTGGGAGGGTCTTCCCTGGGGACCAGGATGTCTCCATGGATAGGTACTGGCCAGCCCATGGCTGCCAAGGCTGAAATAGGGGGACATAGAGCTAAGCCTCTTCCTGGAACGGCACTCTGGAGCAGGGACAGGTGGAAAGCAGCTACAGGAACTGGGGTGCACTCAGGGCATAGGGGGCCACACACAGAAGGCCCCCTAGAGGGGGTGGGCATGTGGTCAGCAGGCATGCACAGGAGGTTCCCTGTAGGAGCTCAGTGACCAGCACCAGGTCTTTGATTCCTGGGTGAGCCTAAGGAGAGGAAACGTCCCCGTGAACAGCTACTTGGTGCAGGCACATTCCCACATACCCTCCTCTATAGTCACATCAGCTACTGTCAGCGTACTTTTTCACCTCTTTTTACCTCAGGAAGGGGCAAAGGGGAGGAAGAGGGAAAAAGAAAAGTGATCATCACTGTACGACATTGCCTCCTGTAACACCATTTGCAAAATAAGAAGTGTTATTGCTCTTTTGACAGATGAGGAAACCGAGGCAAAGTAATGCTCACGACCACTGAGCTGAGAAGTGCTCCTGCTGTGCCAAGAAGGCGGGTAAAGCCCTTGTCTCCCTCCCCCCTTCACATTGTCTTAACACAAGGCCTCATCTGATGGCCGCCAAGGTGCTAAGTGCCAGGATTTGTTTACAGCCCCTGTGGCAAAGGAAGCGAGGAACTCGGCTGCGGGCTTCTAGGGAAAGCAGATGTAGAAGGGCTGGGACAGGGCGAGCACCCGTGGTGAGACCCAGAGGTGACGGTTCTGTGCCTCAGCACAAGATGGCTCTGTGTGGTCCACCATGTTCACGGCTTCAGTTTTCTGGCGTGTCTCCTCACTAGGAAAGCAAGTGATGAAAAGAACCCTGTGGATTTTCTCTTCTCTCTGACCAGAATGCTTCCCTGCCCCTCATGTCATCAGCAAAGGAGTGATCCTGGGTGTCTGTGATGAGACCAGAGTTATCACATGCAGCTAAATCATTCCAGATCTTGTTTTCCACACCTTAAGGCCCATGAGTGCTTCCTCCACATAAAACACTGAAAACTAATTTAGTTTACTCTGGACCCCTGCTATGTGAGTTCTTTCTCTTCTCTGGCCAGCACTTTGGGACCTTACCTGAACATCTTGGGAAAATAAACCCCATGACCAAGACGTAAACTTCCCTATCGTTTTACCACAAAGAATCTCCTTTGGTTAATTTGGGCAAACACAGATGAATTTTTTTTTTTCTTCAAACTTGAGGCAAAATAACTTGAGTTGTGCTGTTAGTCCAACAGCAAATACAGTTTGGACAAACACCAGAGCACATTAATAAATTTTTCTTTTATGTCTTAAGAGCTTTTTGATGGTAAATCCTGAGTTTGGTTTAAAAAAAAAAAAAAAAAAACATGATGAATAGCTGGAAAAGGGTTGCGAATTATGTATGAACCCTTAGACTCACATATGGGGGGGTGTATGGAGGTGACAAGGGGAGGACACCACCATTATTCTCCAGAGCTTTTACCTTCCCAGCTGCGATCAAAGTCACTGAAGCTGAAACAGGGTGCTGTCGAAAAAAACCACCGGATGCCGGAGGCAAGATTTTATTCACGGCCAGGCCAAACATGATCTCCTGATCTTAAGGAGAAAAGCGCAGAGAATGGCCCGAACCAAGGTAGCAGTGAGCTTATATGGATTTTAGCAAGTCAGAATACGTCATTATTTGGTTAACCAATTACAATTTACAGCATTTCATGGTAGCCAATTATATTGTGACACACAGACATTAGTTTTGGTGGGAACCTATCAATTTAAAGGTCTTTGTCCTAAGAGGGTTTAAAATGGCCAATCATAGTTAGCACCTGAGATGCCGTAGGGCAGCGAGTACGTGACTTTTTACATGTTGGTCTTGCCTAGGCCAGATCTTGGTAGAGGGGGTGGGGGAGCGTTTTGCATCTTGAGTTATCTATTTAGTAAGCAGGCGAGGTCACAGAAGCGAGATAGGGCAGTTAGTAATTTCCCATAACCTTAATAGGGAACTACATAAGCCTTTTATCTCAATTATTCATGAAAGGTGAGTTTAAGCCGAACTTATATACAATAAGCTTTCTGATATCTTAGAAGTTGATCTATTACAAAGCAACAGATGCCTTGCTGCATGGTGGAGATACAAATGAGAATCCAAGACGAGGCAGGGATGAGAGGCCAGGGGCCATAGTCATCAACCAAGCTTGCTTTCTTTTCTTTCTCTTTTCTCCTTCCTTTTCTCCTCCCTCTCTCCCTCCCTCCCTCTCCCCTGTCTTTCTCTTTCCTTCCCTCCCTTCCTTCCCTTCCTTCCTTCCTCCCTCCCTCCCTCCATCCCTCTACCCTTTCTCTTTCCTTCCTTCCTTCCTTCCTTCCTTCCTTCCTTCCTCTTTCCTTCCTCCTCATCTCACTTCTACCTCCCTCTTTCTCTCTCTCTCTTTCTCCCTCTCTCCCTCCCTCTTTGTCTTGGCAACTAATACTCTCATTTACCAGAGGAAAACTGTCTAACAAACAAAAACAGATCAACCACCTGAGACAGAAATACATATAAACCTCAAACTAAAGGGCAAAGCATTAATTGCATTTGTATTTCATCAAAGGGGGGCATGTGGTCCCCAAATGCTGGGAATGCATGTCTATCTCTTAGAGTAAAGAATATTTGGTAACTTTAAGTCAACACACCAGCCCACTGGCACTCCTTCTGGAAATGAAGAGATAGTCATGTGCATGATTTGGCAGCTGAGAGGCTATGAACATAAGTATTCATTGGCTCAGGTCCTTGGAGTGCAGGTAAGCCTGGCACTATGGGAACCCAGAAGTGCAGGAGGTTTGCATGCCCACCAAAGAGAAAGTCTGGAGTAATGAGTGGAGAGGTTTGGTCATTATTCTGTTTTTCCTTCATGTGCCTTGCCCCTGCAACCTAGTGACCACCACGGCCTGAAAAGTGACCGTCACTGTCTACACAATTACCAGCACACCCTAAGAGTTACCATCGCAGGCCACACAGTCAGCAAAATCAATTATAAAGTTGAATTTAAAAAAAAAAAAGAGTTATGGGGAGATTTTAATTTTTCTAGAAGGTTCTGTTTTTATTTTGAAGCTTGCACAGAGTTGTGAGCTGGTAGGTTTTCATTCACCCATCCCTTATATATATTACAAATGTCTGAACGCCGTAAGTTAGAAAAAGCCCAGATTTCAACAAGATGATAAAACAGCATGATGAGAGGAGCCCTCCTGCCTTAGGAGTGATTGGGACTAAGCCTTAAGAATGGAAAGAATGTGAACTGAAAAGGCTCATGGGTAGTGAGGCAGCAAGAGGAGAGGGATTCAAGCAGGAGAAATGTCTCCAGCTGCTGATCCCCTCTGATCGCCCCTGGAAGCCTCGTGTGCATATTCGTAACCCTCACAGACCACCACACGTTAGGGCACGTCGGTTTGTTTGTCCCTTCTCTGCCCCCATCTTGCACCACGAGTTCCTAACATTGTACCAGGCATATAGTAGGTGTTCAATGTATGCGTGCAAAATGAATGAATGCAAAGGGGGAGACAAGCTGCAGGGTGAATCCAAGAAAGAGCAAATATGGCAATGAACACTTGCTGAGGGCTTTCAGTGGGTCAGAGTATAAAACTAGGTCTTCTGGGGTACAGAGAGGACAAGGTCCCCACAATGGTTTCATATTCCCTAGGATATTTCCTCATTTAAAAATAGACAAGCTATTCCTATTTTGTTCACACATGGTACTTATATATGAGTGGGTGAGTATCCTACTGGGAGGGGATCATAAGTGTAATCATACTGGGCAATCTTCCCGCTACAGGATATCATACCAAAAGTTTGTTGGGACGCTATGCATGCAAAGCCTTGACACCCTATCATCTTATTTAATGCTCGCAACAGGCCAGAGACATCAGACGGACATATTTTACAATCCATATTTTTTACATGAGGAAATGGAAGCTCACGGAATTTGGATACTCACCCTATAGATTTATCTCCAATGAACTAACCTAACTTTGTCTCCAGAAAAGCATGGTCCCAATTAATGATGGATCCCAGATGTCTTGGGGGAGCAGAGGACACACTTGATAAACGGAGCAGAAAACATTGGAAAGGAAATTTCGAGGAGCTGTGGAGAAGATTACTCATGTCGTGATAACCAGGGGTATTTGGTGAGATGCTCAGGGGAGGGACAGGGAATCCTGGCTTGGGAATTTTAGGGAAAGTTCTGCTGGGTCTGCTTCAGCCTGAGTCTTTTTTTTTTTTTTTTTTTTTTTTTTTTTTTTAATTTTTTTTTTAACGTTTATTTATTTTTGAGACAGAGAGAGACAGAGCATGAACGGGGGAGGGTCAGAGAGAGGGAGACACAGAGTCTGAAACAGGCTCCAGGCTCTGAGCTGTCAGCACAGAGCCCGACGCGGGGCTTGAACTCACGGACCGCGAGATCATGACCTGAGCCGAAGTCGGCAGCTTAACCGACTGAGCCACCCAGGCGCTCCGAGCCTGAGTCTTAAAAGCCAACTATCACACAGTCCTATACTTCATTCTCCCTGGCCAGCAAAGATAAACGAGACACCTTCTTCATTGCAACCTGCAGTAAAAGGGCTCAGATGATGGGTTGTAGTGTATTATCCTTTTAATATATTACTTGGTTCAATTTGTTAATATTTTCTTAAAGAATTTGATATGTATTTCGTGGATGTATTGGCCTGTATTTTTCTTTTCTAGTGACATTTGTCACATTTTGATATCTGATCTATCAAAGAGTTTGTGTAAGATTACTGCTATTTCTTCCTTATATGTTTGATAAATTACCCAGTCAAATCATCTGTGCCTGGAGCTTCCTCTGTGGAAAAATGTTAATAAAAAAATTCAATTTCTTAAACCTACATCTGGCTATTCAAATTTCCTCTTTCATCCTGTTCCAGTTTTGCTAAGTTTTATTTTTCGAGGAATGTGTCCATTTCATCTTAATTGCCAAGGTATTTCCACATTCATTTTCTCTCTTCTGCAGATTAGTTTCTACCAATCTTTGAAGTTCACTGACTGAGTCTTTTGTCATTTCCATTTCGCTGATAAACATTTTCATTTTAGGTATAATAATTTTGAGTTTCAGAACTACCACTTGGATCTTTATATTTTCTATTCCTCTGCGGAGAATTGCTGTCTCTTAATTCATTAAGACCTTGCCATTCATTGAATCTAGTTGTCAAAGCTGATTGAAAATCGTTGTCTGCTAATTTTGATGCCTGGCTCCTATCAGAGTGTTCTCCATTGCTCTCTTGAGACTGTGTCACACTTTCTAGTTTTTCTTCCTTCCTTCCTTCCTTCCTTCCTTCCTTCCTTCCTTCTTTCTTTCTTCTTTCTTTCTTTCTTTCTTTCTTTCTTTCTTTCTTTCTTTCTTGCTATATTTATTTTGGGGGAGAGTGTAAGCAGGGGAGTGGCAGACAGAGGGGGACAGAGGATCTGAAGCGGGCTCTGTGCTGACAGACTGACAGCAGTGAGTCCGATGTGGGGCTTGAACACACAAACTGCGAGATCATGACCTGAGCTGAAGTTGGACTCAGCTGAACCCACTGAGCCACCCAGGCGCCCCTTACTTTCTAGTTTCTTTAGATGCCAGATGATTTTAGTTTGTGCCCTGATCATTGTGAATGCTCTGTGGTAGAGACTTTAGGTTCGGCCATCTTCCTCCAATGAGCATGCATGATGTTTTGTTTTATCAAAATTAACTTGGTTGGTCGCAGACATCAAACTCTATCCCTTGAACAGCACTTCTCAGTTTCATTCTTTGCTTTGTAACTGGGCTGCGTGTCACCTCTCTGCCCGTGCTTAGTTCAGAGTGGCCAGAAAATTCAATTTTCAGATTCTCTTCTTCCCAGGACCCCCTTCCACACTTCCCTCACTGGTGAGCTTAAACCCTGTCCTCTGTTTCTTCAGAACCAGAAAGACAGACGTCAGGTATCTCAGCAGTCCCTGTGCAGCTTTGCCTGTGCCCTGATCTCAGGCTAAAACCTGAGCTCGTTAAAACCTCATTAAAACCACAGCTTATCCATTGCCTTTCTGCTCTTCCAAATGCCAAGCTGTCTTTATTCTTTTATAGTACCTTTGGGCTGCTTTTTTTCCCCTCTCCTTTCTTCCCTCCTCCTCTTCTCTTTGCATTTTGCCCAGTGGTGTACAGATGTCACCCGCAGATGGGCTTTCCTGGCAGGAACCTAGCTGGCTGTATCAAAAGGCGGCTCTGAGTCTGAGTCCTGGGGAGAGGATGGACACAAGCCAACCAGCAAACAGAACGGAACAAGGAACAAGGCGTCTGCTCTGTGGCTTTCTTTGTTGACACTAGGTCTCAAGGTACCACTTCAGTCGTTCATACATGACAAAGGAAGACCTCTCGGGCCAAAGGCACCTCACTGCATATCCACCCGGAAACCATGGGCCATGTGGGCATCAAGGACTCCAAGCGATGCAGGCCACACTGGTACCTTGCAGACTTCCTTCACAGAGGACAGGACATGCGTGGATGCCAAAGGGACGCACGAAGGACTGATTCACAAGTGCACGTGTTATGCCCAGAATTCGTGATCCCCAAAGACCACCAGGGAGCCGAGTCCGATGCAAAAGCAAAGAGCCTTTATTCGAGCTAGCTCGAGCTCAATCCCCTACCTGCACCGACACAGCGGTGAGATGTCGGGGAGAGAGAGCGAGTTTCAAAAGCACAAAGGTTTTATTGGGGTCTAGGGGCAGTTGGTGAGGTAATGGCTGTGGCCTCAGCCGATTGGCTGGGGAAGGGTCCGAGTCCTGTTACGCAGGTCTCCGGGTGGGCGTGTTTTGATCGGGAAGTTTGAACGGGTGAGCGGGAGGTTACACAAGGGGAGGAGGCGTGGTCTGAGGTTTCTGCGATTTTCCCGGAAAAGGGGCCATGTCGGGGACATAGTCACTCAAGGTGGAGGACACAGAACAAGATGGAGTCGGCCAGCATAGGTCTGCTCTTTCACACGAAGCCCCCTTTGTAGGGGTCCTAGAACTGCCTTGGCATGATCTTATGATGCAGCAAGGAGCTCAGGCTCTAATAGCGAGAGAGAGGAGAGACCATTGATTGTGGTCATGGTGACCACATTTTGTGCGGGAATAAAGAAATTGAATTTATGTGTCATGGCTGTGAGCAGAGTCACCAGCACGGCATGTGCCAAATAAAGAGACGGAGCTCCCCCTCTTCTCAGGCTCCCAGGCAAGGCAGGCTCTGAGAAAGCCTGGCCATGTCCATACACTCCATCGGGCCTTCATCGTGGTGATTCCAGAATCAGCCAGTCTTGTGACAGCTAGGGAAATAGCCCATAAAAGGCATATAGCCCATTTTATTCCCTGCAGGTTAAGAGTACACGCAATCTGAAAGGCGACTGGAAGTGGGGGGTGGGAATGAAGGAGCTAACCCTACAACGTGCATTAAATGCCTATTCCAGGGCAGCTGAAATGAGCCTGTAATTTACAAAGCAACTTGGATAATGTTTGTCTTTTTCCGAGTTTCGCCGGCACTGCCTCAGGGAATTAGTGTTTGTCTTTAGGAGTGTGAGTGTGTGTGTATTTATTTTTTTTCAAAAGTGAGTGGAGGTACCGATGGTGGCTCCTTGAAGAAAAAGGTATATTGGGGAGAAGAGACAAGCCGGGGACCTGAGAGAAAGGTTGAGCTCTGCATAGCTTTCCCTCAGACTGTGTGGACATAAAGGGTCACATGTCTCCTGCCCCAACTGTGCTCTGCTTCTCTGCGGATTTCCCCCCGCCGCGCGGTATAGACGTCCGTGTGCGGTGTGGCAGGCAGGGTTCAGGTGCAGGAGCAGAGCCTGGAGGAGACAGCATGAGGAGTACTGGAAGTGGACACAATTGTGGGCCCCGCCAGGCAAGTGTGAACGGACAGGTGAGGAAGGACGGCTGAAAGTCTGGACACCGTGGCCGGCCATCCATCAACATTCCCCTGCTTCAGGGATTGCTTGCTCTTCTTTTATACCCTATAAAAGACTTCCCACAGACTGAATGAGGCCAGTCCTTATCTGGGCAGATTCTCCACTTACCACCGAGGAAATATTGGAAATGAAATCCTTTTCCTTTGGTGTCTGACCGCCAGGCTTTCCCATCTCTAATGAGTTACCGTATTCTCTCTCCTTCCCCTGCGGAGGGAAAAGTTCCACGGGTTGTTTCTCTTGCCAACTTTTTTTTTTTTTTTAATTTTAACGTTTATTTATTTTTGAGACAGAGAGAGACAGAGGATGAACAGGGGAGGGGCAGAGAGAGGGGGAGACACAGAATCTGAAGCAGGCTCCAGGCTCTGAGAGGTCAGCACAGAGCCCGACGCGGGGCTCGAACTCATGGACCGTGAGATCATGACCTGAGCCGAAGTCGGATGCCTAATCGACCGAGCCACCCAGGCGCCCCATCTCTTGCCAACTTTCTGACCATCACTTCCCAACCTGTCTCTATGTTCAAAGCCTCTCCCTTCTCGTAGAACTGTGGTCCCCAGCTGGGTGTCTATCCTGCGACTCACCCATCACTAGTAATGAGCCTCAGTGGTGGCAGAATGTCCAGCCTGGTTTATTAGACACTTAGACCGATGTCAGTAGCTGAGGCACATAAGACACTATAAGAAACACAACAAAATGGGGCGCCTGGGTGGCTCACTCGGTTAAGTATCTGACTTAGGCTCAGGTCATGATCTCATGGTTCGTGAGTTCAAGCCCCACATTGGGCTCTGTGCTGACAGCTCAGAGCCTGGATCTTGCTTCAGATTCTGTGTTTCCTTCTCTCTCTGACTCTCCCCAATCACACTCTGTCTCTGTCTCTCAAAAATAAATATTGAAAAAAAATTTTTTTTAATTAAAAAAAAAAAGCACAACAAAGAAAAAGCTTGCCATCAACTTTCCTTGACACTGTAAACTGACTTCAGCTAGGTTTTATCTTCCTTGGAGAAAACCATAGAAAGGTCGGGAAGATCCTGCACTTTTTCTGTGAGCTCCTCCTGCCTCTGCTGGGGTCACCGGGTGTGTATCAGTCAATTTCATGCCCCCCTTGTACCAGCATCCTGGCGGTCCTTCAGGAGCTCAGTGTGTGTTCAGCACCAGTGCTCTGTGTGGGATAGAACCCATTCCATCATGGTAGATTTTTCCTTTTCTTCTTTTGGCATACTGCTGATGATATTTGCTAATATTTTGTTAAGAATTTCTGTTTATTTGTTCATGAGGGGTATCTTTCTTTAATTTTCTTTCCTTGCAATGTTCTTAATGATTTGAGAATCAGAGTAATACTGACCTTATGAAATAGAAGGAAAGTACTCCCCCTTCTGTTTTCTAAAAGGGCTTGTGTAATGATCGGCATTTCTTTGTAAATTTTTGCCGGAATTCATCACTGAATACACCCGGTCTGCAGTTTTCTTTGTGGGAAAGTTTCCAATTATGAATTCTAGCTTGCTAATTGTCACAGGGCTATTCTATTTTTTTTAAAATTATTTTGAGTCTGTTTTTGCAATATATGCCTTTCATGGATTTTCCCCCCCATTTTATTTTAGTCGTAAAATTCATTGCCCAACATTTGTCCATAATATTTATAACCTTGCTATCCTTTTAATGTCTGTAAAATCTAAAATGATGTCTGTCCATCATCTTTTGATCTTTTTTTTAAAATTATTTATCATTTCATTGTTTTCTATCCTTAGTGTAATTATTCCTTACATTTTTGTTTCACTTGCCCTACTTTTTCCATTTTTTTAAAAGATGGAAGCTTAAACTATAAGTTGTATATCTTCCTTATCTTCAAATAGAGGCAGTTAAAGTTGTCCCCTAAATATTGCCTTACTTGCAGCCCACAAATTTTGACATGCTGTGTTTTCACTTATAATTGCTATTTTCTTGGGGTGCCTGGGTGGCTCAGTGGGTTAGGTGTCTGACTTCAGCTCAGGTCATGATCTCCTGGCTCGTGAGTTCAAGCCCTGCATCGGGCTCTGTGTTGACAGCTCAGAGCCTGGAGTCTGCTTCGGATTCTGTGTCTTCCTCGCTCTCTGCTCCTCCCTGACTTGCACTCTGTCTCTCTCTCAAAAATAAATAAACATTAAAAAAATTTATAATTGCTATTTTTCTAATTTATCTTGTGTTTTCCTCTTTGATCCATTAGTTATTTGGGGGATTTTTCATATATTTCAATTATTGATATTTTATTTAATCATGTTGTGATCATAAAACATACTCTATGTGCCTTCATTTCTGTTAACTTCATTCGGTCTTGTTTTATGGTTTGACATGTGGTCCATCTTGGTGAATGTTCTACTGGAAAGTGAATGTATTTTGCTGTTGGGTGAAGTGTTCTTTTTTTTTTCAATATATGAAATTTATTGTCAAATTGGTTTCCATACAACACCCAGTGCTCATCCCAAAAGGTGCCCTCCTCAATAGGGTGAAGTGTTCTCTATATGTCAATTAGGTTAAGTTGATTGGGAGTGTCATTCAGATCTGTATCCTTACCGATGTTTTTTTTTCTACTTATTCTGTCAATTACTTAGAGAGTATTGAAGTATCCAACTAAAATTTATATTTATATGTTATGTATATTTATATAAATAGAAATGTTTTACTTACAAATCAAATGTATAACTGTTTAACTTATATTTAATTTATAATAATTGAATATATTGTATGTATAAATAAAAATATATAATATAAATCATATAATATATACATATATATTTATAACTTGTTGATTTATTTATTTTTTCTCCTTTCAGTTTGCCAGTTCTTGTTTCACATGTCCTGGAGCTACATTATTAGAGTATCTGTTTATATTTATGATGGTAACCTTTCATCACTATGCAATATCTCTCTGTGTCTCTGGAAATTCTTGCTTTCTTATCTTTTCTTATTTTTTTCCTTGTCTATTACTTCTGATATTAATAGAAATTTGTCAGCTTTTTGTGTTAAGTGTTTACATGATGTACACTTTTGTATGTTTTTACTCTTAACCACTTCATGTCTCTGTATTTAAAGCCCATCTCTTCTAGAGAGAATGTAGTTGGGTCTTGCTTTTTAAACCAGTTCAAAGGTTTCTGGAATTTCATCGAAATCTTTAGTTCATTTATATTTGCTTATGTGTTTATGTAATTTTATATGAATTTAATTATACATTTAACTGCATGATATGGTCTGCCATATGGTCTATTTCTTTTTTTTTAATTTTTTAATGTTTATTTTTAAGAGAGAGAGAGAGAGTGTAAGCAGAGAGGGGCAGAGAAAGAGGTTGATGCATAATCTGAAGCAGGCTCCAGGCTCTGAGCTGTCAACACAGAGCCCGATGCGGGGCTCGAACCCACAAACTGTGAGATCATGAGCTGAGCCGAAGTTGGACACTTAACCTGCTGAGCCATCCAGGCGCCCCCCATTTTGCTATTTCTTTTCTATTTGTCTCACTTATTTTCTGTGTATCTGTCTCTCCTTTACTGTCCTGTGTGTGTGTGTGTGTGTGTGAAGCAAATTATTTTTATTTATTGGTTTTTTAGCTATATTTCTTTGCATTGTTTTTGGAGGTTTCTCTAGAGACTAAATGAGCTTTTTAAACTTACTGAAATATTTTAAAAGTTAATACTGAATTACTTCTGTTAAAATATAAGAATTTTGCAATGGCATTGTATATTAAATCTGTCCAAAAATAGAGTATTATAAACTTCACTTTAAACATTTAGAAAATAAAAGAAAAAATAGAAAACATGTGTTCTTTTAAATTTATTCTATATATTTTCCATTTCTGGTGCTCTTGATTCCTTCTGTTTATCTAAATTAACTTCTGGTATCATTTATCATTTCTATTCAGACTGGAGGATTTTTTTTTTTTTCTGGTAGTCGGCCAGCAATAAATTCTCTGTTTTTATTTACCTGAAAATGTCTTTATTTTGCCTTCATTTTTGATGGATAGTTTTACTTCATGTAAACTTATTGCTCAACAATTTTCTTCTTTATAACTTTGAACAGACATTCCAAAGTTGTTTTTGGCCTCCATAATTTTTGTTTTTGTTTTGTTTTGTTTTGTTTTTACTTATGTTTTTGTCTTTTATTTTTTATTTTTTTATTTCTAAATTCTTATTTATCTTTATTTAGAGAGACTAAGTTAGTCATATAATTTAATGCAGTCAACTAAAATGGTTTTTATTTTCATCTCTTGCCTTCTTGCTTGCTGGCTTTTAAACTGACTTTTTTTTTTTTAAATATATGAAATTTATTGTCAAATTGGTTTCCATACAACACCCAGTGCTCAACCCAAAAGATGCCCTCTTCAATACCCATCACCCACCCTCCCCTCCCTCCCACCCCCCATCAACCCTCAGTTTGTTCTCAGTTTTTAAGAATCTTTTATACTTTGGCTTTCTCCCACTCTAACCTCTCCCTTTTTTTTTTCCTTCCCCTCCCCCATGGGTTCTTGTTAATTTTCTCAGGTTCCACATAAGAGTGAAAACATATGGTATCTGTCTTTCTCTGTATGACTTATTTCACTTAGCATCACACTCTCCAGTTCCATCCACGTTGCTACAAAAGGCCATATTTCATTCTTTCTCATTGCCACATAGTACTCCATTGTGTATATGAACCACAATTTCTTATCCATTCGTCAGCTGATGGACATTTAGGCTCTTTCCATAATTTGGCTATTGTTGAGAGTGCTGCTATAAACATTGGGGTACAAGTGCCCCGATGCATCAGCACTCCTGTATCCCTTGGGTAAATTCCTAGCAGTGCTATTGCTGGGTCATAGGGTAGATCTATTTTTAATTTTTTGAGGAACCTCCACAATGTTTTCCAGAATGGCTGCACCAATTTGCATCCCCACCAACAGTGCAAGAGGGTTCCCGTTTCTCCACATTCTCTCCAGCATCTATAGTCTCCTGATTTGTTCATTTTGGCCACTCTGACTGGCGTGAGGTGATATCTGAGTGTGGTTTTGATTTGTATTTCCCTGATGAGGAACGACGTTGAGCATCTTTTCATGTGCCTGTTGGCCATCTGGATGTCTTCTTTAGAGAAGTGTCTATTCATGTTTTCTGCCCATTTCTTCACTGGGTTATTTGTTTTTCGGGTGTGGAGTTTGGTGAGCTCTTTATAGATTTTGGATACTAGCCCTTTGTCCGATATGTCATTTGCAAATATCTTTTCCCATTCCGTTGGTTGCCTTTTAGTTTTCTTGGTTGTTTCCTTTGCTGTGCAGAAGCTTTTTATCTTCATAAGGTCCCAGTAGTTCATTTTTGCTTTTAATTCCCTTGCCTTTGGGGATGTGTCAAGTAAGAAATTGCTACGGCTGAGGTTGAAGAGGTCTTTTCCTGCTTTCTCCTCTAGGGTTTTGATGGTTTCCTGTCTCACATTCAGGTCCTTTATCCATTTTGAGTTTATTTTTGTGAATGGTGTGAGAAAGTGGTCTAGTTTCAATCTTCTGCATGTTGCTGTCCAGTTATCCCAGCACCATTTGTTAAAGAGACTGTCTTTTTTCCATTGGATGTTCTTTCCTGCTTTGTCAAAGATGAGTTGGCTATACGTTTGTGGGTCTAGTTCTGGAGTCTGTATTCTATTCCATTGGTCTATGTGTCTGTTTTTGTGCCAATACCATGCTGTCTTGATGATTACAGCTTTGTAGTAGAGGCTAAAGTCTGGGATTGTGATGCCTCCTGCTTTAGTCTTCTTCAAAATTACTTTGGCTATTCGGGGCCTTTTGTGGTTCCATATGAATTTTAGGATTACTTGTTCTAGTTTCGAGAAGAATGCTGGTGCAATTTTGATTGGGATTGCACTGAATGTGTAGATAGCTTTGGGTAGTATTGACATTTTGACAATATTTATTCTTCCAATCCATGAGCACAGAATGTTTTTCCATTTCTTTATATCTTCTTCAATTTCCTTCATAAGCTTTCTATAGTTTTCAGCATACAGATCTTTTACATCTTTGGTTAGATTTATCCCTAGGTATTTTATGCTTCTTGGTGCAATTGTGCATGGGATCAGTTTCTTTATCTTTCTGTTGCTTCATTATTAGTGTATAAGAATGCAACTGATTTCTGTGTGTTGATTTTGTATCCTGCGACTTTGCTAAATTCATGTATCAGTTCTAGGAGACTTTTGGTGGAGTCTGTCGGGTTTTCCATGTATACTATCATGTCATCTGCAAAAAGTGAAAGCTTGACTTCATCTTTGCCAATTTTGATGCCTTTGATTTCCTTTAGTTGTCTGATTGCTGATGCTAGAACTTCCAACACAATGTTAAACAACAGCGGTGAGAGTGGACATCCCTGTCCTGTTCCTGATCTTAGGGAGAAAGCTCTCAGTTTTTCCCCATTGAGGATGATGTTAGCTGTGGGCTTTTCATAAATGGCTTTTATGATGTTTAACTATGTTCCTTCTATCCCGACTTTCTGAAGGGTTTTTATTAAGAAAGGGTGCTGAATTTTGTCAAATGCCTTTTCTGCATCGATTGAGAGGATCATATGGTTCTTATCTTTTCTCTTATTAATGTGATGTATCACGTTGATTGATTTGCGAATGTTGAACCAGCTCTGCATCTCAGGAATGAATCCCACTTGATCATGGTGAATAATTCTTTTTATATGCTGTTGAATTCAATTTGCTAGTATGTTATTGAGAATTTTTGCATCCATATTCATCAGGGATATTGGCCTGTAGTTCTCTTTTTTTTACTGGGTCTCTGTCTGGTTCAGGAATCAAAGTAATACTGGCTTCATAGAATGAGTCTGGAAGTTTTCCTTCCCTTTCAATTTTTTGGAATAGCTTGAGAAGGATAGGTATTATCTCTGCTTTAAACGTCTGGTAGAACTCCCCTGGGAAGCCATCTGGTCCTGGACTCTTATTTGTTGGGAGATTTTTGATGACTGATTCAATTTCTTCGCTGGTTATGGGTCTGTTCAAGCTTTCTATTTCCTCCTGATTGAGTTTTGGAAGGGTGTGGGTGTTTAGGAATTTGTCCATTTCTTCCAGGTTATCCAGTTTGTTGGCATATAGTTTTTAATAGTATTCCCTGATAATTGCTTGTATCTCGGAGGGATTGGTTGTAATAACTCCATTTTCATTCATGATATTATCTATTTGGGTCATCTCCCTTTTCTTTTTGAGAAGCTTGGCTAGAGGTTTATCAATTTTGTTTATTTTTTCAAAAAACCAACTCTTGGTTTCGTTGATCTGCTCTACAGTTGTTTTAGATTCTATATTGTTTCTTTCTGCTCTGATCTTTATTATTTCTCTTCTTCTGCTGGGTTTAGGCTGTCTTTGCTGTTCTGCTTCTATTTCCTTTAGGTGTGCTGTTAGATTTTGTATTTGGGATTTTTCTTGTTTCTTGAGATAGGCCTGGATTGCAATGTATTTTCCTCTCAGGACTGCCTTCGCTGCATCCCAAAGCATTTGGATTGTTGTATTTTCATTTTCGTTTGTTTCCATATATTTTTTTAATTTCTTCTCTAATTGCCTGGTTGACCCATTCATTCTTTAGTAGGATGTTCTTTAACCTCCATGCTTTTGGAGGTTTTCCAGACTTTTTCCTGTGGTTGATTTCAAGCTTCATAGCATTGTGGTCTGAAGGTATGCATGGTATGATTTCAATTTTTGTATACTTATCAAGGGCTGTTTTGTGACCCAGTATGTCATCTATATTGGAGAATGTTCCACGTGCACTCGAGAAGACAGTATATTCTGTTGCTTTGGGATGCAGAGTTCTAAATATATCTGTCAAGTCCATCTGGACCAATGTATCATTCAGGGCCCTTGTTTCTTTATTGACCGTGTGTCTAGATGATCTATCCATTTCTGTAAGTGGGGTGTTAAAGTCCCCTGCAATTACCACATTCTTGTCAATAAGGTTGCTTATGTTTGTGAGTAATTGTTTTATATATTTGGGGGCTCCTGTATTCGGCGCATAGACATTTATAATTGTTAGCTCTTCCTGATGGATAGACCCTGTAATTATTATATAATGCCCTTCTTCATCTCTTGTTACAGCCTTTCATTTTAAGTCTGGTTTGTCTGATATAAGTATGGCTATTCCAGCTTTCTTTTGACTTCCAGTAGCATGATAAATAGTTTTCCATCCCCTCACTCTCAATCTGAAGGTGTCCTCAGGTCTAAAATGAGTCTCTTGTAGACAGCAAGTAGCTAGGTCTTGTTTTTTATCCATTCTGATACCCTATGTCTTTTGGTTGGCGCATTTAGTCCATTTACATTCAGTGTTATTATAGAAAGATATGGGTTTAGAGTCATTGTGATGTCTGTAGGATTCATGCTTGTAGTGATGTCTCTGGTACTTTGTCTCACAGGATCCCCCTTAGGATCTCTCGTAGGGCTGGTTTAGTGGTGATGAATTTCTTCAGTTTTTGTTTGTTTGGGAAGATCTTTATCTCTCCTTCTATTCTAAATGACAGACTTGCTGGACAAAGGATTCTCGGCTGCATAGTTTTTCCGTTCATCACATTGAAGATTTCCTGCCATTCCTTTCTGGCCTGCCAAGTTTCAGTAGAGAGATCGGTCACGAGTCTTATAGGTCTCCCTTTATTATGGTAGAGCACGTTTATCTCTAGCTGCTTTCAGAATTTTCTCTTTATCCTTGTATTTTGCCAGTTTCACTATGATATGTCGTGCAGAAGATTGATTCAAGTTACGTCTGAAGGGAGTTCTCTGTGCCTCTTGGATTTGAATGCCTTTTTCCTTCCCCAGATCAGGGAAATTCTCAGCTATGATTTCTTCAAGTACACCTTCAGCACCTTTCCCTCTCTCTTCCTCCTCTGGAAAACCAATTATGCGTATATTATTTCTCTTTAGTGCATCACTTAGTTCTCTAATTTTCCCCTCATACTCCTGGATTTTTTTTTAATCTCTCTTCTTCTCAGCTTCTTCTTTTTCCATAATTTTATCTTCTGGTTCACCTATTCTCTCCTCTGCCTCTTCAATCCGAGCTGTGGTCATCTCCATTTTATTTTGCAGCTCATTTATAGCATTTTTTAGCTCCTCCTGCTGTTCATTAGTCCTTTGATCTCTGTAGCAATATTCTCTGCTGTCCTTTATACTGTTTTCAAGCCCAGCGATTAATTTTATGACTATTATTCTAAATTCACTTTCTGTTATATTGTTTGAATAGTTTTTGATCAGTTCGTTAGCTGTTGTTATTTCCTGGACATTTTTCTGAGGGGAATTCTTCTCTTTCATCATTTTGGATAGTCCCTGGAGTGGTGCAGAATGTGGGGCACTTCCCCTGTGCTGTGTTGAATAAGTTGCGTTGGTGGGAGGGGCCCCATTCAGACCTGATGTCTACTTCCAGCCCACCGCTGGGGCCACAGTCAGACTGGTGTGTGCCTTCTCTTCCCCTCTCCTAGGGGCGGGATTCACTGTGGGGTGGCGTGGCCCATCTGGGCTACTTGCACACTGCCAGGCTTGTGGTGCTGGGGATCTGGCGTATTAGCTGGGGTGGGTAGGCAAGGTGCACGGGGGCGGGAAGGGTAGGTTCAGCTTGCTTATCCTTCTGAGATCTGCTTCGGGAGGGGCCCTGTGGCACCAGGAGGGAGTCAGACCTGCCAGAGATACGGATCCGCAGAAGCACAGAGTTGGGTGTTTGCGGGGTACAAGCAAGTTCCCTGGCAGGAACTGGTTCCTTTTGGGATTTTGGCTGGGGGATGGGTGAGGGAGATGGCGGTGGCGAGCGCCTTTGTTCCCCGCCAAGCTGAGCTCTGTTGTCTGGGACTCTACAACTCTCCCTCCCGTTGTCCTCCAGCCCTCCCGTTCTCCGAGCAGAGCTGTTAGCTTATAACCTTCCAGATGTCAAGTCCCGCTTGCTGTCGGAACACACTCCGTCCAGCCTCTCCGCTTTGCCAGTCAGACTCGGGGGTTCTGCTTGGCCGGTGGGCCGCCCCTCCAACCCGGCTCCCTCCCGCCAGTCCGTGTAGCACACACCGCCTCGCGCCCCTTCCTCCCCTGTTCTGTGGGCCTCTCATCCGTGCTTGGCTCCAGAGACTCTGTTCTGCTAGTCTTCTGGTGGTTTTCTGGGTTATTTAGGCAGGTGTAGGTGGAATCTAAGTGATCAGCAGGACGTGTGGTAAGCCCAGCGTCCTCCTATACCGCCATCTTCCCAGCTCTGTCTGGATTCCTTTTTTAAAAAATAGTTTTTGTGTGATCCTGAGTCTTTGACAAAAGTATTTAAGCGCGACTTCAAAAGGCTCGAGGCTCGGATGGAGACAATCACCAGCGCGGGGCACGGTTGACAGTGTCTCAGGAAGTGAGCTAGTCCAGGGCGGGGCCGGTCCCCGGTGGGGACGCGAGGATCCGGAGGCGGTTCTGAGCTGGGCTGGGCAGAGGCGGAGGGCAGAGCGTTGACTCTTCCTTCTTTGCGCTTTACTGTCTTTTGAGTCACAGTTTGGTGTTGCAAGGACCCGAGAAAGAGCAGGGCTGGGGGTGGGTGCGGGGGGAGGGGGGGGCGGGGAACCGGGAGCAGAGCGCTCCTGCCACTGTCACAGGCTTGGGAGGCAGTTCCTCCTGGCCACGCAGCCGGCAGGGCTCCGGTGGGGTGAAGGCCTCAGAAGACAAGTTTCCCCTCTTCTCTCACCTCTCACCATCAGGCCGGCTCTCTGCACCCCCAGCGCCGCTGGCCAGTGGAGTGAAGAGGCAGACGAGCCGTTTCTAGAGAGATTCTCGGCTTGGACAACAGCACCTGTTGGGTGTGTTGGACTCTAGCATTGGCCTCTATTCCCCTTGAGGCTGGCGGAAAGGGAGCCAGAGCCACGGGGGTGATTCAAACCCACCGTTCCCTGATTCTCCCAGCCATCCCTGGGCTCTACGCGCTTCTCTATGGGGATATATCTACTGCCTTTCTTTCTTGTTTTGTTTTGTTTTTTTTCCTGACTCCAATCTACTCTCTACAAAATAGTTTCAAAACTTAAAAAAAAATTAAACATCAAAAAGCAAACCAAAAAACCCAAGAAGCAGTCCTGGCATTTCCTATCAAATCTCCGTAACGTCCTCTTAGGCCCATGGGGCCTGTAGGCCAGGTCTGACATGGCCCCCTGGCCCCAACTCTGGTACGTTGCCCGGTGGTCTGGGGCTGTCCGCCACTGATGGAGCCACCCCGCTGCTCCTGCCTCAGACCTCCAAGTCTGCTGCCTTGTCCCGGAAACGTTCCTTACCTCTGTCTGGGGCTCCTCACCCTTCGTCTGGGTCGCGGCAAAACCACCACTCCCTTAGAGGCTTTGAGACCGAGCTGGCAGCGTCTCCCCGAGAGGCTCTGTCTCGGTGTCCTGTTAATTTGCTCTCACCCCTCACCAGGTGTGCTGGGTATTTGCTCAGTCTGTGTCCCTAGAGGCGGTGGCCGTCACGCGGGATTTCTCAGCCAGCACTCGGCACGCAGCGTGCACGGTGTGTGTCTGATGAGGGGGCACCCGGACTCTTGGGTCTCCTGTTGACGTTACAACCTATGCATTCTGCCAGGAGGAAGGCTCCACTCCTGTGTTAGCCGAGTGCTTACAAGCGTTGGCAGCCTTGATTTTTATAGACTGAATCTGCAGCGTCTCAGTCAGGCTTGCAAGGGGTCCGGGCGTTTCTTCCCACTCTGGCCCGCTGGGCTGGGGAGAGGGGTGACATCTTCCCATCCCTCTCTGAACGAGCTAGCTCTTCTAGACCATGTCTTCTGGCGGTGCCTTTTCCATACTGAACGCCTCTCTGTCTTCCCTTGACAAGCCAGTTGCTTCTAAAATTTGCTCTCTGTGTCTTCTCCTCTGAATTATTTTAAGGATTCGTTTTGACACCATTAACTTTGGTGGCCCAGTCACATATCACTCATTGATAACTATTTCTGTGACTGTGTGCTTTGTCTATCTTCCCTCCAGTACTACCTTGAGTCGTGCCTGGTACACTAATAAGTATCGGTTGAATGAATTAATCTTTTAAAATGTGGTGGGGAAAATATCCTTATCCCATAAAATGTTCATATTTTGTAATAAGAAATTAATATGGAAGTAACATTCCACAGTTTTGAGTTATTTTGAATGTCCCTTCAATGTACCAGCTCATCTCGATCATGTCGAATCGGCTAACAGCGTTGCTTTGCCATTTCTGTCAAAAAGGACAATGAAAAAGTAGCATTTTGGTTATAGAAATTTGCTTTACAGTCCACCATTATAAGCCGATGGTCAAGTAGTGTGTAGCTAACACAATCTGGTAGACAGGGGGAGTGGGATTCGTGAGAAAGCCCTGTGGTCTGAATCAGGAGACCTGTCCCAGACTGAGTTCTGTGGTGAACCAGCTGTGTGACTTTGGACCAAGAACTTAATTTCTCTGGCACTCTCCTGCCTCATGAAGATGAGGGGGTTATATTAGATTCTGTCTAGTTTTAACATTGGGGGGTTTATTTCTGTATCATATCAGCTGCTTCTGAAGGTGACCCTGTGGTAGTGGAAAAATATCTGGACTGAGATCCAGGACCCTTGAGACCGTGGGGTGACAGTAAGACATAGCGGGACCTTAAGCTTAACCTCAGGGACTTAGAAGTACAGAAGTCCATAATGCACAGATAAGACATGAAGTTAGCCCTTGCTAACCTTAAAATTGAGTTTCTGGGCCTATATAGCTGATGACCAGACCTTAGGCCTTGAGGTTCCACCAGGAGGTAGCGAAGATGAGGCCTCCAAAGATTTCGGGGAGGTGAGCCATGTGCAGAATGGCACATAGTTAATTAAAACAATCTACAAAAGAAAGGCAGCAGGGAAAAAGAGGAATATAGTATTTTAAATTTAATTCTTTACCCTGTGACAGGCCGCGCCCCAATTTCACGATTAAGTGTATGGCATTAGAGTCGTGACTGGCGCAATTCACTCAGACATGACACTTCTCGACCAGGTTTCCTGTAGAGTAAGGGAGTTGGAATAGCCGGTCCTCAACCTCCCTTTCAGCTCTACTGATCTGTGATTTAATTTCGCATCCCTGAAATTCTAGGTAGCAGATGCATTTTGACCTGATCTTACCCTCTTTGGGATGGCGACTTGATACTCTTTGTTGGTGGCAGGCTCAGCGGAGGGTGAAGGGCCACCGCGCTGCAGAGCTAATGGTTGCATGAATGCTATTGGGCAGAGAAGCTCATCTCTCAGCCTAGGGCCTCCTTTATTGGTGATAGTTCGGAGAGAAATCTTTGTGCATCCAGAGTACTTGTCTGTTACTGATAGAACATACTGGCAGATATGATGCCCCATAGGTTCCCAAGCTTGCTTGGCCACCAATCCCCCTTTCGTGCACAACCAAAAGTGTCCTCATATAAAATCTGTCCTTTCCACGAAGGACTGACTCCTGATCTTGCCTCCGTTCCTTCCTTCCTTTGGTGAGATGAAAGACGTTTTTTCTTTGCACAGCCAAGCTTGAGGCATGATTTTTGTAATCATGCTCCCCTAATTTACCAAGACAACATTTCTAGTAACAATTCTATTAATAGGAAGGATTAAGGCCATTTATAATAACCGTAACATGGGGGTAGGGTAGAGTGGGGCCCGGGGGGGCACGCATCCACTGAGCAGGGGGCTCAGCCACTCCAAAGGCACAAGGACTATTAAATGGGAAGGGGGTGGGTCCCCAAATGGGGGTTGGGCAAAGTGGTTACATCCCTAGTTATAGAATTAATGAATCTGATGCCTCTTCTCAAACCCCCCAGGAATGGGAGATGCTCTTGCACCGTAGGTTATAGTTGTTTTGATATTTGAGGAGGAAGGCAGAGGTGCCCAAGGTTCCAGGACGGGCTTAACATCCTGTGTCCCTCATGTGTTGCTTCAGGTGTTTTGTTCTCTCAGCTCCCAAAGTGTTTGTTGAGAAGCAACAAACCGTGGGACAGACATTCTTTGCAAGCGGGGTCAGTGCATTTTCTCGTAAACGTTTAAGAACAAGCTTGGTGCCATTTTGTGTCCAAAGACTGCCCAGTGAAGCGGGGAAAGCCTGAGTTCTCGAGTCAGAAGCCTGGGGGTCACATTTAGGCCTCTGTTTTCACATCTGGGTAACTGCTGCTTGGGGATTTCACCTCTCTGTCCCGACTGGTAAGATGGCGGTGGGCCCATCAGTCTCCTCTACCTGAGAGGGTTTTGTGGGGATCAAATGAGATTATGCATGGGAGAATGCTTTCATAAAATCAAATAGTTACATGGATAAAGGTCATATATTTAAGAATTTAAATTTAAGAATTTAAACTAATATATAAATGGTATGCTCCCAAGTGTTTGTGTGAGTGAATGAACTTACCTTAAGTGGTTTAAATGTTTTGTCCACTTTATAAAGCCCACATCTCTGTTCAGTCAAGATATAACACCCTATTTTTGCTGCCTAAATAAGTTAGCACATCATGATTCTGAGCAAGGCGCAGAGTAGCCCATGCAGGGGAGGGAGCCCACAGGGATGACTGGGGGCTCTCAAAAGCTTCTCATCTTGGGTCTAGGCACCCCACCAGATCTAAAGCAGATGTGTGACAGGCCAAGGAGTCACTCATGGCTGGGGTCTGGCTGAGATGAGGACACCACTTCTATAAGAGACATGTGAATTCCAGAAACCTCAGTCAATTTCTCCATTTGGAGGGACTATTTTAAAAAGTTGTTTTCTAGAAGCAAAAGATTAACGGGTCATCTTGGTGAGGAGCTCTAAAGGATCCCACGGCACCAGTATGACATGAGGTCGCGTGGTGGCTGGATGGGTCAGAAGTCATCTGTGACTCTGTGAGCTTCCCTGAGATTGGGGCAGTCCTGGGGCACATACTTAGGCCCGTCGTAGTAAGAGCAGAATCAATATTCCTTGAACTGAACTGAAAAGGACAACCTTTCGTCCTTCACCTTACAATTGTATTAGAGGAATTTTGTGGTCCTAAAACACCTGTATTTTGGGAGCTGTAATTTAGAACTAAAACTTATCTACCCCTTTGCTGCCACCTTGCTCCCCATCCTTCTAAAAAACAAAGGGGGTGGGGTTCTTAACTTTCTAAGGAAGACATTAACGAGAACATTAGTCTGAATGAAAATAAGATCAATAAATTTCAGGACAATCCTTCAATGTCTCTTAAAAGAGAGACAGAATAGATCCCTATCTCAACTGCATGATTCTGTGGGAATGGACTCCCACAGTTCCTACCGTAGGAAAATCATCCCCCTTGGGGTGGGGAAGTGTGTGGGTGCCCAACAACCTAAACCACAGGCAACGTGAGGGGCCTCAGTAGCAATTCGTAAGCTGGCACCCCACCTGTCCACCCAAGCAGCAGAGATGAGTTGGTTGATCCACAGAGTATGTTAAGAAAGTGTGAATTGGCTGAAGACATTTAAACGTTGGGGCATTCTACACAAAAATATGTGTTTCTGACTTCCCTTGAAAAATCCAGAAGACCAGGAAGCCTGGGGCATGTATGTGCACAGGCCAAAAATGGACCTCTTTGCTGGGTGATGGCTGCCACGGGTAATGGCGGGACCCCTTTCCGTCTCCTGCCTGGCCCCGCAGTGATTTGAACTTGTGACTCTTGCTGGTAGGGTCTTTGATGGAGAAAGGGAGGGGTAAACTAAGGGTAAGTCATTAGAGATGTTGAAAGCTAAGCTTTCATGGTGAACAATCCAAGCAAGAAGCAATAATTACGTATTTCAGGGCAGGAAAACTAAACTTTATAAACTTGACTTTTCTTCGTTGATTTTCCGAGTGTATTCATATTATTAAAGTCCTTTAGAAAATTAGCAGCGTTTACAGATGGGCTGAGGGTGGGAAAAAAAAAAAAAAAAAGACCGAATGTGCTGAGTTGGAGGGGAGGAGGAAAGTTGCCCTTTCACTGTGGCCTTGCAAGGCTCCGCGCTCTTGGTTTGTAACTGTTCCATGGGTCCTTGGAGAGTTTATATATTCTCTATCTGTAGAAGGTTGTGTTCCATAAATAACGGACACATCAAACTTCTGAGCTGCCTTGTTCAAATCTTATTTTTATTGCACTTGGTCTGTAAGTTTCTAAAAGAGCTGTAGGATCAATTCCCACTATGGCTGGGACTTTGGTTTTATCAATTTCTCCTTGCAATCATGTTTCTATATTTTGAAGGGGATATGATTAGGTCCAACTTATTACTATGTCGTTTGGCTCTGTATGCTTATCTCTACCAAAAATGATAAAATTACTGATCAAAAGGGTACATAAATTTCCTCCATCTGGCGATCGTCCCTAACTGACAGGACTTGGCACTAGTTAGCTATTTGTTGCTGATGTACATGCTTTCATTTTACCCTAACGCTATCGTTGTGAGGCCATAGACATATTGGTATTCCCGATTTACTCCAGCATACATGGATCCCGCACCAGAACCTCAAAGTCTGGGCTCTTTCCTAAGCCCATGCTGTCTCAAAAATGGCAAGCCGACATCTGAGGCCAAAACAATCGTGCAAAATCCATTCCCCTCGGAAGCTGTTTTGACGGATCTCTGTGGGGCAAAAACTTGTACTAGCAATTAGCTGTTCCGGCTGTGTCTTGCCAGATTGCACAGCACCTGCCTGCTCTTTCATTTACCTGGACCCCGTTAGCACCTGGGAGCACACAGTGGCCCTCAGCCACACCGTCGTGATGAGGGAGAAAGGAATATGAGCTATGTAGTGGAGATGTTTTCCTGGCTTGTAAACCTTCCTCCTTCTAATTCCTTCCCTGAAATATGCATTCCCTTTGCTGGAGCACATTTCCCAGGTTATTCTCACGAGGGGTCCCATACATCAGCCCTGAGTCTGTTGATTCATGTTTATACCTCTGCCTCGTGAAGCTTTTGGCCCGATCCTGTGTTGGTGTTTCTGTGGAGCCTGCCTGACTCCGGTGCGTTCTCTCTGCCAGACCCCAGCGTGGGGAGGCAGCCTGGTGGCACGGTTAGGCTCCCAAGCCGACTGCTGTCTGCAAGCGTCTTTGTTCTGTCTGTTCTGCAGACAGGCTTTACTTTAGTATATCAACTTACATCAGACGTTTTTTCTTTGTTTTCTGGCATTATTATGTTTTTGTTTTTGTTTTTTCCCCTATTTAAAAAAAATGTTTCCTGGGTTTCTTGTCCCAAGTGCAATGCAGGACAAAAGCTGGTTATTAACTGCTGCGGGCTCAGGGCAGGGCTGAACAATGTGAGGCACAGCCATCTGCAAGGTTCATGAATATCTCACTGCCTTGCATCAGTCTGGGTGCCACGAAGCAGCATAACTCATAACTGAATATTGCTGGTGTGCAGTTCCCTAATGCATCATTAGTGTTTTAGGATGGTCTGGCCCATGGAGCCTACGTTCCATATGTGCTGGCAACCTCAGAGGTCAGGCTCTGGGCAGCCCTTCCGCACCAGGGAGGGGAGAACATGCTGCACAGAGCAGCCCAGCTGAGCTGTCCGCTAGCCAAAGGCACTGGGAGCTCAGGGAGGTTACCTCAGAACTTTCCATAGCTCAATCCACCTCGGTGTTTGCACGAAGCCTTCCTACACGGAGATGGAACAACATTCATGGACGTAAAATGTTTTCAGAAAGGACTTCGCTGCGATTGAATTCGTACCAAAAACATAAAAAGATGAATTCGTTATGAAAACAGCTAGTAGATGAACACTGATTTTATTTAGGAAGATTTTAAGCAGTGATATTTCCACACTTGGAAGTATAGACATTTATGATTTGGCTTGGCTTTAGGCTTGCAAAAAGCCATCACGGTCCCTAAGTTTTGTGTATTTGGTTGAATACTCCATCTTGTAGACAAGTCAGGGCGGGACTGTGTTCTGCCCTGGTCCAGGTACTCTGGACATCACTCCGGGTGATGTCCTTCCCTGGTGACTCTAAGCCTTTTTTTACTCTCACCCTCTCATATTTCCTATTCATCTGCCCTCCATATAACAAAATGGATGCCTGGAGATGATCCACCCCTTGGAATAACTTCAAGACAATATGTCACCTTTCCTGGTGGGACTTGCGTATATGAATTCTCCCTAGCTGAAGATAGAAAAATTTATGCTTTCTTTTCAAAATCATCTCTCCTGTAATCCAAGGGGGAGGAGGCTGATTTCATGTGAGGTGTGAGAGCCTGCTTAGTATTACTGAATCTACTCCAAGTGGGAGACTCATGGCCTTTTCTAGTTATCTTTGAGGCCACGCTTAGGGCCACCAATTATGCCTCCTGGATTATCATTTATTGATGAGTCCAGCCAGACATTTCCAATTATTGGCTACTTGGTTCTGAGCCTAGAGACTTCCCTTGTCAGCCATCATTTTTAGAAGGCTGCAAACATTCTTCACTCTTCTCAGTAAACTTGACCTAGTTTTCCCAATAGGCATTTGACCAACACCGGAGCAAGTGTAACTGATTAGGAAGTGAATGAAAGGGAATGGACCCCTACCTTCTGTCTCTGGAGCTCTAGTTCCCCAATTGCTTCAGACATCCTTTTCATGGGGAGTGGTGGGGACAAAACTCTGGAGCCACCGTGGCTGGAAGGATGGCAGAACCAGCCTTTATTGAGCATCTTCTATACATTACCATGATGCCTTAGATATAGACGTATCTGGCAAGGCTCAACTCGAGGGCAGAAAGGAAAGGGAGTATCTTCTGACCTGGCTGAGGTTGAAATCATCTGAAAAGGTTTAGACCCTGGCCTTCTAAGTCAGAGTCCTAGGGAGTCCAGAAGTCTGTATTTTTAAAAATTAATTTTTTAATGCTTACCTATTTTTGAGAGAGAGAGAGAGAGGGAGGGTCAGGGAGAGACAGAGAGAGGGAGACACAGAATCCGAAGCAGTCTCCAGGCTCTGAGCTATCAGTACAGAGCCCAGCGTGGGGCTGGAACTCACAAGCTGAGAGCTTGTGACCTGAGCTGAAGTTGGATGCCCAACCAACTGAGCCACCCAGGCATCCCCAGAAGTCTGTATTTTTTAAACAAGAGCTGGAGATGATTCTAAGCAGTTTAGGAGCTAAGGAGTTTTAGGAGCCTTTGGGTTAGATGTACCGTCCTTAAACACAGATTCATGACCAATACTTCAGAATCAGCTGGGTGCAGGTAAAAAAAAAAAAGGTATTTCTGGGCCCTAGATCTCTATGATCTGATGGTTTAGTCTTGTAGGCTTCTGAACTCTGTGGCTTTTCAAAGCTCTCTGTCGATTCTGATCATCAGAAAGATCTGGAAGCTGCTGGAACAGAGAGGACGGATGGAGAGTAGAAGCCTGGATGCCCAAAAAGGGGTCGCTGCGGTCAGCAAGAAGAAGTGTGGGGGCAGAGCCACAATACCGGCATAGCAGAGGCTTAGGGGACTGGACCAGACAGGTGTCTGCTCGACTCGGTGGCTTGAGTGAATGTCAGACTGTCTGAGGTCCTCAGCCTGAGACAGTATTAGTAACAAATCTAAGGCAGGAAAGTTAAAGAGAGCTGAGGTGAAAATCATGATTTTGGTTGGGGGCATATTGAATTTGAGATGCCAATGGATTATTAACGTAGAATCCCTCTACGTAGAATCCCTCTGAGTGGTTAAGAAATCCCTCTGTGGTTAGTAAAAGAAAAAATGGATAGAAAAGAATTAGGACTATACGTCTAAAACTGCCTTCATGGTGAGGACATTGAATGTGGACAAGGGTGACATTCATCATTGATGGTGACATGCATCATCCACGAAGCCAACTTGGAAGAGAGAATCTTCAGAAGAAAAAGGGACCATAGGGAAGTAAACTTGGCATTACTTCCCATAAGTAAAAGGGTGACTTTATATCTTGGGTGCATGGGGATCTGCAGAAGAAGTTCTGTCCCTGTTAGATGATGGCTTGTCTTGTCTATGACCTGGGACTTGGGTTACTTATGAGGAAGAGCTCATATAGTTGATCCTCCACTAAGAGCCAGGCTCTTTACATTCCTTCTGTGACACTGAATGAAACTCATGGGCTGTTCTGAACTTCAGTGGTCACCTGTCAGTTAGGTTTGGAGACTGACCTCTTACCCAAGGCAACAATGCCATTAATCAGCCTCCAGCCTGATACCTCCTAAGTAATGGAAACACATCTTTTAAAAATATAACCCAACTATATATAAATAACTTATACAACTCTATACACACACACACACACACACTCCTTACACAACCCAAGAAATAATCTGATTTAAAAATGGTCAGAACAAGGGCGCCTGGGTGGCTCAGTCGGTTAAGCGTCCGACTTCGGCTCAGGTCATGATCTCACAGTTCGTGAGTTCGAGCCCCGCGTCGGACTCCGTGCTGACAGCTCAGAGCCTGGAGCCTGCTTCAGCTTCTGTGTCTCCCTCTCTCTCTGCCCCTCCCCTGCTCATGCTCTGTCTCTCTCTGTCTCAAAAATAAATAAACATTAAGAAAAAAAATAAAAATGGTCAGAACACCTGCACAGACATTTTTCCAAAGAAAACCTACAGATAGCCAACAGACGCATAAAAAGATGCTCAAAAATCACTCATCATCAAAGAAATGCAAATCAAACCCATGATGAGATATCACCTCTCCCCCATGAGGATGGCTAGAATCAAAAAGCCAAGAAATAACAAGTGTTGGTGAGGATGTGGAGAAACGGGAACCCCTATGCCCTGTTGGTGGGACCGTAAATTGATGTGGCCCCGGTGGAAAACAGTGTGGAGGTTCTTCAAAAAAATGAAAAACAATAATACCAAGTGATCCAGTACTGGATATTGACTCAATGAAAATGAAAACAGAAACACTAATTGGAGAATATTATGTTTGCTGTGGCATCATTTACAATAGCCAAGACGTGGATGCAGTCCAAGTGTCCATCCACGGACGGATGGATAAGGAGGACACGGTATAGATATACAACGGAATATTACTCAACCATAAAAACTACAGAGATCTCGCCATTTGTGACAACCAGGTAGGACCTAGAGGGTCTTATGCTAAGTGAAATAAGTCGGACGGAGGAAGACAAATACTGTATGATTTCACTTATATGTGGAATCTAAAAAACAAAACAAACCAAAAGCAGAAACAAATCCATAAAGACGGAGACCAAACTGATGGTAGCCAGAGAGGAGGGGGGAGGGGATGGGCAAAGTGGGTGAAGGGGTGTAGGAGACACAGGCTTCCAGTTATGGAATGAGTAAGTCACGGGAATAAAAGGCACAACATAGAGAATATAGTCAATGGTATTGTAATAGTGTTGTGTGGTGACAGATGGGAGCCACACTTGTAGTGAACACGGCATAACTTGTCATCACCTTGCTGTACACCTGACATTAATGTGACATTGTCTGTGGACTATGTGTCTATTAAAAAATATGTGTCTCATCAGCCAGGAATGAGGTGGGAATTCTTTGTAAGACAGCACAGATGTGCCAGTGAGTGTGAATCCTCACATGGGGAGGGTCCGTCCTCTGTCAGGGAACTGCCTGGAGGGCAGATCACGTGAGGGTCTCTTCTCCCTCTTCTCCTCCATTCTGGAAAACCTAAGCTCACTTCCTCAGCCTTTGGCCAATCCGTCTCCTCTCTCTCCCAAGTGGCACCTGAAGCCCGACCTAGTAGAGGGTGATGGCCACGTACACGGAAAGCCAGGAAGAACCGAGACGGGGCCATGGTGAGGTAGGCGTGAGCAAACTAGAAAGGATGAGAGGCTGCGGGAGGGGGCGAGGCTTGTGGAGGGCTGACCCGGGTGCTTAGAGGTGTTTGAGACCGCACCCCTGTGCCAAGCCCGAGGATATGGGAAATATACTAGGTGGGTTCTTCCCAGTCCAACCCCTCCACGTTTCTCTATACATTTCATTGCTTGCTGTAATTCAACGACTAAATGCCCTTCCAGCATCCATGTGTTTGCTGACATGAGGCTGGGCTCCGACCCCCAAGCCCGACGAGCTCACTGAAATGAAGCTGCCAGGCTGTTCTAGAGCACTTTCTCATAACTAATCCTCGGGCTCTTTCCAGAATTCTTACTCTGGTGTCTCAGCTCTGGTCACCTGGCCTGGGCCTCACCCACGTTGCTAGCGGTCCCTGGCCATGCCACTCTTCCGTGGGCAGATGGAAACACCTAGGCATCTGACAGCCTCCTGGGTGAAGGTAGCCTTTCAGAAGCACTTTCCCAGACCTCAGTGCAGGACAGAGGGCAGGAAAATAGGGGGCCCAGAGCTACCTAAATGACATCTGCAGTTTCCATTCCTCCTGTGGCATCCTTACCTGAGACATTTAGCTTCAGTTCCTTCCTTTGGCAAAAGGTTTCAAACTAACGTTTTGCTGTAGCTCTAAATCTTTGCCTACCGTCCCCCGAGACGATGAGAACTTGTCCTGAGTCCTAAGCTCTGGGGTACATGGGTGCTGCAGCCAGGGTGGAAGGAGGGCGCAGCAGGTGCTTGGCTGGGGGCTGTGGCACTCAAGGGCTGGGGAGCTGTGTCCCCCACCCAGCACCTTCTATCCTCCTGGCTGGTATTACTTACCCTCACTGCCGGAGAGAATGAGAATTAGAAATACAGATGGTGTGGAAATCAATGTTCAACAAAGATTTTGGGGAAAGTGTCCCTGCAATCTACTAAAAAATTTCCCTAAAAGCTACCAATTTCCCTCACCCCGAATGTGATTCTTGACATATTTGATGCATTGCTCTAGAACCGCAGAACAGCTTCATTCTATGGGCACCACTGAGTGCTGGTGACATATGCAGATAGCGGTGGCACTACGTCAGGTGCCTCGACATTCCGTCTGCATTTGCTCCCAGAACGGGCTGTCGAGAGGCTAACCTTGCATTCGTGTAGCTGCTCCATGAAGGGCTGCACAGTCCACCCCTCCCGTAGTCTGGATAATTAACTGCACATGAGGAAGAGCCCTTGTGCAGGAGGCTGATTTTGGAGGTCCAGATAATTGCATGCCAAGGGGATGATGGAAGCTGTTACCGCAGCTCAGGACTGATACCGCCTCTTTGTAACTAAATAGAAAGTAGACCCAATAACATTCCAGCCGGTAGTAATATGGGCGTGAAGAACAAATGGGAACCGAGAAGTTACTAATTGACCGGGAGGGAAAGAGGAGCATCTCTAATGCATTTTATGGCTGGAGCCGTCAACGCTGCCAATCTCCACACTCTGTAAAGAGGGCCACCCCGGCTCCCTCCCAGCCGTGTCTCTCTGAGAGAGGGGACGGGGTGCAAATGTGGATTCCTCCCCAATATGGCAAATGCACCGAGCCAAAGGTAACCGCTCGTTGGGATAGATCTCTCTCTGTTGAGTTAAGATCATGGCTGTGGATTTTGCTTCCCTGGTGCGGACTGACTGCCTTCTCAGCCAGTCTTGGATCTGCATGATTTTCCCCATCGGTTTCACTCAAGCTCCCCTGAGTGTCTGCTCTGGGTTTGGCAGTACTCTTGGTGGTTCCGAGAACATGCTTTTGCCTTAGATAACTGGGGAGGCAGGACCTTTGATCATGATGGGTGAGTTCTGTGGGTCCTTTTTGATTTGGGGGCTCTTTAGAAAATGAAGCACAATCAGAAACCTGGTGTTGAATTGAATCGTTGTCTTTTAAACAGTTTTTTGAATTTATTTATTTTTGAGAGCGACAGAGGCAGCGTGAGCATGGGAGGAGCAGAGATGGAGAGAGCGAGGATCCTAAGCAGGCTCCATGCTGCCGGTGAAGAGCCCGATGCGGGGCTGGAACTCATGAAACCGTGAGGTCATGACCTGAGCTGAGGTCAACAGATGCTTAACCAACTGAGCCACCCAGGTGCCCCGAATTGAATTGTCATCGTAAGGACCAAAAGAATCTGTGAAGACAACACAAGCTGCTTTCCTGAAGTGACCTCAATTTCTCTAAGGGGCTGAGAACATCTCTGCCTGAGACTGATCAGAATCAGAAATGGAGGGCTTTAATCTCTTTGACTTTTAATTCGTGAAGATAAGAAAGCTATTAGTGTTCTTGGGTTCTTGGACATTGACTTGATTAATAGTTAATCAATAGTTAATTAATAAATGAATAGTTAATATTTTAACTTCCCTTTCTCACTGAAAAAGGACAGGAGGCTTATATTTCAATTTGGAACAATTCCACATTAGCATTTTACTTGTCAAGTGTCTTAATATTGCCACCTTATTTCACTGCAGAACCTCACCTAGGTGATGTCAGCCAAAGTACTGGGACATAGTTTGTAGTGGAAAATTATTTAGAGATTGAAATTTTGGTCTTAGGTATAGAGTAATGGAAATTACTTAACGAATAGAGTGTTCTGAGCTACTTCAGAACCTTCTGGGGACAAAATCTAGACTAACCATTGGAGGTCCCATGAAGATGTCCCAAGAAGCAGTGTGGCTGGTGTTGAAGGATGGCCTCATTAATGTGGGTGCACCCACATTAAATACCACAGGTATTTGTAACTTGAAATGATGCTCTAAGCTAATGAAAAATAGCTTATTTTTTTACAAAAAATTCTTCTTCCTCCAAACAATGTAGGCTTCCAAGAACTAACCACTCGTGCACACTGTCCTAAAGCACCTTCATCGCAAGTAATTCATTTAAGCAGGCCAGGGAAATGTAAGGCTGTTATCCCTAACTGTGAGATTAAATGTATTCTTCCTTGTTGAATACTCTGTCTGCCCCTCTTTCCTGCTCCTGCTTGCTCCCTCTCCCTTTCTCAAAACAACAACAACAACAAAACTAACAGATAGAAACTGCTTCTCAGGACCAGGCCCCATGCCTCGGGGACACTGCTAGGAATAGAGGGGGCAGAACAGGTGCCGATGAGAAGAGAGAACCATGTAGAGGCTGGGTGGGCCTCATGGAGAGGTGAGCAGAGCTGGGGGCTTCAGAATGGAAGACACATTTGTGGACACTCCGGGACTGTGGGAGGGGTCTCCAGAGTCGCAGAGCCAGAAGAGCCATCCCCTGACCCAAAAGTTGGGAAACCTAGTGCCACACCCCAAGGAGCCACAGAAAAGGGCTGTACTTAAATACAATATCAAATTCGTATCAGTAAAAAAGAATAAAGAGCAGAATCAGGTCCCTAGAGACAATACAAGTTTACCAGAAAGGCATGGCCGCAACAACACGGGTGAAAGCTATAACCCAGTATTTCAAATAGACGAAAATAAATTAGCAATTAATACAAGACACCAAAGAACAATAGAAGTCAGGATTTGAAAGCTAGTGAAAAAGGAAAATAATCATTTTAGAAAGGATCGCTAAACTAGAAGGACAATATGACAGTTCTGGCAAGGGACAGGGTCACCTTATGGATGGAGCCACATTACAGATGGGGTCACCTTATGCACAGGGTCACCTTACGGAAAGGGTAGGCTGAGAGAGGAAGGCTGCGGCCATACAGTGGGGGAAGGAGGCAGACGCTGTGCTCAGGGGTCCCGGGGGGACCAGACTGAACAGTAAAAGAGGTAAATGCAGCAGCTGGGACCAGAGCAAGGCTGGTAACGAGGACGCTGGGCCCCTATGGCCGAGGGTCTGGCTCACCCTGCCCGGCTCCCTGCCTCATTGGGACAGGGACCAGATGAGGGTGAGGGGAACCTAGAACAGGTGGTGGAGGATAGATGCTGAGTATCATGTCTGGCTTCAAAACCAGCTGCGGCAGCAGGGGCCGGATCTCCTGCGTCTTACTCTTCCCTCATAAGGGAACTAAGTCCTCACAATCTTACAAGAAGCCAGCGGGTCTGAGTGGCCCAAGGATAGACAGTGATGGATACCGCAGTCTCCACGAGTGCCCTCTGCACGCCCACACGCCCGTGCTCATGGGTCAAGGCTGTGCCCCTCCTTCCAGGGAGTAGGCTCCCGCCTCATCAGAGGTGAAACCCGCACAGGGAGTGGCGGTGGCAACAACTTGCTGTTCCAGCATCCAGTTGCCATGCCCTTGCCCGGGACGACGCAGAACCACCCCAGATCTCAAGAGCCCTGAAGGGTTGGGTGACGTTCAGCTGCGGCTGCGTGATGGGGCAGCACGTCCCTCTGCTCAATCCTGCCTTCCTTGCTGACCAGTGTAACTCCCGGGACCACTGCCCCAAACGTCCTTGGTCCAGGCCGTTCATTTCGGAGGCCGTCTCCAGAGAACCCAATCTAAGGTGGCAGGCCACTTTCACAAGGAGCGTCCGCTGGGCCGGGGCTTGGAACGTGGCTGGCTACAGTACGACGATGCCTTCCTGTTGTCAGATACGTGGGGCTGAGAGGGGACAGGGCCTGCTGGCCCGGGGGTTCCCCGCCCAACGGCGGCCTGGCCAGGCCTGCGGACCTCCTCGTTGTCTGCCATTTCCACTCTAGCACATGCCTCCCCGGAGGAAGCGCCTGCTTTCTACAATCCTTTATTTCTATCTTTTATATTTCCTTCTATACCCCCCCCCCAACACACACATACACAGGAAGCTTCTTTTTGAACCCAGGAAATTGCTCTCTTGAAGAGCATTACCGTTCTGGTATAGTTTGACTTTCCACTTTCTTCTCGGGAGGATTTCCTACTTCTCCTCGTTCCTAAATGTGTCATAACTCGCTCTCTGGAAATTCCCTTGAGCTGCCCTGTTTTCAAAGAAAGAGTTCACAACCCGGAATACGCACAATGATTCTTCGTGTTGTTGGGAAATCAGAGTGTGGGCCACAGTTTGTGGTCTGAGTTTACTGCTACAACGACTGGAGGAGCTGATTGCCACAGGGTGGGAAGTACGCTGGCTTTCCCGCCTGAAGAAAAATATGCACCAGTTCTCTAGAAGACACCGAACACCGTCTGATCTCTGTTTTTTTTTTAAAGCTCCATATTCCCTTACCATGATTTTTTTTAACTCCTTGTACACAGTATTGAAAATAGTAATTTTTTCCTACTTCACGCAAAGGAGGCAGAATGAAGACTATTCTTGAAATGGCTTTGCAAGATGTGCTTTATTTTAAGTCAGTCCTGAACCCAGACTACATAGGATCATTTTTTTGGACATGTTCTAGTCCATTTAATGACTCCTCAGAAACTGTATTTTAATACAGAATGAAAACTACATTTGAATCATAAATTTTCATGCTACATTGTTATTTAATGAAGAGGTTGTATTACCAATAATAATAATTTAAGAAAAGGCCTTTTTTTTTATTTCCCCAAGCTCAATATACATATTTCTTCCATAACTATGAACTTAAAAAACCCGTCTCAGATGTAAAAATGTGAATTGGAATATGTGAACTCTTCGATATACCTGAAAAACAGGAAGGAAAATGTCACATACTGGAAAAAACCATTGCCTTAAATCATCGAAATGGGAAAAAGCGTGTTGAGGGATGGGGAAAAAGGTAGAAGGGCGTTCATGACCTCAGTTGGGAAAGAGTTACAGAGTCAGAGATTTCCACACCCAGCTGGGCGCCATTTTCATCCTTCTACTTGGAGCCTGTGTCTGAGGAGGAGCAGAACTCTGAAGCATAACAGCCACCACGGAAGCGAGTCATTTGCTGGGCCTCGACAAAACCGGTGTCCCCATTTTTGTTTTGCTGCTTTTTTTTTTCTTTTTTCCTGAGAAGTCACTGGTGTTTAATGGAAAGATTTGTTTTTTTTTTTGTTTTTTTTACTAGTCTTCAGTTAAGATAAGGCAGTAAGAGTGTCACTAATGTTAACTTTTTGCTTAGAATGAGGCTCGTTCGTCCACTGGTATCTTCATGGGTCTTTGGCTCCCTCTCTTGTTCCCCTCCCCCCCCCCCCCCCCCCCCGCCCCAGAAATCTCTTCAGGAGTTTCAGCCTCCTATTGCTGTTGCGTATTTTCGGGGCGTGCTGAGGCCCATCTGTTCTCCCCACAGCAGCTTCCCCGTTGGCAACAGGGTGAGGCCTACTGAACTAGAGCGTCTCTTCAGGAAGTGTGCGGGCTCCGCACAGAAAACCATGGGCAACTTTCCTTTTCCCTTCTTCTCTCCTGTTTCTCTGAGGGAGGAGACCCATAAATGATTCCTTTGCATCGTCAATCAGAATGCAAGACACTGTTGACTATATCATAAAACAAATAGCCCTGATTTTGGAGAAATGGAATTACAAATAACATTTTCAACAGCGCCTTCATTTACAAGGTAGCTTAGACTGCAGAAGGAAGTCAGCTCCTTTTGACCACCTGTCAGAAGAGAAACCATTTCCATCCAACTAGAAATGCTTAGCTCTTATGAGGATATTGTGCTTTTTTTTAAATTCAAATGTTAATTTGATCTGCAGTCTGTGTCGTAAAGCATCAATTTGTTTTTTCTCTAGTCCATTTGATCATGGTTTCTGGTGAGCGGTACAGGAATATTAATTTGGCATAGAGATCTTCCTCGAGTTCCAGTTCCCCTGTCTCTCGAACTAAAAAAATATCTGTGCACAACTTCAGAATTCGGTCCACATTTGGAAGCTCTTCAAACATGATGGAGTGAGAAATCCCACTGAAGAATTCACGGACAAATTTCCCAATCACAAGGACAACCGAAGCATACAATCCCATGATACTGGGGGGAAAAAAAAGGTAGCTAGAAATTGTATCTACCAGTTAAACACAGTTAATAGAACACGTCTAAAAGAAAAAAATAACAAAATTTCTCTAGAGTTTTTCCCTTTGGTGAAAACATTTACTCTGTTTATTAAAAAGGTAATTCAGGGGCACCTGGGTGGCTCGGTTGGGTAAGCAGCCAACTTCAGCTCAGGTCATGATCTCGCGGTCTGTGAGTTCAAGCCCCGCATAGGGCTCTGTGCTGACAGCTCAGAGCCTGGAGCTTGCTTCCGATTCTGTTTCCATCTCTCTCTCTCTGCCCCTTCCCTGCTTGCTCTCTGGCTCTCTCTCTCTCTCTCAAAAACAATAAACAATAAAAAAACTCTTTTTTTAAAAGGTAATTCATATTCCTTGTGTAAACACACTTTATACATTACAGTGCTGTAAGAAAAATAAAAGTGTCAAAAAAATCTCAACTCTGGAAACAACCAATGCTAGTAGTCTCATGCATGAACTTCAGGGGGTTTTACTGCAAATATTATATAAAGAAACTACATAATATACTTGATAGAAATGCAATTGTACTATATATACTTTTCTGCACCAGCTATTTATGTTAATACTATAATTCTGCATAGACATTGACTTCTTAACAGACTTTCATGTCTTGTAGGGGATGCATGTGTCTTAGAATGTAAGCATCAGAACACGGTGAAATGATAGCATCAGACCATTTTGGACATTGGACCATGTCCAAAATTGCGATGCTTGACTGAGCATCTGCTCAGGTCAGAAGGCAATCTATATGGAAAAGAGATAACCCTACACCAATTTCTAAGTTTAAACATTGAATTACATCAAACGTAACAGGAAGACGTGGAGTCAAGAAACCAGAAATATGACTTCTAGTTCTGTCCTTAATGGTGTTATTCACCCCAGGCATTTTGACTTCTTTGGGACTCTGGTTCTTGAAAGGCCAATGATCTATGAATTTCAACGCTGCAGCTGTTAAGTTCAAGAATTTTAGGAAGGTACAAAGCTTCCCGTCAACTTTATATGACACAGAAGTAGGCTCTTGTGACTGCTAACTGAAATGTGTCCTTACCCATAGCCAGCCAGGAACCCCAGACTGGGCGGGCTGACTTTGTCATTGAAGACCACCAGTTCCAAGGCCTGAGCGTGCTGATTGTATATTCTGTTTCCAGTCAGGTTGAGAACCCACCACTCACTGTTAGATTTAGTTGTATTGTCTCTGGACAAAATGATGGTGATATTCATGAAGTTATTTTCTGCAAGACGAGAGAAATGAAACCAAGTTAGCATAAGCATATTAAGATTCAATGCACGCAAACAATTGTCAGATGGCAGAACTGATTACCACTATCCGTAGCATGTGATGCCAGGATGAGTAGGGCACATGTTAACAGTGTGAGTGGAGAAAGGAAAGTGGGCCGCAGGTGTGCATAACGTTTCTCCTTGTCGCTAAAGAGGACGCTCACTGTTGCTAAGTGAGCATGGCAGCCATATCACAGGGAGAGAGTGAAGACCCACGTGATATATACCTGATTATCACACGTGCTTAATATACGTGAGTATATTTCTTTGCTAATAATTCCAAGCAACTAGTTAGGCATTTAAAAACCCAAATCACTGACTTTTTATTGACTTGACTAATCCAATCATATTACTAGCATTTATTGAGTGTCTTCTGGGAGGAAGGCCCTCTGTTAGGTGATCAGGGGTTACAGAGTTGAATACAGCACAATTCCATATCTCAATGGGAACAGGCCATGTACATGAGCACAACTTATGGGCACGTGGCAACCACTATTAGACCTGTGCTGACAAGGAGAGAACAATTCTAGTTGGTAGGATCCATGAGGGCTTCCCAGATGAGACGACTTCTGAGTTGAATTTTGCTGAGAACATCAGTAAAGTGGAGATGGAGAGGGAGAGGAGGTTATTTCAGGAAGGATTGATGGCATGAAGCTCAGGAAAGTTCTGAAAACCCATGATGTGTGGTTAATGATTGCTTGTGTTGGAGCTTAGGGTGAATATAAAACAGTAAAAGGGCCAACAGAAAGCTTGGAGTTCCCTGTGTAGGCCTTTCTAAGAAAATACCACCACTGCCAATGATAATACGGCCTCCACTGAGAATCATGGTGGTGGACTATAAACTCTGTGAGGGTGGGGGCCGTGGCTACATTATTTCCTGCTAAATTCCTAGATCAAAGGAATCTAGGACAGTGTGTGGCAATGTAAGTCTATTGGATGGATGGATGGATGGATGGATGGATGGATGGATGGAGCGTGAGGCAGGAGACTCATAAAGATAAAGAAACCCCTCCTCAAGAAGAATGTGAACCACTGAAAATGCTCCGGAAGAAAAAGAACCTTGGTTCTGAAGTCTAGAGAGTTCTGAAGGGGGACATCTGGCCCATGTTTGGATCTAGTTTGTCCACGTACTGGTTGTATAACCTTTGCTGAGTAATTCACACACTGGGCCTTGGTTCCCCCTTTGTAAACTGGTAATAACCACCAACGTATGCTAAATAGGCCTTATGGTAAAGATCAGAGAGAACTCAGTAAAGCTAATCAGAGAAGTTGTTGTGTTGGCAGGACCTGAGAACACCAAGACCTGTGGTGTGGGGAAGGGGGACTTCACAGGCTGAACCTCATGAGGAAGAAATGCATAGAGATGTGGGGGCCCACCCACACTTGTCTTCGGAACCTCTATGCTGCCTCTACTTCTTGAGATCTCCATGGGGGCGTCTACCTGTTTGCCTACGCAATCCCCATCTTTCCAGCTAAACATGAGCCATGTAGAACCTCGTCTCCAGTGCCTGGCATACTGCCTGGTGACAATGAGCAACCCATGTTGGCAAAGGAATGAATGTGACTTGGATATATACTGCACTGTCCTTCTACTTTTACCATCCATACACATCTGTTCTGGTCCAGGCAACTGATGAAGTCAAACAATGCTTCATAATTAATGCTTAAGAATTACATATCATCATCTTACTACCATCTCTGTTATTTGGGGTAAATACAGTCCCTAGAGACTACTGTTGATACTTAACGACCCTTGGGCTGAATCACGCACATTTCCTGCTACCTTTTTATTGCTCTTATCGTGGGGCCTTCATATTTAATACTGCATGAGGCCATTTTCTGCCCAAGTTATGGATGTTAATAGAAGCAAGTAAACAGACTAAGGCACTAAATGTGGATTTAAGCCCATCAAGTTCTATATCAATGAAAACAATGAAGAATATGGCTTCTGGTGACTGACTGATTCCTTCTGGCTGTGGAACGCAGCTGGGAGTCTCATGCTTCCTATAAGCTCTGTGTCACAGAGACAGAAAACTGGAAAGAAGCTCGAGAAAGGTTGAAAATGCAAACTGTAGAAGTTGAATAAAAGAAGGTTAAAAAAAAGTTCTGAAACAATTCCTTCTCAGCCTTACCAGACAAAAGTTGCTTTATAGGTTTTGAATTCGAATCACTAGGTGCTTTCACGTAATATGGGTAGATCTTTTCTATAGTCCTGTATGTTAAAAAAAAAAAAAAAGGAGGGGAAGCGTAATTAAGTTTTAGTTGTTTTACCCACATAAAATTGACTTTTTTGTTGCTACTTTGACCTCATATCAAACGATAATGGTGAATCTTTGTATATGTATACAATGTGATGTCATCGCAATTTATGGGTTCCATTATAACTAGAATTCTCTGAAGCCAAAAAAATTTTACCTGTTTCTATTCAAATTCTCAAGTAAACTCTGTACATGAGCAGTTTATGACTTGAAAACTGCTACAGAGATTTTCCATGACTGTGACTGTTTCTGAAGCAAGGGACTGTCTTTCTTGCTAGGATCTAGGTCTGTACTCTCTCTCTCTAGATATATCTATAATCAAGTGGACGGCATGAATCTATCTAGTGACAAGACTGAGGCTTGAGGGGAGAACTCAGGCAGGGAGAACTCTAGTCCAACTAGAGGCCTGGACCTAACCCTCCCTCTGCCAAGGACAAGCTAAGTGACCTGAGCAGGTCACTGTGTCTTTCTAGGCCTGCCTGTTCTCTCATGAAATAATGGGGGAGGAACTGACAGGCTTTGAGGTTCCTTCAACTTTAGTGATTAACAAAGGCTGTCGTAGGGAGCACGTCTGAGGACTGCATCATGGCGGCTTATATTCACTGCATTAAAGTGGGGCCAAGGCAGACTGGAGGTCAGAACTAGGCATTGGCTGGTGGACGTCTGGAATACTTCATTTAGTGGTTTTGCACCAATAGCATTTTTTCCCCCTCCTGCTTAGAATCTAGACATCACAGCTTATATCTGTTTGAAGTGGAGTACTTACATGGCAGGAGAATATATTAAGATGTAGATCCCCCCCCCCAATTTCCTTTTACCCCTTATCTTCCCCTCATCTCCCATCCATTCAATGACCCCAGGCCAGGAGCAATAGTAGAAGAGGGGTATCCCAGGGGCTTAATCTGGCTTTTGGTGATTATGGTCAGATAAGAGCAAAGTTTGCTACCCAGGAACAAGGTCAGTACTCCCAGGGCTAGGTGGACAGAGTACTGGGGGAGGAAAACAGAGCTGCCTTAATGTAACACAATGAGGCCTCCAAGTAGAGATTCACTTGAGTTACTGAAGAAAGTTACATTTCTGGTATACGTGAGTTTGCAGATGCAGATTTTGTACCAGATATATCCATCTATTAAAGCTAATTAACAGGAGCAATCACTTACACCGGTGTTCTTGAACTTTCTGTGTTGTTGCCAGCTATCATTTTAGCTATATGCTCTCGTGTGGTATTTTTAAGAGGAAAAGAAAGCTTATCGGTTGCAATTTCTGCCTTTGCACCCAAACTCATGTTTCTGTGAAGAGAAATAAAAAGGCTCAATGTCAGTGATTACTTGGAAGTCTAGAAGAGACGTTCAAAAATTCACTTGACTCTTCATTTTATTAATCTCACCAAGTCTTCCTTGGATCCACAACTGTCACCCCCAACCTTTTCTGTCCACCTCACCTTTACGTCCAGCTTCTTAGACAACCAAGTTAGTAAAGCCCGGGGAGGCCACAAACACCTTTAAAACAGATGGCAGGTGAGAGGGCAGAGTCTGTTGACTAGAAGAGAAACCGTCTTGATGCTCTGATAATGAGTTTCTGAAACACTTTTTTTTATTGATCTAGTGAGGTTAGTCTCCATGGTGACCAATAGAATCCATGCTTTTAAAAGAATGTTCCATCAAGAGTTGATCTTTAATGTTGTTATTATTTATTATTATTATTATTATTTTGGTAGCTCTTCAACGAAAAGGCTAGAAAGTGAATTTTGGCAGTACAGAATTTCATGTGAGGAATTTGGGATGTTCTAAAGGAGAAAATAAGATGAAAGAAAGAGTTCTTTCAATTCTGAACAGCCCCCTTTCAGATATTTCTTTACTGTTTCTTTGTAAATTCACTTTAGATTGGAGAAGCCTTCTTCTGTACCTATCATAATTCTTTCTTAATTTTATCCTAGAAGCCAGGAACCATGAACCCGATGAACCTATCACTTGACTGCTGGCATAGAATCCTGGATCACAAGACTATGACAAATACAAACAAACAGACACTAAGCCAACCAACTAGTGTATTGTGTTGAGGTTCCCCGATTGCTTCACTAGCACATTGGGCTTCTGAATGCAAGAACTTTTCTTAAGACACGCTCATGAATGGATAAGGAAGATGTGGGGGGGGGGGGTGTGTGTGTGTGGAATATTACTCAGCGGTGAAAAGGAATGAAATCTTGTCATTTGCACAGACACGGATGGAGCTAGAGAGTATTATGTTAAGCAAAATAAGTCTGTCAGAGAAAGAAAAATACCATATGATTTCGCTCATGTGCAGGATTTAAGAAACAAAACAAGTGAGCAAAGGAGAAAAAAAGAGAGGGGCAAACCGGGAAAGGGACTCTTAACCACAGAGAACAAACCGACGGTTACCAGAGGGGAGGTGGGTGGGGGGATGGGTGAAATAGGTGATGGGGATTAAGGAGGGCCCTTGTGAGGTGCACCGGGTGTTGGATGGAAGTGAAGAATCCCTATGCTGTACAGCTGAAACTAATATTACGCTGCGCGTTAACTAACTGAATTTATTTATTTATTTATTTTAAAAAAAAATTTTTTTAACGTTTATTTATTTTTGAGACAGAGAGAGACAGAGCATGAATGGGGGAGGGTCAGAGAGAGAGGGAGACACAGAATCTGAAACAGGCTCCAGGCTCTGAGCTGTCAGCCCAGAGCCCGACGCGGGGCTCGAACTCACGGACCGCGAGATCATGAACTGAGCCAAAGTCTGACGCTTAACCGACTGAGCCACCCAGGCGCCCCAACTAACTGAATTTATTTATTTATTTATTTATTTTTTATTTATTTATTTTTTAAATTTTTTAATATATGAAATTTACTGTCAAATTGGTTTCCATACAACACCCAGTGCTCATCCCAAAAGGTGCCCTCCTCAATACCCATCACCCACCCTGCCCTCCCTCCCACCCCCCATCAACCCTCAGTTTGTTCTCAGTTTTTAACAGTCTCTTATGCTTTGGCTCTCTCCCACTCTAACCTCTTTTTTTTTTTTTTTTTTTTCTTTCCTTCCCCTCCCCCATGGGTTTCTGTTATGTTTCTCAGGATCCACATAAGAGTGAAACCATATGGTATCTGTCTTTCTCTGTATGGCTTATTTCACTTAGCATCACACTCTCCAGTTCCATCCATGTTGCTACAAAAGGCCATATTTCATTTTTTCTCATTGCCACGTAGTATTCCATTGTGTATATAAACCACAATTTCTTTATCCATTCATCAGTTGATGGACATTTAGGCTCTTTCCATAATTTGGCTATTGTTGAGAGTGCCGCTATAAACATTGGGGTACAGGTGCCCCTATGCATCAGTACTCCTGTATCCCTTGGATAAATTCCTAGCAGTGCTATTGCTGGGTCATAGGGTAGGTCTATTTTTAATTTTCTGAGGAACCTCCACCCTGCTTTCCAGAGCGGCTGCACCAATTTGCATTCCCACCAACAGTGCAAGAGGGTTCCTGTTTCTCCACATCCTCTCCAGCATCTATAGTCTCCTGATTTCTTCATTTTGGCCACTCTGACTGGCGTGAGGTGGTATCTGAGTGTGGTTTTGATTTGTATTTCCCTGATAAGGAGCGACGTTGAGCATCTTTTCATGTACCTGTTGGCCATCCGGATGTCTTCTTTAGAGAAGTGTCTATTCATGTTTTCTGCCCATTTCTTCACTGGATTATTTGTTTTTCGGGTGTGGAGTTTGGTGAGTTCTTTATAGATTTTGGATACTAGCCCTTTGTCCGATGTGTCATTTGCAAATATCTTTTCCCATTCCGTTGGCTGCCTTTTAGTTTTGTTGGTTGTTTCCTTTGCTGTGCAGAAGCTTTTTATCTTCATAAGGTCCCAGTAATTCACTTTTGCTTTTAATTCCCTTGCCTTTGGGGATGTGCCGAGTAAGAGATTGCTACGGCTGAGGTCAGAGAGGTCTTTTCCTGCTTTCTCCTCTAAGGTTTTGATGGTTTCCTGTCTCACATTCAGGTCCTTTATCCATTTTGAGTTTATTTTTGTGAATGGTGTGAGAAAGTGGTCTAGTTTCAACCTTCTGCATGTTGCTGTCCAGTTCTCCCAGCACCATTTGTTAAAGAGACTGTCTTTTTTCCATTGGATGTTCTTTCCTGCTTTGTCAAAGATGAGTTGGCCATACGTTTGTGGGTCTAGTTCTGGGGTTTCTATTCTATTCCATTGGTCTATGTGTCTGTTTTTATGCCAATACCATGCTGTCTTGATGATGACAGCTTTGTAGTAGAGGCTAAAGTCTGGGATTGTGATGCCTCCTGCTTTGGTCTTCTTCTTCAAAATTACTTTGGCTATTCGGGGCCTTTTGTGGTTCCATATGAATTTTAGGATTGCTTGTTCTAGTTTCGAGAAGAATGCTGGTGCAATTTTGATTGGGATTGCATTGAATGTGTAGATAGCTTTGGGTAGTATTGACATTTTGACAATATTTATTCTTCCAATCCATGAGCATGGAATGTCTTTCCATTTCTTTATATCTTCTTCAATTACCTGCATAAGCTTTCTATAGTTTTCAGCATACAGATCTTTTACATCTTTGGTTAGATTTATTCCTAGGTATTTTATGCTTCTTGGTGCAATTGTGAATGGGATCAGTTTCTTCATTTGTCTTTCTGTTGCTTCATTGTTAGTGTATAAGAATGCAACTGATTTCTGCACATTGATTTTGTATCCTGCAACTTTGCTGAATTCATGTATCAGTTCTAGCAGACTTTTGGTGGAGTCTATCGGATTTTCCATGTATAATATCATGTCATCTGCAAAAAGCGAAAGCTTGACTTCATCTTTGCCAATTTTGATGCCTTTGATTTCCTTTTGTTGTCTGATTGCTGATGCTAGAACTTCCAGCACTATATTGAACAACAGCGGTGACAGTGGGCATCCCTGTCGTGTTCCTGATCTCAGGGAAAAAGCTCTCAGTTTTTCCCCGTTGAGGATGATGTTAGCTGTGGGCTTTTCATAAATGGCCTTTATGATCTTTAAGTATGTTCCTTCTATCCCGACTTTCTCAAGGGTTTTTATTAAGAAGGGGTGCTGGATTTTGTCAAAGGCCTTTTCTGCATCGATTGACAGGATCATATGGTTCTTCTCTTTTTTTTTGTTAATGTGATGTATCACGTTGATTGATTTGCGAATGTTGAACCAGCCCTGCATCCCAGGAATGAATCCCACTTGATCATGGTGAATAATTCTTTTTATATGCTGTTGAATTCGATTTGCTCCAACTAACTGAATTTAAATACAAACTTAACACAGATCAACAAGTGCAGTAGTGGCCACGTGCTGGCCATGGGCCCAGGTTAGGTGAGAAGGAATCTCTCTCAGCTCTCCCCATCTTGGGACTCCCAGGCTGCTCTCACATCTCCTGCTTAGAGAAAAGATCTGACAGGACCTCCCTACGTTGGAGGGATTCGAGTGAGAATTCGGGTTCCCGAGACTGCCAATTCTTGATTGCTCAGACCAAATCTTAGATCAGGGAAATCTTACAATCATCCAGACCATTTCGTTTTATAAGTCATGACACTTTTTCTTTTTGCTTTACCTCTCTCTCTCTCTCATTCACAAAACTCACTGCCAGCCTCTCTTTAAAAACTGGAGTAGAAAAAAGGAAAACTAAGAAGTTCTTATTTTTGTCAGATCCTAGGCAAACTGTTATTTAGTAAACGCAGATGTTAGCTGTAGCATCGAATGAATGTTCCCAAAGTGTAATGTCAGCTATAAACCACATCCATCGACTTTTTCTTTACTTCTATCCACCCACCCCCACCCCGAGTTTAGATTGGGGGGAAAGGGGAAATTATGCATGGAAATACAGTAACTACCTCTGAATACTCCATGAAAAAACAACAGAGAAGCTACTATTGGGGTCCATGAGTTCGCTTATCATTTTCTGCTTACTGGGAGGGCTGATGGTCCACAAAGAATTTGAGTTTCCTTCCAGTTCTGCTACAGTTATGTCTTCTTTTTCATAATTTTCCAGAAATTGCATAGCACCCTGTATGCGCACAAATACACATGCATAAATAGATCATGTATATGGTGATGTACAAATAAAATTAAAAAAAAAAATGTTTATTTTTGAGAGAGAGACACAGCGTGAGCAGGGGAGGGGCAGAGAGAGAGGGAGACAGAATCTGAAGCAGGCTCCAGGCTCCGAGATGTCAGCACAGAGCCTGACGTGGGGCTCGAACCCACCAACCTTGAGATCATAACCTGAGCCGAAGTCAGAGGCCCAACCGACTGAGCCACCCATGTGCCCCCTGTGGTGATGTACAAATACAGTGATTACTCTTCTTTGTAACTGGCTACATGAAGGGGAATTCTTAGTAAGGAAAGGCAATTTTTACAGTGCACGGTCTTCATGCTCTATCGCACTATTCTGTTCCCCTCCCCACAGGGATGGGCAGCCCGAGTGCCGTGGAGCAATCTTGGTGATGTTGCCGCACCGATACAGCTATGGGATCATCCCAACTCATCAATAAAGAAAAGACAAATGACTTGGTGTCATTTTCCTCCCCATTAAGAAGGAAATGTATCAACTATTGGGGTGTTCCCTCTCACCACCCAGTCAAATTTAATCCACCCACAATATCCTGGTCCCGTCTCACAGCTGCACATCCCTCAAGATTAGTTTTGGCAGTGTGCATTAGAGGCTGATAATTTTATAAAGGAGATAAGCATCTGTGTGCCTGATCATTTTCTTTAAATACAAAGTATTATTTGTAAGGCAAATTTTAATTCTGAAAGCTCGATTTATCATGTGATTAAAAGTTTGTAATGTAGGGAAGAGAACACATGAGCCACAACTTTACCACCAGGGCATCACCGCTGTGATATATGGTAGGAAATGTAGATTTCATTTGTTTTAATTTAAAAAATAGGAATGTGTGTCCTTTTTCACTTAGGTTTTATCTTGAGAAATGTTCACGCCATGCAGAGTCTCTACAATGACTATTTTGTATTATGAAAGACGCTGCTCGGAAAATATTCAGACGACATAGCACGTAAGTAAAATGCAAAGCGGTGGTCCCCTTCTCCCACGCCGACCGCCCTAGGGAAGCCAGTGCCTATCAAATTCACTTGATACATTTGCCATACCTTATTTAACCGGTCCCTAGTTATGAAGCCCTCAGTGGCTTCCAGCTTTTACTAATGCAGAGAATGCCAGCACAAGCAAGGGCCTTCATAGAGCTTTTCCAACGTTTTGAATGACTCCCTTAACATAGATTCTCAGATTAGACCTACCCATCAAAGGGGTCAGTATCTACTACAATTAAAAAAAAAATTAAAAATATGAAAGAGGACCTACATCTGTTAAGCTTACATTAAAATGTCCCGAATTACAATTATGTTTATTAACACATATCCAACGATACGGACATAATGGCTCAGAGTATCGAAGGGGCCAGTGGCCAGAAATGCGCTGCGAACCCCTGGTAACCCCTGACAAGTCCCTGCCACCACCACAGGCCACGACAGAGGAGTGAACAAAATGACAAGCAGTAAGCTCACCTTTCGTCTAGAAAGGTCTTCACAGAGATCTACTACATGCATTTACTTACAGTGTCCCTAGAAAAAGCTTTCATAAATTTATTAAACTTGGGCTGATCCATAACTTTCAACTGGCTTTGCTGTGCACTCATTGTGAAAATAGGCTGGAAAACAAAGAAACAAGGTGCCGTTAGCCCTCCAAGGCCCGTCTCTGCGTCCTGGGTTAAAAGAACAATATTTCCGCCACGTTATCGCCCCCCCGGGCACCCGAGGGCAGCTGGCCTCAGAGCTCTCTTTTTGAAGTGATTACCCAACCAGAACAAAACGATTCTTTCACTGTCTTCGGTGCTTTACTTATCTCATACATCACGTATTTGCTGACCAGCCGAAATGTAGGGAGGAATGTGGAGCACCAAAGCTAACTCCACATCCTGTGGCTGTTTATTGGGAAAGGCGCCGGCAGGTGAGTGAGCCCTGGGGGAGGTGCACAGCGGTTACCTGGTACCCTCCCAGGGTGATTGTGACCGAGACGTCCAGGGGCTGGTTGATGACCCCCGCCACAGATTTGATCAAGGACATGAAGAGAAGGGGAAACCAGACAATGCAGATGAGCAGAACGATGATCATGCCTCCCATGCCATACTTCACCACTTTCTTCTTCTTCTGCCCCCGGGGCTGCGGGTATCTCTGCAACAGAGGGGTCACACCGGGCTCAGGCTTCTGGCCCCGAGAAGCAGGCGGGGTCTGGGTCGGGGAGGAGGGGTGCGCGCTCTTGCCGCGGGACCCGACTGAGTCCTGATTCTGCTCAGTTCGCTCAGGTCACTCTATGAAATTAAGTAGTGATGTGAAGCTCTAATGAGCACCCAACACGTCCCCACGGTGGTGCCACGAGGGACCAATGGGACCCGAGGGACTTTCTCCTTAAAACTGTGTTGGTTTTGGCTGGTGATGAACCTATGGACCGATGGATCAAATACCGCTGAACAAAGCCTCTGCTTTCAAGGGATCATGTGGGAGAAAGACATTTTACTGCAAATTCCTGAATATTCCAAAGCTGTGCCTATCAACCACCTGCTCTTGGTGGGTGGAAAAAAGTTTCTCACTTCATTCATGACACACGTTGTCAGAAGGCAGTGTGGTTCAAGCCCTGCAATAAGATCTATACGATCAGAAGAGCCCTCTCTCTCGGCCGCCAGGACTCCACGCGGGTCCTCAGCGGGGGCTGTGCCGAACAGCAGGAACTGGGGGTGGTGGCAGAAGTGTGCGTCACGTGAGGGACCTGCTCTCTCCTACAAAAGCAGTGCGTTTGGTAGGGATGGGATCACTTCCATCAGCTTTGTTAGGGACCCACCAAGCACTGCTCCTAAGCAAGGCACCAGGAGCCAGCTTTGCTGTCCGGAATCAAAAGGGCTTCAGGTATGCACGTGTAATCCTGGCTTAAATGTTGCTTCTCCATGACCTTTTTGCCTTCCAGGGTCACCCCCTGAAGCTGGGCTGCACACACAATATGGGGGTTACCCCCACTCCCCAGCCTGGCTGTGAGATTTATCCTGGGGGGCACAATCCCTCAGGAGGCAGCCATTCATTTCGCTAGAGGTGAGGTAAGGAAAACTCATCCACATTCTGCCTGCAGGCGCTGAGCTCATGTGACAAGTGACAAACAAGGACAGAGGTCTGAGAGCCAGCACTGCTACAATGGCTCTATGGGCCCTGGCCGTCCGTGATTGCTGAAGTCAGGCCTGGAAGTATAGGGTGGGGGCTGGACGGGGGGGCACGGGAGCCAGTATGGGCAGCATTATGGATTCTGTGCTCAGGAGATAGTGCCTCTCAGTGGCTGTGCTCCGAGTTAGGGCATGATGTTCAGATCCAGCACTGTATTTCGGTATCTTTGCGCTGGAATTTGAGGCCACTGATTACAATTTTCTATTGCGGAAGAAAAACTGCAGTATTGGAGAATTTCAGATATATATTCACACACACACAGGCTTGCTTTTTCATCTTTTTCTCCGGGAGGCAAGTTTAGACAAGCGGCCTCTCATCCTCACGCAGGAGCGCTCAGGCATAAGGTGGCGAAGTGTTTTGTTGGTTCAAGACTTTTCTCTGCTAAGAACAGCCTGGGTCTCTTCTGACTGTAGTGGTGCCATATCCGTTCCTCTCCTGGAGGCCACCCTTTGAGGCTCACTGCTAAAATCCCCAGAACCTCCCCCTCCGTTCTCCCCCTTCTCCTGCTCAGCCCCGGGGCAGGACACGGCCAGGACCTTTGGACCTCTCCCTAACTCTGAGGCTACTTCCCCCTTCACCTTTCAAACGGACTGTCCCCTTCCTGTCCTGCACTGCCTGTCACCCCTTTCCTGGGTAAGTCAATGCTCTTCTGGGTCTCCCAGTCTGCATAACCTTCCAGGCTACATTTCCAATCAGCTTCCTAAAGTGTTTTGGGACGTGGCTGCCTGGAAATCATTGGAAACGAGGACTGGGACCCAGTGGCCTGCATTTGTGTGTGCTCCTGTGCCAACACTCTGCCTTTTAGGAAACTGTTCTGGCTTCATAAGGTGTGTTCATAAAGGCCCTGGAGCACAGCACATTCGACTTGGAAGAATCCCCAAGAAAAGTTACTTAAATTTTTTCTTTTAACATTTATTTACTTTTGAGAGACAGAGTACGAGCAGGGGAGGGGAAGAGAGAGAGGGAGACACAGAATTTGAAGCAGGCTGCAGGCTCCGAGCCGTCGGCACAGAGCCCGACACGGGGCCCGAACTCACAAACCGCCAGATCATGACCTGAGCCGAAGTCGGACACTTAACCGAATGAGCCACCCAGGTGCCCCATGAAAATTTACTTTTAAAAGCAGCTTACTCTTCTGCTTTATACTGGACAAGAGACAGTCACTGGTAACGTTTCTGTCTCTGATGGGACGGAGTAAAAACGTGTGCCAGATTCGCTTGGACTCCCCTGACACTGACCTGCCACACACCTAAGTTTCTTAGCAAATTGTACTACGTGTGATTTAAAAGGCTCTTATTCTGAAATAGCCAGCGACTGAGCATAAGATAGAAGTATATATTGAAGTAGAGGTGATGCATGTATCACCAAAGGTGATACACTGAAATGAGGCTTTTTATTTCTTGAAGATAAAATGACAACAATAATCGTAAACACTTTGTGGGGAGGAATGCTTTGTGTTCTAGGGCACAGCAAACCCTGTCCTTCACAAGGATGACAGGCAATGGCTGTGACTTCCTCACTATAGTATTAAGAAGGTTGTCGGGGCACCTGGGTGGCTCAGTCAGTTAAGCATCTGACTTCAGCTCAGGTCACGATCTCACGGTTTGTGGGTTCGAGCCCTGCGTCGGGCTCTGTGCTGACAGCTCGGAGCCTGGAGCCTGCTTCAGATTCTGTCTCTCTCTCTCTCTCTCTCTCTCTGCCCCTCCCCCGCTCACGCTCTGGCTCTTTCTCTCTCTTAAAAATGAATAAACATTAAAAAAAAAAACTTGAAAAAAAAAAGATGGTTGTCACCTGTTGGCTCAAAGGCAGTGAAAAGCTTGTAAGAGCTAACAAATGGGGCAGACACAGCTGCTCCCATGAAAGGTGGCCCTGTGTCGATGTGGGACAGTAACGCGAGCTCTGATTCAGAAACCCCCACCTGAGGACTCCCCTCCCATTCATCCAGAGGAAGTAGTATCTCACGGTCTCCAGTGCTCAGTGGACAGGCTCTGGGTTTTAGGATGCCGTCCTTCCCTCCTGCTGTCAACAGATAAGTTCGTCTACTTCATGCGGAAGCCAGGCTATGTGGTGTGCAGTCGGCTCACCACATCTTTCCCCAGCTTCCCGTAGGATGGCCACTCCTCTTTGCCACTACTAACTTATTCACCCACGCCTCTGGTCCCACGCTTCCCGAGGCCCCCACCCAGACCTTTATCCTTTGGCTTCGATGCTAAGAATTTCTCTTTTTCTTTTTTTCTACTGTTCGTTTCCTTACCATCTACAGAGGTTCAGATCCTCTCTATTCCGAAATTACCTTCTCCACTTGCCTGTCTCTTGAACAGCTTCTCTCTCGGGCCTTTCTCTGGCCTGTGCCTGCTCCCTCTGGAACAGCAGCCACAGGATGACCCTGGGCAAGTCTGTCCAGCGACATGCAGCCCAAACTGCTGGCCCGCAGAATTGTGAGCAAAGAAAATGGTTGTGATTTTTTAAAGTTTATTTACTTTGAGAGACAGAGCACGAGCAGGGGAGGAGCAGAGAGAGCAGGGGACAGAGGACCTGAAGTGGGCTCTGTGCTGACAGCAGGGAGCCCAATGTGGGGCTTGAACCCACATGACCTGAGCCGAAGTCAGAGGCTCAACCAACTGAGCCACCCAAGTGCCCCCAAAACGGTGGTTATTTTTAAACCACTAAGTTTGATGTAGTTTGATAAGCAGCAATAGACAACTGATATGATAAACTGCTGAATGAATAGATCTAGGACCTACGCTTCCCAGCACAGAGGTTTCGGGATGTAAGTTCTCCTCTGTGTGACGGTGTGTATGTGGACACCTCTGGGCAGCGGCCACCTCCTGAGGCAGCCAGTCTGTGATGGGGTAGCTTCGACTGTTAGGAAGTTCGTCAGATGCCACTGAAGCTTACTAGAGCTTTTGCCAACCTGTCTCAACTCTGTTATCTTGCATCTTCCAGACAAATTCAAACTTTCCCCCTATTTCCCACTATTTCAAGTAGTTAAAAGCAGCTATTATCTTTGCTTCCTTCCATTTGTTTTTCTACTTCCGACAGAACAATGCTTGGTTCTTCCCGCTTTTCTTCATTGGTCACGATTTCTGGATGCTTTATCGCCATGACTGTTACCTTCAAAGTCCCTTTGGTAGAATATCTGCCATATTCTGTCATTTTATCAGCTTCTCTGCTCCTTACAAATGAGGACAAGCTAGCAGATTTTAAGTTTACTGCCAGCCCTGTCTCCTTTACTCTCACAAACCCCACAAATACAGGAGCCGCAGGTCAGTGGGACCCATGATTATGAAACTGGAACTCCAAGAAGCAGCAGCAGAACATACTAGAAATTATATACACTGGAGGGAACTTTTTCAAGGAGGGTATTATCAAGAAGAGAGGAAAAAACGGGATACTTTCTACCACCTCAGCCAATGCTTGTTGAGCATTTCCATTGCTGTTATGACTCCTGTTTCCGACGTTAAGCTTTTGCAAAAAATCCAATAAATAACAGTAATTGTAACCGTATTCAAACTTTAATATTCAACTTAACAGAATAAGCAAATATTTGCACTTCGATTTCCTTTGCACAAGGAAGTTATATTGTCCCGTCGCTCATCAAAGAGTGAATCAGAGGGTGAGCCTGAGTCCAAGCCACCTGACCCCACTTTTCTCCATCCTACCACATTCCCTTCTGCTCCCAAATGAGCCATTTAAGAATTATGGGGTCACAGAGCAATATATCATTTCTTCTTTTAAAAATAACTACAATATAGGCTGGCCAAAGAAGAACACATCTGGATGCCATTGCTGACTAAGGCAGCAGTGAGTCCAAAATTCCCAAGTCCACTGGGGTGGAAACCAATGGGACAGTCACAGGTCCTCACCATCTTTGCCCCCTGCCTCCATGTATTTGGCCACAAAGCTTGCAGAGATTCACATGAATCTTATACCCAGCCTGGATGGAAGGGAAACGAAAAGGGGTAAGGCATTTTTATTGGCTTACTTTTTCAGACTCCCGCCAACACTTCAGGATGAATATGTGAGCGTAGATGTCCTCCACACAGATCCAGCTGGAGAGGCTCAAGGTCGTGTCTGTCCACACCCAGTCCATCACAGCCCTCAGCTCAGTCAGAAAGGGAACGAGGCGGAACCTGCCAGAAACCACATCTTGCTAGAGAGGCAGTTGTGGGGTGGCCCCTGTCATCCTCCCAACCCCGGGAGCTCATGTAGTTCCTTATCGTTTTAGCCCCTATGACTTGGGAAAAATTCTCAAGGTGACCCTTATGGTAAAATTAACTTGGAATACAACTGCTTCTCATCTTAAGTCAATGTATGAATTAGTATTTTCCATTCTTTTTTCTATTTTTTCTTTTTGCTGATGGTCTTAACAAATTAGGATTGCCTTTTAAATAAGTTTGAAGGTGTCCTCTCCCCTGTCTCTCATCAAAGTCTTGTGGTTTTCATTGCCCAGATCTTTTCATTTCTTCGGTTAAATTTATTTCTAAGTATTTCATTGTTTTTGGTGCTATTATGAATGGGATAGTTTTCTTTATTTTTTTTTCTGATGTTTTGTTTTTAGCGTATGGAAACACCATTGATTTCTGCATGTTGGTTTTATGTCCTGCAACTTTACGATGAATTCATTGATTACTTACAACTGTGTTTAGGTTGATTCTTTAGGACTTTCTACATTTAAGGTAATATCTTCTGCAAAAAGACCCATCATTTTACATTTTAAAACGTGTATGTGTTTATGTTATGAGAATCTGTCGGTCGCGGGATTATTGAGTACTGGGGTTTTGTTGTTGAATGAGCTAGGAAAAGTTGTACACCTGATACGTGAAAGCTGAGGGGAGATGAGAGATGTCAGAGGGAGCAGGACATGGGGTTGGGGGCACACAGTAGACTTAGTAGACGGTGGACTGAGTAGCTGCCTCAGGTTAATAAGATTCTGGCCTTACGTTCTCATATTTGGGAATGGGTTGGCGTGGGCTCCTCTCTGGCCTAGGAACTATTCCCTGTTTCTTGACTAACACAGAGCTTCTCCCAGCTGGAGACCTAGGTTCACCCTAGGCTCTTCAGAGCAGCTTGGGTTATACTCGGAAATTCTCCCCTAAGCCACTCAGCTCTGCCAAGTGAACACTAATCCAGCCCATTGAAGAAATATCAGGCCATACACAGAGAACACCACTAAGTGACTGACCGAGCACACTCAACACCTCTTCTGTGACTAAGTCACCTGTCGCCAGGTCTGGTACAACCAAGGAGCCAGCGGTGCCATGAGCAGCCTCACCTTCCGGGCTGTGGTATGATCTTCATTGGAACAGAGAGGAGATACTACCAACGAAATTCTTACACGGAAGAGCCGATAGGCCTTGTCTAGTAGCTAACTTACTACCAGGGACAAGCAAGTCATGTGGCATTCAGGTTGACGTTAGGTGGAATAGATGGCCCTCTTCAACGGAGGAACTCATTGTATACGCAAAATTCCATGGGGATCTTCAAATAGTACAAATGCCGAATTTCTGTTCCATTGTGCCCAGAAATACATTAATACCTAAGGATCGTGTATCCCTGGTTTTCATCCTGAAATGTTAGCTCAGTAATTATGCAGGATCCAGTAATAGAAAATTAACCCATGTGGCTAATTCTAGAACACTATGCTGACCAGGTGTGTGGCAACTACACCTAGAAAGGCTATTTCAAGAGGCGTATGTATCTGTCTTTTGCCAAAAGTCGTAAGAGTTCTGTGATGATCTAAATTGCCACATCAGCCTTTTTTCACCTTCCTGTTTCTTCCCAAGGAAACAAGTGCCTTTCTATTGCCAGCCTCCCCTCTGTGAGTGACTGTGACAACACAGAGTGTCCTTCCTTACCCTTGAAACAAGAAGAGGTTGACATAATTGTAGCTCTTGGTGAGGAAGTTTCCAAGGACTCGCGTTGGGTAGCCGCAACGGATTTGGTAGGCAGACAACCCAAAGTAAACACATTTCACAAAGTACCAAAGCTGAGCGACCAGGTTCTGGCTGAATTTCCTAAAGCGCAAAAACATAAAAGTGAAATAATGGAATATTCTTCTGGTATAAGAGCATACCAGTTTAGGATTCAAAAAAAAAAAAAAAAAGTCGAATTGCCCCTCTGGCAGGTAGAGCCAGTTCAGTCAATTGTAAGGAATTCTCTGCACCTAGTAGTAGATCACTTCGAAGGCAAACAGTAGGGTAAGAAAGTCTAATAATTAAAAAAAATTCTACAAATGGTGCCTCCAGTGTGTTAGTGCATAATTCAGTTGTTTAGGCCATGAATAAACTAATTTCTTTTTAAGCGAATTTACTAATGAACATTTTCTCACAATGTGAAAGATACTGCTACCGTGATCCAAATTAAAGTTCATCAAAAAGATGTATTTTTTTTTTTTTACTTCAAAGGACCTGTCATTTGGAAGGTGTAGGAGGAGGTATCCTGAGGAATGAATCCCCCCCTTTTTTGCTATCCATCTATAAAGGCAGGTCGTGGATTAACAAAGTTTCAACACCCTTGGTTCCAGTTGTGTTTATAACCTATTGCGTTTGTTCCTCAAGCCATCATGCTCAAGACGTCTGTCTTCATTTGAAGACTTTCCCTAGCTCTGAAAATCTATGATTCCATGATCTAACATTCTTTTCTCCAATGACATCTTCAGCAGTCGAAATGCTAGTCCCTTTTGCCAAGACTTCTGTACCATCTTCCCTGGGTTTCAAGTTAAGAGCAACACTTAAAGCTTCCTCTTTATTCCTCTTTAATTTATGTTTCAGATTTGTCGTCTTAACTTTTAATTCTGACATTAGAAGAAGACATGTGTTATTTTTTTTTAACTGAAAATACTATTTAGTTGACCAGATCTAAGAACCAGCCGTGGATGCACTGGCCTATGTATCTCAGGGACCTAGGGACCTCTACGTGGATCTCAACAACTGGAAATCTTAAAAGTAGTTCTTAGAAGTGTCTTCCCCTGTAGAGAAACCAGCTTTGGTATTTCAGGTCCTAATGTGTTAAATACACTTGACCATGATCTAGCACTTGACAAGTTATTTTTTAAACATATCAGAACTTTACAGAGAGCCAATATCAACTATTCCTTCCCTTTCCCTTTCTAGGGACTGTCTTTATTGGTGTAATAGTAAGAAAGAACATTCTTTCAGCTTTCCAGGGAAATGTCCTTGGATTTTACAAATAATTTATATGAAAACTGCATGAGGAAAAATTGTTATCTATCAAAATTATAATCAAAATTACAAAACTGTGGGGCGCCTAGGTGGTTGAGTTGGTTGAGCGTCCGACTTCGGCTTTGGTCATGATCTCACAGCTTGTGAGTTCAAGCCCCACATCGGGCTCTGTGCTGACAGCTCAGAGCCTGGAGCCTGCTTCGGATTCTGTGTCTCCCTCTCTCTCTGCCTCTAACCCACTCTCATCCTGTCTCTGTCTCTCTTAAAAATAAATAAACATTAAAAAAAAAAAGGTTATAAAACTGTGTTGTCTTCCATCCCTTATAAAAGGACCAACCCATGTTGTGATGAGTACCGGGTGTTGTATGTAAATTTCAAAATCACTAAATCATACATTTGAAACTAATATTACACTGTATGTTATGTTAACTAACTGGAATTTAAATAAAAACTTGAAAAAATAAATGAGCATTTCCCTTCCTTCAACCTTAAAGTGAATCAACTTGGAATAAGTTAATCAGTAAGTAATCCTGTTAAATCTAATAGGAACATTAAGGTTGTCCCACAGTGAAGGACTTTTTCTTTTGGTGGTCTCTCCATGCTTTATTACTAGCAGCTGGAGGTATGCCTTACTCACCAATCTGTCCCCCATGGCACCAGCCACACAGCACTTTGTGGACTATAGGCAACCACTGAAAGTTTGTGGACTAAATAAATCACGTGCCCACGCACAGAAAACATCACTTATCAGATGAATTATTTAAAATATTGGAGCTTCCTGATGCTGAATATTATAACTGGTAGCCATCATTTTTTTTTTCTGTATAGTTTCAACTCCTAATCTGTTCCTTCTCTTATTCTTTTCCTGTTTTGAAAAGGATTTAGATAACATAACTATTAATGACTGCTTTCTTTTGCACAGTAATGAGTAAAATTTTTAGCAACAATATCTGGACGAGGAAAAATGAATCTGGGATGTTAACAAGTGATGGCAGCATGGCTTGAAATGACATGAAATTATATTGTCACTGACATGCTGACAATGTAGACTCAAGGCTCACCAGTCCTAATATATCTTGAATCAAATGTCCAAAAATAAAGATAGGGTAATCCATTGCAGTAGGAATGACCATTAGGTGAGGCTCAAAAGTGAGATCCAATGAGACAGAAATGATCTCTGTGGCCATTTTTTTTTCTTTTTGGTAATATTTATAGCAGCTTTATTTGTAATTGCCAAAGAACTATAAACAACCCCAATGTCCTTCAACTTTTGTATATTTAAACACTCTTTGGTACATTTACATGATAGAATACTACTGACCAACAAAAAATAATTAAGTACTGATACATGCAACAACATGGATGAATGTCAAATATATTATGCCAAGTGAAAAAAGCCAGCCTTAAAAGCCATAGGATGTGTGATCCATTTAAATGACATTCTGAGAAAGGCAAAATTGTAGGGACAGAAAATGGATGTACCAGAAGCTAGAGGTGAGGGTAAGCCTCTGTCTACAAAGGGCATAGGAGATTTTATATATAACATTACATAATATATATAATATAATTATACTAATTATACTAATATAATATAACATTATATTAGTCTTAGGTGTGCAGCTATGGGCATAGTGTTAGTATTTAGCACAGTGCCTCAATCTCTGGAATCCCATCATGTGGTCCTTCCCAGATGGGGATAGGTCTCTGCTTTATTCACGTTAGTGTTATGCCCCTTTTCACCTGGTCTACTGCCCTGGACATAGCAGGTACTCAATAAATGAGAAACCGAGTTGAAGTTTTCATTAATTCAGGTATTATAACAAACATTCCAGCTCTATTCGGTTTGCAAGGTATTGTTGCTTAATCCCCGGAACCTGTGAATATACTACCTTTCATTTTTTTAAAAAAAATTTTGTTTATTTAACATTGATTCATTTTTGAGAGACAGAACATGAGTAGGGGAGGGGCAGAGAGACAAGGAGACACAGAATCTGAGGCAGGCTCCAGGCTCTGAGCTGTCAGCACAGAGCCCAATGTGGGGCTCAAGCTCACCAACTGTGAGATGATGACCTGAGCTGAAGTAGGACACTTAACCAACTGAGCCACCCAGGTGCCCCTGTTAACTTTCAAAGAAAATGAAGGCTTTATAGTTGAGATTAGATTAAGGACCTTGAAGTAGGGAGATCGCCTAGGTTATCCAGGTGGGCTGAATCTAATCAATGAGCTCTTAATGGAAGAAATCTTTCTCAGCTGCGGTCAGAGGGAACCATGATGGTGGAGGAAGGGAAAGACTGAAGTAATGAGAAGAGGACTCCACTCACTGATGTTGGCTTTGAAGACTGAGGCCGGGCCATGAGCCAAGGAAGGCTAGCACCTCAAGAAGCTAGAAAAGGCGAGGAAAGGGATTCTCCCCTAGAGCCTTTAGAAAGGAATGCAGCCCTGCCTACCCCTTGATTTTAGTCCAGCATGAGATGATAAATTCATTCTGTTTTAAGCCCTAAGTTTGTGGCAATTTGTTACAGCATCAATTGGAAACTCATACCAGCAGGAATAACCCAACTCTTTGGTAATTTGATCCTGCTGAAGGATTCTCCATGGCTTCTCCATTGCCCTATTTCTGGAAACACCAGTCTCTATGAACTTTTCTATCAGGACACGGCAACATCCATGCTCTGGAACTCTGTTCTGGGGATGGAAAAATCAAATCCTTTTCACAACTGCACAACGAATTGTAGGTTGTATTATTTCAAGAAATCTGCTTGGTAGTGAGCACCCCCCCATGGGAGGTGGGGTGTAGCATACAGTAGGGTCAAGAGGTCTGTGATTGGGATCTGGTCTCACCACTAGCCAACTGAGTGACTTTGGGGACACCACTCTTCTGTATGGGTTTTACCTATCTTCATCTGTGAAGTTAGCAGGTCTAGAAAGCTTTTTAAGGTCCCTTTCATCTCTGAAATTAAGAGTTTCTAGGAAGGCTGGTGGAGAATGCCCACTGATGCTCTTAAATGTCACAGAAATAACATTCATCATCTAACTACCATGGCTTTTAATGTGGTTTACTTCTCTGAGTTGATATGTATATAGAATTATTCATAGAGAAAAGCGCATTTATTTCACTTTAAAGACTAACAAATAAGATCCACAATGTCCTTACAAAGTATTTTAACAAAATACTAGTATTTTAACAAAAAGCTTGCCTTAATCTGAATTATTTTTATCAGCTGAGATATGTTTACTCTCCCCATACGCAGTATAGTGTGAAGGACTTATTTGGCTGTTGGTATTTTTCTGGGTAACAATTCTTTATTTACTTAGTTTTACTTCAGACTCATGGGAAATATCCTAACTCCATTTTTGCTTTTACAATATTTGCATTGCCACCAAAATCAAAAGGTCACAGCCTAACCATCCAGGTGAGAGTAGACAGGTAGCTGAAGCATTGTCAGGAGAGAGTTGAATTTCCTCGTTAAGAATGCCATTTGAGTCAAGTTATGAACCACATAAAAGTGAGAGCAGTTTTCATTACTTTCTAGTCACTCTTCGGAAAATGGCACTGGCCAGCCAGATTGCCATGTTATTCACAAGGCTTGGCCACAAATGACCCTTGAGGTATGATAAAAAGATCAGCTTCTTGTAAAACATGAAGACTTTTAATGATATGTTCATTAAAAAGATCATTCCTATTACATTGTATGGGTGCTTCCATGTCCCCTTCTGTTCACCCTTTGTTCCCATAATCTCCTATTTATAGCAGTCTCCCTTGTTTCTCTTTCATTCATTGGCGCATCCATTTGTTCATGCGTTTGGCACCGACTCGGTCCCAAGTAGTGTTTCTGGTGGAAGCAACCTGGGAAATCTAAATGGGTTGGAGGCAGGAGAGAAGGGCAGTGAACAAGGTCCCATGAGGTGTAGGAGGACATGGCGCCCTCAATATGACTGGACCTTAGAGCTCAAGGAGACAGGGAAAGGCAGCAGACAGCCACCTCCAAGGATCTCACTGGCCCTTTCCCCATTGAACTTTAGGCTGCTCTTTTTATGTCCCACTTTCTCACAGGACATAGTCTGAGAGCCTCTCATTCTCTTAGCAGTGCCTGTAAGACCATCTCTGGTTCATCTCTGTCTACTAAGGGGTAGAGACAATCACAATGGAAGGCCTCCGGTTTTCTCAGATCGCCAAGGTCATCACTTCTCCCACCCTGAAAAACCCGATTTTTATGAATGCGTATGAACACACAATGAAAATGTGTTTGAGGAATCAGTTCACGTTTTGAGCCACACTGAATTTGATAGTGATGAAGATCTCTGACTTTTCCAACCCATGGTGCTGTTCGGCCGTGCTTCTGCCTGTACCTGGTGATTTTGTTGTGGTGATGCGTGTGGCATGATAACCTCCTGGAACATATTTGCGTTAAAGTGGGAGCGTGCCTCCGGCTTCCACCTTACCTCTCAGTCACACCCGGCAAGATGAAGAACATCCAGAAGTGAATTCCAAACACAAGAATGACCTGGAAAATGACCTTTCCCAGGACGGTCTTCCTGAGGTATAGTGCTCGGTCCACGACCATGGTTCCAAACTGAATTAGGACCATCACCAAAAAAGGCCCAGGGACCTGGTCCTCTGACAGCGAAGAGGTGATGTCTGCTGCTGCTGAGTGTTTCTGGGAAGGAAACAACAGGTTTAGGCACAAGTGGCACTTCACAGGACAGCATCGCTCTTACTCGTTAGAAGTGTGGTGGCCTTCACCCCCCAACCTACCCCAAAGGCCCAGAAGCCAAAGACGATGATGACAAAGTCAACAGTGTCAGCCAGGAACATGAGCACATACACATCGGTCACAGCACTGTAGTCTGGATGGATGAGGTTGTAGAAGAACTGTCTGATGGGCACATATATTTGCAAAGTCCTGCAAAACAGAGACCCCCAGCACTTGCTTCAGGAGGGCAGGATGGGAGGGATGACCGGGTATTTCCATCATTCCATTCCTCCGTATCCCTCTCTCCCAGCAGGTCAGACCTCCCTTTTCAGCCTCAGCAGAGCCCGGTGTGGGGTGGGGAGGCTTCTGCTCTAATGGCAAGTGCAGACACATTCAAGTGCCTTCCTTGGCACTCTGCTTCCTTGTGCTGATGAGACCACAGGCCTCCTCTGTTGTTCGAAGCACAAGAGAATGGTCGAAAGCCCCAGAAATGAGGTGTTGGGTTTGTCACCTGATTCAATTACTCCCTGCCTGTGAGCCCCTGAGCATGCTACTTACTTCTCTGTGTTTTTGTTTCCTCTGTTGTAAAACCCCACAGGGCTGGGGTGAGAATTAGATGGGACTACATAACGGTCCTTAGACCTGGAGTCTGACCTGAGCACCCTGTACACATGAGGTAGCCACTGCTCCTCCCCTTTATGGGTCCTGTGCCCCTTCTGATTCCTACATAGTGCCCTGGGCTTTTGACTACACCTTGTTCTGTCCAGCCTCTGCTCTGTCTTCCTTGTTTTCTGGGTTCTTCCTTCAATTCAAGGCCATGTTCACGTTGGATGGCCCTCCTGGTCTCAGAGGCCACATTCAAGGCCAGCCTTGCCGAACCTCCTCCGTTCCCATTGCTTGTCTGCTGCCTGTCAAGGTCCCTGGCACTGGAGGAGGGGCTCATGCATTTTGCTGGAGACCAGCTGTGTGCCAGTGAACCTCAGTTTCCCCTCTCCAGGATGAGAGTGTTTCTCTAACCTTCCAACTTTGACATCATACACCTCTCTGTCTAGGTGGGATTTAGCATGATGATGCTTGGAAATACATACTGTGAATCCTTGAAATTATTTATTCTATTCAAATAGGAAAACTATGTTTATAAATGTAATGGATATAAAAATGAATCACACTGAAAAGTGATTTTTAAAAACAATACATTACCTCACACAAAAAGACAGAAAAATAACATGTTGGTGAGGAAGTGGAGAGAAGGGAACCCTCGTGCACTGTTGGTGGGAATGCAAATTGGTGCAGTCGCTGTGGAAAACAGTATGAAGGCTCCCCTCCAAAATTAAAAAACAGAACTACAATATGATACACCAATTCTACTTCTAGGTATTTATCTGAAGGAAATGAAAACACTAACTCAAAAAGATCTCTGCACACCAGGTTCAGTGCAGCATTATTTATCATAGCCAACTCATGGCCCCCAAGTGTCCCTCAATGGATGAATGGATAAAAAAAAAAGTGTGTGTGTGTGTGTGTGTGTTTGCACAGTGGTATATAATGAAGTATATATATTATTGGGATAAATACATACACACACACACACACACAAACACACAAACACACACACATGGAACAAGTCTGAGAAAGTCAAATAACATATGATATCACTAATACGTGGAATCTAAAAAAAGAAAAAAGAAGAACCCACACTCAGAGATACAGAGAACAAACAGGTGATTGCCATGAGGGAGGGTTGGGCAAAAGGGTGAAGGGGGTCAAAGCATACAAAGTTCCAGTTATAAAGTTAGTCCTGGGTGCACAGCATGGTGACTGCAGTTAATAATCCTGCACTTTACATTTCATTAAAAAAAATTTTTTTAAGTTTGTTTCTTTTGAGAGACAGAGAGAGCAGAGGAGGGGCAGAGAGAGAGAGAGGGAGAGAGAGAAACCCAAGCAGGCTCCATGCTGTCAGCGAGGAGCCCGATGTGGGGCCTGAACTCATGAGCCGTGAGATCATGACCTGAGCCAAAACCAAGAGTCAGACGCTTAACCAACTGAGCCACCCAGGTGCCCCGTGTACTTCACATTACAAAGCTGCTAGGAGAGTAAATCTTAAAAGGTCTCATCATAAGAAAAACTCTGTAACTACAGGTGGTGATGAATGTTGACTATTGTGATCATCCCACAACGTATACATCTATCAAATCATTATATTGTATGCCTGAACTTAATTTATATGTCAATTACATCTCCATTAAGAACAATACAATAACAAGTCATTTCCTTATGTTTGTGATATGAGAGGTAACTTCTCTGCTCTGCACCCCTGGTTTATATGAAATAATTGATATCAGCTCCCTGACCCTAAAATAAAACACCCCACACCAAGTGTCTTCATGGACTCACTTCTTTTTTTTTTTTTTTTTTTTTTTTTTTTTAATATATGAAATTTACTGTCAAATTGGTTTCCATACAACACCCAGTGCTCATCCCAAAAGGCGCCCTCCTCAATACCCATCACCCACCCTGCCCTCCCTCCCACCCCCCATCAACCCTCAGCCCGTTCTCAGTTTTCAACAGTCTCTTATGCTTTGGCTCTCTCCCACTCTAACCTCTTTTTTTTTTTTTTTTTTTTCTTTCCTTCCCCTCCCCCATGGGTTTCTGTTATGTTTCTCAGGATCCACATAAGAGTGAAACCATATGGTATCTGTCTTTCTCTGTATGGCTTATTTCACTTAGCATCACACTCTCCAGTTCCATCCATGTTGCTACAAAAGGCCATATTTCATTTTTTCTCATTGCCACGTAGTATTCCATTGTGTATATAAACCACAATTTCTTTATCCATTCATCAGTTGATGGACATTTAGGCTCTTTCCATAATTTGGCTATTGTTGAGAGTGCCGATATAAACATTGGGGTACAGGTGCCCCTATGCATCAGTACTCCTGTATCCCTTGGATAAATTCCTAGCAGTGCTATTGCTGGGTCATAGGGTAGGTCTATTTTTAATTTTCTGAGGAACCTCCACACTGCTTTCCAGAGCGGCTGCACCAATTTGCATTCCCACCAACAGTGCAAGAGGGTTCCTGTTTCTCCACATCCTCTCCAGCATCTATAGTCTCCTGATTTCTTCATTTTGGCCACTCTGACTGGCGTGAGGTGGTATCTGAGTGTGGTTTTGATTTGTATTTCCCTGATAAGGAGCGACGTGAACATCTTTTCATGTGCCTGTTGGCCATCCGGATGTCTTCTTTAGAGAAGTGTCTATTCATGTTTTCTGCCCATTTCTTCACTGGGTTATTTGTTTTTCGGGTGTGGAGTTTGATGAGCTCTTTATAGATTTTGGATACTAGCCCTTTGTCCGATGTGTCATTTGCAAATATCTTTTCCCATTCCGTTGGCTGCCTTTTAGTTTTGTTGGTTGTTTCCTTTGCTGTGCAGAAGCTTTTTATCTTCATAAGGTCCCAGTAATTCACTTTTGCTTTTAATTCCCTTGCCTTTGGGGATGTGCCGAGTAAGAGATTGCTACGGCTGAGGTCAGAGAGGTCTTTTCCTGCTTTCTCCTCTAAGGTTTTGATGGTTTCCTGTCTCACATTCAGGTCCTTTATCCATTTTGAGTTTATTTTTGTGAATGGTGTGAGAAAGTGGTCTAGTTTCATCCTTCTGCATGTTGCTGTCCAGTTCTCCCAGCACCATTTGTTAAAGAGACTGTCTTTTTTCCATTGGATGTTCTTTCCTGCTTTGTCAAAGATGAGTTGGCTATACGTTTGTGGGTCTAGTTCTGGGGTTTCTATTCTATTCCATTGGTCTATGTGTCTGTTTTTGTGCCAATACCATGCTGTCTTGATGATGACAGCTTTGTAGTAGAGGCTAAAGTCTGGGATTGTGATGCCTCCTGCTTTGGTCTTCTTCTTCAAAATTAATTTGGCTATTCGGGGCCTTTTGTGGTTCCATATGAATTTTAGGATTGCTTGTTCTAGTTTCGAGAAGAATGCTGGTGCAATTTTGATTGGGATTGCATTGAATGTGTAGATAGCTTTGGGTAGTATTGACATTTTGACAATATTTATTCTTCCAATCCATGAGCAGGGAATGTCTTTCCATTTCTTTATATCTTCTTCAATTACCTGCATAAGCTTTCTATAGTTTTCAGCATACAGATCTTTTACATCTTTGGTTAGATTTATTCCTAGGTATTTTATGCTTCTTGGTGCAATTGTGAATGGGATCAGTTTCTTCATTTGTCTTTCTGTTGCTTCATTGTTAGTGTATAAGAATGCAACTGATTTCTGCACATTGATTTTGTATCCTGCAACTTTGCTGAATTCATGTATCAGTTCTAGCAGACTTTTGGTGGAGTCTATCGGATTTTCCATGTATAATATCATGTCATCTGCAAAAAGCGAAAGCTTGACTTCATCTTTGCCAATTTTGATGCCTTTGATTTCCTTTTGTTGTCTGATTGCTGATGCTAGAACTTCCAGCACTATATTAAACAGCAGCGGTGACAGTGGGCATCCCTGTCGTGTTCCTGATCTCAGGGAAAAAGCTCTCAGTTTTTCCCCGTTGAGGATGATGTTAGCTGTGGGCTTTTCATAAATGGCCTTTATGATCTTTAAGTATTTTCCTTCTATCCCGACTTTCTCAAGGGTTTTTATTAAGAAAGGGTGCTGGATTTTGTCAAAGGCCTTTTCTGCATCGATTGACAGGATCATATGGTTCTTCTCTTTTTTTTTGTTAATGTGATGTATCACGTTGATCGATTTGCGAATGTTGAACCAGCCCTGCATCCCAGGAATGAATCCCACTTGATCATGGTGAATAATTCTTTTTATATGCTGTTGAATTCGATTTGCTAGTATCTTATTAAGAATTTTTGCATCCATATTCATCAGGGATATTGGCCTGTAGTTCTCTTTTTTTACTGGGTCTCTGTCTGGTTTAGGAATCAAAGTAATACTGGCTTCATAGAATGAGTCTGGAAGTTTTCCTTCCCTTTCTATTTCTTGGAATAGCTTGAGAAGGATAGGTATTATCTCTGCTTTAAACGTCTGGTAGAACTCCCCTGGGAAGCCATCTGGTCCTGGACTCTTATTTGTTGGGAGATTTTTGATAACCGATTCAATTTCTTCGCTGGTTATGGGTCTGTTCAAGCTTTCTATTTCCTCCTGATTGAGTTTTGGAAGAGTGTGGGTGTTTAGAAATTTGTCCATTTCTTCCAGGTTGTCCAATTTGCTGGCATATAATTTTTCATAGTATTCCCTGATAATTGTTTGTATCTCTGAGGGATTGGTTGTAATCATTCCATTTTCATTCATGATTTTATCTATTTGGGTCATCTCCCTTTTCTTTTTGAGAAGCCTGGCTAGAGGTTTGTCAATTTTGTTTATTTTTTCAAAAAACCAACTCTTGGTTTCGTTGATCTGCTCTACAGTTTTTTTAGATTCTATATTGTTTATTTCTGCTCTGATCTTTATTATTTCTCTTCTTCTGCTGGGTTTAGGCTGCCTTTGCTGTTCTGCTTCTATTTCCTTTAGGTGTGCTGTTAGGTTTTGTATTTGGGATTTTTCTTGTTTCTTGAGATAGGCCTGGATTGCAATGTATTTTCCTCTCAGGACTGCCTTCGCTGCATCCCAAAGCGTTTGGATTGTTGTATTTTCATTTTCGTTTGTTTCCATATATATTTTAATTTCTTCTCTAATTGCCTGGTTGACCCACTCATTCGTTAGTAGGGTGTTCTTTAACCTCCATGCTTTTGGAGGTTTTCCAGACTTTTTCCTGTGGTTGATTTCAAGCTTCATAGCATTGTGGTCTGAAAGTATGCATGGTATAATTTCAATTCTTGTAAACTTATGAAGGGCTGTTTTGTGACCCAGTATATGATCTATCTTGGAGAATGTTCCATGTGCACTCGAGAAGAAAGTATATTCTGTTGCTTTGGGATGCAGAGTTCTAAATATATCTGTCGAGTCCATCTGATCCAATGTATCATTCAAGGCCCTTGTTTCTTTATTGACTGTGTGTCTAGATGATCTATCCATTTCTGTAAGTGGGGTGTTAAAGTCCCCTGCAATGACCACATTCTTATCAATAAGGTTGCTTATGTTTATGAGTAATTGTTTTATATATCTGGGGGCTCGGGTATTTGGCGCATAGACATTTATAATAGTTAGCTCTTCCTGGTGGATAGACCCTGTGATTATTATATAATGCCCTTCTTCATCTCTTGTTACAGCCTTTAATTTAAAGTCTAGTTTGTCTGATATAAGTATGGCTACTCCAGCTTTCTTTTGGCTTCCAGGAGCATGATAAATAGTTCTCCATCCCCTCACTCTCAATCTAAAGGTGTCCTCAGATCTAAAATGAGTCTCTTGTAGACAGCAAATAGATGGGTCTTGTTTTTTTATCCATTCTGATACCCTATGTCTTTTAGTTGGCGCATTTAATCCATTTACATTCAGTGTTATTATAGAAAGATATGGGTTTAGAGTCATTGTGATGTCTGTATGTTTTATGTTTGTAGTGATGTCTCTGGTACTTTGTCTTACAGGATCCCCCTTAGGATCTCTTGTAGGGCTGGTTTCGTGGTGACAAATTCCTTCAGTTTTTGTTTGTTTGGGAAGACCTTTATCTCTCCTTCTATTCTAAATGACAGACTTGCTGGATAAAGGATTCTCGGCTGCATATTTTTTCTGTTTAGCACACTGTAGATATCGTGCCAAGCCTTTCTGGCCTGCCAAGTTTCAAAGGAGAGATCAGTCACGAGTCTTATAGGTCTCCCTTTATATGTGAGGGCACGTTTATCCCTTGCTGCTTTCAGAATTTTCTCTTTATCCTTGTATTTTGCCAGTTTCACTATGATATGTCGTGCAGAAGATCGATTCAAGTTACGTCTGAAGGGAGTTCTCTGTGCCTCTTGGATTTCAATGCCTTTTTCCTTCCCCAGTTCAGGGAAGTTCTCAGCTATAATTTGTTCAAGTACCCCTTCAGCACCCTTCCCTCTCTCTTCCTCCTCTGGGATACCAATTATGCGTATATTATTTTTTTTTAGTGTATCACTTAGTTCTCTAATTTTCCCCTCATACTCCTGGATTTTTTTTATCTCTCTTTCTTTCAGCTTCCTCTTTCTCCATAACTTTATCTTCTAGTTCACCTATTCTCTCCTCTGCCTCTTCAAGCCGAGCCATTGTGGTTTCCATTTTGTTTTGCATTTCGTTTAAAGCGTTTTTCAACTCCTTGTGACTGTTCCTTAGTCCCTCGATCTTTGTGGCAAGAGATTCTCTGCTGTCCTGTATACTGTTTTCAAGCCCAGCGATTAATTTTATGACTATTATTCTAAATTCACTTTCTGTTATATTATTTAAATCCTTTTTGATCAGTTCATTAGCTGTTGTTATTTCCTGGAGATTCTTCTGAGGGGAATTCTTCCGTTTGGTCATTTTGGAGAGTCCCTGGCGTGGTGAGGACCTGCAGTGCACTTCCCCTGTGCTGTGGTGTATAACTGGAGTTAGTGGGCGGGGCCGCAGTCCGACCCGATGTCTGCCCCCAGCCCACTGCTGGGGCCACAGTCAGACTGGTGTGTGCCTTCTCTTCCCCTCTCCTAGGGGCGGGATTCACTCTGGGGTGGCGTGGCCCGTCTGGGCTACTCGCACACTGCCAGGCTTGTGTTGCTGGGGATCTGGCGTATTAGCTGGGGTGGGTAGGCAAGGTGCACGGGGGCTGGAGGGGCAGGCTTAGCTCGCTTCTCCTTAGGTGATCCACTTCAGGAGGAGCCCTGTGGCAGCGGGAGGGAGTCAGATCCGCTGCCGGAGGTTTGGCTCCGCAGAAGCACAGAGTTGGGTGTTTGCGCGGAGCGAGCAAGTTCCCTGGAAGGAACTGGTTCCCTTTGGGATTTTGGCTGGGGGATGGGCGGGGGAGATGGCGCTGGCGCCTTTGTTCCCCGCCAAGCTGAGCTCTGCCGTCCGGGGGCTCAGCAGCTCTCCCTCCCTTTGTCCTCCAGCCTTCCCGCTTTCCGAGCAGAGCTGTTAACTTATGACCTCCCAGACGCTAAGTCGCGCTTGCTGTCGGAACACAGTCTGTCCGGCCCCTCCGCTTTTGCCAGCCAGACTCGGGGGCTCTGCTTGGCCGGCGAGCCGCCCCTCCGCCCCGGCTCCCTCCCGCCAGTCCGTGGAGCGCGCACCGCCTCGCCGCCCTTCCTACCCTCTTCCGTGGGCCTCTGGTCTGCGCTTGACTCCGGAGACTCCCTTCTGCTAATCCTCTGGCGGTTTTCTGGGTTCTTTAGGCAGGTGTAGGTGGAATCTAAGTGATCGGCCGGACGCGCTGTGAGCCCCGCGTCCTCCTACGCCGCCATCTTCCGGACTCCTGGACTCACTTCTTTATGGTAAATGCTTTTGCTTTGATTAAATGTTCTTGAAGCTTTTCCATATAAAGTTCCCTTTTACTTTTCTGCTTGATGCTCAAAACACTGCTTCCTTTTTGACTGCTGTTTCGGGTGCTTGTGCTGCCTAGAGACAGAAAAAAAACCAAGATGTGCTGAGTTACAGGTTTGTTGACATAAACACCACAGAAGCCCCTGGAACCCACAGAGCAGAGGATGGCTTGAAGCAGATTGAGAGGGTGACTATATACTATGGACTGTAAGAATAGTGACTGGGGATTTGCAATCTGCAGTTTCAACTCTGCCTCCACAGTGAAATGTATTTGGGTTTCTACACCCAACACTGGCTCCTTCTGGGGTTGTTATGCCATCTTTTTTTTTTTTTAAGTTTATTTATTTATTTTGAGGGAGAGAGAGAGAGAGGGAGCTCAAGCAGGGGTGGGGCAGAGAAAGGGCACAAGAGAGAATCCTGAGCAGGCTCCATTCTACCAGTGCAGAGCCTGACATGGGGCTCAAACCCAGGAACCCAGAGATCAAGACCTGAGCCGAAACCAAGAGTTGGATGCTTAACAGACTGAGCCACCCAGGCGCCCCTGTTATATGATCTTTATTCCAGGAAGAAATAGATTGGAAGAATAGTTTTTATCATGCTAAACGGGGTCCCAGGTTGTGGGTTTTCCAGATTGGGTCCATGCCCCATGCCTTTTTCATGCCCAGATTTCTCTAACTGTAAAACGAATATGGATGACTGCTGGTGCCTGCCTGAAAAGTGTATTCTGAAGATGAATACACGGGTGTTTGGAAAGCTTCAGGCAGGAGCACTATAAATACAAAAACCCAATTTCTCCAAGAGTGGAAACTGGAGAGCTTGTCTATCTGCTGATAATACCCAACTATTTAGTTAGAAATTAACTAGCTTAGAGAATAAATAGGTGGTTTTGCTAAAAGTTTCCACTGATAAAATCTAAAAATATTTTCAGAATAAATTGTGATTTATAGCATTCTGGACACACCCTGAAATATCTCATATCTCTGGATAAGATTTAAAAACTTGCATGTGCCCAGCACTTACTATACGAGGCAGTGTGCTGGCCACTTTTCACAACGACCCCAAATCCTCGTCCTGGGAAGGAATCAGATGTTTTAAAGAACGATATGTCTGCCCCAGGTCACACAGTTGAGCTACGAACTGAACTTGAGTCTGTGATGTCAAAGCACTTTCTTCTCACATCACCACATCTGTCTCCTTGAGAGCACCCCGTAAACGCCCCTGCCCAAGACCCAGACCCACTGGCACCGGAACAACCAGAAAACTCAGAGTTTTTCCAGCCTAAGGAAATCATGCGACAGATACCTCTTTTGGACCTATTGGAAGAAAAGCTGGATCTGGGGGATATCTGGGAGCTACTGCCCGATCGCTTCCTCCGGATGGCCGTGGGCTGCTCCGGGAAGGACACGTGCACCGACTCCGCTGACGCGGCCAGGTTGATGGATTTCAGAGAATCAGAGGAGGCTCTCCTGCCACGACTGAGGGACAGCTCATCATCCGACTCTTCCTTGTCTGTGCCACTGTCGGCGATGTCATCTTCATCCCATAAGCCGTGGCACTGAGAAAGCATAAGGGACAACTCAGACGGCCATTCCCGGTGAGGTAGCATCGCATTCCCCACGATTAGAAAGCCAAATGTGAAATACGGTGACTGTGGCTGTGATATTGCATCATAAAACTGACATTTGCTAGATAGTTAGAATTTAAATGTTCTCACAAAAAAGAAAGAAAGAAAAAGAAGAAAGAAAGAAAGAAGAAAGAAAGAGGGAGGGAGGGAGGGAGGAAGGAAGGAAGGAAGGAAGGAAGGAGAGAAGGAAGGAGAGAAGGAAAGAAGGAAGGAAGCAGGGTGGGGGATGGGAGGAAGGGAGGAAAAAAATAACGAAAAAGAAAACAGATATATACGGGAGGCGATGGGAACTAATGAACCCTATGGAGGTGATCCTTTCACTGTGTCTACGTGAAACACATCACCACAATGTATACACTTTAAATATATTACAATTATTTTTGTCACTCATACTGCAATAAAGCAGAAAAAGGATTGGAAAATGAAGGGACTCTAGGATAGCTTATTATCTAGATGTTTATGATAGTCCCAGAGAGCGGGGACGGGCTGGTGCAGATCATGAGTTTGGCTAACTAATTGACATGGATGCAGATCATGTCTGGCAGATGGAGTAAAGGCGAAGTTATAATCACTTAACTCGTTCCTGAGGGAAAGCACTTTCTAGAACATATTTCTCTGTGCTTACAAGTAGCATTTTAAATATCAGTGGGTGAATTTAGCCCCACCGTCCATGTTCACCAAATACCTACACTTGAATACAAATGCTGTGTCTCCCTGAACAGCCACGGTAAGCTGTGAGCCCCTGCATCACCCACGGCTGGGTCAGGAACAGAGCTGCAAATACTCTACTCAAAAAATGTTGGCCCACATATGAGACAGAGATTGTGATGCACTCTGTAGAGCCTGCATTTTGCTTCAAAGAAATGGGCAAAAGGGGCTGGTAGGACAGCAGGAGGAAGGATAGCAGGAGAGGCTGAGAAAAACCAGGGGTCTTGCTGGTGCAAGAGGTTACCTGGACAGCAAACCCACCTTACAATGACCTTGCTGCCATTTCTTGAAGCTCCCCAGTGAGCCCACTGCCTCCTGAGTGCCCAGACTGCCAGGCTATGCATTTATTCTCCAGGAGCTCACCCAGTCCTCCCTCTGACACATGCTGTAGAGGATAAGAGCTCCAGTCCAATTTGCCAAAATTCAGTTGGTCAAAAAATAACTTGGAGCATGATCAATTCACTAAAAGACAATGTCACCTAATACACAGATTATTCTTTTATTTTTAATTTTTAAAGTTTATTTACTTATTTTGAGGTGGGGAGGGGAAGAGAGAAGGGGAGAGAGAAAATCTGAAGCAGGCTTCCTGCCCAGTGTGGAGCCTGACGTGGGGCATGATCCCATAAACCATGAGATCATGATCTGCACCAAAATCAAGAGTCTGACACTTAACTGACTGAGCCACCCAGGCGTCCCTATTCTTAAATATTAATACGTATATTATTTCAAGAAGAAAAGTCAGTGGATGCATTCTTGAAAACATAACAAACATTCTAGATTTTCCTAATGGGATTTTCCAACTTATATTGATTTCTTTTAAATCATTTTTTTTTCTTTTAAATCGTTTTAAAAGTTGTTTTCTCTTTGGCCAACATTGGAACATGTTTAGATTCTTTTACTACTTTCATAGTAGTGTATTTGTTAGTGAATTCTTCCAATTATTTATAAGATCTATAGCAATTCATACCAAATAGGATAGTTTTAACCACATTTGAAATTTCCACGTAGTTTGAACTGTTTGGTTTCCTAGATTTCCAAAGCTGTAGGGTAGTTTTGTCTCCTTATGAAAAGATTTGTTATTCTAAAAACGATTTTTCATATCATTAGCCAAAATTTCAGCATAAGAGTACCTCAAATACATTCACCATAGATATGAAATTTTCTAAGAAACCAGAGTAAGTATATCAATAGGAAACACCAAAATTTTGTTTATTCTATGCTTTAAATATTCAACTGTAGCTGCTAAACCACTGAACTATTAATGAGAAGGCAGCAAAATGCCTAAAGGTTTCTATACATTTTTTAAATGATGTGAAAAAGGATACAAGTTGCAAGAGAGTTGTGAAGTGACCAAATTTATACAATCATGTCTTTTTTTTTTTAAACGGAGGTGTAGTTCACATACAACATAATACCACCATGTCTTAAACGCAGAAATTTAAACTTCAATTCTAGAACTGAAAACATAATGTTAACACATTTGTTAATATATTCATAACAAGAATTAGTAAACTGCATGAATTCAGGTAATTTATCAGAAGAACTAGAAAATTCAGGCAAACTCAGTTTTGGCTAAGTGGTTTCCTTGGATAACATACCTCTGCAAGGTTATGCATTTTCTCTAACATAATTCCCACAAATATGGATTAATTATGGTATGTTCATAATAGAAGTAGAAATATGGGGGAATTCTCTTCCAAGTTTATTACAGTTTCCCTTATTGAGCCCCATATGCCTTGGCCTCATCGCCAATCGTAATGTTCAGGTTCTCCAGGAGTATCATGGGGGGCTGCAATGATCAACATGACCCGGTTAAGTGTTAACGTGCAGTACCTTCAAAATGGACCGATGGAAGAAAAGAGCCAAGAGCTGAATGAGATCATAAAGGACATAGCCTTCTTTCTTCTCCACTCCTATGATATTCGGTGGGTGGAAAGGTTTATCTTTGTTCAATTCCACGTTCTTGTTCCAGGGAAAGAAGCCAAATTGGAAGAAATACTTGACCACAATTGCCACCTACATGCAGATGATGGAAAAAAAAAAAAAATCACTCCTTTTAAGAATGGTTCTATATGAAAAATAGTGATATAAAAGCTAAGAAAAAGATCATTTCACAGTTTTGGTGATAAGATCACACACAATGATGTGGAAAAATAACATTATCATTCGTACATGGACTTTAGACCAAGAACAATATCTTACTGCTGCCAGGGCAGGACTGCAGATACATCAGTGCTGGCCAGGTTACTCACGGCACCTACTTATGATTTTTTCTATTTTTCAGGACTTGGCTAGTTTATACTGATTTAATAAGGTTTAACTACTCAGCTATTAAGATATGGTAAAGAGGACAAACTTGAACAAAAAGAATTCTATATTTTACATATTGCTTTCATTTGTAATCTTCCTGAGCATCTCAGGCAGTTTTGATGCCTATTTTCATTTTCCTCTGACCTCTTTGTTCTCACCATTAAAACAAATTTTTTTTAATGTTTTATTTTTGAGAGGCAGAGCGGGTAGAGCGTGAGTGGGGGAGGGGCAGAGACAGAGGGAGATGCAGATTCTGAAGCAGGCTCCAGGCTCTGCACTGTCAGCAGAGTCCGATGCAGGGCTCGAACCCACGAACCGCGAGCTCATGACCTGTGCCGAAGTCAGATACTTAACCGACTGAGCCACCCAGGTGCCCCTGCTCTCACCATTTCGTTGCTCCCTGGAAGTTCTCCTCAAGAAGAAATAAAAAGAAATAAAAACTTGCCGGTTGTGGTGACTAGTTAAGGGTACGAATGTTGGGGAGAAGCGGTCTGTGACAAAGACACATGAGAAAATTGACAGGCCTCATCTAAACATCCCTCTGACAGCTGGGTCACCGGGAATCAATTGCAATTCACGCAATTCATCCGTAAAAAATATTTTTCGAAGTCCTCTTTCGACCTAGAGTCACTTTACCCTCCTCCCGTCTCTCTCCTTCTTATAGCCAAGCTTCCGCAAAGAACAGTCCTGTGTTTCTTACCATGCTGAGCAGCACTGCCACAAACGGATGCCAGAGCAGATACCTGAAGACTATCTTTGCCTCTTTCCTTCTCACTCGCACCCCCAACCCGTTTGGGTCACTCACTAAAACTTCTCACTTACCCCATTCATCTTCAGCCTCGTGGCCATTGGGTCAGTTCACATCCCATGACCTCTCACCGTCTTTTCAAAAACTTTCATACCAAGGGGAGAAAGTCCTGAGCATACACCCTGTTGACGTTCCCAAGAGCCTACTACCGTGCCGTACAGAGGTGGTACAGAGAATGGACCCATTCCCCAAATAGGGGGTCATTTATGTCCCAGATCACAAAGTTTATGTGATGGAAGTAAGACTTAAAAATGATTATTTTGGCAAGATCGTGACAGACAGTCTACTTAAAGTGATAGCTAGGTAGTTGGCTTTCCACCTTTTATAAGTATTTAAATAATTACTATGGAAATAAGATACATACTTTACACTGATACTTTCGAGATGCTTTGATAAAAGCTTTGCTTTATTTTACTGGCAAATTACCTATAAACCTACAAAATTCCTGGAATCTCAATGTACATCCATCATGAATTCCATCCTTTAAGAAGCAACTACACTACCAATGTTAGTGAAAACTTTCCTTTATGAGCCAGGTAAGAAAATTCGCCTTCTTCAAAGACCTCAGAACACAAAGAACTACAATAACCCAAGGGAAAAAAGGCTATTGAGCCTCCCTTTTAATTCCCAATTTTATGGTTGTCATGGGAGTTTGTGACATTGCATATATTTGATGGGGAAGGATAGAAAAACAGGTTCATATAATTGGGAAGAGTGTCTCCTGTCCCCTCACACGTGATGAAAATGAAATGGTAATTTACCCTCGTGTTCTTCAGATTTTTAGGTAGGTGCTTATGTGACTTTGTGTTTTTGTGTGTTGAAACTGACTTTAAGCTTAAAAATGGGAAATATGCATGTTGTATCAAACTACATTCAAATTGCTTACTGTGTTGTTTAATTCAGCATCCATTCACTGGACATCCATCCACTGGCACGAGACACTAATTTCTGCATAAATAACACATTATTTCAGTAGTTCCTATCATAGGACAGATGACCAGATTTCAAAAGCCTCCCCCATCACTTGCCAGTTGGGCAGCCTGGGTCAGTTATTTCATCTGGCTAAAGCTGTTTCCTTATATGTTAAACCAAACGATATTGGTGCCTATCTTGGTGTGGTGTGACCTGTGAAAAGACATGTACAATCGCCAGTACTAAATAACTGTTAGTTTAGTCATTTGCCTATCTAAGAACATCCATTTACTTGAATGTCCTGCGCGAAACTGTCTGGGAGACAGGGCTGGCCTGCCTCGAGTGAATGCCGGAAGCGATTTATTAGCAATTCCCACTCAAGGCTTACCTCTGTGTAGACAATGGCCATCATCCAGAATCGTCTACTGGGCCTGGGCACAGACAGCATGGCCCAGAGGAAGATCAGAATGGGAAGCACAAGGGTGATCATGGAGGCAGAGACCATGTGGTTGAGGATGATCACAAAATAACACACCATTTCTGAGCGGGCCACCAGAGTGTTGTACATGGCATAGAACAACAGCAAGAACCGGGGTTGGCCAACGTAGAATTTTTCGGACTCTTCCAGCTCGTCATCATGGAACATCCTGTTCAAATAAACAACATGAGAATAAACTCGTCTTCATTTCTCCAAATCACTGATTTCTGCTTTGCATGATCCCTCTTGTCCCTCCCCTCCTTCCCATGTGGCCAGAGTTCTGGCGGAGTCAACCTAATAGCCTACTGGAGGAAGAAATGTGTGCACAAGTGTCTATCACGGACGGCTTTGGCTAGTTCTGTGCTTCACGATGGGAGCACTGAACATTGGGTCTGTTTGCTCTGAATGTCCAGGTGGATGGTTGTCCATGGAGTTTGTCTACCCACAACCTGCGGAACAACCCCCCCCCCCCCCCCCCCCAGCACTCTTACTTGTTCAGAGCAGCTCGCTGGTCGTCAGCTTGTGAGTCAGGGGCGGTAAGATGCTGGACTCGAGCCTGTCTGAGCGGCTCTCGTCAGGGCTCACGGCCATGTGGCTCTGGCCTGCAGAGTCGTCCCGCGAGCCGAAGGACAGGCGCTCGAAGCTGACCGCCTTGCTGTAGGAGGGAGGCGCCTCCACGTCCCCATCCTCGGTGGAGTAGTGCGGCAGCTCGGCATCTGGGGTGAGGCCGGCCTCCGAGGCCTCCGAGGTCTCCTCCGGCCCCAAGTCCGCGGCCTCCTCCCCTCCCTGGTCGGCGTCTTTGGCCACCGCCTCGTCATCCTGCTCGGCCTCCACCTCCGCTATGGTTTCCGTGGTCCCCTGGCGCGAGTACCGCATTGTGCACTGCGTGGGCTCGCTGTCGGGAGAGAGGGAGGGCACACACCCCGCTCTTAGCATCCTCCCGATTCTCGAGACACCTTCCCGACACTCCCCAATACAAACGTCAAGGCGGGCGAGAAAATTACCACCCCGTTCCCTCCCCTGCCCCCACCACCCCGCCCCCGACATTCCATCCACCTGCTTTGTTCCTTCAGAGTATTCATGTCTGGTCTGCAGAGACTGCGAACAGCAGCCTCCAAATGCAAAAGCCCACAGTGCCCGCGCACGGTTGGACCCTGAACAAGTCACACGACATGGCTCAGACGTTGCTAAAGCCACCCATGCACAGAGGTTGTCTAAATCGTATCAAGATTTGCAGCCATGGTTTCCAGTGTTTCTTTTCAAATGGAGACAGTATAACATACCTACCACTATATTAAAGGATGGTGCCTATGGAGACAAAACTTTGCCAGTTTGGGTCCGTGGGTGTTGGCCAGGAGGTACTCTACTCCCAATTCTACATAATGGGCCCACTCCTACCCATAAGGGGAGGATAGGAATGACAAAATATTGGCTAAATTAAACAACCTGCATGCTTTATGGAAAAAATGCCTCATTTCTTGGATATCTGTTCCTCCTCCCTATTTTTCCATCCTTTACCTCTTTCTTACTGGTGCTTATTACGTATGACTGAATTTTCACCATCTCTCTGGCTCCCAACCATCCCCCGCTGGGTTCTTTGTGTTGCACATGGGAAGGCCTGCCATTTTGTCCTCCCCAGTGCTATGGACCCTCCCCAGTGCTATGGACTCTCCCCAGGGCTATGGATCCTGCAGGCTGCACCCTCAGGGTGTACCCCTGCTATCTCTGTCCCCAGTGACTGCACCTTATCTTTTCTACTTGTTCCCCATGGAGTATTCATTCTCCCTAAGCTTCCCTACTTATCTCCACCCTCTAGTTTTGGCAACCTGACCATCTCTCTTGTACCTCTCCTTCTCTGTCCTTTATCTCCTAACTTTCCCTGCCATGTCTGTGTAGGCGACTTTGGAAATGAAATACAGCAGCTGTAACAGTGAAATTCATGGCCTGCCTGTCTTTATTGCCTGCCCATGAAGGGCAGAAAGGCAAAAATGTTTTGGAGATGTGGAATCTGGTAGATAGAGGACCATACTATGTTAGACTCTGAAATTGTACTGTTATCTGAATGGCATACGGTGAGCAGCTTGGGCCCATAAACACAGAGATTCTTAAATATACAGGTCGTACCCACTTTTCTTGTCATGGACGACAGTAGACATGTCAATAAGTGAGTGGATAGGTGGGTGGATGGACAGATGAACAGGCCTTGGCAGAGCCCTTCATGGCATCCTGAGACCGAGGAACATTTATGTGAACCCTTGGTGCCCACTCATGTGTTTATGTTCCCAGGACCTTGGACTTCAGTACGGGACATCGCATAGAAAGCTCTTGGAATGCCAAGGCAAACTGGGTATTTTTCTAGGACTTACCTCCTAGGAAGGCCATGAAATTGATCACCCCAGGCAATTTTCAGAACAGTGGAGCCAACCCCACATCAAGTCTAACTTCCAGCTGGACTCTAACCAATTACAAGCACGTTCTTTATGGTTTTGGGTCAGGTCTGGCCCTGAAGGGAGTCAACGAGTCCTGGTACCTTCAGGACTCAACCGAGTGCAATGGAAGAGAATAAGTTAACACCCCTCTGATTTACCACTGTGCACGGTCAAAACTGAAATTTGTCTTGGTTCGGGTGATTTTTCTGGTGTCACGAGAAACGCAATGCAGCTGATGTTTCTGTGCCCCCGTGGACCATTCAAAAAGGCAATTCCACAAAGAGCTTTGGGACTGTATGTAAATCATTTCATTTCTAAATGAGTATTGTCTTACGGTAGGACTTAATGAGAAAACTCAAGCCCAGAGCAATAAGTTCCAGTCGGCAAAGCCTCTATATTCTACCGCACGATAATATTCTTTACAAAAGCCAATGGTAAAGTATATTCTAAGTTCTGTAGATTTGGTCTTATCCACTAAAAATGACTCCATGTGGCAGATTTAAAAATTTTTTTTCTTCTATTACATGTCTCTTTTGATGAAATCATGAGAAAAAGTCTTCTATATTTCCTGGCCCCTTTTCCTCTGTGAGGACTGCCTACACGAGCTCTCCATCAAGGAGGGAGCATGCTTATCTCTTTACGTCTAGGGAGTGGAAGATACTTACAAAATGGAGGACAACGTTTGTAATAAGGATTTTTAAGAAACTCCTAACAGACAAAAACCAAAGAGCGGTTAGTGTAAGAGAACGCTGTCCTGGGAGTGACCAGTCATGTCCCAGAATGAGCGGCGGTTATGCTTTTGGTTAGTCATGCAAATTCTTAAAATAAAAATTAAGAAACCAAAACCAAAACCAAACGGACATCACGAGAGCTTATGTTTGCAATGACACGAAGGGGGAAAAGTGGTAACGTGAGGGAAAAAACAAAGCATGCACGAGTTAAGCACCTTGATGCTAAACTGCCACTGTCAGCTGATGAGGAGGACATATCCATGCTGAACATTTTACGAAGCCTAGATCGAGCACGCTCACTTGTTTTAGGAACAGTTTCTGGTCCATCTAAATCGTCAAGGGTAGACTGCCTTGAGAACAGCACGGTTGCTTCAGTGTAGCAGCTAGCAGCGCAAACAGTTACAGAGACACAGTGTTAAAACACCAGCGGTACATCAGTTTACGCACGGTTCAACTGACCAACACACGGTCATGCAGCAAATCACACACGACACCAATACTACAGACAACGAGCCCCACAGCGGGGCTCAAGGATGGGGAAGGACCTGTTTGGCCGGACGAGAAAACACAGCAGTACTAAGTTTTTATAAAAGTATCCCGGCTGGCAATAAATCAGGAAACATCACTCTCTGGGTGGGACAGGGAAATAGAAGAACTACCAGTCCCAATATTTCTTTCGCAGAGCAGAATTCGTACTTCATGACTTTGTAGCTGAGTTTGGTTTTGTTTTGTTTTAAATTAGAGATGATATGTTTTATTTGGAGCTCCCAATCCTGAGTTCATTGAAACCATTTGGTAACCAAATGGCTTAAGCAGAAATACCTGCTTGGGTAATATTTATATAGAACATTTCATTTTTAGAAAAAACGTAACAGTCTCCAAGACGAGAGAGGGAGCGAGGCTCAGAAATGACCATGACAAACTGATTATCCACCCCATTTTCTGAGTGGTATTCAGTGAAGCCAAACTAGATGCCTTGCGTGTGAAAGAGATGCTGGTTTGATCTGCAACCAGATATAAACCAACATCGGAAAAAAAGAAAAAGAAAAAGAAAGAAAGAAAGAAAATGGTACAAAGAAAACAACAGAGGAAGTCTAGCAATGGCAGGGTCATTTTGTCTGTTAACTTCTCATTTTGCCTAATGAATTTTTTCTTCTGGATCACGTTTTAGGTCTTGACAGATGTTATTTAGGGCGAGAACCCATGGGCTAAAATCCTCACTTCTTGTTACCCCACGGAGCGACACTGGGGGAGAGAAGGCTGGTTGATTCAGGACTGGGGACTGCGTGAACAACTGAGGAAGAAGCAGACAGAGTTATGACGTGGGCAGAATTTCAGTGCTGACATATAGTTTAACCCAAAGGGGTACAGGCACCCGAAGAACCTCTGCAGGAGACTACTGGAATGAAGAATCTTCTAACCTGAGCACTAATGACCTGGCTGACCCAGCGGGACAGGACTTTGTGACACAGGATGGCTGATCCCCTGGCCGAACACCATTATCATGTGAGTGACTGAGGCCTACTGTGTGCCCAGCGCACACAGCCAGATGTGCTCAGTCAGACATTGTGAGGCAGCAATGGAAACCATTCAGGAAGTGACAACGTCCAGGGCTCAGGGAGTGTAGGGATATCTGAGTCACTCACTCGAGGGACCAGTTAAAGGGCTTTTCAGGTTCCGAGAGCTGTGGCACCAAGCCCATGAGTGCTCGGTGGGGCCCCCCTGCAGTGCAGGTAACATGCTGTGCGTGTGGTCAAGATGCAGGGCAGTGACAGAGGAGAGTTGGGGAACAACCAGATGGTCTCTAATAAGGCCATAGTGACTGTTTTTTTTTTTTTTTTTTAAAAAAAGGCCCCAACTCCTCTAGATATCACCAAATCCTTTATACAACGAGGAGAGGAGGACAAGATCGAGTAGAAACGCACTGGCCAAGTGCAGTGAGGGCTGGGCTCAAGTCCCCACGCTGACGTGAACTGGCTCTGGGGGTTTAGAGAAATTCATTCTCCTCTCTGAGGTCTCCCTCTCTCTCTCTCTCTCTAAGAATCAGAAGAGGTTTCATTGTGATGAAAATAACTACAGATATTATTGCTTATTTGATAAAGTTGTTCGGTAGAAATTTTTGACTTTAAGTTTATAGAATTGATAACATATAACCTGTTCTCTCTCATTTATAAGATGAGGGAAATGGATCTTTGGACTTCTGTATTTAATTTTCTAGTTTTAGGGGTGCACCCTTACCGCCATTTAGGGGTTAGCATGCAGGCAAAAAGATACCGTGTGCCCTCTCCTGTGGCCCTGCTCAGATTTTCTGCGTGGGAACCACTGTTCTAATCCCAACGTCGGCTTCATTTTGTTAATTCCTGGGTCCGCTATCACACTGGCTGACCCTCAGACCCCACACCATCCCACCCAGTGTGGTTACTTGGAGTGTGACCAATCTGTCGTCCAATCCAGGGCATTTTATTTTATTTTATTTTATTTTATTTTATTTTATTTTTTAATTTTTTTTTCAATGTTTTTTATTTATTTTTGGGACAGAGAGAGACAGAACATGAACGGGGGGGGGGGGGGTCAGAGAGAGAGGGAGACACAGAATCAGAAACAGGCTCCAGGCTCCCAGCCATCAGCCCAGAGCCCGATGCGGGGCTCGAACTCACGGACCGCAAGATCGTGACCTGGCTGAAGTCGGACGCTTAACCGACTGTGCCACCCAGGCGCCCCATAATCCAGGGCATTTTAAAAGTGAAAGGGAAGATTAGGTGCTTTCTGATAACAGGCCTGGATGACAAAGGTGAAAGGGACAGTTGCTGTCACCTCCCTGGTCAGCCCACGCCTTTTAGGTGACACATTTCAAGTGATGACCGCTCCTTTGGTATCTAGGAAAGCTCTTTGGAATGTCATCTAATGCTTCTTGCAGCTCTTTAAAATACTTTATTTTCGAGGAATGTAGACGATATCTGATTTCAGGAAACAACCATTAACATAAATGCCGTTTTACAGCCGGATTTGAAGGAAATCGTGACTTTTGCAGTAAGTCAAGGGAATAAAAAGTCATTTGTTAGGCTTTTATCCCCATTCCATCTGCAGTACGCCCAAAGGTGAAAACGGGTGACGTGGAAGCCAGAGCATGTGTGGCAGGTGCGACAGCCCCATCCAGGCTGGGTCCTCTGCACGGGGAGGGGGGGCCATGCGCAGCCCCACTGGGGGACGATGCTAGACCCTGTCTAATGACACAGGTGTCTCAGAGTGACCTTCCACTCGGAATCCCTTCTAGGCAAGATTCCTGCCTTTCTAGTAATCAGCATGGCTTCCAGCAGACTTCAGTGTAGACAAATTTTGTCTGCAGATTGGATAGTTTCCTAAAGCAAAAAAACCAGAAGGGGAGGTCAGCCACTAAGAAAAGGGCAGGTATGTTAACTCATTTATTAACAACATAATGACCTCTACTGCGCCTCCCCTTTCTTTAGGTTGAAATAAAAAGTAAAAAATACATTAGGAACGAATTGTAATTCTTTTTTTTTTATGTTTTTATTTTAGAGAGAGAGTGAGTGGGGAGAGGGACAGAGGGACAGCGAGAAAGAGAGAGAGAGAGAGAATCTTAGGCAGGCTGCACACTCAGTGCGGAGCCCAACACGGGGCTCAATCCCACGATCCTGGCATCACGACCTGAACTGAAGTCAAGAGTCGGATGCTTAAGCAACTGAGCCACCCTGGCACCCCAGGAACTAATTTCAAAGGTACTCGTTTTCTACTAATAAATTTATTGACTGATTGACTGGTTTTAAGTTTGGAGGATATTTTGCCAGTCTTTGTTAAAAAGCAGTCAATGGATTTAAATAATTCCTACCTCACAGTTTTTAATCACGGGAAAGGTTTTACACTTGTAATCTTGGGTCCAACTTAAAGGTAGTTTACTTGATTTCATTTTGATCAATCTTCTTCTTCCTTTTTTTAATCCCTCTTCTGTTGTGATTTATAATATTAAGTTGATTTCTTAACTGGGCTTGTTGTCAATTATTATGCAGTTACAAGTCACTAATACAGGCATCACATGTTTATTTTATGGACAACTCGTTGTCAGTCTACTCTCTAATTCTCTTTGATTTATTTGATTCAGTTTGGTTCCTGAGCAGCTATTTTCCAGCCAGGCCAGAAAGCCTCGAAAATTTATGGAAAAAAAAATTATATTTCTGGGTAGTTTTCCCCTTTGGGAGATAGGACATAGCTTCATGAAACTTCAAAAGAAAAGCGGTTCATGAAAAATAATGTTGCCAATTACTAGCAGTGTCATTGCAAATTATTGAGGGAAAGTTATTCCATCCATTCTCCTTTTTACTTGCCAAGCTTAGGGACCCAGGTAACAACAGCAACAACAACACCCTCTGTATTATGAAACTAGGCGAGGGAAGAGGTTAAAAAGACGTTCATTTGAAAAAAATAAGTCTTATTATGGGCATTATTATTATTATTATTTTTTAAGAACAGATGCAAATAAATATGCAATAACCACATTATATACCCTGGGTGGATGTTAAGTGTATTCTTCACTATGTGGGAGGAAATCATCCCAGTTGAATATGAACATGACTTTCTGTTAAGTTAACCAGAGCTGACTGAAGCCTTTTATTCTGGAATGCAGATAAGGGAAAACGGTTTGCGTCAGACCCAGTGTGCAATACAGAGCAGTGCTGTCGGAAGCTGTATCTTGAGAAGTATACATCTTACCATTCTCCTTTTTTTTTTTTTTTTTTCCAAACCAGTTGTTTGGTCATGAATAGGTGACAGAGTGTGTGGATCTGGAAACTGTGTGATCCCCCGGGGGCCTTCGTTGACCCCTCTCACTAGAAAGTAGCATCTGTCAGCCTCTTGAATATTCACTACCTTCAAACAAATCTTGCCTCCCTCTGCCTCCCTGTTGACACATTTTATACTTTTGTACCCACGCTCATGCAGGCTTTATTTATTATTATGGGAATAGCTACCACGAAGTAACGTGGGATATGTAAGAGCCTGGGTAGAAGGTAGACAGAAATGGATTTTCAGTTTTCGCATCAAAATGAATCGAGAGAAAATAATTCTGTTTAAATGACTGATTTGTAGATAGAAAACTGTTGCAACAAGAACGAATTTAAGAAAGTTGGAAGCTTCCAAATAGACGAGTTATTATGATTTGCAGAAAATGAAAATAAAATATAAACCATAATGATTTTTTGTCTCAGTGGAGTCTGTCCAAAGAGAATGAAGTTCCCCTTTCAAAAACGCTATTTTTCTGAAAGTGAAGGCACACAAGGGGGCGCTGTCAGCACTTGCCAATCAAAGGACATGAAAACTAAATTTTCACGTTGTAACTTTGCTATTACTAATGGTTTCGAAAACTACTGATTGAGAAATGTGTGTATGCCTGGGTGGAAAGAGAATGAGAAAATTTTATTAGCATACCCACTGTTCTAACAATCAAATATTTTATTCTAGAAATTAAAAGCATCTTGAACAGCATCTCAATTAGCAAATAAATGCTTTGACCTTGAAAATTTTTTTTAATTAAAAATTAATGTTTATTTATTTTTGAGAGAGAGAGAGAGAGAGAGAGAGAGAGAGAGAGAGACTGAGCATGAGTGGGGGAGGGGCGGAGCAAGAGAGGGACACAGAATCCAAAGCAATCCAAAATCCCAAAAGAAACCAGTTCCTGCCAGGGAACTTGCTTGCACCGCGCAAACACCCAACGCTGTGCTTCTGCGGATCCATCCCTCCGGCGGGTCTGCCTCTCTCCCAGTGCCGCAGGGCCCCTTCTGAAGTGGATCTCCGAAGGAAAAGCGAGCTGAGCCTGCCCCTCCCGCCCCTGTGCACCTTGCCAATCCACCACAGCTAATACGCCAGATCCCCAGCACCAGAAGCCTGGAGTGTGCAAGTAGCCCAGACGGCCCACACCACCCCACAGTGAATCCCTCCCCTAGGAGAGGGGAAGAGAAGGCACACACCAGTCTGACTGTGGCCCCAGCAGTGGGCTGGGGGCAGAAATCAGGTCTGACTGCAGCCCCGCCCACCAACGCAAGTTATTCAAGGCAGCACAGGGGAAGTGCCCCACAGTCCCGCACCACTCCAGGGACTATCCAAAATGACGAAACGGAAGAATTCCTCTCAGAAAAACGTCCAGGAAATAACAACAGCTAACAAACTAATCAAAAATGATTTAAACAATATAACAGAAAGTGAATTTAGAATAATAGTCATAAAATTAATCGCTGGGCTTGAAAACAGTATAGAGGACAGCAGAGAACCTATTGGTACAGAGATCAAGGGACTAATGAACAACAGGAGGAGCTAAAAAATGCTATAAATGAGCTGCAAAATAAAATGGAGACGACCACAGCTCAGATTGAAGAGGCAGAGGAGAGACTAGGTGAACTAGAAGATAAAACTATGGAAAAAGAGGAAGCTGAGAAAAAGATAAAAAAAAGTCAGGAGTATGAGGGGAAAATTAGAGAACTAAGTGATGCACTAAAGGGAAATAATATACGTATAATTGGTTTTCCAGAGGAGGAAGAGAGAGGGAAAGGTGCTGAAGGTGTACTTGAAGAAATCATAGCTGAGAACTTCCCTGATCTGGGGAAGGAAAAAGGCACTGAAATCCAAGAGGCACAGAGAATTCCCTTTAGATGGAACTTGAATCGATCTTCTGCATGACATATAGTGAAACTGGCAAAATACAAGGATAAAGAGAAAATTCTGAAAGCAGCTAGGGATAAACGTGCTCTAACATATAAAGGGAGACCAATAAGACTCGTGACGGATCTCTCTACGGAAACTTGGCAGGCCAGAAAGGAATGGCAGGAGATCTTCAATGTGATGAACGGAAAAACTATGCAGCCGAGAATCCTTTGTCCAGCAAGTCTGTCATTTAGAATAGAAGGAGAGATAAAGGTCTTCCCAACAAAAACTGAAGGAATTCGTCACCACTAAACCACCCCTACAAGAGATCCTAAAGGGGATCTTGTGAGACAAAGTACCAGAGATATCACTACAAGCATGAAACCTACAGACATCAAAATGACTCTAAACCCATATCTTTCTATAATAACACTGAATGTAAATGGACTAAATGCGCAAACCAAAAGACATAGGGTATCAGAATGGATAAAAAAAACAAGACCCATGTATTTGCTGTCTACAAGAGACTCATTTTAGACCTGAGGACACCTTCAGATTGAAACTGAGGGGATGGAGAATTATCTATCATGCTACTGGAAGTCAAAAGAGAGCTGGAGTAGCCATACTTCTATCAGACAAACTAGACTTTAAATGAAAGGCTGTAACAAGAGATGAAGAAGGGCATTATATAATAATTACAGGGTCTATCCATCAGGAAGAGCTAACAATTATAAATGTCTATGCACCGAATACGAGAGCCCCCAAATATATAAAACAATCACAAACATAAGCAACCTTATTGATAAGAATGTGGTAATTGCAGGGGACTTTAATACTGTACTTACAACAATGGATAGATCATCTAGACACACGGTCAATAAAGAAACAAGGGCCCTGAATGATACATTGGACCAGATGGACTTGACAGATATATTTAGAACTCTGCATCCCAAAGCAACAGAATATACTTTCTTCTCGAATGCACATGGAACATTCTCCAAGATAGATCACATACTGGGTCACAAAACAGCCCTTCATAAGTATACAAGAATGGAGACCATACCATGCATACATTCGGACCACAATGCTATGTATGAAGCTTGAAACCAACCACAGGAAAAAGTCTGGAAAACCTCCAAAAGCATGGAGGTTAAAGAACACCCTACTAAAGAATGAATGAGTCAACCAGGCAATTAGAGAAGAAATTAAAAAAAACTATGGAAACAAACGAAAATGAAAATACAACAATCCAAACGCTTTGGGATGTAGCAAAGGCAGTCCTGAGAGGAAAATACATTGCAATCCAGGCCTATCTCAAGAAACAAGAAAAATCCCAAACACAAAATCTAACAGCACACCTAAAGGAAATAGAAGCAGAAGAGCAAAGACAGCCTAAACCCAGCAGAAGAAGAGAAATAATAAAGATGAGAGCAGAAATAAACAATATAGAATCTAAAAACACTGCAGAGCAGATCAATGAAACCAAGAGTTGGTTTTTTGAAAAAGTAAACAAAATTGATAATCCTCTAGCCAGGCTAGAGAAACAGGAACCCTCTTGCACTGTTGGTGGGAAGGCAAACTGGTGCAGCCACTCTGGAAAACAGTGTGGAGTTTCCTCAAATAATTGAAAATAGATCTACCCTATGACCCAGCAATAGCACTGCCAGGAATTTACCCAAGGGATACAGGAGTGCTGATGCAGAGGGGCACTTGTACCCCCCCAATGTTTATAGCAGCACTCTCAACAATAGCCAAATTATGGAAAGAGCCTAAATGTCCATCAACTGATGAATGGATAAAGAAATTACGGTTTATATACACAATGGAATACTACGTGGCAATGAGAAAGAATGAAATATGGCCCTTTGTAGCAACGTGGATGGAACTGGAGAGTGTGATGCTAAGTGAAATAAGCCACACAGAGAAAGACAGATACCATATGTTTTCACTCTTATGTGGATCCTGAGAAACTTAACAGAAACCCATGGGGGAGGGGAAGGAAAAAAAAAAGAGGTTAGAGCGGTCGAGAGCCAAAGCATATGAGATTCTTAAGAACTGAGAACAAACTGAAGGTTGATGGGGGGTGGGAGGGAGGGGAGGGTGGGTGATGGGTACTGAGGAGGACACCTGTTGGGATGAGCACTGGGTGTTGTACGGAAACCAATTTGACAGTAAATTTCATATATTAAAAAAAAAAAAAAAAAAAAAAAGGCTCCAGGCTCGGATGGAGACAATCACCAGTGCCGGGCAGGGTTGACAGCGTCTCAGGAAGTGAGCTAGCCCAGGGCGGAGCTGGTCCGGGGTGGGGCCCCGAGGATCCGGAGGCGGTTGAGTCAGTGGCAGTTGGTGGAAGCGGTTGATGGGCGGGGCAGCCGTTGGAACCCCAAGGCAGTTAGGAGAGGCGGTTCCAAGGCCAGAAGCAGCCTGCGGGGAGCTGGGCTGGGCAGAGGCGGAGGGCAGAGTGTTGACTCTTCCTTCTTTGCGCTTTACAGTCTTTGACTCACAGTTTGGTGTTGCAAGGACCCGAGAAAGAGCAGGGCTGGGGGCGGGTGCCGGGGGGGGGGGGGGGGGGCGGCGGGGGGGAACCGGGAGCAGAGCGCTCCTGCCACTGTCACTGGCTTGGGAGGCAGTTCCTCCTGGCCACGCAGCCGGCAGGGCTCGGGGCTTGGGAGGCAGTTCCTCCTGGCCACGCAGCCGGCAGGGCTCGGGTGGGGTGAAGGCCTCAGAAGACAAGTTTCCCCTCTTCTCTCACCTCTCACCATCAGGCGGGCTCTCTGCACCCTCAGCGCCGCTGGCCAGTGGAGTGAAGAGGCAGACGAGCCGTTTCTAGAGAGATTCTCGGCTTGGACAACAGCACCTGTTGGGTGTGTTGGACTCTAGCATTGGCCTCTATTCCCCTTGAGGCTGGCGGAAAGGGAGCCAGAGCCACGGGGGTGATTCAAACCCACCGTTCCCTGATTCTCCCAGCCATCCCTGGGCTCTACGCGCTTCTCTATGGGGATATATCTACTGCCTTTCTTTCTTGTTTTGTTTTGTTTTTTTTCCTGACTCCAATCTACTCTCTACAAAATAGTTTCAAAACTTAAAAAAAAATTAAACATCAAAAAGCAAACCAAAAAACCCAAGAAGCAGTCCTGGCATTTCCTATCAAATCTCCGTAACGTCCTCTTAGGCCCATGGGGCCTGTAGGCCAGGTCTGACATGGCCCCCTGGCCCCAACTCTGGTACGTTGCCCGGTGGTCTGGGGCTGTCCGCCACTGATGGAGCCACCCCGCTGCTCCTGCCTCAGACCTCCAAGTCTGCTGCCTTGTCCCGGAAACCTTCCTTACCTCTGTCTGGGGCTCCTCACCCTTCGTCTGGGTCGCGGCAAAACCACCACTCCCTTAGAGGCTTTGAGACCGAGCTGGCAGCGTCTCCCCGAGAGGCTCTGTCTCGGTGTCCTGTTAATTTGCTGTCACCCCTCACCAGGTGTGCCGTGTATTTGCTCAGTCTGTGTCCCTAGAGGCGGTGGCCGTCACGCGGGATTTCTCAGCCAGCACTCGGCACGCAGCGTGCACGGTGTGTGTCTGATGAGGGGGCACCCGGACTCTTGGGTCTCCTGTTGACGTTACAACCTATGCATTCTGCCAGGAGGAAGGCTCCACTCCTGTGTTAGCCGAGTGCTTACAAGCGTTGGCAGCCTTGATTTTTACAGACTGAATCTGCAGCGTCTCAGTCAGGCTTGCAAGGGGTCCGGGCATTTCTTCCCACTCTGGCCCGCTGGGCTGGGGAGAGGGGTGACATCTTCCCATCCCTCTCTGAACGAGCTAGCTCTTCTAGACCATGTCTTCTGGCGGTGCCTTTTCCATATTGAACTCCTCTCTGTCTTCCCTTGACAAGCCAGTTGCTTCTAAAATTTGCTCTCTGATGTCCTCTCCTCTGAATTATTTTAAGGATTCGTTTTGACACCATTAACTTTGGTGGCCCAGTCACATATCACTCATTGATAACTATTTCTGTGACTGTGTGCTTTGTCTATCTTCCCTCCAGTACTTTTAAGTTTTTAAAGGGCAAAGGCTATGAATTTTGTACTTTTCACAGTGCTTGCAAGCAAATCAAACCTCAATAAAACCTTGAATTTAGGAAAACAAAAAAAAATGTGATTCCTACTGGACTATAAGAGCATGCGGTTGCATGAAAAAAATGATTTTCAAAACTGTTTTGATCGCTCTTGTATCTTTGGAACCTTGAGTCGTGCCTGGTACACTAATAAGTATCGGTTGAATGAATTAATCTTTTAAAATGTGGTGGGGAAAATATCCTTATCCCATAAAGTGTTCATATTTTGTAATAATAAGAAATTAATATGGAAGTAACATTCCACAGTTTTGAGTTATTTTGAATGTCCCTTCAATGTACCAGCTCATCTTGATCATGTCGAATCGGCTAACAGCGTTGCTTTGCCATTTCTGTCAAAAAGGACAATGAAAAAGTAGCATTTTGGTTATAGAAATTTGCATTACAGTCCAACATTTTAAACCGATGGGCAAGTAGTGTATAGCCAAGACAGTCTGGTGGAGAGGGGGAGTGGGATTCGTGAGAAAGCCCTGTGGTCTGAGTCAGGAGACCTGTCCCAGACTGAGTTCTGTGGTGAACCAGCTGTGTGACTTTGGACCAAGAACTTAATTTCTCTGGCACTCTCCTGCCTCATGAAGACGAGGGGGTTATGTTAGATTCTGTCTAGTTTTAACATTGGGGGGTTTATTTCTGGATCATATCAGCTGCTTCTGAAGGTGACCCTGTGGTAGTGGAAAAATATCTGGACTGAGATCCAGGACCCTTGAGACCGTGGGGTGACAGTAAGACATACCAGGACCTTAAGCTTAACCTCAGGGACTTAGAAGTACAGAAGTCCATAATGCACAGATAAGACATGAAGTTAGCCCTTGCTAACCTTAAAATTGAGTTTCTGGGCCTATATAGCTGATGACCAGAACTTAGGCCTTGAGGTTCAACCAGGAGGTAGCGACGATGAGGCCTCCAAAGATTTCGGGGACGTGAGCCATGTGCAGAATGGCACATAGTTAATTAAAACAATCTACAAAAGAAAGGCAGCAGGGAAAAAGAGGAATATAGTGTTTTAAATTTAATTCTTTACCCTGTGACAGGCCGAGCCCCAGTTTCACGATTATGTGTATGGCAATTAGAGTCGTTACTGGTGCAATTCACTCAGACATGACACTTCTCGACCTCGTTTCCTGTAGAGTAAGGGAGTTGGAATAGCTAGCTGGTCCTCAACCTCCCTTTCAGCTCTACTGATCTGTGATTTAATTTTGCATCCCTGAAATCATAGGTAGCAGATGCATTTTGACCTGATCTTACCCTCTTTGGGATGGCGACTTGATACTCTTTGTTGGTGGCAGGCTCAGCGGAGGGTGAAGGGCCACCGTGCTGCAGAGCTAATGGTTGCATGAATGCTATTGGGCAGAGAAGCTCATCTCTCAGCCTAGGGCCTCCTTTATTGGTGATAGTTCGGAGAGAAATCTTTGTGCATCCAGAGTACTTGTCTGTTACTGATAGAACATACTGGCAGATATGATGCCCCACAGGTTCCCAAGCTTGCTTGGCCACCAATCCCCCTTTAGTGCACAACCAAAAGCGTCCTCATATAAAATCTGTCCTTTCCACGGAAGGACTGACTCCAGATCTTGCCTCCGTTCCTTCCTTCCTTTGGTGAGATGAAAGATGTTGTTTTTTCTTTGCACAGCCAAGCTTGAGGCATGATTTTTGTAATCATGCTCCCCTAATTTACCAAGACAACATTTCTAGTAACAATTCTATTAATAGGAAGGATTAAGGCCATTTATAATAACCGTAACATGGGGGTAGGGTAGAGTGGGGCCCGGGGGGGCACGCATCCACTGAGCAGGGGGCTCAGCCACTCCAAAGGCACAAGGACTATTAAATGGGAAGGGGGCGGGTCCCCAAATGGGGGTTGGGCAAAGTGGTTACATCCCTAGTTATAGAATTAATGAATCTGATGCCTCTTCTCAAACCCCCCAGGAATGGGGGATTCTCTTGCACCGTAGGTTATAGTTGCTTTGATATTTGAGGAGGAAGGCAGAGGTGCCCAAGGTTCCAGGATGGGCTTAACATCCCGTGGTGCCTCATGTGTTCCTTCAGGTGTTTTGTTCTCTCAGCTCCCAAAGTGTTTGTTGAGAAGCAACAAACCGTGGGACAGACATTCTTTGCAAGCGGGGTCAGTGCATTTTCTCATAAACGTTTAAGAACAAGTTTGGTGCCATTTTGTGTCCAAAGACTGCCCAGTGAAGCGGGGAAAGCCTGAGTTCTCGAGTCAGAAGCCTGGGGGTCACATTTAGGCCTCTGTTTTCACATCTGGGTAACTGCTGCTTGGGCATTTCACCTCTCTGTCCCGACTAGTAAGATGGCGGTGGGCCCATCAGTCTCCTCTACCTGAGAGGGTTTTGTGGGGATCAAATGAGATTATGCATGGGAGAATGCTTTCATAAAATCAAATAGTTACATGGATAAAGGTCATATATTTAAGAATTTAAACTAATATATAAATGGTATGCCCCCAAGTGTTTGTGTGAGTGAATGAACTTATCTTAAGTGGTTTAAATGTTTTGTCCACTTTATAAAGCCCACATCTCTGTTCAGTCAAGATATAACACCCTATTTTTGCTGCCTAAATAAGTTAGCACATCATGATTCTGAGCAAGGCGCAGAGTAGCCCATGCAGGGGAGGGAGCCCACAGGGATGACTGGGGGCTCTCAAAAGCTTCTCATCTTGGGTCTAGGCACCCCACCAGATCTAAAGCAGATGTGTGACAGGCCAAGGAGTCACTCATGGCTGGGGTCTGGCTGAGATGAGGACACCACTTCTATAAGAGACATGTGAATTCCAGAAACCTCAGTCAATTTCTCCATTTGGAGGGACTATTTAAAAACGTTGTTTTCGGGGCGCCTGGGTGGCTCAGTCGGCTAGGCGGCCAACTTCGGCTCAGGTCATGCTCTCGCGGTCCGTGAGTTCGGTCCGTGGGCTCGAGCCCCGCGTCGGGCTCTGTGCTGACAGCTCGGAGCCTAGAGCCTGTTTCAGATTCTGTGTCTCCCTCTCTCTGACCCTCCCCGGTTCATGCTCTGTCCTTCTCTGTCTCAAAAATAAATAAACGTTAAAAAATAAATAAATAAAAAAAGTTGTTTTCTAGAAGCAAAAGATTAACAGGTCATCTTGGTTAGGAGCTCTAAAGGATCCCACAGCACCAGTATGACATGAGGTCCCGTGGTGGCTGGATGGGTCAGAAGTCATCTGTGACTCTGTGAGCTTACCTGAGATTGGGGCAGTCCTGGGGCACATAACGCCCGTGGTAGTAAGAGCAGAATCAATATTCCTTGAACTGAACTGAAAAGGACAACCTTTCGTCCTTCACCTTACAATGGTATTAGAGGAATTTTGTGGTCCTAAAACACCTGTATTTTGGGAGCTGTAATTTAGAACTAAAACTTATCTACCCCTTTGCTGCCACCTTGCTCCCCATCCTTCTAAAAAACAAAGGAGGTGGGGTTCTTAACTTTCTAAGGAAGACATTAACGAAAACATTAGTCTGAATGAAAATCAGATCAGTAGTCAATTTCAGGACAATCCTTCAATGTCTCAAAAGAGAGACAGAATAGATCCCTATTTCAATTGCATGATTCTGTGGGAATGGACTCCCACAGTTCCTACCGTAGGAAAATCATCCCCCTTGGGGTGGGGAAGTGTGTGGGTGCCCAACAACCTAAACCACAGGCAACGTGAGGGGCCTCAGTAGCAATTCGTAAGCTGGCACCCCACCTGTCCACCCGAGCAGCAGAGATGAGTTGGTTGATCCACAGAGTATGTTAAAGTGTGAATTGGCTAAAGACATTTAAACGTTGGGACATTCCACACAAACATTTGTGTTTCTGGCTTCCCTTGAAAAATCCAGAAGACCAGGAAGCCTGGGGCATGTATGTGCACAGGCCAAAAATGGACCTCTTTGCTGGGTGATGGCTGCCACGGGTAATGGCTGGACCCCTTTCCGTCTCCTGCCTGGCTCCGCAGTGATTTGAACTTGTGACTCTTGCTGCTAGGGTCTTTGAGGGAGGAAGGGAGGGGTAAACTAAGCATAAGTCATTAGAGATGTTGAAAGCTAAGCTTTCATGGTGAACAATCCAAGCAAGAAGCAATAATTAGGTATTTCAGGGCAGGAAACCTAAACTTTATAAACTTGACTTTTTTCGTTGATTTTCCAAGTGTATTCATATTATTAAAGTCCTTTAGAAAATTACCAGCATTTACAGATGGGCTGAGGGTGGGGGGGAAAAAAAAAAAAAGACCAAAAGTGCTGAGTTGGAGGGGAGGAGTAAAGTTGCCCTTTCACTGTGGCCTTGCAAGGCTCCGCGCTCTTGGTTCAGAAAGGATCCAGGGAGCCGCCAGGGGGCGCCACACACGACCTCCTGGCTCCCTGCCACTGGAGAGGTGAGGGTCCTCTTAGCCTCTCTTTTTGGTCAGTTTTCCTTTATTCCCATTTGTCAGAGAGAAAACCTGGTTGGTGGAGACTGGGGCAGAGAAAGAAAGAAAAAAAACCCGAAGGGAAAATGGAAGCTCAGATGAACGGAGGCAAGAAGTTCCTTTTTTCGTGTTCTTAGGAAGATTTTGAGATGTTTTCATAGCGGGGAGGGGTGTATGTGCTGTGGTGGGAGCACTCCAAGCTTATTTAAAACTTTTTAGAAGAGAAGAGATTGATAATATGGCTTGGGAATTCACTTCTCACTTATTCAGGGTGTAACGGTTTAATTTCGCGGTTCAGGAAGAACCTTGAAATAATTTTATAGGTCAAGATTTGGCTTAGCCCCGGATGGACATTTAGTGACTGCTATTGAATCCTAGCTCAGTGCTTGTGTGGGTGAATTAATGGGTACCGGTGCCCATCCCAGGCGAACGCCACCCCACATGTAGCCCGGTCCTGTTTGCTCAGGGACAGTTCCTGTTAGGGAAGCGCAAGGCCTCACCCTCCTTGCCTCCACTCTGCACCCGCTGCCCACCTTCAGGGCAGATCTGGTGTGTTCTTGCTTCTGCAGAGCAAACATTTACTGAGCCAGATGAACAATCTGGCTCTTACTTAGGTTCTGAGGAGAAATGAAGGGACTCCCTCACTTTTAACACCCCTTTCTCTGTCTTGCTCTTTCTTAAATCCCTGTCACGCCTCTTCTGGGTCTTCTCTCCAAATGTTTTCTCCAAAGGCCCTTCAAGCCCACTCACTTTTCTTTCCTGTCTGACTTCTCGAAATCTCAACTTGCCCTTTGGTCAGGAGAAACAATAGAAAAATTTCCTGAACCCCGAAGGCCTGTTCCCTTCAGCAGACCCCTTGGGTTTAGAGTTGGAAGGCCTTAATTCCTCCTAGTTAGGAGAAGTGACAGTTAAATACGACTTGCCAAGTGATGATCTGACTGTTAGCCTTTGTGTGTTCTTCTGTACCCATGGACCTCCACGTGCCGACTTGTTTTTTGGGCAAGAAATAAAGCGAACCCTGTATTTCTGCGTATAAAAAGAGGCAAAAATAGGATAATAAAAGTTAGAAGCTTTATTTGTAACGTAAGACCACAACTGCCTTGTGTGGAGGGGACCCCGGTGCGTCTTGCATGGATGGTGGGGTTTTCACGTGTGGCCCTGGGCTGAGGGAATGGGAAGGCTGGGGGGCTCTGCATTAGGGCTGGAAAGGGAAGACTTTGGAGCCTACCAGACTGGGTGCTGAGGGAATGAGAAGGGGCTTAGAACAAAGGCCTTGGGTTTCCTATCAAGATCATACTCCCATGTTTACAGAGGAATAGTTTATGGAATCCATATGGCTCACCAAGGCTTTTGTGTAAGTTGGTTCTTTCAGGGCAGCTTGGGGAAAACGTTAGGGTTCATGACTTGGGTTGGCGGGGTGTGGGGGGAAGGTGGGGTGACCCTGGGGGCGTGGGGACCACAGGGGCAGACAGCATGAGCACTCGCGAAGTAGGGACTTGTCTGGGAGTCTCCACAGACGAGCGTTAGGAGGCTTAGTTTTCCAACCTGTGGTAGGTTTGAAGGGATGGCGGGGGACGGGATGTGGTTCCAGGTCTGTCTTGTGAGGTTGTCGTCTCAGAGAGGGCGTTGCAGATGTACGAAGCCGCCTTCTGCTAATGCTTGTCACATTTGCTCTTGATTTTCGGGGTTTGAAAGAATAAGGAAGTCAGGGTGGTTGTCGGCGAGGAAGCCGGGGAAGGGGGTCAAAGGTGGTCCAGTGTCCACACTACCCATGTCCTGTTGTCTGAAACCCTGTGGCAACACTAGCATATTGTAGAGGCTTTCTCCTCCCCTCGTTTAAAAGTAGAGTTTAATGTCAGTCTCACCCACTGAGATTCTGCCAGTCGTCGTCTTTGTTGAGGACAGTCCAAATGTGCTTTAGCTGTCAAACAGGCCCGGGGCCTGGCTCTTCCCCGGGGCGGGGGGGCCAGGGGGGCGGAGGGGGGGCTGTTGCTCCGGCCTCCTTCTCTGCCTGCAAACCACGAGTAAGGACAGGCTCTCTCTACCCCACAGGGTTGTTTGAACAGCAAAGGGGACAATAAGTGCCAGGTGGTGCTTTAAAAAGAGTCCCAAGTGGCTGTGCAAAGCGTACTAGTTATTTGGGGGACCAGCGCGAAGCGAGCAGTGGGATATTCCGGTGGTTGAGGGTGCGATGAACTGACTACCTGTGAGCTGCCTGAGCTCAGACCTCCTTGACTCCATCCTGAATCACAGCTCTGCCTCCTCGCGGCCCTCACTGACTCCATCCTGTCTCAGGTGGCCCAGTCGCCTCTGCGACGGCCACGATGATATCCGAACACACGTACCTCACCCCTTACGCCCAGGTGGATATTTCAGTGGGAACCTGGCTGTGGACTTTGGGCAGTGCACCCGCTTCTCCGGTTCACTACCACCTCCGCCCCCCGCCCCGCACACTGTGAGTGTGCCTTTGCACACGCTCTCCTCACATTTTAGAAGGCCGCTTACCTCTTCTTCCCAAATGCAACCTCTTCCGGGTGCTACCACCTCTAACAAAAAGTGAAAATAATTATTCGACCTGTATATGTAAGTCCTGTATGTAGAGTTGACAGGGGATCATAAAAAGCTGCCCTTCCCTGCCAAACCGGTAATAAATGTGTGTTGTACGTTGCAAAAGTCAGACAGGCGTGCGCTTTACTTCCGACGCCTTTGGCTTTGCTCCCTGTGGCTGGAATCAGTGCCCCGTCGCCAGCCAGTCTGTCACCTCCACGTAGTCCCTCCCCTGAACGTGGCAGGTGCCTTTGTCACGGTACATATGCTGGTTTCTATTCGGTTGACTTTGTGACTGTAGGGTCAGATGATGCCCTTTCCCCTACACAAAATCCAAATTCCCTGCCTGGACTTAAGGGCTCTGCATGGTCTGGTTTGTGCCTGACTCTTTGAGGTCAACTCAGACTCTTCTTCTCCTGGGTTACCTTCTCCTTTGGCCTTTGGCCTATATGTGGGCCATGCCAACCTGTGCGTCCTTGTCCCTGGGAAAGCTCTCCCCTCAGGCCATTCCCCTTGTGGTAATGAGCTCCATCAACTCACGCATCACACCTCAGAGGAGAGATGGTGTTCAGCACCCCAGTCTTTTGAGAGTGGTGCAGATGCTCTCCACCGCATCGGCCTTCATCATCTCCGCCTTGACCCGTCTTATTTGTCCGCCTTTGCCCCGTCTCCCCCGTTGTGGGGTGGCAAGCAGAGGGAGGTCTGGTTTAGTTCTCTCCGGCGGTGCCTGCATCAGTGCCTGGCACGTAATCACTCAGTAAACCCTATGGGACAAATGTCTTGCTTCTCCAACTAGATTGTAAGCTCTTGAGCACTGGAACAGCTTGCCCTTGCTTTGATTCCTTCTCCAAAGTGCCTGGCACACAGGCAGTGCCGGGTGAGCATGCATTCGTTCACAGGTTATCGAACGTGGTTGGCTCTCGTTTGGTGGACACCGGTTGGTGGAGAGGAAGGCATCTGGGTAACAAGTTTCCCGGTGGTGCTGTGAAGTTGCTCGTACACATACAGATTGGGAGCATGTGACACGGGGCAAGCTTTGACTTGGCTTCTAGTTCCATTGCTACCGCTAGCCAGCTGTGCATTCTTGAGGAAGTATTTTCATGTATTCTGCAAGGGAGTGAGCCTCCTAGCCTGACGCCCTCAGTTCTCATACCTCTGAATATGGGAATTAGGTGAGGGAGGATCTGGGCCCCCTCCCAGCTCTACATTCTGACCTGCGTCCTTTGAGGCCAGCACATCCCCTCATCAGGTCTCTTCCCCTTGGTTCTTTGAATATTCACTGATATTGGTAGCTTAATCCTATGCTGTGGGAAGCATCGTTCTTTCCAGGACAGAGAACGGGTGCAAAGGCGAGAGGCATAGATACGTCACTGAGAAGTTGGGTCCGGAGGTGTAGGCAAGAGAAGAACCCCGTAGCTGGCGAGCAGAGGTGCCCGGCTGGGTCCTGCCCAGCTGTTCCCTGCTGGTTGCTCAAGTGAATGCTCTCAACGTGCCGCATCGTTCATTCGTGAGAACTGACCTTGAAAAGCAACCTGGTGATGGAGGTGAGGAGGGCAACCGATGGGCAAAAGTTTAATTCTGCAAAGAAAGTTTAATTCTGAAAAAAAAAAAAAAAAGAAAAGACAAAAGTAAAAGTTTAATTCCGGGCCACATCGTGGTGCACAATTTCAACACAGACTCCGTGGAGGGAAAGGAAAAGCTGATTCCCGAAATTGTTTGAACGAATGCTTCAGCCGATACCCTTCAAAAGCACGAATCGTATGCTTCCTAAGGGGGTGTGTGTGTGTGTGTTTCTGGATGGCTTTAAGTCGTATTCCTTGTGAACATGGATAGAAAATAAGATGCGGGCACATGCCCAAAGTGCCTGGGGTTGGAAAAAGTGCCAGCGCGCCTTCCTCAGCTGCTCCCACCGTGCCTCTGCTGGTTCCCACCTACTCATTCCTCTTCCTTCCGTTCCTGGCGAATCTTCCCCGGGGGCCCAGCTAGTGAGCGTGCTCTCAGGTCACAGCTGGGGGCTCTGAAACAGTCCTGGTGAGCCTTCTATCCAGGGTGCTGGGTGCTCCCCGCCCCCAGGTCAAGTCACGGCGTCTTGTTCAAGTAGGGTTCTCCCTCCCATTCCCTGTCTAGCACACGCGGCTGGCCCCGGATCCTGACGCCCTGGCCTAACTTCTTGGTCCCCTTGGCAGGACCGTGCGGGCCCCTCCCTCTGGTTGCCGTCAGAGTCCGGCCACGAGTGCCGTTTGTGTAAACAACAGCGCTGCCACCGCGACCCCCCCAATGCAGTGGTCCTTTCCTGACAGATGCAGCCAACCACTTCTGCGTCGGCAACCCCGAGGGCCCACGACCTTTGGGCTTCCTTTTGTACACGTCTTAGGTGGATGAATCTGTCTGCCCCGGCAGAGGCTGGGGTGGGGGGGGTGGGGGTGAGGGAGGGGGGGTGGGGGGTGGGGGAGGGGGGGTGGGAGAGGGTGGGGGGGGTAGGCTTCGTGGCCGCCAGCGCACTCTCAGGACTCGTTTCCTTTCCCTTCCCCCAAGTTCAAGGCGCTGAGGCCACGTGGCAACTGTCCTCGCATCCACACCGTGCTTCAGGGCGAACCTTCCCCGGGAAAGGAAATTAACCTCACGTTTGAAAGCGATCCTAAACGCCTTACTAGTCGTAGGGGAGGTTGACTTGAAGTTTATCGTTTGACGGTCCGAGGCCTGAGACAAACGAACTTAAAAATGAAATGAATTGGCGACTTTAGGATTGTTACATTGAAAAAAAAAAAAAAAGTTGAATTGTTACCACCCCATCAGCCAATGGGGTGGTCAGGATCCTGTTTTTTAGATGGATTGTGCATGTTTATGCCAGTTGGGAGTGTTTGGGAAATTATGTGTGTTTTTCATTATCTTAAAGTCTGGATCTTTCGGCCATTATACTTTTACGTGGGCCCGCGGTAAGCACGAATATTTGTGGAAAACATCCAGCTCTGTGGATAAGGTTTGCAAACCAAAGAGCTGTTTATCCACACTGTCTCGAACCACATAAACGTGGGAGATAATTTTTTACTCGATGTAGAACCACGGGGCTCTCGGGGAGGAAGGCAGCTAGACGTTTGCCCAGCCCTACCTGGTGCTGAAATTCCCTTCTGGTGTTCTGTCTGAGAACACTTCTGATGACAGAGAACTCATTACCTCTGAAGAAAGACAGGCTTAAGCTTGGTGTTAGGCAGGTCTTTTACTCAGCCCAAATGCATCTTCTCATACTTGGCTCTCTCCCTGCTGTTTGAATTTAATTCTTCCCTTTGGGGCACCGTGGAAATAGCCTGGGTTCTCTAGAGATCAAAGCTGGACGCAGAAGGAAGAGGGGCCGAGGATAAAGAGGAATGAGGCAAGGGAGTCCATAGCCGGGAACTTGTTCTTGATCATGACTGATGTCCCAGTCCACAGGACCATGCTTTTGAGGGGCTACGCCGGCCAAGCCCTAGGATGTTCCGTTGGCAATGAGAAAGGGGGAGAATCCACGCATTGGTTTGGGTCTCCTACTGGGGGGACAGCTCCCTTACACTCTGGGCGCCAGCCACTCATGTGTTGGTGTGGACGCGTGGTGGTATAGAACAGTGACCTCTCCAGGGTTGGGGACAAGAGGCATGTGGGCAGCACTGTCAGGTTGTGCCTGCATCGAGATGGTTGGTGTACTGCTGATCGTGGCTTTAAAGGTCAGACCAGGAACCCCTTTGAGAGTGAAAGGGGACACAATAATTATGTCAGAACAACAGGCATACACTGGGATTGCTCTGGACAAACTGGGATGCATGCCCATCCTCCTCAGAACCCATGAAGAGCAGGATCCAGGACTCATGAGGTCTCGGGGCTCTGAAGAGGTGCCTAAGAGGCTCTGCTGTGACTCTCATCCACATGATAGTGTGAGTTGAGGGTTCATTCATTCATTTCCACAAATATTTATTGAGTGTCTTCTAATACCAGCGCTGCACTGGGTCCTGGGGAGACAGGAGTGAGCAAAGCCAGGCACAGGTTTCTGCTTTCCTGGAGTCTGTAGTTTAAGAGAGCACATACCCACTTCGCAATTATTAAGTAACTTTTTAATTACCCGTCTGGTGCTGTGGAGAAATGCTGTAAATATATAGAAGGTTATAATGTCTTCTGGGGCTAGTGGCAATCAGGAAAATGTCCCTGTGGGAGTAATGTTAAAGGCGAGACACTAAAGTGTGAGCGGAATTGGCCAGGCTGGGCTGGGCAGAGGAGGAAAGCATGAAGGAGGGAGGAGGGGAGGGGCAGGGCAGGAGAGAAGAGTGTCTTGGGCAGGGCAGGTGCCATGGCAGAAGACTCCTGGCTGCGAGGAATTTGGTGTCCAAGATGACAGGAAGTTCAGCCGTGAGCCTGGGGCCCGGCATCCAAGGGGAGGGTTAGATGGGCGTGAGAGCACGTGGAGGCTGGGGCCAGGTTGCTCCCGGCACCATGCTAAGGATCACGTCTTCGGTGATTGAAACGGAAGCTGGGTTCTCACTACCATCTGCTGTGTGGCAGCATGTGCACAGGGGAAAACCCCTAGGAGGTTTCTGGGAGTGTCCTACAGTGAAAGTTACAGGTGCTTTGGGTAGGACGGAGGGGGCGGAAATGGAGAAAAGTCGACGGGTTGGGGATATTTAGAAGACAGGACTGGCAGAGCTCAACGACCTGACCTGTTGGGTGCAAGTGGGGAGGTACAGGGAAGGGTCAAGGATGAGCTCCAGGTTTTAGCGCGAAGGGCTTCGGCACCGAGTTGCCATTTCACAGAGGTGAGCAGGGCGGAGAGGGAGGAGCTGTTTGTGTGCAAGGAAGAGACCCAGCCATGTGTGCGTTCTGGATTTGCAGAGGCTGGGGCGATGTGCAATCCTCCCGTGGAGAGGCAAATTAGGTAGCTCATGGGGCGGACTGGAAATGGAGCAGAGATTTGGCCTGGAGTTAGGAATCGGGACATTATGAATCTCTGTGAAGCCACGGGAGTGGTTCGACCTTCGAAGGAGAGCCCCTAGAGAGAAGGGAGTCTAGGACAGCATCTCGGTGAACTCCGATGTTTAAAGCTTTGGAGGAGAAGGAAGAGCTCTCAAGAGGAAACTCAGAAACACTGGCCGGAGATTCAGAAGGGAAACAAAGAGAGTGGTCACTCAGGAAGCCGGGGGAAGAGTGTTTCAAGAAGGAACAAAATGGGTAACGGTGCCCAAGGCTTCTGAGAGGTCCAGAAGATCAAGACCCTCCAGGCAGCAGGTTTATCAAGAGGCAAAGTCATTGCTGACCTAAAGGAGAGCTTTAGCGGAGGGCAGGCCGACTGGGGAGGGCGGGAGAAGTAGTGGGGGCTGAGGAAAAGCAAACGGGGAGTGGGCATGAATCGGAGGCTGAGACAGGAGAGATGGGGATGTCGCACTGGCGGCAGGGGCCACTGGGGAGGTGCACGGCGGGAGAGACAGGAGAATGTCCGCAGGCTGCTGGGAAGAGAGCTCGCAAGGAGAGGCTGAGGGTGTACAAGAAATGGCCGCACTTTGGTTCGGATAAGGTGGTGGGCAGGATCTGATGGAGTTCCTGACTGGTGGCCTCCGATGAAACGTCTGAGATAAGTTCACCCACTACATGGTGGCAAGAAATGCTGGAGGGGTGGGGGGACATTTGGAGGTATTTACTAGGTTCCATGATACAAAGATGACCCAGAGGAGTTAGCCAGCTCCTAAATGTTCCCTGAGAAGTTGGCCACCTCAACCAGCAGCACAGACGGTGGTCAGTTTCTCAAGAGCGTGTGCAGATATTTGAGGCACAATGTTCCTGCCTTATCACCGAAGGTCGTCCTGGGCTCAAGTATACTAATGAGCAGCTGAGACACTGTTCCCACCTTCTTAGCTTTTCCGTTCAAAACGTTTTCACAAACTACTTTTCTCTGCCCCCTGTTGAGAGATCTCAAATTTGGCTTAAAAAAAAGAAATCGCTTTCTGCGAATGCCCATGACCTCATAGCTGAAGCGACAAAGCCCATACCCTTAATTTTTTATTTATTTTTAATTTTTTAAAAAATGTTTATCTTTGAGAGAGAGACACACACACAGAGACAGAAAGAAATAGAGATTGTGAGTGGAGGAGGGGCAGAGAGAAAGGAAGATACAGAATCCGAAACAGGCTCCAGGCTCTGAGCTGTCAGCACAGCTTGAACAGCATGGCTTGAACCCATGAAAGGTGAGATCATGACCTGAGCCAAAGGCAGATGCTTAACTGAGCCACCCAGGTGCCCCCATACCCTTTAGAACAAAGTACATTTTCTTGTTTTTTGTAGTTGTACATTGGGATGGGGGTGGGGAGGGGTGGGAGGCAGAGCTCGATTTCATTGGCACAGGAAGGCCCCAAATGCATGCATATCAGAGGGGGAAACTGGCCCTATCTCTTGTCTGTGCTCCTTTGTTGTAGAAAAGATGGTAACATTCTCTGGGCCACATCTGGAGGCTTGAGTTTGCTAAATGTGCTCTATACCTGGACAAACCACAGACAATTTTTCCTCCAAATTTCTATTTAAATTCCAGTTGGTTAACATACAGTGTAATGTCAGTTTCAGGTCTACAACATAGTGATTCATCATTCCATACATCTCCTTGGGCTCATCACAACAAGTGGCATCCTTAAACACCATCACCTATTTCACGCATTCCCACCCCCCCACCCCCCACCTGGTAACCATCAGTTTGTTCTTTACAATTAAGAGTCTGTTTCTTGGTGTGCCTCTTTCCCCTTCCCCCACCCCCTTGCGTTCATTTACTTTGTTTCTTAAATTCAAAGAAGTGGTATATATACACTGGAAAACCACTCAGCTGCAAAAATGAATGAAGTCTTGCCATTCACAGACAGCTTTCTATGAGAAGCTATTTAAGGGACACTGGCCCTCCTAGGAAGGAATCCCCTCCTGGGATTTCATCCTGGAGGAAAACAGAGATTCAAGGGATTTAAAAGTCTGGAATAAAATCTGTCGCAAACCACTCTATTGGTGAATGGCCTAGTTTTGAGCTGTGTCTGGTTGAGATGCCCCACTAGTGGGCCTGAAGCCCTTGTGGGAGGGAGTAGTGTTGATCTGGAAGCTGTGGTTTAGTGCTGTGGGACTTCCAGTGAATTCATTTATGAGGGATATAAACTTTGTGCCTCGGAGTTACGATTAGGGAGTAGATAGAAGGATAATAGTTCTTCATAAACACGATCACTGCTGCAGGCTCCCTCTTGACTTCCGACTCCTCACAACGGGGCTGGTCTCACCTCTGATTCCTGGCAGGGAAACTTCCACTCTAGCTCTGCAGAGTAGATGAGGCAGAATCGCCTTGAACTGCCCTCAGGAGCACTCTGGACCCCATGTCTTCTTTCCCCTTGACGTCCTCAGTTCCTTGAAGAGTGGGACGACGCCTCCTATGTGTTTGTATTCCCAGGGTTTCCCACTGAGTACTTTCTGGATGTACAGAACTCCTCGGATTTTCAGAAGAGTTGCTCAGCTGTAAAGACCAGACACTGAACTTGCTAACAAAATTTCCCTTTTACTTGTGACATCAGCAAATTCTCTTTTCTATCAGCTTTTAGTAGATAAAGAGCAGCACCCTCGTAATTTTCCCGTTGTCCAGACCCAGCTTGCCCGTTCTCCTCTTTTCCTCTCCATCACCTTTCTACTGTTGAATTAATAAGAGGTGAGCCGAGAAGTGCGGTCCATCTGTATAAAACGTGACCCATGCCACGGGAATGATTTCATCCTGGAGGAAAACAGGTGCTGGCAAGGTAATACACAGCGGTGTAGAGCGCCCTCTGCTGGCTTCACTCAGAACCGCAGAGAGGGTTGGTTTAACCCGCTCTGTGTCACATTAATGGAAGAAGAAATGGCTTCTCATGAATCTAGAAACTTAGCCTCTTGGGAATGCGAAGACGTAGGTTAATGTCCCTTGGGCCGCCTCTCCAAAGCTGTAGGTTTTATTTTAGTAAGTCGCTTAGCATGACTGGGGGAGGCCGTGTTGCTTTAGAAATCAAATGGTATTTCTGCTTTACAATTTTACCAGACCCAGGCACTCAGCGAAGGTGTCCTTTGAAAAGCCACACTTACCTAGAAGCCAAATCAGGGGCAGTGTGCCCTGAGGGAAACGGGGGTGGCTGGTGCTGAGGAAAGGGTGCTGGGCTTAGCAGTGGGGAGGTCAGCCTTGGATTCCTGGCTCCTTCCCTAAGCTGGGTTTTTCCTTGTGAAAAATAGAGTCGTTTGACTAGATGATTTCTAAGGATCCTTCCAGCTTTGTGTCTATTGGAGGCAGCACCATCCCTGCCTTCCAGGAATTTATAATCCAAGTAGCACATTTACTGGACCTACTGCGGTAAAGCACGTGCATGGCCTGGCATGGCTGGTTGGGTGACGTGATCTGACGTGATGGATGGATGGCCACGTCTGTGACTGAACACATACACACACGCGCGCGCGCGCGCACACATGCTTCCTTCCTGGTCACTGACCCTATAGACTCACCGTTGGCTGAGGTCACCTGGGCATCCAGCACTCCTTCCCAATTCCTGTGTGCATCCCTACACAGCGTTCCCTTCCATTGAGCAAGAGAGCTCTTTCAAAGCTTCCCTGCCCCAGTCCTTTGATCCTGTCGCCTGTTACCATACTCTTCACAGACGCATCTGCCTCCCTCCTGCTTCACAGAGGAAGACAGAAGCTATTGGTAAAGAATGCCCCTACACTGCCAGCCTCCCTCTCATGGCTGGCCCGCTCCCACTAGTATTGAACTTATTCATGTCTGCCCCATCCAAAAAAATAATAAGCCTCTCCCTGGAGGACACATCCCCATTCTGTATCTTCCGTCTCCTCACGTTCACAGCCAAATGTCTTGAGAGCAGTGTCTACATTCACTGTCTCCCTGAGAGCCTTTTCCCCACTCATCCCCTGTTCAGTGTGGTTTTCTCCCTCCATTCCACTCCCTGAAACGGTCCGCACTGAACTCCATGTTGCTAAGGCCAGTGGATACTTGGCATTTCTTGTCTTCCCAAGGCTAGATGGTTCCGCTCTCCCTCTGCAAGCCTCTCTCTCCTCGCTTGACTAATGGTTACACTGGATGCTACCGGTTTCTCTCCTCTCTCTTTGGCTGTTTATTTCTGGTGTTTGGTGTCCTGCCACCTTCGTCTTTCCTTTGGGTTCTGTCCTAGATGCTTTTCTGTTTTGCTCCACACCCTCTCCTGTTGAGACGGGGACAGAAGGAGGGGGAAGCAAGAGCAGAGAGGAAGGTGTCTTGGGTAGGTTGGCTATAAAAAGCAAAAGTGGAGGGAACTTGGCCTTGTTTTCAGTTCCAAACTGTAGGTGGAGGGTCGGGGGACATTTATTAGGGTGGATGGAACGGTGTATGAATAGGAAAAGCACCAGTCGGCATGCCTGCACCCCGTCAGCTCCTGTGTGGCCTAGGGGGCTGGGGCCCAGACATGCACCCACATCCACAGAGGCGCGACGGCTGCCAAAGTGGGGGTGGCTAAGGGGCCCTGTAGATGAAGGTGGCCGGGTGAGTTGCCTGGAGAAGGGATGGGGTGGGGGTTGTACTGTAATTGTGACAGGGGACCCCAAGGGGCCCCTAGTGCCAGCAAGGGCTGAACAGGGGTGTATCAGCATAAGCCAGTGGACAGGCCCTTTGAGAGGAATGCCCACGCTGAAGGAAAGGCTCATTTTCCCAGCTGGATGCTAGGGGTCAGACCAGCCCACCCTGCTAAGTGACCCCCCCCCCCCAATGTGCACCCCAGCCAGCATGTCCAGTCCAAGGTGGAGTCCGAGGTGAAGGCATGGGCAGGCCTCCGATGCCATGAGGGCACCAGGACCCCTCCCAAGTGCTGACTCCCTCTTGGATAAGAGCAAGGGAGTGGGAGAACATGGTCACTCTTATACACCCCCAAAAGTCACCCACAAGAGCTCATATCATTGGGCAGGGACCGTGGCGACATAAATTGTCAGGTTGAAAGTTGTCCCTGTTCTCACGGAGGTGTAGCGTGTTGAGAATATTCAAGTAGTTTCAGAAGATTAAAAAAACCCCACATTTTCTTTGCACACGTCAGTGTGACGTGAGAAATTTATACATTTTACAAGATACTTGAAGCGGCCTTTAAAATACTTGAAAATATACATTCATGATAACAATAAATATAGTCTGTGGATCAACACAAAAAAACCCTATGGGATGGGATATTAAGTGAGCAAAGAATACACATTGTATGTTTGATTTTAACCACTGAAAATTATATGCATTTGAGTAAAAATCTGGAAAGAAGCACAGGGAGATGAAGCTACCAGTGCCATAGTCACATAGATAGATTTTTACAAAGTTTGTATTATTGATAAAATGAAACTATTAACAGATTCATTTTATTAATTATGGTATGTTTAAGGTGATGAGTGGAAGTCCTATTTCCATTTTGTTTTCTGGTAGGGCATCCCACTCCACACTTCTTTTCTTCTTTCACTGGAGCAAGTGTTTCCGTTTGCAAACCACCCAGAATATAATTTTCAGTGGCCGTTCCTTCAAAAATTGCTTTCTTCAAAAACATACAACTGACGTAGCATGTCCTTCTCCTCTGAAAAATCACAGAAGCTTCGGGTGCACGCTAGGCTACAGAATAGAAAAGTGCAGTTTGATCTTATTTGTGTAAAACAAGTCTCCAACCCACGTGCCCCGTCTCTGTTACTGATTCCCGACTCTATTCTACGTCTCCCTTGCATTTCAGTAAACCTGTTCTCTTGTAAACTGATTCCTATGAGACGTACTATCTGTCGCTGCATGAAAAATTACCCCAATGCTCAGTGGCTTTAAACAATGCTCAGGGGTGTATTTATTGTCTGACACTGATTTGCGGGGAGGGGTCAGGGATTTGGGAGTGGCTTAGCTTGAAATTGCTCACAAGGTGTAGTCAAGGCCCGGGCCAGCCCTGCAGTTGTCAGAAAGCTTTGTGGAGGGGGTGGAGGACCCAGCTTCTGCCTACTGCCAAATCCACAGCTGCCCCTGCATCTTAGGTTTTTGTTTCTGTAGTGCCCTACTACTGAGTTCCAAAGTCTATCAGTTATCTATGACTGTGTAAGAAGTTACCCCAAAACTTAGATGCTTACAACAACAAGGTGTCTCACTCGCATGACCATGAGGTGGGGGCTGGCTGTTGGCTGGAGCCCTTAGTTGCTTGCTATATGGACCCCCCTTCAGGGGTGCTTGCATGTTTTGATGGCACGGTCATTAGCTTCCCTCAAAATGAGTGTTACAGGAGAGCTCAGGGGAACTCAAAATTGTCTTTGATGACCCAGTCTTAGAAGGCATATGCTGTGATTTCTATTGGTTCCACACACAGGGCCTGCTCGCTGTGAAATGGCAAGACACAAGGGCATGAACACCAGGAGTTGAGGAGCACTGGGGGCCATCTTGGAGGCTGGCCACCGAAGTTGACCCTCTGGCCTCCCAATGTTACTCATGTCCTTTGCACATGCAATATACTCCTCTCTTCTCAAGGTCCCCTAAGGGTTTCATCCCACCCAAGGATCTCCTCCAAGAACCCAGGGTCTCATTATCGAAATGAGGCCCAGTTCCTCACAGTCTGAAGATCTGTGAAGTAAAGAGACAAGTTATTTGCCTCTCACACCCAACATTCAGTGATGGGGCAGCAGGTGCAGGATAACTGCTATAGACATTCCTGTCCAAAAACCGGGAAGAAGGGGGCTATATGGGAGTCACTGGCCCATAGCAATTCTGAAATCCATCGGGATACATTTAAAAAACTTCTAGGACTCAGTCCTCCTCCTGCCTTGGAATGAGTCTCCTTGCCTTTTGGCTTTGCCTTCTGGTCCCTATTTCTACCTTGAATCGTCCTTCCTTTCCCGTGAGAGGAGGCCTTTGCTGGCAACCAAGTAGTGTCCCAGTCTTCCTGTCTGTAGCTGTTTGAGGCCCAAAGTCTACTTTTCATTTTGAACTTCTGTTGTTCTTTTCAGTCCAAACTGGTGGTGTTTCTGCCAAAGCAATTCTCTTAAAGTTTTTGCGGGTCTCCTACCACAGTGGGTCTATCCCATTGGACAAAAGCCACGCCCACAAACCTCTTCAAGACTTTATCCCCACCTTAGGCTGCTATCAACTGAGACACCTGAAAGGCAACACCTTCAAAGTACTTAGAAGTCCCAGACAGCGAGGGGCTGAACGGTTTGAGGTTATAACCAAGGATTTTTCAGTTACACTCTCAGCTTCACCTTTAGACCATGTTTTCTTGGGAGGGCCCTGGATTTGACTTTTGCTATGAGCCATTTCTTAATTTTAGCATGCTTTGCTGTCTGGAGAGAGACTGGGGGTTTTCAAACGCAACCATTCCTGGATCCCTCCTGTTTAATAGTCCTTCTTCTGGCTTATCTCTGCCCTGTTGCATTTTAGTATAAGCAGTAAGAAGAAAGCAGTGCACCTTCAGAATTCAGTTACGTCACTCAGCTCATTAGGTACACTCAATATGTCCCACATTCTGTAGATGACAGTGTTGATAAACTTTCTGCCACTACGCAATCCGTCATTTCCAATAATAATCTCCTCTGCTTCCTTGAAGCCCTCACAGGAAGCTTCCTCAAATGTCACTGAGCTTTTGCTAATGTTTGTTCCAAGTCCTCTAGGGTCTCGTTAACCCTTCTTAAAGTCCTGCCAGCTGCTGCCCGCTGCCAGGCTCACAACTGCTCCCACATTGTAGGGCCTTGCTCCCATGGTCCCAGATCTATGAGTTATCCAATAACAAACCACCCCAACACTTAGATGTTGTAAGGCAATAATGACCATTTGTTATCTCGCCCATTTTCTGTGGGTCAGGAATAAGATGACTTTTCCTGCAGGAAAGCTGCAGGCTTTCCTGGGACCAGCAGATCCGATTGCAACGTGTCTCACGCACATGGCTGGTGAGTTCGTTGCTGGCTGTTGGCGGGAGGCCGTGTTCCTTACTGCAAGGATCCCCTGGTAAGGTTGAGGTTCCTCACAATGTGACTGCTGGTTTCTCTCAGATGGGTGAGAATTTACTTATGACCAAGACGTGGAAACCACACCCTGTCATTTCTGCAGTGATAGCTGGCTGTGCTTATTGTGGGGGAGAGGACATGCAGTGGGGTGCCAATGCCAGATAGCAAGACCGGGGAGGCCATCTTGGAGGCTGGCTACCGCACAAGATATGTGCACAAAGCAACGTAGAGAAACATACGTGTATTCACGCAGAGGAAAAAAAGAAACAGCCCCAAACCAAAGAGCACATGCGTGTGTATGCACACACACAAATATGTTTAGAATAAAAGAACAATAACATGAGACATATGTACTCTCAGACAAGTAGGAGAAATAGAACACTATCAGTAGCCTTAACTTTCAAGCCTTTGTTCCTTTTCTGTCATGGCAAGGAATTGAAATCTGTGGTTATATTGTAATCCTCAGCCTTTCTCAGAGGTTTTTGGAGGGGTAATATTCAAAATATTTAACAACCAGTATGATGTGGGCACTGATAACTGGGATGTGGCCTTGAGATTTGTTTGTTGTTTTTTCTTCATTGACTGCTTTATTTCTGGGATTCATTCATGTGGAACCATGCAGCCATAGTTCATTTTCACTGCTATATAACGTTCCACTGTGTGACCACACCTTATTGTATTTACTTTCTCTCCTGACTATGGCCATTATCCTCTTTGCAGTTTTTTTTTTCCTGCCATTAAGACAATGCTGGTATGAAATTATACATTTCTGCTGATATACTGGTACCAGAATTGCTCTGGGGACATAGCTAGCAGAACAATTCCTGGGTCTCTGGAGATGTATGTGTTCAACTTTAGAGGGTCCTGTCAAACCGTTTTTCCAAGTGGACATAGGCATTTATATTCTGACTACGATTTAAAAGAGTTTTCTCTGCTCCGCGCTTTGGTATCGTTAACTTTATTACATTTTTGTCTGCTGTTAAACGGTAAGTTAGGTTTTCTTTAATTTCTGTTTCGTGATTAGGAAGGAGGATGCTGATCTTTGCGTATTCTGGGTTTTGAATCATTCCTGTCTCTCCTCTTCTGAATCTCCTCTCCTGTCTTTTGTCTCCTTTTCTATTGGGTTGCTTCTGTTTCCCACTCTTCCCCCACCTCCCAGACTATATATGTTTTGCTGATTCAGATAATTGACATTCAAATTCAGTGAGTTAGTGATATCACTAAAGACATGGAGGGCCGTTCTGGTCAGCCCTGCCTGCCTTCTGTCCTGGCAGTGTTTACAGCATTCAGAGGGGTCTCCTTCAGGGTACCTGAGTAGTTACTATGGACATGTCAGAGAGCGCAAGGATCGAGGCCAGGGATTATCGCCTGTCTGGTCAAAGATGTGTTTTCTGTCCTTAACACTCCTGGCACATTGTGGGCCCTCAGGAAATACATGTTGCAGGAATGAGCAACAATTGCTTTCTTCCTAGGAGACCCCGCCAAACTTGCCCAGCTGCCTCACTGATCACGAGTGCATCTTATGCTGCTTTCCGAGCAGTCACGTGGCCAAGAAACGCCTTGTGTGGCCAAGTGCAGGCTTGAGGAGTTGGGCGGATATAATTTTTGCCTTAGAGCTATTGGGGTTTTCAGTTGCCAGATTCCATAAAAGAGGGAGGTGGGTCACTGTGGAATCTGTTCCAGGGAGAGAGCCGTTCTATCCCTGTGAGCAGTCTTGCATTCTGTTTACAACAGGAAATACAGTGAGAACTTCGTCAAGGGGACCCCACCAACCCTGTCTTCTTTTTGTACTGATGGGTCTACTGTGCTCTGACTGTGGTGGGAGGCAGTGCTGATGCTGGGTGAGGTTGATGGCAGCAGGGCAGAGGGAGGGTGGAGCAGTGGACAGTTTTGCATGATACCCTGCACAGGTCTCAGGACTGACTGGTGTTTTCAGCAGAATGTTTTCCTGTTCTATCTAGTCACTTCCATTTTTCCGCTCTACACTCTTTGTGAGGATCCGCTTTCTCTCCAGCTGTGGAAGTCAAATATCGTTTCACCAGATCCACAGCTTGCCTCAATCTACTTTCACACCAGACAGGATTTCTAAGCTCTTGAGTGTCTCAGGGAGCAGGTCCTCCCCAGACGCAAGATGAATCTCAAGGCCAAGACAAAGGAAGTTCCTAGCTTACGTAGAAGAGATCCGTCAGGTGTGCATGTCGGATAGTCTCTCTTTTCGGTTTTTGTCGCTTCTGAAGATGGATCGCAATTGTATTGAAAAACATGGAGAGTAAATTGGAACAAGGAGCATTTTTCCTAAAGAAACACACATTTCTTCTGAATGTGATCTGACATGATCAAGGAAATAGTTTACGGCGATGGCACACCTAGTCAAGATGAACTATAAGCTTTGTTGCTCGTTTCCCCCAGTTTCACTGAGGTGTAATTCTATAAAATAAACTGCACCTACCTTAAGTGTATAATTCTATGAGTTTTAACATATGCATAGACCCATGATACCATTGCCACAATCAGAAATAAGGAAGAGATTCACCACCACCAAAAGTTTCTTCACGTCTTTGTAATCCATTCTCCCTCCGGTAACCACTAAACTGGTTTCTATCGCTATCGATCACTTTGCGTTGTCCAGAATTTCATATAAATGGAATTGTAAAGTAGGACTCTTTTTGTCTGCCTTCTTTCACTCAGCATAATTATTCTGAGATCCATCCATCATTGCTTGTATCAATACTTTGTATCCTTTTTTACTGCTGGGTAGTATTCCATCTTCTGGATATACTATAATTTCTTGATTCACCTGGTAGTGGACATTCTGTTATTTTCCAGATTTTGGCAATTACAAAGAAAGCTGCCATAAACGTTCATGTCTTAGTCTTTGTACGCATGCTTGCATTTTTCTTGGTTAAATACTTAGTAGTGGAATAGCTGAGCCAGAGAGTAGATGTTATGTTTAACCTTTTAAGAAACTGCCCAACTGTTTTCCAAATTGGTTATGCCATTTTGCATTCCCACAAGCAGTGTAAGGGAGTTCCAACTGACCCAAATTCTTGCCATCTTTTAGGGTAGTCAGTCTTCTCAATTTTAGCCATGCTAGTGGGTATGTCATGGTATCTCATTGGGGTTTTAGTTTGCATTTTCTTAATGACTAATGATGCTTAGAGTCTTGTTGTGTGTGTCACGTTATTCATATATTTTCTTTGGGAAAGTGCCTGTTAAAATATTTGGGCAGTTAAAAAATTAAGCTATTTCGGCTTATCACTGAGCTGTAAGAGTTCTTTATATATTCTAGATACAAGTCCTTTGTTGCATATATGCTTTGGAAATATATTCTCCCGGTCGTTGGCTTCTCTTTTCATTTTCGTAATGTTGTATTTTGAAGCTCAAATGGCTTGAATTCTGATGAAGTCCATTTCATCCATTGTCTTCTGTTACAGTTCCTGCTTATGATGCTTTGTTTAAGAAATCTATGTTAAACACAGGTTACTAAGTATTTCTCTTCCGTTTTCTCCTGGAAGTTCTTACTTTTGCGTTTAGGTGTTTGATCATTTTGAGTTAAATTTTGTGTATGGTGTTAAGTAAGGGTCAAGAGGGGCGCCTGGGTGCCTCAGTCGGTTAAGCGTCCGACTTCGGCTCAGGTCATGATCTTGCGGTCCGCGAGTTCGAGCCCTGCATCGGGCTCTGGGCTGATGGCTCAGAGCCTGGAGCCTGCTTCCGATTCTGTGTCTCCCTCTCTCTCTGCCCCTCCCCCGTTCATGCTGTGTCTCTCTCTGTCTCAGAAATAAATAAACGTTAAAAAAAATTTTTTTTAATTAAAAAAAAAAAGTAAGGGTCAGGAGTCATTTTACTTATTTATTTATTTTTTTAAAGTTTATTTATTTTGAGAGAGAGGGCACGCTCGTGCCCAGAGCAAGTGGGGGGGGGGAGGGGCAGAGAGAGAGGGTGAGAGAAAGAATCCCAAGCATGGTCTGCACTGTCAGCGCAGAGCCCGGTGGCAGGGCTTAAACTCAAGAACAGTGATATCGTGACATGAGTGGAAATCAAGAGTTGGACGCTTAATCGACTGAACCACCCCAGGTGCCCCTCGTTTTACTTATTTTTGTACATGGCTTTCCTATCAATCCGGCATTTATTAGATTGTTGTTTTTCCCATTGCTATTCCCCATGTTTCTGTTTGATCAATCTACATGACCCATTGCGTTTGACTGATCTACATGTTTATCTTTACACCAATAATACACTATCTTTTCACTGAGTCCTGCTTTTTATTGTTTTTCCCTTGATTGTTTGGATTTAATTTACCATGGTTTCTTCTGATGGCCACTTAGCCCATTGACTTGACATTCTAATCTTTTTTCCCTAATAGAAGTGTTCAGTGCTGTTCATTTCCCATTAAGCACTGCGTTAGCTGAATTACGAAATCTCTCACATGTTGCATGTTCATTTTCATGCAGCTCAGAGTACTTTTAAAATTTCCTTTTGATTTCTTCTTTGATCCACGGGTTATATAGAGCGTGTTTATTTTCCAAATGTTTGGGGATTTTCCACATACCTTTCTGTTACAGATTTTCAATTTAATTTCACTGTGGTTAGAAAATGTTCTTTGCTCGATTTGGTTTCTTCAAAATTGAGACTTATTTTATGGCCCAGAATACAGTTCGTCTTGGTAAATGTTCCCTATACACTTAAAAAAAGTGTATCTCTTTTTCTACAGTCTCCATTATATTTCATTGATCTTTGTTTATCTTCATGCCAATAGTGTGTTGTCTTTTCATTGATTTCTACCTGTGTCTTTATTACCGATTTTCTTCGGATTATGTTTGGATCTAATTTATTCTTGATTCTTCTGATTTAGTTTGCTCTTATTTCTGCAGTTGTTTGATGGGTCTACAAATGTCAGTTAGTTCAGGTTATTTGAGAGTGTTGTTTAAAAGCCTTCTATATTCTTATTTTTTTTTAAATTTATTTTTGAGAGTGAGGGAGAGAGATAGAACATGAGCAGGGGGAGGGGCAGAGAGAGGGAGACACAGAATCCTAAGCAGGCTCCAGGCTCTGAGCTGTCAGCACAGAGCCCGACATGGGGCTCAAACTCATGAGCCATGAGATCATGACCAGAATCAAAAGTCAGACACTCAACCAACTGAGCCATCTGGGCGCCCTGTATATTCTTATTTTCTTCCTACTTGTTCTTTCATTTATTGAGAGTGGAATGGTAAGTCTCCCAACTGTAATAGTGGATTTGTTTATTTCTCTTTCTGGTTTTATCAGTTCTTGCCCCATGTATTTGACTGTTATTGTATTTAGAATTGCTATGTCCTGATGAAGTGATGCATTTATCATTATGAATCCTTGGTCGTATTCTCTGATACAAAATCTGCTTGTCTGACAGTAATATAACCATTATATCTTCCTTTTTAGTAACATAAGCAGAGTGGTATATATTTTTTCCTTTTCCTTTTATTCTATTTATATTTTTATATGAAAATTGAGTTTCTTGTAGATAGCACATAGATCATGACAATGAACGTCAGACCATTCTGACAATATGCGAATTTAATTGGGTGTTTAGACCATCTACATTTCATACAATGAATGACTTGATTGGGTTTAAGTCTTTTATCTTCTTTTTGATTTTGTTTGTCCCATCTATTCATAGTTTCCTCCCTTCTTGTCTTCTTTTGGTTTAACTGAGTACATTTTTTGTGATTCTATTTTATTTCCAATATTGTCTTACTAACAGTACTCTTTATAGTGTTTGCTTTAGGGTCTACAGGGTACATCTTTAAAACAATAATATAAAAGCTTTGTGTATAGTATAACAATCATTATGTTTGGAATGGTTGTGTTCCCCCCTCCCCTGGCCCCAACTAAATTCATATGTTGAAGCCCTAATCCTCAGTGTAATGGGAGGTAATCAGGGTTAGATGATGGCATTGGTGCCCTTATAAGAAGAGACACCAGGAGCTCTCTACACGCCCATACACATGTACATGCACCAAAGAAAGGCCATGTGAGCATAGTGAGAAGGCCACCATCTGCAAGCCAGAAAGAGAATTTTCATCAGGACTTGACCATGCTGGCACCCTGATCTCAGACTGCCAGTCTCCAGAACTGTGAGAAAATAAATTTGTTTTGTTTAAGCCACCTGATCTGTTGCATTTTTTACAGCAGCTCAAGCAGATTAAGACAATAATCTTATGATTAAATATTTTCATTTCCCCTCTCCTAGTCCTTGTACTAGTATATACATTTTATTCCCAAATACGTTATAAACTCTACAATGCATTATTATTTTTTCTCCTTTAATCATTCAATTCTTTTTTTTTTAAAGTAAGCTTCATGCCCAGTGTGCAGCCCAACATGGGACTTGAACTCACGACCCTGAGATCAAGACCTGAGCTGAAAGCAAGAGTCGGATTCTTAACGGACTAAGCCACCCAGGTGCTCCTCATTCAATTATTTAGCAGCTCAAGAAATGTTGCCATATTTGCTCACATTTTAACAATGTAGTGTGGTCTTCATTCTCTGTAGATTCAGATTTCCATCTGGTATCATTTCCCTTCTGCCTGAAGACTTTACCTTTTCCTATAATGTTGTTCTGGTGATGGTGAATTCTTTCAGCTTGTGTATGTATGAAAAAAATATTAATTTTGCCTTTGCTTTTGAAAGACTTCCTCCTCAGAGTAGAAATCTAGGTTAACTATTTTGTCCTTAACATGTTTTAAGGATGTTGCTCTACTATATTCTGGCTTACATAGTTTCTGCCAAGAAGTCTCCTGTCATTCAAATCTTTTTTCCCCTGTAGGTAGGTCTGGTTGCTTTTAAGATTTTCTCTTGACTACTGATTTTAAACAAGTTGATTGTGATGTGCTATGGTGCATGGGGAGGTGAGGGTTTATTGAGCTTTTTGCAACAGTGGGCTACTAGTTTTATTGAATTTGGAAAATTTTTAGCCATTATTTCCTGACATACTGTTTTATGTCCATACTGCTCTTTTTTGGGGACTACGATTATGTTATTTAAAGTTGACCTACAGTTAACTGGTACTCTGTTTAATTTTTGAAAATCTTTTTTCCTTGTGTCCCCTTTTGAGTAGTTTCTAATTGTTGATGTTTTCAAATTCGCTAATCTTATTTTCTGTAGTGCTTTATCTGCTGTTAATCCCACCCAGTGTATAATTTTAGTGGAAAATTCTGTTCACATAATTGTTGGTTCGCATGCAGTTGTATTATTTGCCTAATTTTCACCAAAGTTAACACTTGGCAAAATTATTGTATAATATCACAACCAGGATATTGGCATAGATACAATCTACCAACATTATTTAGATGCCCCCAGTGTTACTGGTGCTCTATGCGTGTGTTTGTGTGTGTGTGTGTGTGTGTGTGTGTGTGTGTAACATTCTGTGCAATCTTATCACTTGTGTAGGTTCATGTATTCACCACCACAGTCAAAATACTGAATAGTTCCAACAATACAAGGATCTTTAATGCTGCCCTTTTATAAGCGTGTCCACCTCTCTCCTGCCCCTCTACATGTGTTCCATCCCTAAGCCCTGGTAACCACCAATCCATCCTCTCATTTGTGAATTTTCACCATTTCAAAATGTACATCAGTGGAATCATAGAGTTATCTTTTGTGACTAGCTTTTTCACTCAGCATAATTCCCTGAATCTTCAGGGAGATTTGCTGTCCAGTGTATTTTAATCGTAGACATTGTATTTTTCATCTCTAGAAGTTTGAGTCTTTTTAAATATATCTTTTATATTTCTTACCTTGTACATGGCTTTTCTCTACCAGCTTGAACATATGGTACATATTTATAGTAGCTATTTTAATGTCCTTATCTAGAAATTCTGTGTCATTTCTGTGTCTGTTTCTATTGACTGATTTATATTTTCATGCTGGCTCACTTTTTTAAACCTGTATATTTGCATCCTTGCTAATTTTTTATTGCGTTATAAACATTGTCAATGTTATGCTGTTGGGTGCTGGATTTACTGAGTCTGTATTCTTTTGAAAGTTTTGGAACATTGTTCTGTGATGCAGTCAACTTACCTAGAAATAATGTGACCCCAGAGATTTTTAAGCTCTGTTAGGTGGACCCAAACAACCTTATTTCATGGGTAATTTAACTTTCTACTGACGTAACACATTCTGTGTTAAGTTTTTCTACCTGGGCTGGTAGATAGATGAAATATGCTTGCTTCTGTGTGAACCTTAGTAATTGTTCTGCTTGATTTTTTCCAGAATTCCCTCTCCCTACCCCCATCCTAAATCAGTATAGCTTTATAATAAATCTTGATATGAGAAGGTTCTACGTACTCCTACTTTGTTTTTATTGTTCTTTTCAGATGTCTTTGCTGTATTTTTGTCATTTTACTCTTCACAATAAAATGTCCAATCAGCGAATAGACTTTTTATTGTCATTAGTCTTAATTGGAACTGGACTAAATTTATAAATTAATTTTGGGATAGTTAATTTCTTACATTGAGCCTATCCAATGACAAGATCTATCATTCCATATAATTACTTTCCTTTAATACCTTTCTTCTTTTTATATATGAAATTTATTGTCAAATTGGTTTCCATACAACACCCAGTGCTCATCCCAAAGATGCCCTCTTCAATACCCATCATCTACCCTCTCCGCCCTCCCACCCCCCATCAACCCTCAGTTTGTTCTCAGTTTTTATTTTATTTTTTAATTTTATTTATTTATTTTTGTCTTCAATATATGAAATTTATTGTCGAATTGGTTTCCATACAACACCCAGTGCTCATCCCCAAAGGTGTCCTCCTCAATGGCCATTACCCACCCTCCCCTACCTCCCTCCCCCCATCAGCCCTCAGTTTGTTCTCAGTTCTTAAGAGTCTCTTATGCTTTGGCTCTCTTCCACTCTAACCTCTTTTTTTTTCTTCCCCTCCCCCATGGGTTTCTGTTAAGTTTCTCAGGATCCACCTAAGAGTGAAAAACATATGGTATCTGTCTTTCTCTGTATGGCTTATTTCACTTAGTATCACACTCTCCAGTTCCATCCACGTTGCTACAAAGAGCCATATTTCATTCTTTCTCATTGCCACGTAGTACTCCATTGTGTATATAAACCACAATTTCTTTATCCATTCATCAGTTGATGGACATTTAGGCTCTTTCCATAATTTGGCTATTGTTGAGAGTGCTGCTATAAACATTGGGGTACAAGTGCCCCTATGCATAAGCACTCCTGTATCCCTTGGGTAAATTCCTAGCAGTGCTATTGCTGGGTCATAGGGTAGATCTATTTTTAATTTTTTGAGGAACCTCCACACTGTTTTCCAGAGTGGCTGCACCAATTTGCATTCCCACCAACAGTGCAAGAGAGTTCCCGTTTCTCCACATCCTCATCAGCATCTATAGTCTCCTGATTTGTTCATTTTGGCCACTCTGACTGGCGTGAGGTGGTATCTGAGTGTGGTTTTGATTTGTATTTCCCTGATAAGGAGTGACGTTGAGCGTCTTTTCATGTGCCTGTTGGCCATCTGGATGTCTTCTTTAGAAAAGTATCTATTCATGTTTTCTGCCCATTTCTTCACTGGATTATTTGTTTTTCAGGTGTGGAATTTGGTGAGCTCTTTATAGATTTTGGATACTAGCCCTTTGTCCGATATGTCCTCTGCAAATATCTTTTCCCATTCCATTGGTTGCCTTTGAGTTTTGTTGATTGTTTCCTTTGCTGTGCAGAAGCTTTTTATCTTCATGAGGTCCCAATAGTTCATTTTTGCTTTTAATTCCCTTGCCTTTGGGGATGTGTCAAGTAAGAAATTGCTACGGCTGAGGTCAGAGAGGTCTTTTCCTGTTTTCTCCTCTAGGGTTTTGATGGTTTCCTGTCTCACATTCAGGTCCTTTATCCATTTTGAGTTTATTTTTGTGAATGGTGTGAGAAAGTGGTCTAGTTTCATGCTTCTGCATGTTGCTGTCCAGTTCTCCCAGCACCATTTGTTAAAGAGACTGTCTTTTTTCCATTGGATATTCTTTCCTGCTTTGTCAAAGATGAGTTGGCCATACTTTTGTGGGTCTAGTTCGGGGGTTTCTATTCTATTCCATTGGTCTAGGTGTCTGTTTTTGTGCCAATACCATGCTGTCTTGATGATTACAGCTTTGTAGTAGAGGCTAAAGTCTGAGATTGTGATGCCTCCTGCTTTGGTCTTCTTCTTCAAAATTACTTCGGCTATTTGAGGCCTTTTGTGGTTCCATACAAATTTTAAGATTACTTGTTCTAACTTCGAGAAGAATGCTGGTGCAATTTTGATTGGGATTGCATTGAATGTGTAGATAGCTTTGGGTAGTGTTGACATTTTAACAATATTTATTCTTCCAACCCATGAGCATGGGATGTTTTTCCATTTCTTTATATCTTCTTCAATTTCCTTCATAAGCTTTCTATCGTTGTCAGCATACAGATCTTTTACATCTTCGGTTAGGTTTATTCCTAGGTATTTTATGCTTCTTGGTGCAATTGTGAGTGGGATCAGTTTCTTTATTTGTCTTTCTGTTGCTTCATTATTAGTGTATAAGAATGCAACTGATTTCTGTACATTGATTTTGTATCCTGTGACTTTGCTGAATTCATGTATCAGTTTTAGCAGACTTTTGGTGGAGTCTGTTGGATTTTCCATGTATACTATCATGTCATCTGCAAAAAGAAAAAGCTTAACTTCATCTTTGCCAATTTTGATGTCTTTGATTTCCTTTAGTTGTCTGCTGATGCTAGAACTTCCAACACGATGTTAAACAACAGCAGTGAGAGTGGACATCCCTGTCGTGTTCCTGATCTCAGGGAAAAAGCTCTCAGTTTTTCCCCATTGAGGATGATGTTAGCTGTGGGATTTTCATAAATGGCTTTCTATTCCGACTTTCTGAAGCGTTTTTGTTAAGAAAGGATGCTGAATTTTGTCAAATGCTTTTTCTGCATCGATTGACAGGATCATATGGTTCTTATCTTTTCTTTTATTAATGTGATGTATCATGTTGATTGATTTGCAAATGTTGAACCAGCCCTGCAGCCCAGGAATGAATCCCACTTGATCATGGTGAATAATTCTTTTTATATGCTGTTGAATTCGATTTGCTAGTATCTTATTGAGAATTTTTGCAGCCATATTCATCAGGGATATTCGCCTGGAGTTCTCTTTTTTTACTGGGTCCCTGTCTGGTTTAGAAATCAAAGTAATACTGGCTTCATAGAATGAGTCTGGAAGTTTTCCTTCCCTTTCTGTTTTTTGGAATCGCTTGAGAAGGATAGGTATTATCTCTGCTTTAAATGTCTGGTAGAACTCCCCTGGGAAGCAATCTGGTCCTGGACTCTTATTTGTTGGGAGATTTTTGATAACCGATTCAATTTCTTCACTGGTTATGGGTCTGTTCAAGCTTTCTATTTCTTCCTGTTTGAGTTTTGAAAGTGTGTGGGTATTTAGGAATTTGTCCATTTCTTCCAAGTTGTCCAATTTGTTGGAATATAATTTTTCATAGTATTCCCTGATAATTGCATGTATTTCTGAGGGATTGGTTGTAATAATTCCATTTCCATTCATGATATTATCTATTTGGGTCATCTCCCTTTTCTTTTTGAGAAGTTTGGCTAGAGGTTTATCAATTTTGTTTATTTTTTCAAAAAACCAACTCTTGGTTTCATTGATCTGCTCTGCAGTGTTTTTAGATTCTATATTGTTTATTTCTGCTCTCATCTTTATTATTTCTCTTCTTCTGCTGGGTTTAGGGTGTCTTTGCTCTTCTGCTTCTATTTCCTTTAGGTATGCTGTTAGATTTTGTATTTGGGATTTTTCTTGTTTCTTGAGATAGGCCTGGATTGCAATGTGTTTTCCTCTCAGGACTGCCTTCGCTGCGTCCCAAAGCGTTTGGATTGTTGTATTTTCATTTTCGTTTGTTTCCATATATTTTTTAATTTATTCTCTAATTGCCTGGTTGACCCATTCATTCTTTAGTAGGGTGTTCTTTAACCTCCATGCTTTTGGAGGTTGTCCAGACTTTTTCCTGTGGTTGATTTCAAGCTTCATAGCATTGTGGTCCGAATGTATGCATGGTATGATCTCAATTCTTGTATACTTATGAAGGGCTGTTTTGTGACCCAGTATGTGATCTATCTTGGAGAATGTTCCATGTGCATTCGAGAAGAAAGTATATTCTGTTGCTTTGGGATGCAGAGTTCTAAATATATCTGTCAAGTCCATCTGGTCCAATGTATCATTCAGGGCCCTTGTTTCTTTATTGACCGTGTGTCTAGATGATCTATCCATTTCTGTAAGTGGAGTGTTAAAGTCCCCTGCAATGACCACATTCTTATCAATAAGGTTGCTTATGTTTGTGAGTAATTGTCTTATATATTTGGGGGCTCCTGTATTCGGCACATAGACATTTATAATTGTTAGCTCTTCCTGATGGATAGACCCTGTGATTATTATATAATGCCCTTCTTCATCTCTTGTTACAGCCTTTCATTTAAAGTGTAGTTTGTCTGATAGAAATATGGCTACTCCAGCTCTCTTTTGACTTCCAGTAGTATGATAAATAGTTCTCCATCCCCTCAGTTTCAATCTGAAGGTGTCCTCAGGTCTAAAATGAGTCTCTTGTAAACAGCAAATAGATGGGTCTTGTTTTTTTATCCATCCTGATACCCTATGTCTTTGGGTTGACGCATTTAGTCCATTTACATTCAGTGTTATTATAGAAAGATATGGGTTTAGAGTCATTGTGATGTCTGTAGGTTTCATGCTTGTAGTGATATCTCTGGTACTTTGTCTCACAAGATCCCCTTTAGGATCTCTTGTAAGGCTGGTTTAGTGGTGATGAATTTCTTCAGTTTTTGTTTGTTTGGGAAGACCTTTATCTCTCCTTCTATTCTAAATGACAGATTTGCTGGATAGATGATTCTCGGCTGCATATTTTTTCTGTTCATCACATTGAAGATTTCCTGCCATTTCTTTGTGCCCTGCCAAGTTTCAGTAGAGAGATCCGTCACAAGTCTTATCGGTCTCCCTTTATATGTTAGAGCACATTTATCCCTAGCTGCTTTCAGAATTTTCTCTTTATCCTTGTATTTTGCCAGTTTCACTATGGTATTTCATGCAGAAAATCTATTCAAGTTACATCTGAAGGGAGTTCTCTGTGCCTCTTGGATTTCAATGCCTTTTTCCTTCCCCAGATCAGGGAAGTTCTCAGCTATGATTTCTTCAAGTACACCTTCAGCACCTTTCCCTCTCTCTTCCTCCTGTGGAATCCCAATTATACGTATATTATTATGTTTTATCGCATCACTTAGTTCTCTAATTCTCCCCTCATACTCCTGGATTTTTTTGTCTCTCTTTTTCTCACCTTTCTCTTTTTCCTTAGTTTTATCTTCTAATTCACCTATTCTCTCCTCTGCCTCTTCAATCCGAGCTGTGGTTGTCTCCATTTTATTTTGCAGCTCATTTATAGCCTTTTTTAGCTCCTCCTTACTGTTTCTTAGTCCCTTGATCTCTGTAGTAATAGATTCTCTGCTGTCCTCTATACTGTTTTCAAGCCCAGCGATTAACTTTATGACTATTATTTTAAATTTATTTTGTGCTATATTGCTTAAATAGTGTTTGATCAGTTAATTAGCAGTCGCTACTTCCTGGAGTTTCTTTTGAGGAGAATTCTTCCATTTTGTCCTTTTGGATAGTCCCTGGAGTGGTGCGGAACTGCAGGGCTCTTCCTCTGTGCTGTCTGGAGTAACTTGCGTTGGTGGGCGGGCCGAAGTCAGACCTGATGTCTGCCCCCAGGCCACCGCTGGGGCCACAGTCAGACTGGTGTGTATGTTATCTTCCCCTCTCCCAGCGGCAGGACTCACTTTGGAGTGGTGTGGCCCCTGTCTGGGCTACCTGCACACTGCCAGGCTTGTGGTGCTGCTTCTATGGGATCTGGAATAAGAGCCGGGGTGGATCCGCAAGGTGCATAGTGGCGGGAGGGGCAGGCTCAGCTCGCTTTGCCTTTGGTGGTCCACTTTGGGAGGGGCCCTGCAGCACCAGGAGGGAGGCCGACCCGTTGGAGGGATGGATCCACAGAAGCACAGTGTTGGGTGTTTGTGCGGTGCAAGCAAGTTCACTGATGGGAACTGGTTCCCTTGTGGATTTTGGCTGGGGGATGGGTGAGGGAGATGGCTCTGGTGAGCGCCTTTGTTCCTCCCCCCCAAGCTGAGCTCTGTCATCTGGGGCTCAACAACTCTCCCTCTGGTTGTCCTCTAGCCCTCCCATTCTCCGAGTAGAGCTGTTAACTTATAACTTCCAGATGTTAAGTCCTGCTTGCTGTCCAAACACACTCTGTCTGGCCCCTCTGCTTTTGCAAGCCAGACTGGGGGCTCTGCTTTGCTTTGCCAGTGAGCTGCCCCTCCACCCCGGCTCCCTCCTGCCAGTCCGTGTAGCGTGCACAGCCTCTCCGCCCTTCCTACCCACTTTTGTGGGCCTCTTGTCTATGCTTGGCTCCGGAGAATCCGTTTTGCTAGTCTTCCGGTGGTTTTCTGGGTTATTTAGGCAGGTGTGGGTGGAATCTAAGTGATCAGCAGGACGCGGTGAGCCCAGTGTCATCCTATGCCTCCATCTTCCTCCTAACTCCGGTCTGATTCTGCTTTTTGTTTGTTTATTCATTTGTTTTGCTTTGTGGATTCCACATATGAGTGAAATCTGACATTCTTAGTCTGACTTATTTCACTTAGCACAATACCTTCTAGGTCCATCCATTATTGTGCTTTTAAAATCGTGGAATCTTTATTGATGCCATTTCTCTGAATTTGCATCTTCTGTACTGTTCTCCTGATAAATCTGGCTAGAGTGTTATCAATTTTATTGATAGTCTCAAAGACACAGCTTTAATTTCACTGATTGTTCTCTGCTCGTTTTCCATTGTTTTCTGTATTCCATTGATTTCTGACCTTTATTATTCCTTTATTCTGCTTACTTTATGTTTAGCTGGCTCTTCTTTTTTTTGTTTCTTATGGATGGTAGAAACAGGTTATTCATTTGAAACCTTTCTTTTCTACTTAAGGTGATTGATGCTATATGTATTACTCTAAGAATTGCTTTAGCTGTATTCTATAAATTTGATATTTTACGTTTTCCTTTTTATTTTAGTTCACAGTACTTTGCCATATCTATTTTGGTTTACCCTTTGACAGATGGGTTACTTAGAAGTTTGTTGGTTTCCAAACGTTTGGGGGATTTCCAGAAGTCTTCATGTTATCGATTTTTAGTTTGCTTCCTTGGTAGTCAGAGAATGTATTTTGTATGACTTGAGTACTTTTCAATTTATGTAAACTTATTTTAAAGTCTTGAAGATGGCCCACCTTAGTGTATGCTCTGTATGCATTTGAATGGAAGATTTATTCTGCTCTTGTTGAGTGGATAATTTTATAAATGTTGATTAAGTCAAGCTGGTAAATAATGTTATTCAGCTTTTCTATCTCCTTACTTATTTTTGTCCTCTTGTTTCATCAATTATTGAGGGTTGCTGAAATTTCTGACTGTAATGGTGGATTTATGTCTTTCACCTTATTTTTACCAAGTTTGGCTGCTGCTGTTTTGAATCTCTGTGATTAGGTACATAAACCTTTGGGATGTATACATCTTCTTGATGAATTGATTCATTATTACAAAATAATCATCTTTATCCTTGTAATAGTCTTTGCTCTAAAATCTTCCTTGCCTGAATGAGAAAGAATGAAATCTGGCCTTTTGTAGCAACGTGGATGGAACTGGAGAGTGTTATGCTAAGTGAATTAAGTCATACAGAGAAAGACAGATACCGTATGTTTTCACTCTTACGTGGATCCTGAGAAACTTAACAGAAGACCGTGGGGGAGGGGAAGGAAGAAAAAAGTTAGAGAGGGAGGGACCCAAACCATAAGAGACTCTTAAAAACTGAGAACAATCTGAGGGTTGATGGGGAGGGTGGGAGGGAGGGGAGGGTGGGTGATGGGCATTGAGGAGGGCACCTGTTGGGATGAGCACTGGGTGTTGTATGGAAACCCATTTGACAATACATTTCATATTATAAAGTAAAATAAAATAAAACTAAAAATATAAAAAATAAAATAAAATCTGCCTTGCCTGAAATTAATGTAGCCACTCCAGCTTTCTTATCTGTGGGAGCATGACATATCTTTTTTCATCCTTTCAATTCAATTTAATAGTCTGTATATTTAAAGTGTTTTCTTTGTAAGCCTCATGTACTTGTCTTGCTATGTCTAAATCCCATTTGATAGCCTCTGCCTTTTCTTTTGTATAGACAATCTACATTTCACTGTACTTCACATATTAACATGTGACCATTGTTATTGAGTTTCAACTACCGTCTTGCTATTTGTGCTGATGATTTTCCCTCTACTTCTTCCTTTTAGCCGAATTCGTATATTTATAATTCCATTTTATCTTCTCTCCTTGCATCTTCGCTGTAACATTGTGTTTTGTTATTTTAATGGTTGCTTTAGGGGTTATAGTATACATCCTTATCAAAATCTGCTTTCAGACAATATTACATCATTCACATATAGTATAAGAACCTGCCAATGGTATAATTTCATTTTTCCATTCTTGCTCTTTGTGCTATTGTCACATTTTATTTCTATTATAAACCTCATTCTACACTGTTATTATTTCTTTAATGAGTCAATTATTTTTAAAGAGATTGTAAAAAGAAGAAAACTATCTTTTACATTTTTCTCATATTTACCATTCCTGGTGCTCTTTGTTTCTCTGTGTAGATTTGGATTTGTACCTGGTATCCTTTTGTTAGCCTGCAAGATATTTTAAATTGGTGTAGATTTCCAGGTTGACATTTTTTTTCCTTTTATTGATATTGTTCTAACCTCGTCTGTTTATATTACTTCTCACAAGACATTTATAGTCGTTCTGATTTTTGTTTCTCTGTATGTAATGTATTTCTTCATTCTGGCTCTTTTTAGATTTTTCCTTTGGTTATTAGCGTGAATGAAATTATGACATGCCTTGGGGTACTTTCCTTCATTTCTAGTGTGCTTGGGTGTTTTTCAGATTCTTGGATTTGTGGATTTACAACTATCACAGTATTTGGAATAATAACATCACTGCTGTTATGCTAGTTTTTCTGTTGTTTGTTTTTCATTTGTGTTTCATTTTGGATCTTTCTGCTGCTATGTATTCAAGTTCACGAATCTTTTGTTTGCAGTGTCTATTTTGCTTTTAATTCCATTCAGCATAATTTTCACCTCAGACATTGCCGTTTCCGTCTCTAACATTTTGATTTGGGTCTTGTATCTTCTGTGTCTTAATATGCTTGATTTTCCCTTTACTTCTTGAACTTACGGAATATACTTGTCATAAATCTTTTAAAGATTTCTTGCCTATTGATCCTATATTCTATGTCATTTCTGGGTCTGTTTGTGATGATTATTTCCTCATTATGAGTCACATTTTCCGGTCTATTTGTATGCATGATATATTTTGATTAGGTGCCGCCGTAATGAAATCTATCTTTTGGGTGCTGGAAACTTTCGGATTTTTTTTTTCCTATACATATTCTTGAGCTTTCCTTTGGGACATAGTGTACTTGGAAACTGATCGATTGTTTCAAGGTTGTGTTTTAGCTTTATTAGATAGAATGAAGCGATATTGAAATAATATTCTTCTGAGTGTCCCATCAGTCTTGTCATTGTCCTATCAATTATATTTTACATTCTGACAGTTGTAAAATATACTTCCAAGCCCCGTGTGAAATTCTAGGGTTTTCCCCTCTTCTACATTAGGGTGGTATTTTACAAGCTTTGGGTAGTTTGTTCCTACTCATGTGTTGGTCAGTACTTTGACAGAAGACTCAAGGAGCCTTCTTCAGATCCCAGAGCTCACTCTTAGTGAAGCATCCTCACCTCTGATGCTCTTTCCCATGAAATTAGCCTCCTCCATTTCCTAGCTTCTCAACTCAGGGAGACCGCCAGCTTTGCCTTGATTCCCCCTTACTTAAGGTGCTTCCTAGAAACTCTCAAGGTAGTAATCTCAGCAATTGTGGGGCTCACAACTTCTATTTCCTCCCTTTTTTGGATCTCCACTTTCTGACTTCCAACGTATGACAATCATTGTTTCATAAATGGCTGGATTTTTAGTTGTTTTGGGAGGGAAGGCAATTGACTCTTGTTCCTCTCTCTTGGGCAGCAAAGTCAATCCATTTTCTTGAATTTGAGAAGGGTAGCTTTGTTGGATATATAATTTTGAATTGAGAGTTTTAATTTTTTTCCAGTGTAAATTATGCTGTTGATACAATGAATTTTGGTCACCATTTTTTTTAATGGATATTGTGATTTATAGAATTTCCTCCTGTATATAAGGTCTTTTATTTCCTGGATAATTTTAAGATTTTTTTTTTTTTCTTTGGTTACCTGCAGTTTGACCACAGTGTGAATAGGTATGGGTTTCCTTATATTTTGGGGGGATGGATTAGGCTTATTGTATTTTTAATTAATGTTTTTCACCAAATTAGTGGAAAATTCTGGTCACTATTTCTTCAAAAAATTTTAAAAAATCCCATTTTCTCCTTTCCTTTTGGGACTCAACTTACATATACACTAATCCTCTTGATGTTATCCCACAAATTATCAAGGCTCTGTTAACTTTTTTCTACATTCCCCCCCCCCCCCCCACAGTTTTCCATTTAGAGTGGGTATTTTCTATTATTCTATCTCCAAGTTCAATGACCATTTCTTGTGCCTTCTATAATTTGATGATAAGCTCAGCTAGTTAATTTTTCACAGTTATAGAACTCCATTTAAAAAATTCCCACTTCTTGGGGTGCCTGGTGGCTCAGTTGGTTAAGCATCTGACTTAGGCTCAGGTCATGATCTCACGATTTGTGGGTTCGAGCCCCGCGTCGGGCTCTGTGCTGACAGCTCAGAGCCTGGAGCCTGCTTCAGATTCTGTGTCTCCTGCTCTCTCTGTCCTTCTCCTTCTCACACTTTGTTTGTCTGTCTCAAAAAATAAGCACTAAAATTTTTTTTAAAAATTCCCATTTCTTGATTTATATTTCCATTTGTTTACTCCTTATGATTATCTTTTCTGGTTACCCTTGGACATTTTTGTTGCTTCAAAGTTCTTATCTGTTCATTTCAACACCTGTATCATCTCAGGATCTATTTTGATTTGCTTCTTTTTTCTGTTGACTATGTTTTTCTTTTTCATTTTATTGTATACTGGACATTGTGGATTACATGATGAAGATTCTGGATTTTATTACTTGAGAATGTTATTTTTTTTTTTTCTGTTGGGCATTTCAGTTATTGGCAGTTCACCTTAAACTTGTGTATGTTTGATTGTACGTTATGTTAGATTGTATCTGTTTCTGTTTTGCTTTTAGTCTTAGGGAAAAATCATAATCATGGGACATAGTTTCTTTTTCTAAGGCATGGCCCTTCTGGGGTTTCAGTTGGTGAGATTCAGTCTCCAAATATTGATTACTTTGTGGTGAGCAGTAGCTGAAATCTCTTCTTAGCTTTCCCCAACTCCTTAGATACTGCTTTTGCAAGGCTCTGGTGTTCTCTTCTGTGCATGCTCTGTTCATGTTTGCTTAGCAAGAATTTAGGTACATTTATATGGCTCTTTGGAGTCTCTCCCCTCTTTAGCTCCCATTTTCCTGGTGTATTCTTCCTCAATTTCTTACTAGTATAGAAATAGTCCTCTTCACCCACTGGTACGACAAGCTGACAATACTGTGGCTTTCTGCTTGAATTTGTTTCTTTGTGCTGCAGAGATTGGAAGGTGTTCTCAGGTGATGAATATAGATCTCATTTTGTGTGGTTCACTTCTTTCAAAAGAAAGAAGAGATTAAAGAAAGCAACCAAGTTACCTCTTTTTTTGTTTATGCTCACTCTCTGTATCCATCAAATAGTTGTTTTGAAAAAATAATATGGAGTCTATATTATTGGCTGGAAGGTTAGTAGGATACATGCTATTAAACCATTAGTGGCACTGTTACTTCTCATGCAATGTTATTTCATTGTTCTATTCCCCCCACCCAGGGTTAATTGCCTCAATATTCCTTTGCTTTTTAAAATATACTTGTCATAAATCCTTCCTCCAAACACTGATGAGAATTATAAAATTCCTCTCAATAGAGGAAAAACACATCTGATGATCTTTCAGATGTATATATTTTCTCCCTTTATGTTATCTCTTCTGGAGCCCTTTATCTTTCTTTTCCAGGATGGGCCCATGTCTCTTTAGGACATTTTTCATCATCATCTTCAGAATTTTGATGAATTTTTTGTCAGTGTTGGATACGTTCCTTACTAATTCCCATATTCTCGGCTACCTTCCTCAGTTTGGTGAAACAAACCTTCTCCAGTAGTTTCATGAGAATGCATGCATAACAGGTAAAATATTTTAAGACTTATATGTCTGAAATGCATTGTTCATTTATTATAACTGATAGCTTGGAGAGAACTATAAAATCATAATTTGGGAAAATACTTTCATCGTTTTCATTTTTCATTGCTGCATTTTCTTCTAGATTTTTGTTGTTGTGGTTCAGAAGTTACATAAATACTTATTCTTGACCACTTTTTCTCTTAAGAATGTTTTTAGATTTTTTTCCCCTAAGATTCTGAGATTTTGTGGTCATGTGATTTTGCATGGGTTGTTATTAATTATGATTATGATTGTTGTTATTTTGCTGTGTACTTTCACCATTCTAAGTGGAATAAATACCAGTGGGTCATAGGGTTTAATTCTTTTTATACGTTTTTGGATGATTTGCTAACTTTTTTTCTCTTTTCACAACTTGTTGGTTTTATTTTAATCATCACGATTGGTGTCCTCTGTAGATGTAAGATATGGTCTTAACACGGTTGACCATTTTTTAAAAACTCCTCTGGAGATGCAAAAGTTAGTTCTAGTTCTCTGGGCTCACTAGGCACAGGGTATTACTTGGATTGGGGAGTTCTCCAGGATCCTTTATGATTCTGTTTCCTTTTTCGTGTATGAAAACAAGTGAGTATTGTTGATCTTATTCCTGTCTTGTGTTTTCTTCAATGGCTGGTAGATGTTAAGAATTTTTTTTTGCCTATACATGCTAAAAGCTTTCCATCTAGTGAATTGCAAACTCTGTTTACTATTTTCCCCCTTGGGTCTGCCACATTATCTGGCAAATGAATCCTTTGTCAAGATGCATTTTGGATTATACTGATTTGAAGTGACATTAGGTCACTTGGATAAAATGCTAGTCTTTTAAGTTAGAGTTCTTATGATATCATTCAGAGTTTTAGATTCTTGATCTGATAGTTCTAAAATCTCTGCCATGTCTGAGTTTGGCTTTGATGGTCTGTCTCTTCAAATTACAGTTTTTATCTTCTAGTATGGCTTATTTTTTTTGTTGTTGAAAGTCAGACATGGTGTATTGGGTAAAAGGAGCTGGGGCAAATAGACCTTTAGTGTGAGGTTTTATGTTTATCTATCTGGCTAGGAGTTCTTCTATGTTTGGTTTGCTATAGTTGTAGGTATCAGAGGCTAAGATTTATTCTGATGTATTTATTCTCATCTCCTCTATTGTTTTTGGGTTTCCCTTAGAGACTGCTTTTTAAATATGGTCTGAAACATGCAGTTCTTTTAGTTTCATCCTCTGTTATTATACAAGAGTCTTACTGATTTGTTGGCAAGGTGTGGGGGTGGGAGAGAAGAAGCAGTCCATAATCCTATGATTATGTGTAGTCATCAATGTCCCTGTGTCCCTTGGTTGTGACCTTCACGAGTACATATCAATTCTCCCTTTTCCCCTGAGGTGAGGCAAGAAGGTCAGAAGGAATTGAAATTGGGCATTTCCTTTTCCCTTGGACAATAAGACTCTGATGAAACCCCACTTGGTTAGGCTCTGGTAAAGTAGTGTCTCTTGAGGGTATACTTCAAAATGGCGACTTTTCCTTTCTTCCTGTCGGAAGCATGAACAGATCGTCTCTGATCTTCACTATGAGAACCTGGTAGGGCTGCTGGAAGTAAAATTTATTAAAAGTATGGGGCCCACTCTAAGTCTGGCCCCCTCTAGAGGTTTTAACTCTTAAACCAGTCCACACTGAGCAATTCATCAATGAGTAAACTGCAGTTTAGGTTCTCCTGCCCCAGTGCTAGTTCCAGGGGTGGGCTTCTCCTCTTGAGCTCCTGCTCCTGCTAGGCGGGGGTTTTCTGCACCTGCCTGTCTGTCTCTCCTCTGTTTCTGGGGTAGTGTTTGCCTATGACCTCAATTCACCGATGGAGCCAAGACGAGTTGTTAATTTTCAGTTTGTTCAGCCTTTTTTTTTTTTTCTTAATTGTTGTAAAGATGGGAGTGATGACATCCACACCCCTTATATGTTGGACCAGAAACAGGAAGTCCTTACATTTGTTTTTGTAAACTGTTTTTGATTTTTGTGTTCGATATTACAGAATGACGACTAAAAGGGGACTGATAAGAATGTCTCTTAATACACATCTGTCCATTTACATTAAAGAGCATGACAGGAAAGCTGATTGGAAGCTGCATGTGTGTGGTTTTGTTAGGGGAATTCATGTGGGATTGTTGATTGCATACCAAATTATTTCACTGAGCCACCCAAAGCACCAGTATTTGTCAGTCTTTGTGACTTTTAGTTTACAGTTCTCTGTGGGGTGTAAGGTGGCCGCCAGTCTTTTGGGTTGAGTGGGAGTAGCAGCCTGTAGGACGCGATGCTTCTAATTTGTTGTTGGCTTATAGCTGTTTGCCTTGGCCCTGCCTTCTGTACTTGATGTTCTGAGGTCCAGAGTCCCTGTGCCTCACTTTTCTTCAGAGAGTAAATCTCTTATCTTCTGCTTGGTAGAAGGAGGTACATGTGGCGAATGAACAGCCTCGTTCACACAACTTCCAACTACTTTTGCTGTTTTCAGCCTACCCCTATCCCAATATCTTCAAAGTTGACTGTAGCCTTTAAATTTCAAGACTTTCTGGAATGTGACTTGACTTGCTTCTTTCTGGTTGTCCTTCTTTAGATAGGCAAGTTTCAGCTTTCTTTACTTGGCTAAATCACTTGCATTTGTCTGTTTGCTTTCCGTATTTCATACACACACACACACACACACACACACACACACACACATATATATATATACTAAATACAATTGGCACATTATATTAGCTTCAGTGTACAGCATAATGATTTGATATTTGTATATATTGTAAAATGATCATCACAATAAATCTAGTTACACCACAGTAAGTCTAGTTAACATGCATCCCCTCATGTAGTTACCAAATATTTTTTTCTTGTGATGAGAATTTTTAAGATTTACTCTCTTAACCATTTTCAAGTATATAATAGAGTGTTGTTAACTTTAGTCACCATGCTGTATATTACATACCCAGGGATCATTTGTTTTATAGTTGGAAGCTCGTACCTTTTGACCTCCTTCACCCATTTGACCCACCCCCAACCCCTGTGTCCAGGAACCACCAATCTGTTCTTTGTTCTTTGAGTTTAGTGTTTTGTTTCGGTTTGTGTTGGTTTGTTTTCCACTTAGAAGTGAGATCATACGGTATTTGTCTTTCTCTGTCTGACTTATTTCACTTAACATAATGTCTTCAGGTTCCATCCATGTTGTTTCAAAAGGCAGGATTTCCTTCTTTTTTATGGCTGAATAGCATTTCTGTGTGTGCTTGTGCATGTGCGTGTGTGTGTGTGTGTGTAAGTGTGTATCACATTTTCTTTATTCATTCAACATTTTATTTTATCTCTCCTCAGGTATCATCCTCTCTCATTCTCTCCATCCTTGTGTCTTGTTTTTTAAAAACCACTTTAAGAGTTATTTTAGTGAAAACAGAGAGATACCCATATTTTCAATAGGACATATTTAACTAAAGTCTCCTTTTTCCTTATTCCTCCCCAGGTCTTTCTGATTTATACACTGGAGTAATCCCTGACCACGTTCTTAGAAAAATCCTGGATTTGGGTGATGATTTTCCACAAAATTATGCCACCCTTTCCCTCTTCCTTTCCATACAAACATTTATTGAAAACTTAACTATATATGCTAGATGTTGGGCTAAATCATTACACGTATTATCCCCTTTAAAACCCATCAAAACCTTATGGAGTGGAACTATTATTATGCTGATTTCACATATGAGGAGAATAAAGCTTGAAAGAGGTTAAGCAAAACACTTGAGGTCACACAGCTAGTAAGCAGAAGAGCCTTAACTGAACCAGGCAGATGAGCTCCAGAGCTCAACACGTATGGGATAAAAATCTCTGATTCTACAAAGTAACTAGTATTAATATTCAAGCTTAATATAAGATAAAAAAATAGAGTGAAGCAGAAAACTTTTGGATGTTATGCCCTTTTCATCTTTATTAAGGGTATGCCATTCTTTTCCAGGAGTCAAAATATTCTGTGTTTGGTCTCCTGTCAATGAAAATATTTTAGAAACAGATTATGGAGCTTCCCGTCTTGAGATGGCAGACAATGCTCCCAAAGAAGAAATGTAAAAACCTCTGCTTAACGGAATCAAAAAGTTTATAGAATTCTAAAATATTAGCCCAAATACACACAGTAAGTCAAAGGATCAAGAAACCCAACTGAACTGTCAGATCCTAGAGCTCATGTTCTGACTGGCTTCACTGCATTTCTTTTAAATGGCAACTAAGGTCTTCAGAATGTATCTGCCTCCTCTTGTTAAGGGACCTAGAAAGGGAGAGGAAGGCTTATTTCTTTTCCATCATATGAATACTCCGTAACATAATTTTAGATATATGCCTTTGGCTGTTGAAAAGGCTGCCATACCTCCCCATTAACTGGTGAATCACAAACGGAATACAAAAGGATGAGAAAATGTTCTTGGTTAAGAATCACAAAGGAAACCTCCGCTCTTGACCTTTTGTAAAGAGGACTGTCTGATGATGGAAAGGGATATAGAGCCAAACTGAAAGGATGAAGTAGTGTTTTGGCACAAACTGCAAAGACTTTCCCTCTGAATTGGGCACGGGCAGTGGCTTCTCCCGAAGCCCATGGCATGGAAATCTCCCTTGGGTAAATGAAACCTTCCAAATGTCTATCAGGCATCTGTACCTCCATCTTCTATTCAGTGACTTCAGGGCCACAGCTTATGCATAGATCGTTCCTGTTCCAGTATGAAAGTTGAGCTCGAGTCTGTATACAAGTGTACGTTTTAGAAGAAACTGGGAATTTTTAAATTAATGTTTTTTTGCTCCTGAAGGATAGGTGTCCGTGTGTCCAAATGTTTTGTTACATCAGTAAGAATGCAGCAGCTGGTGAGCCACTGGGGAGGCAGCTGTAATTCTAAAAGGTCCTGGATGTGAGAAAATAGATCAGTAGATCTCCCTGTCAAGTTTCCCTTGTTCAGCCATATGACCAAAGTAAAGAAAACTGAATACATTTACTAGGCCTCAGGGTCTTCTGTATATTCCCCAACCTGGTAAGCGTTAAGGGGATAGCTTCATCCGTTAGATCATTCAATAAACTTGACTTACAGACCACAGCACAAACTTACGATAAATGATGCAATGGAATCATAATATAAGGATGTTATGACTGCTGACACTTTCCCTCTCCTTCGCTGAAGGTACTATGTTTCCTTGCTGATTAACTCAACTTTTCCATGTTTTGACTAAACTTCTCAGATTCTTTACTGGCCGATGGCTAGGCTGTGAGAGTTCATGAGTGCAGGTTAATGAGGTGAAAACATTCTTGCTAAAATGGCAGGTGGGGAAAAAAGAGGGAAAGAGTGGCATCATTTTGTGGAAAATTGTCCCCGAAATCCAAGGTTTTTCTAAGAAACTGGTCAGGGATTACTCCAGGGTATAAATCAGAAGAGTAGGCGGGCGATCATAGACCCGTAAATCACCTACTGGATGCCTGTTGGCCATTTGAGATTTAGAGCATCCTTGTGTGGTTGCTTTTAAACTACTTTCCAATGGACTTGGGGGAAGGAAAGGAGGCTTTCTACCTTCCTTGAAGACCTTTCTCACTGATAGAGTAAGGTGTTCTTCTAGTTAAAAGACCAAAACCCCCAAATCAGACAAGCCAAGAAGAAACAAGGTACGTCCAGATGCCTTTAGGAGACACGCAGGAAAGACCACCTGAAAGATGAATACATACCCCAGCTTTATCATCAGGCAATTAAATATGAGTTCCCTTGAAGAAAGTGTAGGAAAGGAGATGAGAACAGAAAATAAAGACAGGGTTTGAGTAATATAAGAAAAGGCATTTGCTCAGTTCATGTCTCAGCAAAGGATATGAACATGTAAGATTATCTTAATTTAGAAATGTGTTCATACTTGGATAGTAACTTACTGCCTCCTCATCTGGGGCCACTTTCTTCTTCATGCATCATTATCTTTTAACTTTTCCCATTAACATCACCCTTCTTACACGAAGGCTCCCACACAGTCTGTCTCTTCTGCCTAAAATGTTCTTTCCCACATTCTTTTCATTATTTGGTTCATTCTCAACTTTTTAACAGCATATGAAAGCACTTTCACGGGTGCATACAAAATTATTTTGGGAAATAACCCAGTTGAAGACGGTGGGGTCCTGGCTGAGACTTCTCTGAGCTGTCACTCTGTTTCTTCCTTTCTTTCTTTTTTTAGTTTTATTTATTTTTTTAATAAGAAATTTATTGTCAAATTGGTTTCCAAACAACACCCAGTGCTCATCCCAACAGGTGCCCTCCTCAATGCCCATCACCCACTTTCCCTTCCCTAACACCCCCATCAACCCTCAGTTTATTCTCAGTTTTCAAGAGTCTCTCATGGTTTGCCTCCTTCCCTCTCTGTAACTTTTTTTCCCCCTTCCCCTCCCCCATGGTCTTCTGTTAAGTTTCTCAGGATCCACATAAGAGTGAAAACATATGGTATCTGTCTTTCTCTGTATGGCTTATTTCACTTAGCATAACATTCTCTAGTTCCATCCATGTTGCTACAAAAGGCCGTATTTCATTCTTTCTCATTGCCAAGTAGTATTCCATTGTGTATCTAAACCACAATTTCTTTATCCATTCCTTAGTTGATGGACATTTAGGCTCTTTCCATAATTTGGCTATTGTTGAGAGTGCTGCTATAAACATTGGGGTACAAGTGCCCCTATGCATCAGTACTCCTGTATCCCTTGGGTAAATTCCTAGCAGTGCTATTGCTGGGTCATAGGGTAGATCTATTTTTAATTTTTTGAGGAACCTCCACACTGTTTTCCAGAGTGGCTGCACCAGTTTGCATTCCCACCAACAGTGCAAGAGGTTCCCGTTTCTCCACATCCTCTCCAGCATCTATAGTTTCCTGATTTGTTCATTTTAGCCACTCTGACTGGCATGGGGTGATATCTCAGTGTGGTTTTGATTTTTATTTCCATGATGAAGAGTGACGTTGAGCATCTTTTTATGGCTGTCACTCTGTTTCTAATGAGAAGTCAGTTTGCATTCTTCATCTATACACCCACTGAATGCCTGCCCTTGCTATTTCTTTTGACTTTCCCCCCATTTCCAGCCTGGTGTCTTTCTTATAGCATCTTCTGCAGATCACAGTAGCTGGTTTCTCCATTTTGCCTTGGCTTGTCCTGGGAACCAATGGGGAGGCCAGGTTTCCACCAGAGGGCAATGAGATGGGCCCTGAGTATGATGAGGCTGAAGAAGGGCCTTCCAGAGCCTGGTCTCTGTCTGTCTTGCCCCATAGAGGTCTTTGATCACCAGGGTTTTCAGTTGGAGAAGTAATGTTAGCCTTATATTTAAAAATCTGAGTAATGTATCTGAGAAGTTTAAGAGAAAAAAATTGTAAACATCCAACTGATTGAACTTCTGGAACAAAAACACTCACTGACTCTGTTCTGAAAGAACATTTTCATTCAGTATTGCTTTCATTCAGTATAAACTGGGTGCATTTTCATGCACTTGAAGCTTTTGTTTTTCATTGATTTTCCTGAGATCGAATAGGCAACTACAAATATGCATGTTGGCCTCAGTAAAATCTCTTCACTTAATATTGGTGGCTTGTTTTTATCCACTTAATAGATGTTATGTGCCTACCTGGTGCCAGGAACTCATGTTTGGGCAAGAACAACATACAGATGGACTTCATGGAGTTGCTGTCCATCATCTTCTGGACGTGGGAAAATGGATCTTTATCCAAGTTTATCCAGGTGGTTTCAGTCAAAGACCCCATAAAAGATGGTTGGAAACATTAGTTGTAATTGGAAAACAAGATGAGTTCATTAGAAACTTGCTGGGGAAGAAAGCCTTCATTAAGTGAATTTAGTAGCTCGAGGTCTTGGGTTTTTTGGAGAGGAGTTTGACATAGGTGGTTTTAGGTGGGAGGTAGCAAGTAGGGCTTGGCAGAGATTGGTTGGAAGTTAGAAACTAGGGAATAGTGTATTGGGCTGGTTTGTGAAGCAAGGTTATTGTTGAAATTGTGGTTTTATTTTTCTAGCATATAGTCGGAGACAGCTACCGCTAATGCACACAGAGCTTAAAGGGTTTGTGTTTTAAATGTGATTTCTGCATAGTTTCTCTGTTTTGCAAGTTATGGTCTGTTTACACTTTGTCTATTTTGCATGTTGTGGTTAAAAAAATTTCATTCCTCAGCCCTGTCTTTTGGCTATACTTAAACCAAGACTATAGGACAGACTGCATTCTCAGGGTGGTGATCACTCCACATGTGCACTGTTGGTCAAAGTATCTGTGGGTGCTCCTGGGTGGCTCAGTCGGTGAAGTGTCTGACTCCAGCTCAGGTCACGATCTCATGGTCCCTGAGTTCGAGCCCCGCATCGGGCTCTGTGCTGACAGCTCAGAGCCTGGAACCTGCTTCGGATTCTGTGTCTCCCTCTCTCTCTGATCGCCCCCCCCCCCCCCACTCATTCTCTGTCCCTCTTTGCTTCTCAAAAAGAAGCATTTAAACAATTTTTTAAAAAGGTATCTGTGGCTCTGTTGGAGGTCGCTTCAACATACTTTATAAAGTTTTGTTTCTGTTGAGTAGTCATTGGTGAGAGAGTGGTTGAGTAACAGCATTTTACTGTTACTCAGCATTTAGGGGGATCACAGATTTGAATGTTGCAAAGATGCAAATACTAAAAAGAGGATGAGGAGCAGAGTGTGTAACCCACTTTGAATCTACGAGCCTCGCATAGTCACATTAAACCTGGGAACAAATCCTGTCCTCGATCTATAGAGCCTGTAGTGGTAGACACAGGGATATCTGATAGATTACCTAATGTCATACTTTCTTTGTGGGTTTTTCAGATATTTGTAGGAATATTAAAGACTCTGGAAAAGCTTGTGGGCGTTAGGCACAACAATAGCCCCATAAAACGGCACACATTTTGCCTTGACAGCTATGCCTGACTGGAGTTGCTCATTTCTGAACCACTCTGTTTAGCTTGTGAAATTCTTTGATGGGAGACCTATCACCTTAATGGCATTGTCTGGCCCTTCTATAGTCCCTGGAATCCTAAATGGCTCCGCCTTTCAGGTGTACTTTGAAACTTGAAATAAAGATTTATGAGGAAAGAAAAAAAGTAGCCCCAAATAGTTGTTAAGTTCACAAACTGAGGATCAGTGTTTCTTCTTTGTGAGTTGGCTAAAGAGTTTCTTTTTTTTTTTTCTGAGAAAGCTGATGGGCCAAAACGGACCTTGGGTGATATCAGGGACTTTCCTGAAGGTAGGCATTAATTTACCAGGAAAGTAAGTCCCTATTTAACTTGAGGTATGAACTAAGATGTTTTTGTGCTGAAAATCTTCGACCGGTCGTTGGGACCCCTAGTCAAGTGTTTTTGGCCTCTACAGTTCTAATTTGAGCGTGATGACTCATCAAAAGATGAAATTAAAAGAAGGCCAGCAGCCTGTTTACAGTAGAAGGGGATGAACTTGTGTTTGCGTTATAAACCTTCCTTATGAGGTTTATAAAAATGAAGTCTCTTCCACTTGTACCTCCAGGTCTTAGCTCCTTACTGGCGTTCTATTTCTAGGAAAGTTTGGCTGTAGAAGCTAGCTCCTGTAAGAGATAAAATCCTCTCTTACCGCTTCTGAGGTGCTAGGGGGGCTTTAGACTTTTGGCCGTCTGGTGTGTTGTGGTATGTGACATAGAGAACGTCACGTAGTGGTCGAGTCTCTCTGGCCCAAGAGATGGGTCAGTGGTATGTGTTAGACCAATCACAAGTGAGCCGTAGCCCTGTATTGTACTCACGCTAAGGAGTGAGTGCTGATATTAAGGATATGCTGATATTAAGGAGAGAGGCATTATGTGTCCTAGTGTGATGTGGTAACACCTCTATTAGAATCCCAGGACCTTAAAACCACAGACGAGAAAAACAGCGGCTAGGGCCATAAGAAACGAAGCATGCGAGTAGGTGCATGCCAATCAAAAGCTGTAGCCGTCTGAGATCCGTCTTGTTTTGACTCGTTAGGTAGAAGTGGCATATTTCACGTTGCAATGTCTGCTTTATCCAGGGGTCTTGGCTTCAGCAGTTGCCTTCAGAAGATTCCATGCCTCTGGAGGCTTCTTAGAAATCTGGGGGCTTCGGTTGGGATCCCTTTCCAGTGGTCTAAGGAAAGTTGGCTTCTATTGAATTGGGAGACACGAATCTAAGGATCAGTACCTTGTAATTAAATCAGGGTCCCGTTGGTAAGCAGGACTCTGCATTTTTGAAGTTCTCTGGCACCACTGGAAGGCTGATAAGAATGGGAAAGACTATCCTCATTAGTATATAAGCCAGATCATCGCCAACATTTTATGGTCTGATTCTGGAGCCACTTTCTGACACCCTGTGATAGCCTCTCTGAAATCGTCCGAGAATTTGCCACTGTATAGTCTCAGAAGGCCCTGATTGTAGTGATGGCTGCCCATGCACCAGGGTGGTTAGCTAGAACACTTTTTTTGAGCATCCGAATTATCCTCTTTTGTGTACGTTTCTACCTTTAGATCAGCCTTCTCTCTGGGGAGCATCAAGGTATTAGGAGTTCTTTAATCTGATGACCATTTTAAATTGGGCTCCTAACTGATTTCATTATTTTCAGAGCACTTCCGAATCATGCACATCTCCACAGGTATATATATGAATCCTCCACAGGTATATATATGAATCCTTTTATCCTGAGATCACTGCCAGCTTTAAAGAGCTCTGCCATTTGAATTGATTTTGCTTCTGGTAAGGCGTGCTAATCTAGAGATGATGTTTGTTATGTTAGGACATGCCCAGCCTTGAGAACCCAAACTGATACCCTCATTGGTTTCTTAAAACTGAAAATCCTATTAAGACGTGATCCATCAGCAAACGGTATTGAATGTGGATTTTCTATGAGAATCTCTAGTACATTTTTTTGAGGCGTGAAGAGTACCCAAGATGTTAGCAATTTTGATTCCCCTTCGTCAGGTAGAAGACGTGTGGCGGGTTTCAAGATGTTATAAGGGTGGGCGGAAATGTGAGAGCTGAAAATAGCAGGGGTTTTTGTGAGGTGATCCTGCTTGCTGAGAAATGTTAATTTTCTCCAGTGAGTGAAAAGTGCCGTATAGCATGACAAACAATTACGCCAAAGGGGATCCTAGGACTTCAGTTGGCAGATGGTTAGACGGTGTTGCTACTGCTCTGAAACAAGGCAGACATGCCTCTGGCTACCAGTGAAACGTTGTAGTCAGTTATTGGTCTCTACAGTGCCCATAGGGCTGAGTCAAAGCCCCAAGGGTCTGTTTGGAACGTTTGCATACCAACAAGTGGACACATTATAATAACGAGGTAAATTAGCTGTGGGAGGCTCTGAGAAGGTGAACTTCAAATCACAAAATGTCTGCTCATTATTGGGTTCCCAATGGGATACTGAAGACTTCGTTACATCATGTGGAAATTTGATTTTGTAAAAAAAGAATACAGACCCATTGTCTGTAGGAACTGTTCTGAGGAGATCTAAGGCCTTTAAGGTCTTGATTAAGGATTTATGAAAAGTGATACAAGGCTTCCGTCAAATTCTTAGGCACGATGCCCAAGTTTAGTGTTGGCCTTCACAGAATGAAATGAACAGGTATAAGCTATCCTGATCTAGAGGGATCTTTGCTGGAGAAAGCAGAGAAAGATGTGAAATACGAGGACTTAGTTGTTACCTTGGGTAGAATGATATTGGGGACCCTAATGGGTTTGGTTCCATAACTTCTGCCAGTCAGCAGAACTCTTTGCTTATGAGGCTAGTTCCTTCTAGAGCTATTCAATTTGGGCTTGATTTAAAGACAAATCAACTGGTAAATATAAATCAGCTAACTGACAAGAGAATGTTCAAATAAGCTGTGACCTGAGTCTTCAAGAATTTCAGGGCAAAGACCTTCAGAAGTAAAGATTTCTGGCAATCCCATTAACATAGTGGAGCTCTATTAAATTAGCAGGTGTGGTGTCACAATGGAGGCAGAAATGTCCACAAATGACAGAGGCTTATGGGATGTGTTTGGGGACTGTTAGAGATACCCACCACATGAGTAGCCTTAAGGGAGAGCTTCTACAACATGGTGGGGAACAACACTGTTTCTCTCTTGAATGCCTGCATTGTTCAGGCATCGTATTTTTCTACTTCAATGTTTTATCTTTCATATCCAGTAGTTTAAAAAAAATTTTAATGTTTTCGTTTATTTTTGAGACAGAGAGGGAGACACAGAATCCTAAGCAGGCTCCAAGCCATCAGCACAGACCTGACGCGGGGCTTGAACTCACGGACTGTGAGATCATGACCTGAGCCGAAGTCGGACGCTTAACCGACTGAGTCACCCAGGGGCCCCTCCTATCCAATAGTTTTTGAATACCCTTTTTGCCTGTATTATTTGCAAGACTCCCCATCTTGGAATTCTTCTGTCTGTGGGTTTAAGCAATTGTTTTTATGTGTTGGGGCATGTAATTGTTTGATTTGGAGACTCAAAAGTTTTCTCTGAGTTTTAATTTTTTTTTTTATCTGTTACCCTTTCAAAATACTCTTTACGATGCTGTAGTCAAAACAAAGGAGTTGTTTACCATCCTAACTTGTTTAATTAAATCTCTAATTTCAGGTTTTAATTTGTCTCCCTCACAGACAGCCAAGTCTGAGCAGTGGTCACATTGACATTGGAGTCTGTGCTCCGTGCTTTAAAATTTATGCTGAACAATCTGTTTTTGAATTGTCCAGTAGCTTCGTCAGTTCCCTGATTACAAGAGTGAAGATCTTAGTTAATCTTTACAGGTTCATCATTGTGTATAGCCCACAAGGAAACAAGTCAATTTTGACAGCCCTATTGAACCAATTAGCTGTTCCATGGAACCACTGTCCTTGATCACATCAACAGCATGGTCACAGCAAGCCTTTCCCGCCAAGGATTTCACTTCTGAAAGGCTTGCCAGCATGAGACCACTTGATGTGTCTGGCAATCAGGGTTTTACCTCTAGGACTATTCTGGATTTCTTAGTATATTTTTTGTTTTATGTTCTTTAGGCTTAGGAAAGTCTTGGACGATGCCTTAATTCTGATGTAGCCCATGCATTAAAGTCTACTTGTAAGGGCTTCCTGTCGAGTGGTTTGGCTTTTAGAGACAGTCGAAGTGATTCAAGAGACTTAAAGAGATGTTGAGATAGAGCTGGCCTAGAAAGGGGAGGCAGAGCAGAAGGTAGAAGAAGGCACAGAGGAGAAAAAGGTGTTTGGGCAGACGAAATGAGCAAGGGTGGTGCCTGACTTAGTTAAGGACTCTACTAAAAATGGTTTTTGACACTAATTCAAAGGCATACATACATCACTATGTTTATAGCAGCATCGTCTACAATAGTCAAGATATGGAAGCAGCCCAAGTGGTCATCGATTAATACACACACACACACACACACACACACACACACCCATATATACCACACATTTATATATGGATATATATACACAATGGAATATTACTCAGCCCTAAAGAGAACGAAATCTTGTCATTTGCAATGACATGGATGAAGCGAGAGAGTATTATGCTAAGTGAAATAAGACAAATAGCACATGACTTCAATCATATGTGGAATTTAAGAAATAAATGAGTGAAGGGGAAAAAGACAGACAAACCTAGAAACAGACTCTAAACTATAGAGAACAAACTCATGGTTACCCCAGGGGAGGTGGCTGTGAGGATGGGTAAAATAGGTGATGAGGATTAAGTTGTGCACTTGTGATGAGCGCTGGGTGATGTATAGAAGTGTTGAGTCTCTATATTGTACACCTGAAACTAATTAACACTGTTCACTAACTGGAATTAAAATTTAAAAAGATCCACTTTTTGAATCTGAATTTCTTTTTGAAGCCTCTTCTTGTCAATGAAAGCATGGTAACTCTTGAGTGTTAAGAGATTTCATTCCCCTTCTGTTCTAAAGTGTCTCTTACACGATTGTCAAAATTTTTCTCAAATAGCTACTGAAATTCTAATATATCCTTGGTGAAACTGTGTTGTTCACAAAGATAAACATGAGAATCAGAATGACAATGGGAAATGTGTCTGAACAGTGGCGAGCAAACGGGCACAGCCACTCTGGAAAACAGTTTGCAGGTGCCTCAAAAAGTTAAAAATAGAACTGCCCTAGGATCCAGCAGTTACACTACTAAGTGTTTACCCAAAGGATACAAAAGTACTAAATCGAAGGGATGCATGCACCCTGATGTTCACAGCAGCATATCAGCTAGCCAAATTCTGGAAAGACCCCAAATGTCCATCAACTGATGAATGCATAAACATGTTGTATATATATACAATGGAATATTACTCACTCAAAAAAGAATGAAATCTTGCCATCTACACGGATGTGGATGGAGCTAGAGATTGTTATGCTAAGCGAAATAAGTCAGATAAAGACAAATACCATATCTCCTATGTATAATTTAAGAAATAAATGAACATGGGAAAAAGAGAGGCAAACCAAGAAACAGACTCTTAACTTATAGAGAATAAACTAGTGGTTACTGGAGGGAAGGTGGGTAGGGGGGAGTGTGGGTTAAATAGGTGGTGGGTACTAAGGAGGGCACTTGCTGTGATGAGCCCTGGGGGTTGTATTTAAGTGATACATCACTACATTCCACACCCGAAACTGACATTGCCCTGTATGTTCACTAACTGGAATTTAAATAAAAACTTGAAATAAAAAAAAAAAAACCAGTGTCAAACATCTACCTACTCATGATGAACAAGTTTTGGGGCAGGTCTGAGATGCTGTCCATGTCACCCGGGACCCTGGCTCCTCCTCGGAGAGTTTGGCCTTCCCCTGTCACTAACCTGACCAAGAGTGACTCAAGGCGGTTATACTTATGGTGAGCAGGTCTGTCCTAGAGCCAATGCTTCAATCATGAGGTAGAATAGGGGCACATCATTGGCATTTTGTTGGGGGACCTGAGTTTATCTTTGGAAGGGCACCAGTCTCATTAGCAGTTTTGCTCGTGGGTCTTGCTCAGGCCAACCTGGACCCATGTTTGCCTCACTGTCTGAGCCTCTGTTGTGAAAGTGCACCTTTGATGCACCCAGACGGGCAAATTAATAAGACAAAAAACACCGACATTTTCACCAAGGGATACAAACACAAACTTGATCAAATTAATATGTAGGAGGCTGAGGACAGTTCCCTAAAAAGACCCAAATCCTCGGAGTCAAATATAAGCTCAATGAGGGAGCTCAGGAAGGTGGGGTTAGAGCTCAGATGTGGTGCTAAGGCTGAGTCCCTGTGACTGGCTAGGGCCACCTGTCTGGACACTTGAGGGGCCTCTGTCTGCACGGCTACTGAGGCAGCTAGGACCCCTGACTCCAGGGCACTTATACTGGCTGGTCTCAGTGTCCATGATGGGAGCATATATGGTTGCATTGTGCTATGGCAAAAATAACCATTCATTCGTTCACTCATTCATTCCCTATCTGCTGAGAGAATTGCACATGCTGTGCCCTGGGGAGACGGCGAGCAGAGGTTCTCAAACTTCAGCATTCAACATAAGCATCCGGAGAGCTTATCAGGGCACAATTCTCCATGCCTCAGCCCCACAGCTTCTGATTCAGTAAGTTTGGGGATACGCCTGAGGATTTTCATTTGTAACAATCTCCCAGGTGACACTGATGCTGCTGATCTGGGCCCCCCACCTCAAGAATCACTGCAATGGAAAATCAAATGCTCGACAGAGATAGGTCAGGACTGACAAGGAGAGATGTTCTTTATCTGTGTGATGACATTCTGGCTTTTGTTTAAATGCCCTGCTGAAGATGCTATTCCCTCTGGAGGGGTCTGGGAAGGTTGATCTTGGGCCAGCTCCACCCTGAATTAGGGATGGAAATATAGCAATTTCCAGGTGGGTTTCCCCTTAATCCACTACTGCCTCCTAAAATTTCCGCAAGTAGCTTAAGTGTCTGTGTTGTATACTGTCTGCTTTGCTGGAGTTGACATTTGTCATTTTTATCCCTTTCGAAGAGCTAGAAATAGCGTGGCTTTGGGGTCGCACTGTCCTGAGTTTGAATCCTGGCTTTTTCCCTCACTGGCTGCACCATCTTCAGAAAATACACTATTTTTTTTTAACTTTTATTTATTTTGAGAGAGAGAGAGAGAGCGCACGTGAGAGGCAGAGAGAGAGAAGAGGAGAGAGAGGGGGAGAGAGAGAATCCCAAGCAGGCTCTGCACTGTCAACGTGTAGCCTGATGCGGGGCTCAGTCTCATAAACTGTGAGGTCATGACCTGAGCCGAAATCAAGAGTTGGACACTTAACCGACTGAGCCACCCAGGCGGCCCTGAAAACCCCATTTTAAAGTTCAGTATACTGTGGCACCTGGGTGGTTCAGTCAGCGTCCAACTCTTGGCTTCCGCTCAGGTGGTGATCTCAGGGTTCGTGGGATCAATCCCGGACCTGGGCTCTGTGCTGGCAGCACGGAGCCTGCTTGGGATTCACTTGCTCTCGCCTTGCCCCTCTCCCCCTCTCACGTGCTCCTCTCTCTCTCAAAATAAATAAATTTTAATAAAGAAAAATAAAATTCAGTGTGTTCTAAGACAAAGGTGTTTTTTTAAATTTTAATTTAGTTTAGTTTAATTTTTTTTAAGGCGTGTGCGTGGCTTTCATTTTGGTCCGCTTCTCCCGTCAGAAACATATATCCCTGTGCCTACAAGGTTATACCATCTACAAGAGGAAGTTCTGGAGCTAGCAGAAGAAATGTGAGGAATACCTTCCGCAAACAACCTCCGGATCTGTCACCCCAAGATTCTTGTCTATAACGCTGCGAGATATTAAAATATCTCACAGAGCCTCGGGAAGTTTCAAGAATCGACAGATGGCTCCTATTCACGATGATTGAAGTGCTCTCTGGCTGGCGGCTTGCTGTTAGGTCGCAGGCACTAAATAGTCCTTTAAACGTATTCCTTGCTCCTCTCCGCGTTTAGACTCTTTCCCCAGGCCAGTCTACAAGGACGGATCCTGACATTTCATTATTTTTCCTCTGTTCAGTTTCATAAGCCCTATAACCACATCCTCCAAAGCACACCATAGAGAAAGAACTTCCTTATCTTTCATTCTGATCCTAAAAGCAGCAATTGCCCTTTGGTGATTAATTCGTACTAGATGGATTAGGACCTAAAAGTGCACTGATGTGAGAAGACAAGAAGATGAGCAGGTCTCAGCTGCATGGCCTTGCCATCTGGCTAAAATCCCCCTGGGCAGCCTCTCCATCCGCCTCCACTCTCCTCCTGATCCCTTTTTAACTTCCAGCAGGCTTTGCTATTATTAAGCCCTGGGACACTGAAACAGTGACTCATCAGTCAAAATTGTCCCTTCAAAATAATAATTGCTAAAGAGGTTTAAAAAATATTACCAGGCGCCCCAAGGTGTATGTGTGCGTGCGTGTGTGTGTGTGTGTGTGTGTGTGTGTGTGTGTTTGCATTGGGTGGAGATTCGAAAACTTCTTGGACTATCTGGGGGTAAAAGGAGATATGTCTTTCATTAGTTTTCTTCAAAAAACTGAACAACATTTACGATTTCTAGAAGCAGTTGAGCAGCACGGATAGTGCATAAGATGACAGGCCTAGGAGTTTGACAGAAGGAAGTTTGAGTCCCATGTCCCTGTCACAGGTGGGTTTCTTGTTATTTACTTTTTTTTGGTAAAAAAAAAATTTTTATTTTTGAGAGAGGGAGAGAGAGCACACAGGAGCAGGGAATGGACAGAGAGAGAGGGAGAGAGAGAGAATCCTAAGCAGGCTCCGCACTGTCAGTGCAGTGAGATCATGACCTGAGCCCAAACTAAGAGTTGGATGCTTAACCGACTGAGCCACCCAGGCGCCCTTGTTATTTACCTTTGTATGAGTTATTTAACCTTTGTGAGCTTAAATAACCTTTTGCGCGTAAATAACGTTCATTAACTTTTGTGAGTTTCATTTGTAAAATGGGAGCATCTCACTATTATTATCGTTTAAGGGGTGTAGGAGGAATGGATGTAAAATGCCAAGCAGAGTTCCTGGTGCCTAACGGGTGCTTATTATCCTGGATGCTGGAGAATCCTTACCTGGGCAGGGAACAGAGCCCTTTGTCTGTGAGTTAGGACTCTGTTAGCTGGCTGAGGACACAGGCTGAGGAGACATGTGAGGCTGGGGACTCCAGACATTTTAGAAAATTAGTCCCTAAGCCACCTATTAGTTGAGTGTGATAGACTTCAAAAGTGAAGACCTCATCAAGAGATAGAATTTACCGCATCCCCCACATCACCCCCTTCCAGTCTGGGGTTGGCTTTGTTGCCAATAGCATCTAGTGGAAAGAATGTTATGGAAGCTATATGTTATACGAGTTAGAAGCCCAGGCCTCAAGAGCCTTGTAGTCTTGCTGCTTTGGAACTGGTTGCTATGTAAAGGGCTCTGGCCATCCTGCTGGATGGTGATAGACAAAGGCCCAGTCATACTTGGAATCCAGCCTCCAGCTGGACACAGGAGTGAGGCCCAGGCTGAGCCAGCTAGCCCCTACCTACACCTCCACGGCAGGCAATGAGTGACAGCAGTGGGCCGGCTCTGGCCAAACCATGGGTCCAGTAAGACTGTGAGCCCAAGAACCTATTGTTGTAATCTAGTAAAGTGTCAGCTGTAGAATCTAGGCAGTGATCATGCAGGTGTGCACTCCACAGTGCTTCCAATTTTTTCAAAAGTTTAGAAAATTGCAAAATAAAATATGGGGGGCGGGAAGAAGACCATGGAACTACTTGATTGAAGATCATCAGCTCTTGGGGAAAGCAGTTAATGGATATCATTCTTTTTAGTATTTAAATATCTACATTTATGCTACATTATCATTTGCCAAAAATACTATTTTGAACGATTGAAGGATAACCGTAAAATATATTAAAAAAAAAAGAACTAGTTGTTTTAAGTCTGTAATTTTTGGAGTAGCTTGGTGCGTATCAAAAGCTGATTAAGAAACCAACATACATGGCCTGTCCCCTTTCCTGATTGCCAAGGGGGTAAAAACACAGGGAAGGAAAATCTCATACGAGGTTATGCTTTTATTTACTGATCAACTTTTATTTTATTCACTTATTCATTTATTTATTTATGCAGAGTTGACACACAATGTTACATTAGTTTCAGGTGTGCATCTTAGTGATTTGACAAGTTTATACATCACGCTATGTTAACTGCTGTTGTAGCTACAATCTATCCTGTTATAAAGCTATTGCAATGCCATTGACTATATGGCCACGGTTTTATTGAGGTGTATTGAGGTATCACTTACACTGAATAAACTTCATCCATATAAAGGGTACCATGTGATGAAGCCAGACAATTATTTATACCTGTGAAACCACCACCATTAACATGAGAACATTTCAATCACTCCAGATGGTGCCCATCTACCGTCAGCCCTCTCTATGTCCTAGGCCCCAGGCAATCACTGGTCTAGTTTCTGGCATTACACGTTAGTTTGCACTTTCTAGAATTTCATGCAAATGGAATCACACAGTATTTTACATGTCTTTCACTCAGGGTAATGATTTTAAGATTCACCCATATTGTTGCATGTTATTTTCCTTTTTGCTGTGTAGGAGCCCATCGTATGGATATACATGCCACAGGTTCTTTGCCAGCCACCTGTTCATGAGCATTTGCATTGTTTCCACTTATGGGCTATTATAATAATATATATATTATATATATAATATAATATTATATATATTATATATTATATAATAATAATGCTGTTATGAATATTCGTATACAAGTATTTGCCATAACATATATTTTCTTTTCTTTTTTTTTTTTTTTAACATTTATTTACTTTTGAGACAGAGAGAGACAGAGCATGAACAGGGGAGGGTCAGAGAGAGGGAGACACAGAATCTGAAACAGGCTCCAGGCTCTGAGCTGTCAGCACAGAGCCCGATGCAGGGCTCGAACTCACGGACCGTGAGATCCTGACCTGAGCCGAAGTCGGCTGCCCAACCGACTGAGCCACCCAGGCGCCCCATAACATATATTTTCAATCTTGTTGGCTAAATATGTAAGTATATGTTCAATACAGTATGGTAGATATATGTTTAGTTTTTAAGGAAATTGCCCAACACTTTTTCGCGGTGGTTTACCAATTTATATTTCTACCGTAAGAGTTCCATTGTTCTGCATCCTCCCCAGTACTATCACCAGTCTTTTTGATGTTAGCTATTTTAATGGGTTTGTAGCAATATTTCATTGTGAATTTAACTTTCATTTCCTTGATGATAAATGATGTGGAGTATCTTTCATGTGCTTATGGGTCATTCATACATCACTTTTGGTCAAATGTCTGTTTGATTCTTTTGTTTACACTTCACTGAGTTGTCTGAATTCTTCTTCTTGAATTATAAGAGTTCTTTTGTATCCTGGATACAAAGCCATTGTCAGATATCCAGATTGTGAATGTTTTCTCTCATTCTGTGGCTTGCTTTTTAGTTTTCTTGATGGTGCTGTTCAATGACCAGAAGTTTTTAATTTTGACAAATTCCAATTAATCTTTGCTTTTTTTCTTTTATGGTTTTTGTGTGTGTTTAAACATTTCCTAAGAAATCTTTGTCTGCCATAAGGTCACAAAGACTTTTCTCCTCTGTTCGGTTTCTAATTTTTGCTTTTAGGTTTAGATTTACGATCCATTGCTAGTAAATGTGTGTGTGACTGTTAATTTTGTGCCAATTTTGTTAGGCCAGATACCCACATATGTGCCAACACCAGTATGGATGTTTCTGTGAAGGTTAACATTTGAATAAGTAGATGTTGAGTAAAGCTGATTACTCTCCATAATGGGGGTTGGTCCCATCCAATCAATTAAAGGCCTTAAGAGAAAACGACCAATGCTCCCAAAGAAGAGGAAATTCTCACCAAAGCCTGATTTTGGCTTCAGGCTGCAATACCAACGCTTGCCTGGGGCTCCAGCATGCTGGCCTGCCCACCAGATTTCAGACTTGTCAGCCCCCACAATTTGGGAAGAATAGACATCGTAACAGTATTGATTCTTCCACATTATACACCACATAGCCCTCCATCTATTTAGGTCTTTTTCAGTGAAGCCATCTTGCATAACTTTTGTTAAATCCATCCCTGCTTCTATTTCTTGGAGATGCTTATTTCCCTATTATTTAAAATTTCATTTTAAATTCTTTGCTCCTGTTATATGAAAATACAAGTGAGTTTTGTATATAAACCCTGTAGTCTGAGACCTTCCTTAATTCACTTATTAGTTTTGTAGATTTTTCTTTTTTAATTTTTTTTTAACGTTTATTTATTTTTGAGACAGAGAGAGACAGAGCATGAACGGGGGAGGGTCAGAGAGAGGGAGACACAGAATCTGAAACAGGCTCCAGGCTCTGAGCTGTCAGCACAGAGCCTGACGCGGGGCTCGAACTCACGGACCGCGAGATCATGACCTGAGCCGAAGTCGGATGCTTAACCGACTCAGCCACCCAGGCGCCCCTTAGTTTTGTAGATTTTTCTATGTAAACAATCATGGCAACCCTAAATAGAGACAAACTTACTTCTTTATTTCTGAGCTTTATGCTTTTAATTTTCCTTTTCTTTGTCCAGTTGAAATGGCCAAGACCTCAGAACAACATTGAATAGACGTGGTGAGAGTGGAAATTCTTGACTCATTGTTAGCCTTAGGGAGAAGTGTTCAAATATCACCATCAACTATGTTCATGGGAGATTTCTTTTTTAGATGTCCTTAATCAAATCAAAGAAGTTCCCTTGTATTCTTAGTTTGGTTAAAACCATCAATGAGTGTTGAATTTTGGCAAATGTGTTTCCTGTATCTATCAGAGGATCTTATCATTTTTCTTCTTTATATACTCTTAATACTGTGTTAATACTGTTCTGTTAGTACCGAATTATCTGTTAATACTGTGAATTATCTCGATCAATTTTAGAGAGTTAAGCCTTCCCTGATTTTCTGGAAAAAAACCCTACTTGGCCATTAGTGTTCTTTTTACAATTTGTTAGATATGCTTTGCTAACATTTTGTTAAGAAACTTTGTGTCTGTGTTTCTGAGATACATTAGCCTAGAATTTTATTTTTTCCAAAATATTTATTGGGTTTCTTTAAAATTAGTGTTATACTGGTAATAAAACACAGTTGGAAGTGTTCCCTTCTCTATTTTCTAAAAAAGTTCATGTATTATTTATTTTTCGAAAGTTTGATAGAATTCACTGATTTATCTAGGGCTTGAAGTTTCCTGGTAAGAAGGTTTTAGATAACACATTTAGCATGTACAAGGCTGTTCAGACTTCCTTTTTAATCTTCTGTATGTTTTTGTCAAGTCATATTTTTCAAAGACTTTGTTCATTCTAACTATGGTGTCAAATTTTTTTTTTTGGCTTTACATTGTTCAATATTCTCTTATCATTCCTTTAATATATGTAGGTAAGATCTACAGTGATAATGCCCTTTTCGTTCTTATTATTGGTGGCTTGTGTTCTCTCCTTTTTTTCTTCATTAATATACCTAGGAGTTTAGCATTTTTTTGATCTTTATATAGAATGAGTTTTAGGCTTGGTCAAATTTCTCCATTGTTTATCTTCTATTTTGTTAACTTCTGCTCTTATTTTTAATGTTTCATTTCTTTTATATCCTTGGGGGGCATTTTATTCTTTTTATTGCTTCTTGAAGTGGGACCTCAGATCACTGGTTGTAGACAAGTCTTCCTTTCTATTATTAGCATTTCAAGCTATACACTTCCTTCTAAGAATGTGTAGCTACATCACAAATTTTCATATGCTGCATTTCATTATCATTCATTTTGAAATATTTTAAAACTTTGTAATTTCTTTTTTTAGCATATAGATAATTTAGAAGTGTGTTGTTTAACTTCCAAGTATTTGGGACTTTCCTGGATATCTTATTTCTACTGATTTCTAATTTAGTTCCTTTGTGGTTAGATAGTATACTTTGTATAGGATTAGAAGTTCTAAATTTATTGAGACTAGTTTTATGGCCCACGAAATGTTCTATTTTGGTAAACATACAATTTGTACTTGAAAAGAAGGCATGTTCTGAAGTTTTGGGGTTTAATGTCCCATAAATATAAATTAGGCCAGGGTAGTTGACAATGTTTCTTGGGTTCTCTGTCTTTATCTACAGAGATAAATTGTCTCTGTTTTCTATGAATTGCTTAGAGAAGGGTTTGAAATTCCTTACTAGGATTGTGGAATTGTCTCTTTTTCTTTTAATCTGTTAATTTTTGCTTTATGTATCTTAAGGCATATAAACATTTATAATTGTTATCTTCCTGATGAATTGACTCTCTGTTAGCTTTTTAGATACATCTCTTTTAATTATATTTTCAAAAAGTGTTTGTTGGAGGAATTATAATATGCACCCTTAGTTTTTATAGTCTACTGAGAGTTGATATTATATCACTGCACAAGAAAACAAACACTTTGGTGTTCTATAGGTTCATACACTACCCTCTACTGTCCTTTATGCTATACTTGTTATATATACTTGTTATACATATATATATACTTTTATGATTATATATACATATATATATATATACTTGTTATATATATGTTATATATATTTTTATAATTATATATATGTAATATGCATATACACATACATTATACATAATATACATATATATATAATGAATCTTACATGATGATACAGCCATCTAACAGTCATGTTTTCAAGAAATTAAGAGAAAATAATCTTTTATATTTATCATTTTAATGTTTTTTATCTGTTCCTGAATACCTGAGTTTTCTTCTGATCTTTCCCTTTGCCTTGAAGAACTTTCTTTAGCATTTCTTGTAATGCGTCTGGTTGGTGGCAATTCTCTTACACTTTCTTTGATTTTATTCTTGAAGGTTATTTTTCTGGGTTGGCAGTTTTTCCCCCTTTATTCACTTTAAAGATGTTGTTTCACTGTCTGTTGGCATCCATGGTTTCTGGTGGAAAGACTATGGTCACTTAAATTATTGTTACCCTAATCCCCCCTCCCCCTCCCATTTTTTACTGTGGCAAAATACACATGAAACTTACATCTTAACCATTTGTTTTAAAGTTTTATTTATTTATTTTGAGAGAGAGAGAGAGAGAGAGAGAGAGAGAGAGGCATGAACGGGTGAGGAACAGAGAGAGAGAGGGAGAGAGAGAATCAGCGCAGAGCCTGATGTGGGGCTCGATCTTGCAGACTGTAAGATCATGACCTGAGCTGAAATCAAGAGTCAGATGCTCAACTGACTGAGCCACCCAGGCACCCCGTATCTTAACCATTTTTAAGTGTACAGTTCGGGGGTAATTATACTAATACGTTCATATTGTTCAACCATCACCACCATCCATCCCTAGAGCAATTTTCATCTTGTAAAACTGAAGTTTCAACTCTGTACTCACTAAACACCAACTTCCCGTTCCCCAGCCCTCCCAGCCCTGGCAGCCAGCATTCTACTTTCTGACTCTATGATTTAAAAAAAAAATTTAATGTTTATTCATTTTTGAGAGAGAGAGAAAGACAGAACACAAGTAGGGGAGGGGCAGAGAGAGGGAGACACAGAATCTGAAGCAGGCTCCAGGCTCTGAGCTATCAGCACAGAGCCTGATGTTGGGCTTGAGCTCACGAACCTCGAGATCATGACCTGAGTTGATGTCGGATGCTTAACCGACTGAGCCACCCAGGCGCCCCTGACTCCATGATTTTGATGATTCTAAGAAACTTATGTAAGTGGAATCAGAGTTTGTCCTTTTGTGTCTGGCTTATTTTATGTAGTATAACGTTCTCAAGTTTCATCCATGTTGTAGTGTATTTCAGAATTTAAAAATGTTTTCTTTTTAAAGCTGAATAATATTCCATTGTATATATATGCCACATTTAGCTTATTCATTCATCTGTTCATGGACACTTGGGTTGATTCCATCTTTTAGCTGTCACGAATAAGATTGCTATAAACATATACGTACACATATGTCTTCACGATCTTGCTTTATATTCTTCTGAGTATATACCCAGAAGTAGAATTACTGGAAAGTATGGTAATTAGATTTTTCATTTTTTTAAGAATTGCCATACTGTTTTCCATAGAAGCTATACCATTTTATGCTATGAACAGTGCACAGGGTTCCATTTTCTCCACATCCTTGCCGACACTTGCTATTTTCTGTTTTTGTTTTTGTTTTTGATAGTAGCCATCCTAATGGGTATGAGGTGACATCTCATTGCGGGTTTGGTTTGCATTTCCCTAGAGAGTGGTGATGTCGAGCATCTGTTCATGTGCTTATTGGTCATCTGTATATCTTCTTGGAGAAATGTCCAGTCAAGTCCTTTGTCTAGTTTTTAAATTGGGTTCTTTGCTTTTTTGTTTTTGAGTTGTGTTGAGTTTTGTTTTGCTTGGAGCGTATAGGAGTTCTCTATATCCATATCCCTATTAATCCTTTATCAGATATATTATTTGCAAATATTTTCTCCCATTCTGTGGTTTCAATCTGTCAGCAGTGTCTTTTGATGCACAAAGAGCTTAATTTTCATTAAATCTAATTTGTCAGTTTTTCTTGTGTTGCCCGTGCCTTTGGTGTCATATCCAAGAAATTGTTGCCAAATCCTATGTTTCCTTCTGAGGGTTTTATAGTTTTAGATTGCACATTTGGGGTCATAGATCAATTTTGAGTTAATTTTTGTATATCGTATTAAGTAAGAGTTCAGCTTTATTCTTTTGTATGTGAATAGCCAGTTTTCCGAGCACCATTTGTTGAAAAGATGGTCTTTTCCCCATAGAATAGTCTTAGCATTCTTGTTGAAAATCATTTGACCATATATTTGAAGGTTTATTTCTGGATTTTTTCTTCTCTTCCATTGATCTATCTGTCTGTCTTTGTGTAAGTACCACACCATTTTAATGATTGTATCTTTACAGTTAGTTTTAAAATCAGGAAGTGAGTCCTCTAGCTTTGTTATTTTTGGGAATTATTTGGGGTTCCTTGAAATTCATATGTATTTTAGGACAGGTTTTTATCTATTTCTTCAAAAAGACCCCCTTATTGGGATTTTGATTGGGATTATATTAAATCTCTAGATCACTTTGGGTAGTAGTGACATCTTAACAATGTTGTCTTCTACTCCACAAACATGGGAAATATTTTCATTTATGTCTTCTTTATTTTTCTCTCAAAAACATTTTTTTTTCAGTTTTCATTGTACAACTCTTTCACCTGCTTGGTTAAGTCAATTCCTAAGTGTTTTATTCTTTTTTTTATGCTATTTTAAATGGAATTATGTTCTTAATTTCCTTTTCAGATTGCTCTTTGTTAGTGTATAGAAATGCAGCTATGTTTTGTGTGTTGACTTGGTATGCTGCCATGTTGCTGAATGTGCTTATTAGTTCCAAGAGATTTTTATGGAATCTTTAGGATTTTTTACATACGAGATAATATCATCTGTGAATGGAGATAATTTTACTTCTTCTTTTATGATTTGCATGCTTTTTGTTTCTTTTTTGTTGCCTATTTGCCCTGGCTAGGACTTCTAGTACTATGTTGAAGAGAAGTGGTGAAAGTGGGCATCCTTGTCTTGTTTCTTGATCTTAGGTGAAAAGCTTACAGTCCCTCACCAATGAGTGTGATGTTCACTATGGGTTTTCCAAATACGGATTTTATTATGTTGAGGTAATTTTCTTCTATTCCTAGGTTACTGAGTATTTTTATCATAAAAGGGGTCAGTTTTATCAAATGCTTTTTCTGCATTGATTGAGAGGGTAATGTTTTTTCCCCTTCATTCTTTTGATGCAGCATATTACATCGATCAATTTACATATGTTGAAACATCCTTGTGGTCCAGGAATAAATCCTACTTGGTCATGGTGTGTAATCTTAATATGCTGCTGAATTTGGTTTCCTAGTATTTTATGGAGGATCAATGTACTTAAGGGATATTGACCTGTAGTTATTGTTACCATATTTTTAATGTGTCATTATTTTCTGACTTCTTTCACAATTGTCTCTATACCTTTGATTTTAGCAGTTTATGATGTGTCTTGACCCTATTTTATTCATATTTGTGTGCTTGGGGTTTTCTGAGCGTTTGATTTGTAAATTTATGTATTCCACCAAATTTAGTAAGTTTTCAGTCATAATATCCTAAACTATTTTTTCTGCCCATTCTCTCTCTCATCTCCTTCCATGACTGAAGTTATACATATGCTAGAGTGCTTGAGATGACTCCACATGTCCTTGAGGGCCTTTCATCCTTTTTTTTCAATTTTTCCTCTTCTTTTTTCAGATTGAATAATTTCTATTATTATCTTCAAGCCCACTGATTTTTTCCCTCCATTTTCTCTATTCTAATATTAAACAAATCCAATTATTTTGAAATTTTCTGTATTGTATATTTCAGTACTAAATGTTTTGTTAAGTCCTGTTTTATAGTTCTCATTTCTGCTGATATTCAGTCATTATCAGATGCTTATTTTCCTTTTCCCCTATAAGCATTGCTATAATAGCAGTTTTAAGGCATTTTCTGTTGATTCCAAATTGTATCTTGTATTGGTGAGGTTCCTTGTTCATGTATTTATTCATTTGATAATAGGTTAGTCGCACCATACAGATTCTTTGTATTTTGGTTAATTTGGGGTTGTGTTCTAGACATTGTGAACAGTATATTGTGGAGCCTCTGGATTCTGTTATGTTGCTCTGAAGGGTGTTGATGTTGTGTTTAGCTTAGACTCAAACTGCAGTCTCTGTCTTGATTGTGGTGGGTGGCAGCTCGGGTCTCAGTTTGGTTTGCTTTCAGCATGTCCTGAACATATGTAATTCAGGGGCTAGGCAGAAATTTGAGCAGTCTGTACACAGAATTTGGGGTACCACTTTGCTTGTCTTCTTTTCCATCAATTCCTCCCTCACTCTGATGGCTATGAGCTCCTTCTCCCGTCCCCTAATTCCAGAAATACGTTAAGCTTTTTATCAGAATTTTTGTCATACTCCACACTGCCACAGCTACAACTGCCTTCAGAGCAAAACCACAAAAATGGGAAACTCACCCTATGCCAGCTACTTTCTCTGAGTTTCCACTTTCCCTCAGAATCTGCCTGCTTTTGTTCATTTTCTTGTTACTTATAACATTGTTTTTGTATTTCTTTCAGAGGGCATTGATGTGTTGTGGGATGATCTACTTCTTAGTTGCATCCAAATAATAACATTTTAAATTGAGAAGTTATTACTTTCTGGAAGTTTGCTACATAGTGAAGGAAAATATAGAGTAAGTTTCGTGTGTGTGTGTGTGTGTGTGTGTGTGTGTGTAATGAAGTGTGATAAAGGTGGGAGGAGAGAATTAAGTTCGAGGTGTAAATTGCTTGCTCACACATGGATGTTGTTACTTTTATTTTAATGTTTCTTTAATTTAGAGAGAGAGAGAGAGAGAGAGAGAGCAAGCAGGGGAGGGACAGAGAGAGACAGAGAGGAAGACACAGAATCCAAAGCAGGCTTCAGGCTCTGAGCTGTCATGTTAGCACAGAGCCTGACATGGGGCCTGAACCCATGAACTGTGAGATCATTACCTGAGCTGAAGTTGGATGTTTAGCTGACTGAGTCACTCAGGCACCCCGGTAGTTTTATTTTATCATGGAACTCTCTGCTGTAGAAGTAGAAGCAAGTCTAATAAGGAAAACATTTACTTACTACATGGGAGTCAGTGCATTTAAACAAAACTAAAAACCAGATGAATAAACAAAAGACTACACTTCTTAAAAAGTCCTAAAAATGGGTGCCTGTGTGGCTCAGTGGGCTAAGCGTCTGACTTAGGCTTGGGTCACTATCTCACGGTTGGTGGGTTTGAGCCCCGCGTCAGGCTCTGTGCTTACAGCGTGGAGTCTGGAGCCTGCTTCCGATTCTGTGTCTCCTCTCTCTGCCCCTCCCCTGCTCGCACTCTCGATCTCTCTCTCAAAAATAAACATTAAAAAAATTTTTTTAAGTTCTAAAAAAGACTACACTTCCTAATACATTTTTCAATACACTAGGAGAGCTTATTTGAATTCAGAAGAAAACTAGATCTTATAGCTCCCTTTTCCCGAATGTTTATAATATTATCACAATCTGCTCTTCTCTCTGATTGAAACCAATGAATGTGATGTCATAATAAAGTTCTTTGATTTTGTTCACTTAACTGTGTGTTTTAGAGAATTTTCCATCTTGGTATGTTTAGATCGGCTATATAAGGCAGCATAGCATTCCATAATCTATGCGCGCTCTAACTGATTTGAGTATTATCCTTTTGATAGATATTCGAGTTGTTTCCAAAATTTTACAGTTAAACTATCTTTGTGCATAATTCTGTACATTTATGTGTTTATTTTGGATACATAAATTGCTTCTGAGAGTATGTGTATTTAAGTTTTTGATAGATGCTCTTAAATCTCCTGCTTCTAATAGGTTGTCAAATTTATGGTTTTGCCAACAGTCAATGGGAGTGTCCATTTCTCTTTATTCACCATACCAGTGGATATTGTTAATTTTTTAAGGTTTCCAATATGATAGATAATGGAGATTTATTTGTATTTTTGTATTTACTGGACGGGCTGCCCATCTTTTTACATTTTATAGGTCACTTTTTTTTTTTCCTGTGTGAAGAGTCTATTCATGGCCCATAATAACTTTTCTAGTAGGTTATTTGTATTTTTCTAATTGATTTTTGGAAATTGTTATACATTATAACCCTTTATGTTATATAGGTTGCAGATATTTTCTCCTGATCTATGACATGTCTTTAAATATTTTAACAGATTTTTTACACAGAATTTAAAAATATTTATGTAGGCAAAACTCTCAGTTTTAAGATGGATTATGTTGTTGCTTAAATACATATTACTTGCATGTATACTATAAAATTATTATATTGAAGACTTAGCTCCATCTTGAATTTACTTTTGAGGATGGTAAAAGTAAGGAATTTAGTTTTTTGTTAAAACAGGTTTATTGAGGCATAACTGGTGTATAAAGAATTGCACATATTTAATGTGTACAATTTGATGAGTTTAGAAGTATGACTTCCCCATGATACCGTTTCTGTTACCACGAACATGGTGCTACAGAGATCGCAAAGGTTTCTTGTATTCTCCCAATTTTTTTTGTGTCTGATAAAAACCCTTAACATGAGATCCTCCTTCTTAACAAATTTTAAGTGACAATACCATATTGTTAACTCTGGGCGCTATGTTGTAGAGCAGATCTCTAGAATTCACTAATCTAGCATAACTGAATCTATACTCATTGATCAACTCCCCAACTCCCCCATCCCCCAGCCTTTGGCAACTACTATCGTATTCTCAATTGCTGTGAGTTTGACTATTTTGGATGCCTGAAAAGAGTGGCATCATGCAGTATTTGTCCTTCTGTAACTGGCTTATTTCACTTTGCATAATGTGTTCCAAGCATACGCATTTTGTTCCAAATGGCAGGGCTTCCTTCTCTTTAAAGGCTGAATAATAATCCAGTGACTGCGTATGCCACATTTTCTTTATTCACGCGTCTGTTGATGGACACTTGGGTTGCTTCCACATGTTGGCTATTGTGAATAATAATGCAATGAACATGGGAGTGTAAATATCAGGGATTTAGTTTTATTTTTTCCCAGATAGATATTGGTCCCAATTCTATCCCATTTCTTCCCCCCTGATTTGAACAGACACTTTTATCATATTCTAAATTCTGACATATAGATATGCCTCTCTTAGAATTCCCTTTTTTATTCCATGGATCTACATGTCTTTCTAAAGGCAAACACAAACATTCAGTTATCATGAGTTTATATCATGTTTCAGTTCTAGTAGGTATCTTCATTGCTTTTTCAATTTTTAAAAATTTACATGCATTTTTTTCTCTTCCAGTTGATGTTTAGAACGAATTTATCAAGTTCCATAAAAATGAATTGCTTTGGGAATTTCATCAAAATGAATATTTACTGATAAATTATTTTGATAGGAAGAACATTTTTTATAATATTGAATCTTTCTAAGAACATGATACATTTCTCCATTTATTCACGTTGCCTAAAAGAACTTTAAGAAATTTTAGTTTCCTTCATGTAATTTTGTATGTTTCTTATTTAGTCTCTCAGATATTTTTTTTTTTTTAATTTTTTTTTCAACGTTTTTTATTTATTTTTGGGACAGAGAGAGACAGAGCATGAACGGGGGAGGGGCAGAGAGAGAGGGAGACACAGAATCGGAAACAGGCTCCAGGCTCCGAGCCATCAGCCCAGAGCCCGACACGGGGCTCGAACTCACGGACCGCGAGATCGTGACCTGGCTGAAGTCGGACGCTTAACCGACTGCGCCACCCAGGCGCCCCTCTCAGATATTTTTAAAGTTTTTTGATGCTGTTGAATATGGCTATTTTGATCCATTACAATTATTGCTTAGTTCTTCTCGGTATATAGGAAAACTATCACCTTTTATATTTTTATCTTATTATCTAGTAATGATTCTAAATGATCTTACTAGCCCCAAGAGCTTTTCAGTTGATTATCTTGGATTTTCTATGTGGACAGTCACATAGATTAAAAATAATGAGTTTCTCATTAACTTTCTAGCTTCTTATTTTCCTGTTTTATTTAACTGGCTAGGTCCACCAGTAAAATGTTGACTGGGTAACAAAGAAAGCAGTTACCCTTGTCTTCCTCCAGATTTTAAAGGAATGCTCTTGCTATTTCAACATTGAGGATTTTGGTGTCCTCTCTTTATCAGGATAACAAAGTTTCTCTGCAATTTTAGCTTTCCGAGAGCTTATTTTTTATATCATGAATGTTTTTAAACTTCATTATTTTCCTCAAATCTGTTGAGACAACCAGATGGTTTTCTCTTTAACAAACCATTAATTTGGTGAATTACCTTAACAGATACTCCAATGGTGAAATAGCTTGAGCTCATATATTAGCCCTTTTAATTCAAACGATGGTTTTTATTTTGTTTAGGGTTGTTGCATCTACATTCAAGAGTGAAATTGGCCTCGGGCACCTAGGTGGCTCCGTTTGAGTGTTAGACTCTTGATTTTGGCTCAGGTGGTGATCTAGTGGTTTGTGGGATCGAGCCCCCATGTCCAGCTCTGCGCTGACAGTGCGGAGCCTGCTTGGGATTCTCTCTCTCTCACACTCTCAAAATAAAAAATTAAACATTAAAAAAAAAAAAAAGTGAAACTGGCCTGTGGTTTGTCTGTCTCCTTGTCCTGCCTGTATCTGGTGTGTTTATTTTAGTCTCAGAAGCTAGTTAGGGAATTTTTTTTTTTTTTCTATTACCTGGAAGGTTTTCTTTATGTGGCTAATCATTTGTTTCTTACCTGTTTGGTAGATCTCCTCTCTTTGACCCCAGGGTTTTCTTTGTGAGCAGATTTTTAACCACTCAATTTGGAAACAATGAGTTACATAGTATTTCTTATTTGAAAGGAAAATGCATGATGAGCTTTCCTTCAAGTTGAAATTTAAAAGGAATTCCCCTCTTGGGATTTACAGGGGACACTGAGAGCACACATCCAGCAAGCTATAACCTTAACATTTTTACAACAATGCAGTTCTGAATTTCATGTGCTTTTTTCCCCCTTGAAATGATCTTCTATAAATGTCAAGGGCATGGTATAAAAATGCACCTCTTGAAGGTATTGCTAAGGGAACCCATGTTAAAAAAGATTTGTGGGTGTATTTAGACTTACCAGAGTCTAACAACTCACACTGTGGAATGTATGGGATTTTTAAGGAAGTGGATAGATTCTATATCCTTCAAATAATCTTCTGTAAATTAGTTTTCTCTAATTTAGGCTTTTGACAGGAGTTAGATAAGGAGAGGTTTGAGATTCTGTTTTATGGTGGGATCCCAGAAAGCTAGTATTCTGAAATAAATGTTAGGAAGACTTCCAGGGGATGGAAATTTTGCAACTAGCCTCAGTAAATCCAAGTAGAGAAAAAAAAAAAAGAAAGTGGAACATATTTATAATAAGAGTGATGGGGTTTCTAACTCATGACTGACCAATACTTGGCCTCCCAGGAATTTTACTGTGGTTTTATTTTTTTTTTAGTCTAAATAGTCATCAGTTGGAAACATTATCATTAAACTGACCTTCCTCCCCGTCCCTCAACCATGGCCTTTCAGAATAACTGAACTCTTGCAAGAGATTAAGAAATGATTAGTCTACTTTTAACTCTTGTGTTTTAAATCTGAGCTATGATCTAAGTTAAACTATAAGCATGACTGTACCAATTTAGGAGATTATTCATTGCTGGTATTTATCTTGTTTCATTCATGAGCTACATCATTAAACAGTGACAGTTGAGTAACTACAGAGGGATGGAAGGATTTGCAATCTCATGGACAGAAGCAAGAAATATAAAGAGAATACAATATTGAAGGGGAAAGTATTACATTCATTCTCCAAGCGAGTGATTCTGTGCTTCTGGGGGTCATTGATAGGTCATAGGCTAGGGAAGATGTTTGAAGTAAGGCAAGAAGCAGCATGCCTTGAATTTAGGGGACAGCAGAGACAAAGTGTTAGCCATGGCAGGCTATGGGGGGAAATCACTCAGACTCCATTGCTGATGGATCGCTGGGATGATAAAGAGAGCTAAGACAAGGCTTTGTGTAAAGGGTAGGAGCTCTAGGGAATCAAGAAAATTCCTGCCCTCAGGACACTCAAAGTCTAGAGTGGTGCTGTCCAATAGACTTATAATGTGAGCCTCCTATGTAATTTTAATGCTTTAGTAATGACATTAAAATATGCAAAGAAATGGGTGAAATATATTTTAGTGATATATTCTATTTAACCTAAGCAGATATTCCAATTATCATGTAAATATGTACCCACTGTAAAAATCAGTCATGAAATATTTTATATTAAAAAACAATGTCTTTGAAATTCAGCATGTAACTTACATTAATAGTGCATCTCCATTCATATTAGCTACAGCGTAGTGCTCAAGAGCCACAGGTGGTCAGTGGCTGCTGCATTAGCCCGCCTAGCTCTGGAATCAGAGAAGGATTTGGAAACACAGGAATCCGGTACGATGGGAGACGACAGAAGAACAGAGACAAGGTGGGAACACAGCGCTCACTGCAAGACCCAGGGGAGCGCACCCATCCACTGCGGGTGGATCGCAAGGTGACTTGGGGGCAGCGCCTATTAAATTCCATTGTGAACAATGAACAGTGCTGGCCAGGCCAGGGTTTTGGAGCCTGCTTCACCATGGCTCCATTAGTTAAACCATTCGTGACCCCCGTCCTCAGCAAATGTTTCTGGAACCCTGAAGAGCTGGGACAGGTCCAGCGCTGCACGAGAGACGCGTGCCCATCGCAGCCCAGGCTCCCCCTGAGCCCAGCTCGACGCTCCTGTCCTGCTCTTGAGCCCTCCCCGCGACCTTCGGCAGCTGCCTCCAGGGGCTGATTCTTGCAGGTGCGCAGAAGAGCAGGGGCAGTGCCATTCAGTCCCACAGGAGCCCTGAAGAGGTGCTCCTTTCTGAACTTTACAAAGGCAGAGAGCAAGCTGGGAGAAGGTGACGTCCCCCAGGTCACACGAGTCCACGGAGGAGGATTCGACAAGGCGCCTCCGTTGTCATTCGCTGCTGTTCTGGGGATGCAGCACAATCTTTTCAGCAGGTTACAGAAAAGCTGTAAAATCACTGATTTATGACGCCTTCTTAAATAACTTCTCACAACACTTCCCCGCTTAGTCAGTGGTGTCCCATTTTCTGTTAAGCTGCCAGGATTTCAAGATGCTCCATGATTTACCCCCACGCCGTTCCCTAGATCACCTGCTAATGCCCACATCTGCTGTCGGTTCCCATCAGGGGCCTCTTCCCAGTGGGGCTTTCTTTCTTCTGTGTCCTGCCTCCTGTCCCGTCGCCTAGAAAAGGTTAAGGCAGTAACGAAATAGAAAATCCAAGTATGTTAACCACAAAAATATTATTCCTTCTTGTAGCATAAGAGGGCGCTGTTGTCTAAACCAGGATGTTTAATCGGAGCTTTTCACACAGGGAGGCTGAGAGGATATTATCATGAGCGTATCTGTTTTTTGTGGCGTTCCGGATGTCCTTACTATGCATCATTTTGTAACTCAAACTTGGCAGCTTAGACATCTGTAAGTTATTTGTTGAGAACTGTTTTGTTCTCTGCACTCTCTGAATAAATACAAAGTAACAGTTAAATTCTTCGAAAACAAAGAATTATACAGGTGTTTCAGCACATTTTGTTTAACATCTTATATACATGTAAGGATATTTTATACATGATTTGGGTTGTCTACCTAGAAATGCGTCTAATTAAATGACAGTCCTGTTTTTCACTTGGCATTTTATAGGACCATTAAAAAGTGACCATAAGTGTTGCCTGGATGGGTTAGTTGGTTGAGTGTCAGACTTTGGCTCAGGTCATAATCTCAGACCTCTTGTGAGTTCGAGCCCAGTGCTCGCTGCTATCAGGGCAGAGCCCCCTTGGGATCTCCTGTCCCCCTGCCCTCTCTGCCCCTCCCCCACTCTCTCTTTCTCTCTCTCTCTAAAAAATAAACATTAAAAAAAAGTAACCAATTGTGGGAAAGCTGTTTTTATGTGATATTGGCCCCAGGGACTTTTTTCTGCAGAGAGTGGAGACTGTGTTGCCAGGCTGAGATTTGCCCTTCCAGGGTGGTCATTGTACTCAGATTGGGGGGGTGGGGGGAGGGAAGCGCCAAGGACAGCCTGGGGACACAAGGCAGAAATTACAACTAGTTTATACTAAGGTGTCCAAGGATGCAACACGGAGTCGGTCCCTGTGGTTGAATAGGGATGGAACACGCAGCAGGGGTTCCCGGGGAAACAAGAAGCATCATGAGGGACCCATCACACCACCCAGGAGGGGAGCGGAGGTAGCCGATGTGGTGGGGATCTGTGGGCACAGTTGGGCCTCGGGGTCCACCCTCCTGACGCTCCAGCACAGCCTGGGCCCTTTCTCTGCCCACCAGCCCCATCATGGGGGCATGACAGCCACAGGCGCGACCCTTTGCGGAAGTACCTCCAGGAGGATGGTTGGCTGGCTTCCCCGCCCTCCCGGTCCCGTCCCCGCGTCTCACTTTGTTCTGCTTCCCCACACCTTCATGTCTGTCTTCTCCTTGGATTTGGCGTTTCTCCCTGAGGGCATTCTTCCATTTGTCCTCTCCCCTTTCTCCTGATCCGGTCCCTGTCTCTCTGAGTAGAGTGAGGGCTTGTGGTCAGGGAGTGTGTGCTATGGTAGCCAGTAAGCCTGTGACACGGGAGTTGAGTGTGTGTTCCAGGAACGCTCCTTCTCCTCTGGCTTCTTTTCAATCCATGGCAGGAGCGTTGGACTATCTATGGTTATTGTGGCCCATGGTCATGGGCACCTTTCACCAGCCTAGGAGAGAGTTGTCTTTTTATTATTTTTTTTAATGTTTATTTATTTATTTTTGAGAGAGAGAGAGAGAGAGAGAGAGAGAGAACAAGCAGGGGAGGGGCAGAGAGAGTGAGGGAGAGAAAATCCCAAGCAGGCTCTGCGCTGTCAGTGCAGAGACCAATGTGGGGCTCGATCTCCCGACTGTGAGATCAAGACTCGAGCCAATATCAAGAATCGGATGCTTAAGCGACTGAGCCACTCAGGCGCCCTGAGAGAGCTGTGTTTGGTTCTACTCCACCCTCCCTTGGAGCCCCCCGGCTGTCTGCTCTGCTCCATCCAGGGTAAGGGTCCACAGCAGCCTTGTGCCCAGAGAGGGTCCGGGGGCCTCAGTGTTCCTACAACCTTTCCTAACTCTTTGTCTTTGTCTCTTCCACACTCTGATCTCTGGTAGGAGCCAGAAGGTAGACGAGACTAACTAAATGAGTGGGTTCTTGCTAATATGTTAGCCGGTTAGTCTGCTTTTTCTCCCATAATGCCAGGACTTGGCCAGAGGCGTATCTTCTAACTCAAGTCCGGGGTAAGTACTCCAGCCTCTAGGTGGCTAGATGGTGAGACATTGTGGGCACGTTGGCCTTTCTGAACCCTTCAGATGATAACCACGAGGGTCGTCACCTAGTGTATATTCGCATGCATCAATCAAGCCTTGTCCATTCATAAGCTTTTTTTTTTTTTTTTTTTTTTTTTTTTTGCTCCTTTGAACTGTGAGTCGTGAATTAAGACCCATGTTGTTGTTCTGTACCCTGGTTTTGGAACTTTCTTTTCTGGTACTTCTCACAAACATTAGCTGTCAGCAGGGGTAAGATAGGAAGGAGTGAGCCACCAGGGTTTCTCTGAGTAATTAGGCAATGGAGTCATTCTCTAAGGTTTTCAAAAAGATATATTATTTTAAAATCCAGGCCCCCATTTATTAACTTTGTAACACTAAATTCTGTAGTAAAGCATTAAATCCAGGGTTCTTGGAGACCATGAATGGACTAGACCCTACAGCAGGTATGCCCTGGCCCCTTGCTTATTACCCCATGATGATACACTTGAAGGTGGTCTTAGAAAAACTGAGTTTTTGGTTAGGCTTTTTAGCTCTGTCAGGTGAATTTTATTTGTTTTTGGTTTGTTTCTTTAATATGTCCACATTCCTTTTTTTTTTTTAATTTTTTAACGTTTTTTTAAATATATTTTTGACACAGAGACAGAGCATGAATGGGGGAGGGGCAGAGAGAGAGGAAGACACAGAATCGGAAGCAGGCTCCAGGCTCTGAGCCATCAGCCCAGAGCCTGACGTGGGGCTCGAACTCATGGACTGCAAGATCGTGACCTGAGCTGAAGTTGGACGCTTAACCGACGGAGCCACTCAGGCGCCCCCCCCCCTTTTTTTAAGAGAAAAAGTGGGGCTCGAACTCACCAACCACGAGATCATGACCTGAGCCTAGGTTGGACGCTCAACCAATCGAGCCACCCAGGTGACCCTTTAACAGTTAATTTAATAAGGCGACAGATCCTATTCCCCCTTGAACTTTGGGTTCTGAGGGATTTCAGCCAACCTTGCCATACTTTGTGAGAAAGTAAACATTGGTGGACTTATAGAAGGAAGTGTGTACTGTGACTTTTGCCGGGGCCTGTATTCAGTTAAAACCTATCGTTATAAGACGTGGACTGATTTTTCAAACACTACCAAAATTGCAGCCCTCCGGGCAAACAAAAGAGTGCCATGAAGGTGTTTAAGGATCAATAGATGTGCACACGAAACGTGTCTCAGTGCACATTCCCGAAGCATGTGCATGTTGGTTTCCAAATGATGAATCAGCTCAGAGTTGCATTTGGCTGCCAGTACCAAGCAATCCAAGAGCACAGAGCCTGAAACCAAATCGGGGATTTAATTTTTCTCATGTAATGCCCCTCTGAAGGTGGCTCGTCTAGACTGATGTGAAGATTCATAGTATCTTTAGGGATCCAAGGTTTTGTAGCTTTCCCTTCTGTTGACCTTTGTCCTCATGTCTTCAAGATGGCTCCTGAAGCACCAGCTGTCTTATTTTCTTTTCAGCAGGAAAGAAATGGAAGGTCAAAGGGCAAAAGTGATATGAATCATCTAAGTCATCTTATGAGTGATCTCCCTGTATATCTCCTTGGCCAGAGCCGTGTCAAATTTCCATCCCTAGCTGCAAAGGAAGCTGGCAGTGAGCCTTTTAGTTGGTTGCATGGCATCCCATCCAAATATTGAGTCCCTGTTGGCATAGAAGGAGAGGAGAAGGGTTTTGGGTCGGCAAATATCTGCCACCAAGACCTCTCAGAATTTTGGATATGCTAACGTGCATTGTTACTTATCTATGCAGGGAGCTCAGTATGCAGCGTGTCTCCAGCTGTCTGAACTCTGCTGGGGCGTTGCACAGGAAAGGTCTTCTCTGGAATATATGTTAAGAAATTCTGCTTCAGTCAGTTCATTATAGAGAACCTCATAGAGAACTTCAGTCAGTTCATATGGGAACCTCTGTGTTCCCCACAGGGCGTAGGTAGGCTACTCACAGTTCAACTCATATTTAAAATTTTTTTTTAAGTTTATTTATTTTTGAAAGAGAGAGACAGAGAGAGTGGGCGGGGGAGGGGCAGAGAGAGAGAGGGAGACGGAGAATCCCAAGCAGGCTGTGTGCCATCAGCACGGAGCCCTCCATGGATCTTGAACTCGCTAACCCCGAGATCATGACCTGAGCTAAAACCAGTAGTCAGAAGCTTAACTGACTGAGCCACTCAAGCGCCCCTCAACTCATATTTAAATTTTATAGCAGAAGAACCGAAGCACCAAAAGTTGAAAGGTAACCTGGCAACCTAGTTTCTGAGACAAGACCCACATTTTTGGGCTTAGACGATTACCCTAATATTCAGCTCACGTGAACTTTGATCAACCCAAATCTTATACTCTCCTTCTAGACCGTGCTGAATAAGTGCTGGTCCAGGTTTGGCTTTGTTCCCAGTGTCCAATCTGACCCCTCTCAGTCACAGATGCAGACCATTCATGTGGGAGCAGGGGGACCTGCCACAGGAGGGCTCGTTGCTGATTCAGTGCCCCACAGGAGCTCAGTATCCTCCTGTGACCTTATTCCTGAAGGGCTTAACCCAGCCCGGCAATAAATCTTTACTCATACTTCATCACAAAATGGGCTGCTTTTAAATTACATTTGCTCATGCAGAGGAAGAGTGCCTTGTTTATTGTGAAATGTCACTCTAGGGTTGGCAGATGCCGGCCATGTAAACAACAGGAGTTCTCCATGAATGTTGACATTTGAGAGCCCAGGTTTTATCAGCCCTGTGTCTGGATGAATGGGAAACTCTCCATCACACTTGGTCCACGCATTGATGGTACCACCACAACAGGAGAGTAGGGAGACCATTCAGCTGCTGAAAACAATTGGCAGAAACTGTGGTCATGTGGCCAGGCGGGAGCGGCACCAGTCAGAGCTAACGGGTACAGCTGAAGTGTCTAAAATGGGGATTTTATGTGAATGAACCGTATTATACAGTAGTCTCAATTTAGCACGATGACAAATATTATAATCCTGAGAAAAGTGTTTGGCACTACATTTGTTAGAAAGTACATGTATCTCGAAGGTGTAAAGGTTTGAAATGGTAAGGGGGGAAAAGAGCCACTTCTAAAGGGGTTGTTTTTACTAAAGCTTCTGAAATTGATCACATTTTAGAGAACATGTTTATCTGTCCTGAAAACTCCCCTCTAAACCTGTTTTTGAAATTTGGTCTGGACAAAAAATAAATAGTATAACTGTGCAGTAGGTTAGAAATGGAATTTAATTTATTTACTGGTTTTGGCCAGTTAGGGTGGGAATGCTAATTTTATTTGCATATAAAGTAGCTCTAGTCGCTGAAATCAGAATCTAAAATTGCATTTTCCTATATTTAACAAGCTGAATTGCTTCTTAACGTCAGCAGAAATGGATGTTTCTCTCAAGCAGAACTATTTTGAGAGCAGTCCTTGGCACAATAAGCATAGTTACTGTCTGTAGAAGATCTCTTAGGGGTGTTTAGTACCAAAGTTTGTTTCTGAGGTCACGGTCAGTGCAAAACAATGGAAAGTCCACTTGGAAATTGTATTAAGTTCCTGTGGCTATTGTAGTACATTACCACAAACTTGGTGGCCTAAAACAACAGTTTTCACAATTCTGGAGGCTGGAAATCCAAAATCAATATTACTGGGCAAGGCCACACTTTGTCTGGAGGCTCTAGGGGGGGAATCCTTCCTGATGTCTTCCAGCTTCTGGTGGCCACCGGTGTTCCCTGGCTTGTGGCCACATCCCTCCAATCTCTGTTTCCATCCTCACATGGCCTCCTCTTCTGTCCGTATCAAAACTCCCTCTGCTTCTCTATCAGGACACTGGTGATGGTGCCGAGAGCCCACCCAAGTCATCAAGGATAATCTCCCCATTGGAAGATCCTTAACTTAATCATATCTGCAAAGTTCTTTTCTTAACCACTTAAGGTTCTAGAGATCAGGGTGTGGATATCTCCTTGGGGGGCAATTTTCAGCCTTTTACAAAAATCAGAGCTGACTGTCTGGTAAAGTTTAACTGAAGCACATGGGAAGATGAAGAAGATCTGAAGCCTTGATATAGGAATCCCTGGAGAATGCAAACTCAGATTAGAGCAGACCCTCAGATAACCCACTGGTACTCAGACTGGGATCCTTGTCCCGTGTTGGGAGTGAACGCATCATTGGAAAGGTTAGTTCTACTGTGAGGTATTTAATCAGTGTCACTGAAGTGTCTTGGGGAGTTCTGATACACATTTTCTGGCAGCCCAAAGAGTCTAACCTTGGGTGAAGTTTCCTTGGGTGGTTTTATGTTAGATCAGATATTTTTAATGCAGAAATTGCTTGTAAGTTTTGGAGCCCTTGAGAGTCCCTGAGGCCATTTGGTAGGTCATGTGTAGGGTCTTGGGTGCCTCCCTGTGTTATGATGAGTCATTTGTCCAAAGATGAACATTAATATTGAACGGAAAGAAATAAAATGACTTTTAAAGAATTTAGAAAAAACAATAAGTTGAACATTGATACAATTTGAAGTTCAGAATGGAGAAAAAGAAAGTCTATCTCACTGATAAGAAAATGCTAATTCATTTTCAGTGGTATGAATACTTTTGGTTACGACAGATAATTTGTGTTCTTTAAAATATTATCACTGTCTTTTATAATTGCTATATAATCATTAAATGTGGTTTAAATTATTATTTTTCTCCATTTACTTTATTTGTTCTCTCTTTATTTGCCTCACCAGATAGTATCATTTGTTAAATATTTTATGGCATTATGGATATGTATTTAAGGATAAATTTTCTCTACATTTGATAAAAGTGTTACTTTATATCTGTAGGAAGGATGAAGAGTATAGGAAAGGGAAGTTTATATGCACACAAATCATTATTATATGATGATGCATTTATAACCAAAAATGTATTATTTGGCCTTTTCCCAATTTTTCTGGATGTCAAGAAATTGATATTATGGCAGATACCCAATCTTCAACTCTGCAGACGGCATAGCCTTTTCTATACCCGTGGCTTAAGCAAATTTCGAAGGCAGAATTGGGCGTTCAGTAGGTAGCAGAAAAAAAAGTTATCCGATATATTATAAAATTGCTTTCCTTTCCAGAACTATTTGTCTACAGGGTGTGAGGGTACATCATCCAGGGAACCCCTGTGAGACTTGTTTGAGAACCATGGAGCTTTAGAGCAGAAGACTCCTATGACTGCATATCTTGCAACTACTTCACTGATAGTGAGAAAATGAGGACTGACTTTCCAAAGTCACGCAGCTAATTAGTGGAAGAACTCAATTCTAGAAATCAGATTTCTTAGTAACCCATTCAGGACTCCCTGTTCTCACCTTCCCTTTTTATTAGGGGTGGAATGGTGTTTCTCAACCGCTGTATCATGGCCCTCTGGTGGATCCAGACCCTTCATAAGATTATTGCCCAGTCTAGATAAGATATCAGTGGATTTCATGGCTCCAGTCAGAAAGATACTCTTGAGTAGTATCTGTCAGGTAGCCTGTGAACTGAGCCCATCGCCGTGAGCAGGGACAACTTTCGATGGGCAAGTGGTATTTCCAGCTGACACCAACGAAAGCTTATGTGTTAGTGGGATAAGCCGGGATGAAACAGAGCTGAATTCAACTCAAATTGAGGTGCAGTGCTGAAGGGCGACGTCACCAAAATTGTTGCTAATTTGTTTGGTGGTGTTGTGAGTCGTTTGAGCCTTCTGAGGATGCCATCAAAAATTCTGGTGTTTAAGAATGTGAGGAGAAGGCAAGAACGCAGAGAGCTGCTGAGTCAGTTGTACTGAGATGACCACTCAGGTACCTTCCAACTTTGAAGTCCGTGAGTCTATGATACTTAGGCATGGTGGTAATGATTGTGGGGAAATGCAAGTGAAAAGCACTTAATTCAGAGCCTGATTATTTAACTGGCTCTTTAATCTCTCAATACACTGAAGAGCAAAGTCTTACTTACTGTGCATATAATTTCAGTGGACAGAGAGAGAGGGAGAGAGAGAGAGCAAGCAGGGAAGGGGCATGGCACAGAATCCAAAGCAGGCTCCAGGCTCTGCACTGTTAGCACAGAACCTGATGCGCAGCTTGAACTCACAAGCCACAAGATCGGGTGCTTAACCAACTGAGCCACCCAGGCGCCCCTAGATTACTGTTTCTTTTCTAAATGAATAAGTCGAAACCCAGATCGGTTAATGACTTGCAAAATGGTAAAATTGCATTGTAGATCCTCCAGACTGGCGTTGGCCCTTACCCACTGTTGTCTTGTATTTGATAAAGTGTCAGAACAGAACATTTGAAACAGTTTTTCCTATTCACTTGGAATGTGACACTCCCTGATTTCAAATACCCTTAGGTACAAGCTACACATTGAAATCTATGTTACATTGGCAAGAAAGCCAATTAACACAGTGTGTGTGTGTGTGTGTGTGTGTGTGTGTATGTGTGTGTGTGTTTTATGTTTATTTTGGGAGAGAGAGAGAGCACAAGCAGGGGAAGGGGGGAGAGAGAGAGGGAGACACAGAATCTGAAGCAGGCTCCAGGCTCCCAGCTGTCAGCACAGAGCCTGACACGTGGCTCAAACCCTTGAATTGGCAGATCATGACCTGAGCTGAAGTCAGACGCCTAACCAACTAAGCCACCCAGGTGCCCCGTGTGTGTTTTTAATTTGTCCCCAAACAAAGCTGCATTCTGTGTAGAAGCTACTCCTTTTCTCTTTCCTAAACTAAAAGACTCACAGGTACTGTTTTACTTTCTTTATAGTAACAGCGATGAAATCAAATGTTGATAAAGGGCTCAACTACCCTGGTGGGGCTACTGTGAAGGGGGCTTCAAAACCCGAAAAACTCAAACGAAAGAGATGATCTCAGCCCCCAAATGCTGCTGTCGGGATACTCAGAGCTGCCTGGGAGGTCAGCTCGAGGAAACTGATGTCACTGAGGGAGAGTTCCCAGGCCGTCTGATAAGAAAGGGCAGAGGAGAGGAGCCCCAGTGGAGACAAACCTGAAAGGTATTTGGGTGTGAGAGCAACTGTGGCTGGCAGTGGCAGCCGGATGGAACAGTTATTTCTGTGGCATGGTTCTAAAGTTTCCAGAGTCCCTCTCTACCTCCAAAACCCTGTTTATTCCTTCCTTCCTTCTTTCCTTCCTTCCTTCCTTCCTTCCTTTTTTCTTCCTTTCTTTCTTTAATGAATTTTTAATCAATTTTTAATGAATTTTATTTTATTTTTAAAGTTCATTTACTTTGAGAGAGAGAGAGAGAGCGAGCAGGTTTTGCACTGTCAGCACAGAGCCTGATGTGGGGCTCAAACTCACGAACGGTGAGATCATGACCTGAGCAGAAACCAAGATTCAGACGCTTAACCGACTGAGCCACCCAGGCACCCCCACCCTGTCTTGCTTTCTTGAAATGCCCACGTATGATCAGAGCTGTTCCTTTTGGGGCTGAGGCTTGGAAGGTCACCAGCATGGAGGGAGACAGTGCAGAAGGGAGGGGACACTGGCTTTCCAAAGGTCTTTTGGCGACAAGTGGCATGTTCACCATGTTCACGTGTTTCCTTGTAGTGGATGTCATTTAGGACACGTGTGCATGGGGGGGAGGCAAGGAGGGGTCTGGCCAGGAGTGCTGCACCTGTCTGGTGACAGGAATGGGGGAAGGCAAGGACTCCAAGCAAGGTTGGTGGAAGCCACCGCTGTCGATTTCATGGATGGGTCCGGGCTGTGGGGAACAACAAAGGCCATGTGGTTGGGAAAATGTCACATTTGCATTTATGTGGAAGAAAATGAGGGAGTTTATGGAACACATATCATGTTTGGGGAGAAGATAAAGATGAAGAGTTATAGGGGAGGAAACGGAAGAAAAAAAAAAAAACTTTAAAAAGCGTCCTCTGCCTAAGTAATCATTTTCTCTTTCTCATTCTGAACGTTGCACGTTAATATTTTCTCTCATTTCTCATAGGCCCACCTTTGACCACATTAGACCCTCCACTTTGACTTGATGGATTGATTTCTTTGAGTGAAAGATGTTCAAGCTTGGGGTTTCCTCCTTTTTGTCTTTGGAAGCCCCCGCTCATGAGAGTAACCCAGAACGTTTGACTTGAGTATTTATTACCTTGCCTATTCCCGTGTATGCTGAAGACCAGCTCAGGGTCTGTGTCCTGTACCGTGTGGACCGGGTGTCGGTAACGCGGTCACACAGGCAGGCCGTACGAGGCTCAGATGTTTAACCAGGTTCCAGATTCTGAGATGCCGGAGTCACCTGAGGCAGGATGTGAGAGCCATTTTGTTGTGATGGTCTGACCTCTAGGGGGTTAATCAGTGGGTCTCTTGGAGGCATGTCATCCCTTCAAGGTGACCATGTTAGCAACTTCCTGAAGGAACAATGGATTCATTGTAGCAGAGTTCTTAGGGAAGCACTTGAGAGAAAGGCGGATTTTGCCAACACACTGAATTTATTCTGTCTAAGAGGCTCCTCACTAATCAGCTAAGTGAATTTGGAAAAGCGCATCCAACTTTCCTCATTTGGGAAATAAGGCTTTTGGCAGAGTGATCCCCTAAGGTAACTTTTGGCTCTAACATTATGTTGTTCTAAGAGAAGACGGTGGTTTCATGAGAAACAGTTCCCCCAGCCCTAGCAGACAGTTCCTGAAAAGAAGAAAATTGAAAGGATCTGTTTTTCAATTTTAGCTCTTGAACAACCAATTCTTTCATTCTTCCAACCTTGAAAAAAAAAGTTAAACAACACCTGTCATAGAATGTTTGTATATTAGCTAAAGTAGTATTTACTAGGTTCAGACTAGAAAATTCCTTCATACTAACAAAGGTATTAGCTTAACGTTGTACATTCAAAAAAGCATCTCTGCCTAGGCGGTCGTTTGTTCTTTCTCATTCCGAATGTTGCCTGTTTGTGTTTTCTCCTCACTTCTCCCAGGCCCACCCCTGACCACCTTAGACCTTCAGTCTGACTTACTGGGCTGGATTTCTTTGGCTGACCTTGATGCTGAGGCTCGTTGGTCTGGATATTTCTCATGCTGTTACTCTGCCATGGGGCTTGATGGTTAGGAGTCAGTTGTTTGCATATTAGTTAGGAATAAGCCCCCTAGTCTTTATTTGCACACCCTAACCCCAGTCCCATTGAAGGGTGATGTCAATATTCTACTGTGAGAGAAAAGAAGAAAAGCACAGGGGCTTTTTTTTTTTTTTTTTTTTTTTTTGAAGACCCTCTTTCACCTTGAGAGGCCTGGTGGGAATCTATGAAGAGAAAACCTCAGGATTCATAGTCTTGTTGCCCAGACTCTGCCTGTCACCCCCGTGGCACCAAGCAGGGAGAACCCAGAGCAATGGCGATGCTCTGGCCTCCCTAAGCCTCCTGAGCCCAGCTGTCACTGCAGGAGGGCTGGGTTTGGTGCTGGGAAGAAATGTACCTGAGTCCCTGCCTTGCCACCCCCTGGCTCTTGACCTCAGCAAGCCATTTAAGTTGTGTGAGTTTCAGTTTCCTTCCCTGTAAAATGGGGCTTAGTGATGCCGATGCAAGTCCCACTGTGTTTTTCCACACCACTAAGCAAGCAGTCCTTGGATACCAGCTGCCTACTTGGAGACAGCATCAGATCCCACAGGGTAAAGGCTCAGTCCTCCCTCACTTCAGATGCTAGTCGAAGGTCCAGATTGTCACCAACCAGATCCACGTCTCCATGACCCCTCCTCAGGTCCATTTATTTCCTCGAGCGGCTCACGGAACGCAGAAGCATTTTACTTCCCAGATTACTGGTTTATTTTAAAAAGATGTAACTTGGGGATAGCACGTTGTGAAAGATGCAGGAGACAGGATTTGGGGAAGGGGTGGAGCTCCCATGCTCTCTGGAGCACCGCTGTCACACATGAGACTGAAAGTTCCAGACCTCCAATCATAGGACTGGTTCCTCTTGCAAAGAGCCCCCATCCCTAGGGGTTTCCAAAGTCACCTCATTAACACAAACTGAGGTGTAATTGAAAAGGGCTTGTTATGAACAACAAAAGACATCTAGAGGGCTCTGTGATCCCTTAGGCAAATGCCAAGGGTTTTGAGAGGTCTGTGCCAGAAACTGGGATGAAGAACAAATATATATGTAGCGACTGTATTCCAGGGTAACATATCTTACAGAGCTGTTATGGGGATGAAATGAGATAATCTGTGGCAGACGCAGAGCCTGGGGCTGGGACACAGTAAGCACTCCACAAGGGTTAGCTGTTGTTATTAGGGAACTTCTATGGTTGCGGGGTAGGGGGGAAATCATCCCTCCAGGTGAAATTAATTTGAATTCCCCAAAGTCTTCAGCACCAGTGCATGGCCATGGGTAACCAAAGGAAAAAACCCCAGCTATAAATCTGTCACATTTTCTGTTGATGTGCTCATTTGTAGATATTTAAATATTCATGTGTTTGGCAAATGCATTAGGGCCAGAGTGATAAATCTGAAACATATAGATGGTTATCCAAGACATTAAAGGGAGACAGATGGTCTTCGGGGCATCAGAGATTGACCAAGTTTGCATTAGGAATTCAGGCTGTTACATGTCATTAAGTTGCAAGCCACTTTTCTTTCCTTTCCCTATAGGCTGAAACACTAGGTACCCTGTATCGACTAGAGTAAAGTACAATGTGGATCAATATGATCAGCTTTAAGGGGAGCTGCAAGTACAGAGAACGTACACCTTAAACAATCTGATTTTCTCCTTAACGGGAAATAGCTGTATTATTTTAGGTATAGGTCAGCAAAGATAGTTTCCATTTACTTAAAACACATTTAAAAATTAGACATTTATTAATAAATTAAAATTTTGTGTTGGGGGGAAATCTTTGCAATATAGAGAAGAAAAACAACTTCCCACAATTTTCCACTCCAACAAACCTTTTTAAATATTTTGCTTCATTTTTCCCAACATAAAATTTCTCCCCCACGTAAGGTTTTTCTGTCTTTGTTATGATGATACTGTATGCATTATTTATTTTCCGATTCTCTTGTTTTTCACTGAAACTGAAACAGAACAAAGATCTTTATTTGGGGTTTCAGAATTGCAATTTAGGGAAAGCACAGATCTAGAGTAACCAGAAAAACGTCCTGCTTGTGCAGGGGAAGTGAGGGGTTTTTACGAGAAAAAAGGAAGGGTGATTACGTGATTTAGATAAAGAAGAGAAGAGGGAAAAAACCCTGCTAATTTGGTGCTGACCAGTGGAGCTGCTTCTGATTACTATGTGATTATTTTAGTCGTATTATCAAATGAAATCGTCCTTGGTATGTACTAATTAACTTTGCTGTACCCATCTGATCCGAGTATCAGTCGGTCTATTGAAATTTTATGAGCAACTGCTTGTAAAACAATTGCCACTTCTGTCCCAGTTCAGGAGTTCATTTGTTAGATAGGAAAATGGAACTTTAAGATCTCTGTCATGCCCAGAGATCGTAGACAATTCCACGCTGTAACCGAACCTACGTGAATTCATTCCTCGATGAATCACAGATGCATCAGGTGGAGTTGTGGCACAAAGTAAACGTTATTTGTAGCAAACAAGAAGATCACGGGGAATAATTTCCAAAGCTGTGACTCCCCGAGAGACAGGGCAGATGGGTTCCTTTTGTTTAGGGTTAGGACGAATACTTAGATAGGGAAACCTTGTCATCTATGGAGAGGCAGACATGAGGTCGCGCATGCACCTTAAGGAAACATGTCTATGCATATATTTATGTTATGTAAATGAGGCTGAGGCTCCTCCTTGGGCAGAGATTTTAGTATTATAATGAGGTAATGGTGATCGTCGGTCATTCCAGAGGTCACTGCCCGGTCTATCTGTGCAAGCACAGTGGAGGGTTTAGCTCAAATTGGTCGTGGGTGGTTTGGGCTGGAGGGTGGTCTGGGCTGGAGGGCAGTCTCCACTACCTGTGGGGTGTTTTTAGGTTTCATTTGCCTGAGTTAAGAGGTAAGCCAGAGAGAAGAGCTTAAGGAAAAATGTAAAACAAAGGTTGGTGAGTACAAGCAGATGGTCAGTAAACGTCAGGTCGTGGTGTCTAGCTGGTGACAACATCACCTATCATTATTATGTTGTAAGTAGTATTTGAAATCCATTTTACGTGAGTGAATACGTTTGCTTCTTGAACATTCTTGGAAGGCAGATACTATTACCAGTCCTATGTTACAGGCAAAAAAAAAAAAAAAAAAAAACCCACACAAAAAAAACCCCAAAACACCAAACCCAAAACCCCAAAAAAACAAAACAAGGCCCAGAGAGGATTCAATAAGTTGCCTCAATCCATTGACAAAAATGAACAGCAGAGCCAGGATTTGCACCCAGGTGGTCTAAAACTGCTCTAAGTCATTCTCAATCACATTATCATTAAGTTAGGAGGTGACATTTATTTTAAACAGAGACAGTGACAGTTTTTACATGTCTAATCATGTCATATTAGTGTTTACATATCCATTACCTAGGAAAGGAACTCAGCACACTTTTTTTTTTTTTTTTGGAATGAATGAATGAATGTCTAATTTGGGTATGTTGGGGAGGAAAAGTTTTCCTTGACTCTTTCAAAATTCTTCCAGCTGGCCTAAGAATTAAATTGACATAAGATAGATTAACAGGAGGGAAACACCCCCAAAGTTTAATTATGTGCATGTAGAGGCCCAATAATGAAAGAATTATGTGCATGTGGAGACCCAAAGGAAATGACCAAGGTAGGCAATTTTTATACTGCCTGGAATTGATAAGACAAAGAAAACTTATGTTCAGGAGCTTCAGTTAGTAAGAAATTCTAAACAGAGTTGGGGCTGAGGTAATAAATTAGTAAAACTACAAGGTTTATTTATGCAGCCTTCTCAGCCCTGAATTCCCTATCTCTGGTGACAAGGATGTCTGTTTACCTCTTGGGACAGGGAGGGGAACTTCCACCTGGGAGATTTATTTCCCGTTTCCTGGAGACAACCGAGGGGCATCAGAGTGTCTTCTTGTGCTGGCTGTTTCTTAAGTACATTTTAATTCAAAATAATCAACATGCCAAAGCGACAGATTTTGGGTTGGCCTGCCCTTGGCCCCTCCAGATACAAGGCATCGGCAAAAGTCCGTATTAGATACATATGCTGCATGGACTCAATGAAATCCTGGGGTGGTGGATAGTATTTTCCAGAAATAGTTGCACACTTATTTCCCATCCTGTTTGCACTACCAGCATCTGACTACTCCTGCAATCAAAAGGAGGAGTCTATGGCAGCTTTCCCTGAGTCTTGGTGGCCACCGATGACAGTCTCAGCTAGCTGAGCCTAGGAGAATAGACGCCATGTGATCCTGAGGCTGGGTCAGAAAAGCTGAATAGGCTTCTGTCTTGTTATCTTGGGGGTTGCTTGCTTTTGGAATTCAGCCACCATTCTGGGCAGAAGTCAAGTAGCAGCATGGAGGGGCTTTGGGGACAGCCGGTGTCAGCTTCCAGATGGTTGAAGCTGTGAAGACAGGGGGGTAGGCATCTGGGGCTTCAAACAAGAGAAAGCCAATTCACAGGCAGGTGAGAAGAGCAAATGTTTGGTACACAAATATTTGCCCTTCCACACAGGTGAATCTTTCTGATAAAAAGTTATCTTTGGTATTGTCTCTCAACTGGTACAGGCCCTCTATCTAAATTCTCTTAGGCAGTTTAGGGGACGATAACAGCTCTTCCTGAGTCTGTCACACCTTGATTGTCCTCAGCTTGAAATAATCTACAATCTTCGTTAACCACTCTTTTCTAATGCGTTCTCAGTGCAGAAAATTCACCAGACTCTCAGCTAATTACCCAAACGCTTAATCAACTGGATTTCTCCTCTCCACAAACATTTTTAAGGAAAGGAAATAATAAGAAATCAACTCGGTAACAGAATCGTTTAGTAAGTCAATTCTGGTGTCAGCCTTGAGTGCTATAAGCTGCCAGAGTATCAGGAAGGAGAATGCTCTCAGACCAAGGAGCCCAGGGGGAGTCCAGGGCCAGCCCGGCTACATCAGGGGCCAGAGATAATATGACCAGGACTGCGTGGGCACCTAGGTGCCCAAGAGAACCCCAGAACAAAGCAATAGTCTAGACCTCAGACATGAGGGATCTGGCAGTTCAAACAACAGCCAACCTTTCCCAGAGATCAGGGCAAAATGTGGATCAGGAGGTCAGAGAGAGGAGCGGTCAGGCCCCCTGAGTCATCGATTGGTATTGCCAACAGCTCCTGGCCCATGTGGAATCTTCCACGTGGTTCCTATCAGAGAACCAGTTCAAACAACCCATCAGCATCACCGGGTACCTGCCGCGTGCAAGGCATGGGTTCAGAATCTGGGTGGTAAACAGAAGAATGAAATTGGACCCTGCTTGCCAAGCACACGGGGACCCCAGGTCCTCAGCAGGTCACAGCATGGAGCAGGCCCCCTGAGGATGGTTCCTGAGGTGGCAATCGGCACCATACTTCATCAACACGAGGCTGCTTTCTTTTGCCAGGACACAGCCTACGCCTACCCTCCTATTCCTTCCACTGAGGGGGTCTTCTCCAACCCATCTCGATGCTTCTAAAACTCACATGCATCCTTCATGACACTGCTGCCCGCTCCTCGTCATTTTGCAGTTGTTGCAACCATTGCTCTGGTTGCCTTGTGTTGTGAGGTGGCTTATTTTTGATCTCTCCTGTCAGAGGATGGGGTCCTCCAGATCTCTGATTTCCCCACAGCCTGGCTTTTATTAAGTGCCTCTATGGACCAGACTCAGGAAGAGGTGCTTCATGTACACTGTTGTTTCACAATTTCCTGCGATATCATCCAGATGACCAAAATATATTTCTTGTATATATTTGGCTTTGGCCATGGTTCCTGGCTCATAGCTCCCAAGCCCTTGGAGTTCCCTGAGTAATAAGAGCAGTGGGAACATTGTAACAAAAGTTACAATATTTGCTCTCTGGCCCTCAGTTCTCAAAATCACTGCAGAATAAAGGTGGAATGGGATTCTTATTATTCACAACAAGCTCCTTTCCACCACAATTGGGTTTCTGTTAATGAGGTGACTCTCAGAAAGCATCTAAGGATGGGCCTGGTTACCAGGGGAACCAACTAGGATTAGAGGGGTGGAACTTTCCATCTCAAGCCCCGATTTCCAGGGAGCGGAGAGGTACTCGAGGTGAGTCCATCACCAATGGCCAATGATTTCATCAATCATGCCTCTGTAATGAAGCCTCTATGAAAACCCCAAAGGAGGGAGTTTGGAGAGTTTCCGGTCTGGGAAACCAAAACGCACTCATGTACTACCATGTTGGGCCCCAAACTGCATGAGGACAGAGGCTCCTTTGTTCGAGACCTCAAACTATATATCTATTTGGCTGTTGATGCATACTCTTTAATTTTTTAAATTAAAGTTTTTAACTGTAATTGATAAGACATCTAGTGGTTTCCTGAGATCTGTGAGCTGCTCTAGCAAATTAATCAAACCCAGGGAGGGGGTCATGGGCACCTCTGATTTATAGCCAGTTGGCCAGAAGTACAGTAATGACCTGGACTTGTGATTGGCATCTGAAGTGGAAGGTGATCAGGTTGGAATGGGCCCTTCACCTACAGCATCTGATACTACCTCCGGGTAGATAGTGTCACAGTTGAGTTGGATTATAAGGCCAGCTTGTGTTGAAGAAAAGTCTTCCACGGGGAGGGTGGTGTGGGGAAAAACTCTTCTTTCCAAGGTGGAATGGGACCCAGAACCCTCTTTATTTCCCTCCTCCACAGATGAGGAAACCAAGACTCTACATGTTAAGTAACTTGACTGAGGGCACACAGCTACTGAGTCTGTCCGACCTTTTCCACTAAATGGTTCCAACTCGTGTATAATGAACAACAAGTGTTTGTTGAAAGATTGAATGAGTGACAGCAATGAATGGCTGGATCTGACCGGAAAGGGGAACCGTATCGTGGCTGTTAAATGCAGTCCTATAAGGTCCTCACAGGCGGTGGAAATTTATGTTCCAGCTCTCCCTGGAACAGCAAAATCTACTTTTGAACAGAGTCAGTTTTCATTTCTCCAAGCCCATCCCCGATTTACAAATGCTCTCTTCTGTTTGTTCTTGCCTCTTGCTATTTCTTTTTCCTTTTCGTTCATTCATTCAGTCACTCACTCACTCATTCAGAAGATATTGACTGTCTCCGGTGTACCAGATACTGTCCTAAATGCTGGGAATTTGGCAACTCTACACATGTATACTTTGTCCATTCCCTGGGAAGGCAGCTGCTTCTGATCCTCATTTCTACAGAATGGAAAAATAATACATTTGCCATATGTCAGGATTAACTTCGTTTTTGTAGAGAACAGCCTGGTGAAGAAAATTAAGACATAATGGGGATCACTATCCCTGCAATTTTAGGGTGTTGAGGGTGGCCCTGATTACTTCCATTCCCTCTGGAATGTGACAGCTTTGATTCACTGTGTGGCAGTATGTTTGCTGGGGTGTTTGCATGTTTGTGTGTGTGTGTGTGTGTGTGTGTGTGTGTGCATGTGCATGCACATGTGGTGGGTTTAATGGCTTCCACTTTGATTTCTCCATTTGGCATAGGCCAACAAACTAATACAACCTATAAATGTTTATTTATTTTTGAGAGAGAGAGAGAGAGAGAGAGAGAGAGAGAGAGATCATGAGTAGGGGAGGGGCAGAAAGAGGGCAAGAGAGAGACAATCCCAAGCAGGCTCCACACTGTCAGCAAAGAGCCTGACATAGGGCTTGAACTCACAAGCCGTGAGATCATAACCTGAGCCGAAATCAAGAATCGGATGCTTAACCAACTGAGACACCCAGATGCTCCTGAAGTATGTTCATTCTAATCACATTTGAGGTCCAGTGAAATGATTAGGAACACAGTAGACCTGTTTAAAATTGGCCCTGGACCAGGACACTATCGCCTGGATTCATACACCGCATTCTAATGGGTGATGTAATGATGTTTTGGGCTCCTAGACTTCAAAGTCAATTCAAATCTCGTGTCTAATGGACCTTGAGGTGTGTGGGTATTCTCTTTTCCCTGGTGCACAATTACCTTGATAAATAGCCGTGGGCCCCTTTAAGGAAGAACTGGAGGCATCATCACCATATGCACACAGGCTAGGGTATTCTTGTAACTCTTCCTCATGGGAACATGACCTCCCGTTCAAACAAAGGTCTCCTGGTAGGAAAACTGGCTCACATTTGGAATCTGGACAAGGCATTGTGACTTTTTACTAGGGCAGTTGCTTCTAAACACCCTAATCATTCATCCTTGGTTTCAAAAAATTGCATATTTTGAATAATGCTTGTGTTGGACGCCCATCCATCTTCCCCTGAGAACACTGTGTTCTGTTAACTATCTGGATAGTTCTTTACAGGCCGGGAGTCTTGGATGACATTCCGGTCTTGCTCCTCATTTTGGTAATTGCTTCTACCTTGCTTCTGATGGTTAAGTGCTGACACCTGGCTTCTATTATGTTTGGATCCTGTCGTCTCCATTACTGTGAGTTCTGTAACAGCATCTCCTGAGATCACCCTGGCCTCCAGCCACCTCAGAGCCTCTCAGTGAGGCTGGTGTTCCTCTCAGCAGCACGATGCTTATCTCTGGCGACAGCGCGTCCTCCGGGTCCTCTCTTGGTGGTGGTAAGTGACGGTTTGTGGCCTTACGTGGAATATGTAGCCTAGTATGTCCACCTCTGCAGCCTTCTGATGGGTCTTTTATTCTCTGCTGCAGCAGATCCGACATTTTGGCTCACTTAGTGGCGCCATTGTTACCCCAGCTTCTATGAACCACCCTACCAAGTTTCTTGCTGGATGTTTCATTCTGTGCAACAGGAAAGTTTTCTCATTTTAATGGGCTCTCTCGTTTCTAACTTCACGTTCTACCACTCCTGATCCAGCACCCTCAGTATCCAGTCCCGGACATGCTCTCCTGGCTCTTGCTGGTACACATTATCTATGTCTTACAGCAACCTCAGCACATAGTCCTCGAACTTAGTGGCTTAAGACAACAACTCTTTTATTATGTATCACCATTTCCTGGGTTAGGAATACACATAGGGCTCAGCCCGGTGGCTCTTTCATTCTACGGGTTTCAGCGGTATGTAGCTACATAATGGGTTGTTCTTGAGGGTCTGAGACAGCTTGACTCATGTGGCTGACGTCTTGACAGTGTTGGCTGCAAGGTCTACGATGTCTCCCCAGCATGGTGTCACTGGCTAGCAGACTTCTTACACGTACCGCATGGCTCCCAGACAGTGTGTTATAAGAGACTGGAAGCTACAAGGCTTCTTATGACCTACCCTCCGAAATTTAGAATGGTGTCTGTTTTTCCACATTGTATTGATCAAGAAAGTCACTGAAGCCAGCTCAGATTCAAGGAGAAGAGATTAGGCACAATTTTTAATGGGGAGAATAGCAAAGAATTTGCTGCCATCTTTAATCTCCCATACTTCCTCACAAGAGCACTGTGGCACTTAATTAAGTTATGTTGTGACTTGACCCTCCTAACCGACCTGTTGGTTGAGATGACATCTGGGGGTAAATTCTGTGGATGGTGCATATTGTCTTGCAAGCCAGAGGCCCCTGCATCAACTTGAAGCAATTGGGAGCACAGTCATCTGATAGGGAGAAGCAATCATTTCTGTGGGCCCCACGGGCTCAGGGACATGTGAGGATTCAGTTTTCCCAGACGATCCCATCTCAATCTCAGGATCCCTTTCCATTTAGGGCCTTGACTTTGATATTTCAGGGCCAGGTCTGAGCATTTGGTCTTTGATTATTTTAAATTAAGTCATGCACTTGATCTTTTGCCTGTCCTGCCCTCTGGCCGGAGGGCATGAAAGTCTTTCTGTGTTGCTCTAGTGGCCCAGAAGTTTTCAGATTTCACTTAAAATTTTTTTTTAATGTTTATTTATTTATTTGAGAGAGAGGCAGACTGTGAGCAGGGGAGAGGCAGAGAGAGGGAGGCACAGAATCTGAAGCAGGCCCCAGGCTCTGAGCTGTCAGCAGAGAGCCTGATGTGGGGCTTGAACCCGCGAATTGCAAGATCATGTCCTGAGCCGAAGTTGGATGCTTAAACAACTGAGCCACCCAGGTGGCCCCAGATTTTACTTTGGATAAAAGGTCAGTTTAAAGCAACCTTTGTTGTCTTTCTGCATTGGTGGTGGCTCCCAGACGAGCCCTCTCACTCCATAGACCTCATAATCTATTTCAGCAGAACCTCTGGAATGCCTGTGCATTAGCACCTACTACTATATTCCTCCTCATAAGGATCAGCTCCACTGGAACCTTGGCCCAGCTACAACCTATGTGGGATCATCAGGGCTCCACCTGTTACCACGTGGAAGCCTCAGTGCCAGCCAGCCAGCCAGCGGATGAGTGAGCTCCAGTGACTTTCCCTAGGACTCTTCCCAGCTACAAATATCCAAATGCCTTAGTCTGAGCTCTCCTGGGAAGGTATTCTGAAGCACACTATTTGTATGCTGGGTTTTATCTTCTTGTTCTGGAGGGTGGGCAGTGCTCTCTGGAACAGTACCTGTGAGGCTTGAGGGAAGCAGGTTTGGGTAAAAGGAGAAGTTGAACTGTCCTCAGGGAGGACAACTCTTTTTTTTTTCAATATATGAAGTCTATTGTCAAACTGGTTTCCATACAACACCCAGTGCTCATCCCACAAGGTGCCCTCCTCAATACCCATCACCCACCCTCCCCTCCATCCCACCCCCCCATCAACCCTCAGTTTGTTCTCAGTTTTTAAGAGTCTCTTATGCTTTGGCTCTCTCCCACTCTAACCTCTTTTTTTTTCCTTCCCCTCCCCCATGGTCTTCCGTTAAGTTTCTCAGGATCCACATAAGAGTGAAAACATGGTATCTGTCTTTCTCTGTATGGCTTATTTCACTTAGGCTAACACTCTCCAGTTCCATCCATGTTGCTACAAAGGGCCATATTTCATTCTTTCTCGTTGCCACGTAGTACTCCATTGTGTATATAAACCACAATTTCTTATCCATTTGTCAGCTGATGGACATTTAGGCTCTTTCCATAATTCGGCTATTGTTGAGAGTGCTGCTATAAACATTGGGGTACAAGTGCCCCTATGCATCAGTACTCCTGTATCCCTTGGGTAAATTCCTGGCAGTGCTATTGCTGGGTCATAGGGTAGATCTATTTTTAATTTTTTGAGGAACCTTCACACTGTTTTCCAGAGTGGCTGCACCAATTTGCCTTCCCACCAACAGTGCAAGAGGGTTCCCGTTTCAAGGAGGACAACTCTTTAGGGAGTTCCGGAACTGCTGTGTCCCACATTGGGTGATGGGCCCTGGGCCTTTGTGCTCCTGTGTTGGGCCAGCCCCTGAAAGCAGGCTGTGCCCGGCAAGCAGTCATGACCTTGGGCAAAACTGCTCCCTTCAGCCACAGGCGATCACTGCAGAGGACTCGGCTATGACCCAGCAAGAAGCCAACAACATCCTGGCAGCAGTAGAAAGATCGCCTCAGCTCTGGAGGGAAAGCCGGTTGGCGTCCAACAGGATTTGCTGCACATCCCTCAGTTGGGTTAGTGGGATACAGGCTGGTGAGAAGAAGCAGCTGTCCACTGGGACAATGAACAGACCATAGTCTAGGAAGTCTGCGATCGCAGCTCTGAAGCAGGCTTTTTACCCTCAGTGATCAGAGGGCAGGCAATGGCAACATTATGACTACGTAGTCAGTGCTAAGGATTTGTCGAATGGGGATTTTTGAGCCACTACAAGGTTGGAATAACAGAGAATCAGGACTCAGGGAGCCATCTGGCTTGACCGGCTTGGCCAAATTCCTCCCTCATGTCTGAACTGAGTTTAGTTCTTTTGGAGCCTCTCAATGAAATGAAGGGCAGGAGTGATTACAAGTTCTTCCTGAGAGGAGGCCCCAGGCGGACATCTTCCCTGTTATAGCACGCTACCTCAGGCGCGTTAGGACAAAACGATCGCTGGGAAACTAACCTGCAAAAGCAACGCTTTCTGTGTTGCTGTGCTTCTATGGGATAACGTGATTGAAGTTCTAAATAATCTGTTAAAAATGAACGTTTGGAATACTGCTTGTGCTCTAGTTGAGGTAGGGAAGTAGAGTAATTCCGGAAAGATCTCCAGCAGCAAGGACAGAAATGGTAAGAGTCTTCTGGTTTTCTAGGTGGCTCAGCCAAATAGCCACAGCAAATACAACTAGGGACAGAAAATCACAGGCCACGTGTTGGTGGCTCAGCCAAATAGCCACAGCAAATACAACTAGGGACAGAAAATCACAGGCCACGTGTTGGGAAAACGTGTTTATTTGCTCCTTGTCAGGGATGATATTTGGAGAAAGTCCCAGTAGACCAAGTATTAAAAACACAGAGATTTGGGCATGTGCTCCACAACGGGCAAGTTAGGAAAGCCGTAAGTAAGAAATATTGACACAATGGCATACACAGTCTAACAATGGGGCTCTGAACTTGGGTACAGAGCAAGCTGACATGTCTGTCACTCAGGCTGCAGGGGCACATGAGGGACGCCTCCCGGACCAACAACACATCTTTCATAGGCAGCTGTGGCTGCTTCCTCCTAACGTTTTCAGTAAGACAATCTAAATTTTTACAAGAAGTCTCTTGAAAGATGCTATTTTCTCTTGAATTCCATCTTTTATTTTATTTGATTTGTTGGAAATTGGCTAAAGAAATATAGCCAAAGTTCATAGGACATTTTATTTATTTTATTTTATTTTATTTTATTTTATTTTATTTATTTATTTGTTAAATTTTTTCTTAGTGTTTATTTATTTTTGAGAGACAGAGAGAGGCAGCATGAGCGGGAGAGGGCAGAGAGAGAGAGAGGGAGACCCAGAATATGAAGCAGGCTCCAGGCTCTGAGCTGTCAGCCCAGAGCCTGACGCGGGGCCCGAACTCACAGACCACGAGATCATGACCTGAGCCGAAGTCGGACGCTCAACCGACTGAGCCACCCAGGCACCCCCATAGGACATTTTAAAAAGCATCCTGGATTTTTAAGCAACAGACTGTTTTTTTTTTTATTTTTTATTTAAAAACTTTTTTAAATGTTTGTTTATTTTTCAGAGAGACAGAGCATGAGTGGGGGAAGGGCAGAGAGAGAAGGAGACACAGAATCCAAAGCAGGCTCCAGGCTCTGAGCTGACAGCACAGAACCTGACGTGGGGCTCAAACCCACAGACCGCGAGATCATGACCTGAGCTGAAGCGGGACGCTGACAGCCTGAGCCACCGCCATGATAGGAACATTTTAATATATATAAAAAAAAATGTCCAGCCCTACTCAGAATGCCAACAAAATGAACATTCCAAAGGTGTTTCAGCTACAGACATGAATAAATATATTCTTTGAATTGGTCTCTTTGTACCTGGTCCCATACTGAGAATAAATTGCCATGTTAGCCGTTTGGAAAGCAGAGAAAAAAAGAATAACTTCTGTGTAGAATTTTGGATAAGTTGAAAAGAGTTATAAAAATGTAGTGATTGAGCCCAGGAAGCGAATTTCCTAGAAACATGTATAGTCCCAGGGTTGTTATAAGTCCTGGGGTCTGGCAGGGAATGGACGCAAGGTACAGGCAGTGGGGGGCAGCCCTCCCGCTCCCCCCTGCCCTGGGAATCAAGTTTTTTGGGAGAGGCAATGGGTCTATTTAAATTGTTTTTCTGGGGTTCAGGAAGGACTCTTGTCCTCTTCTCACGGTAGATTCTTGAGGAAACCACAAATTAGGACAGGATATTTTGGATCACCCAAATCAGCCTTCGGGGGAGTCCGGTTAGCAGTGGGAGCTACACATGTCTATGATTTGCCACAGTTCGGGGCAACGGTTGCAATGGAGCGAGTGATGGAAGTCGTCACACAATCTGATTAAGGGGGCCACGTGGGCTTTGCCACTTAACCGGCTGCATGAGCTTCTGCCGCCCATAAGTTCTGAACTTCCTTGTCATCACGAGAGGGCTCGTATCCCAGAGAGCTGTGGTGCTGATCTGTGATGACACAGGTGAACGTGATCGGTGCCCTGATCGGTGCCCCTGATCGGTGCCCCCGATCGGTGCCCCCAAATGCTGGCATGACCTGAACTTATTCAATAAGGTAGTCCACGCTTGTAGCAGAATGCACATGATGCTTGGCATTACGAGCAATCAGTACTGTCTCTTGAAAATTAAATGAAGTTTTCTCTTTGGTCTGTATGTTGGGTGTATGGTGAAGTTATAGTAGAAGCCAAGAACACTCTCTCCTTATTCTGCACTCATTAGCAGCGCGATTGTTTGTTTCGTGAGCTCTACACTTGGCTCATGCAAAAATACATTTTTGAACAAATATTAATCATACAGCACTTATGAGCTGGACTTGGTATTACATGGTAGGCCTCCAGCGGTGAGCAAGAGGAACGTGGTCCCTCCTCAGAGGACCAACAGCCAAATAGAACGGAAGCACAACAGTTGAACAGTCAGATAGGTCAGTTTCTCGTTTTGCATTTACCTGCCGTGACAACCCTATGGCGGAGAAGCAGCCAGGTGCTGCGAGAGTCTGAGGGGCTCACGGGAAGGGTATTGATAGGGAATATTCTTGCACTGGGGTCTGATGGATGAGTAGCAGCTGACAAGTGGGAAGAGGAAGGATCTGGAGGGGAAGGAGAGGAGGGCAGGGGGCAGTGACGGCTGTGTGGGTTGGAAGCAAGGAGAGAATGAATCACGTGAGGCCATGCAAAGGATCCAGGTCACATGAGGATTTCACCCTAAAAGCAGAGGGCTGCAGGTGAGGGCAAGAAGATGTGCTGGTTTGTCATCAACGACAGGTTTTGGGAGGGGGAGTGGACTTGGGCAGACTTTGGGGGTCTTCTGTAGGCCCAAGCATCTCATGATCGTAGCCTGGACTAGGGGCTTAGCGGTAGAGAGGGAGGGAATCGGGGATTCCTCATGTGCTTAGGACTTTAAATTTACAGGATGTGGCGATGAGCTGCCGTTGTCAGGTGGGGAAAGGGGCTTTCTAGTGATTACCCCCACACTTCTGGAAGGATGATGGTGCCATTCACCAGGGCAGAGACATGTGTGAGCCTGGGGAGCCTCGTGGAGCTGGCTTTTGAGACACCCAAATGGCCGATGTTCTGGAACTCTGCATGAAGGTCAGGTCTAGAGAAGGGAATTTGGGAGTGATGGCTGAGAAGTGAGAAGGGAAGAGCGCCTGGGACTGGGCCTCCTGCTTGTGGTCTATCTGAGCACAGTCCCGGGAACCTGGTCAGGAACGTCGTGGAGAAATGATCTATTGATTTTCTTTGGATAAGAAATTTCTATGTGGCTGGACACAGAGGTGGGAATTCTCCCTGTCACACTCCTCAGGGGTAGGCTATGGGATGGGTGTGGGTGGGGGTGGAGGGTGGTATGTGGGCACGAGCCATGCTTCTTGGAATGGAAAGGCAGAATCAGAATGAAATACAAATGTAAACGTATGTCTTGTGTTCCTGGTCTTGGATGCTGGTAGTGAAGTGCGATGCCTAAGGAAACCATTTCCATGCAGCCTTTTGCTGCGTGCAGAATTGAAGGAAGGGAAGGGCACTGGTTTAAGCCTGTTATCAGTTTCTCTTCCAGAAGTATTCTTGATTAAAATTGCAAATACAGGCACACAATTATACACACACATGTGCACCTGGAAGACGCCTGGTTTAGTTTATGTGTTTTGAAAGGTAGCTCGGGAAAATGAAGGAAAACAATTCTAATGGTTTTCCTGTCAGGGGCCAAGATATAAGGATGCCACGCTGCTTGCTTATGAGTCTGCTCATTTAGTTAATGAAGAAAAACAGAGCAAACGCTCTCACTCGGGACTTGCTGATTCGTGTGTATAGCAATTGCTAGAAATGCCGGCAACCTCATAATGTCTGTTGGAAAAGAAGCAGAGGTAAAGAGTGATGACTGGGAACAGAGCAGTAGGCAGGCAGGCGGGCACATCCTGACCTTACCTCAAGGGATGGCTTTTGATTTGTTTTTTAATATGAAATTTATTGTCAAGATTGGTTTCCATACAACACCCAGTGCTCCTCCCAACAGGTGCCCTCCTCAATGGCCATCACCCACCCCCCCTCCCTCCCACCCCCCATCAACCCTCAGTTTGTTCTCAGTTTTTAATAGTCTCTTATGCTTTGGCTCTCTCCCACTCTAACCTCCTTTTTTTTTTTTTTTTCCTTCCCCTCCCCCATGGGTTTCTGTTAAGTTTCTCAGGATCCACCTAAGAGTGAACACATATGGTATCTGTCTTTCTCTGTATGGCTTATTTCACTTAGCATCACACTCTCCAGTTCCATCCACGTTGCTACAAAGGGCCATATTTCATTCTTTCTCATTGCCACGTAGTACTCCATTGTGTATATAAACCACAATTTCTTTATCCATTCATCAGGTGATGGACATTTAGGCTCTTTCCATAATTTGGCTATTGTTGAGAGTGCTGCTATAAACATTGGGGTACAAGTGCCCCTATGCATCAGTACTCCTATATCCCTTGGGTAAATTCCTAGCAGTGCTATTGCTGGGTCGTAGGGTAGGTCTATTTTTAATTTTCTGAGGAATCTCCACACTGTTTTCCAGAGTGGCTGCACCAATTTGCATTCCCACCAACAGTGCAAGAGAGTTCCCGTTTCTCCACATCCTCTCCAGCATCTATAGTCTCCTGATTTGTTCATTTTAGCCACTCTGACTGGCGTGTGGTGGTATCTGAGTGTGGTTTTGATTTGCATTTTCCTGATGAGGAGCGACGTCGAGCATCTTTTCATGTGCCTGTTGGCCATCTGGATGTCTTATTTAAAGAAGTGTCTATTCGTGTCTTCTGCCCATTTCTTCACTGGATTATTTGTTTTTCAGGTGTGGAGTTTGGTGAGCTCTTTATAGATTTTGGATACTAGCCCTTTGTCCGATATGTCATTTGCAAATATCTTTTCCCATTCCGTTTGTTCCCTTTGAGTTTTGTTGATTGTTTCCTTTGCAGTGCAGAAGCATTTTATCTTCATGAGGTCCCGATAGTTCATTTTTGCTTTTAATTCCCTTGCCTTTGGAGATGTGTCAAGTTAGAAATTGCTGCGGCTGAGGTCAGAGAGGTTTTTTTTCCTGCTTTCTCCTCTAGGGTTTTGATGGTTTCCTGTCTTACATCCAGGTCCTTCATCCATTTTGAGTTTATTTTTGTGAATGGTGTAAGAAATTGCTCTAGTTTCATTCTTCTCATGTTGCCGTGCAGTTCTCCCAGCACCATTTGTTAAAGAGACTGTCTTTTTTCCATTGGATATTCCTTCTTGCTTTGTCAAAGATTAGTTGGCCATACTTTTGTGGGTCCAATTCTGGGTTCTCTATTCTATTCCGTTGGTCTTTGTGTCTGTTTTTGTGTCAATACCATACTGTCTTGATGATTACAGCTTTGTAGTAGAGGCTAAAGTCTGGGATTGTGATGCCTCCCACTTTGGTTTTCTTCTTCAAAATTACTTTGGCTATTCAGGGTCTTTTGTGGTTCCATACAAATTTTAGGATTGCTTGTTCTAGCTTTGAGAAGAATGCTGGTGCAATTTTGATTGGGATTGCATTGAATGTGTAGATAGCTTTGGGTAGTATTGACATTTTGACAATATTTGTTCTTCCAATCCATGAGCACGGAATGTTTTTCCATTTCTTTGTATCTTCTTCAATTTCCTTCATAAGCTTTCTATAGTTGTCAGCATACAGATCTTTTACATCTTTGGTTAGGTTTATTCCTAGGTATTTTATGCTTCTTGGTGCAATTGTGAATGGGATCAGTTTCTTTATTTGTCTTTCTGTTGCTTCCTTATTAGTGTATAAGAATGCAACTGATTTCTGTACATTGATTTTGTATCCTGTGACTTTGCTGAATTCATGTATCAGTTCTAGCAGACTTTTGGTGGAGTCTGTCGGATTTTCCATGTATAGTATCATGTCATCTGCAAAAAGTGAAAGCTTGACTTCATCTTTGCCAATTTGGATGCCTTTGATTTCCTTTTTGTTGTCTGATTGCTGATGCTAGAACTTCCAACACGATGTTAAACAACAGCAGTGAGAGTGGACATCCCTGTCGTTTTCCCGACCTCAGGGGAAAGCTCTGTTTTTCCCCACTGAGGATTTGTTTTTAATGTTTATTTTTGTGAGACAGAGAGACAGACCATGAGCAGGGGAGGGTCAGAGAGAAAAGGAGACACAGAATCCGAAGCAGGCTCCAAGCTCTGAGCTGTCAGCACAGAGCCCAACACGGGGCTCGAACCCACGAACCATGAGACCATGACCTGAGCTGAAGTCAGATGCTCAACCGATTGAGCCACCCAGGGACCCTTTGATTTTTTTTTTTTTTAAAGAAAGTCACTTAAAGAAATAAAAATATAATAAGAAAAAATAATTATTATGATAATCATGAAGTATAGGAATACTAATTGGAATATACATATATAATACACTGCAGTATTCCTAAGTGAAGAGGAATTGTGCAAGAAGCAATGTTAAATGGTATGAAAAGGTAGGAAACCTCATATTTAGCGTATAGACAACTGGAAAAGGAGAGGATTGCTCGGAGTAGCTCTCCATAGAGCAGTAGAAAAGCCCTGAAATGAGGATTTTCCCAGTTACATTATCTTTGTGCTGAGGACTGCAAACGTCATCCTACAGTTACCGTATCACCAATGAATCCCTCCAGAAGTGACAGATAAGGAGGACATGATTTTGATCTCATGTTCTGATGGAAAAGGTTATGTTAGAAAATAATGATAGCTTCTTCTCTCATATGTGTTTTTATTTCCTGGAAATTGTACAGTTTAAAACCCTTTCTCCTAGTTTATCTCTCTTTTCTGTCTTAGCCTGTGGAATTTGAGGAGGCAAATTGCCTACAGGTTTAAATAGGTGTTTTAGAATTTTTGAATGGTTTGAAAATCATCATTTTTTAAGGAAAAAATGCATTGCTGCCTGGTGGTTTTAAAAGCTCTGTTTGTTTAATAAAAATTACGTGAGTATTTAAACATAGGTTTAAACTTTAAATAAATAGCTTAAAGCAAACTGAATACAGGAGTCTGAAAGGGAGATCTAAAATTATTTTTATGTGTAAAAAATGGAATTTTCTTTTATGAAAAAAAAAACATTTCTAGGGCTGTTTCGCGGTAAAGTAGTTTCAGAACTGGTAGGAAGGAAATAAGGTATTTGCTAAAATGAAAGGCATTTTTTGTTCCTGAAAACACACTCTGTAGCTACCGAAATATAAGGTGATTTCAGCTCCCTTAAGTTTTGGTTTTATTGGGGCGCCTGGGTGGCTCAGTCGGTTAAGCGTCCAACTTTGGCTCAGGTCATGATCTCCCTGTTCCTGAGCCCAAGCCCCGTGTTGGGCTCTGTGCTGATAGCTCACAGCCTGGGTCCTGCTTCAGATTCTGTGTCTCCCTCTCTCTGGGACCCTCCCCGGCTCACACTCTGTCCCTCTCTCTAAAAAATAAATAAACATTAATTTTTTTTTATTTTGGTTTTATTTCCACAAGCAGTGACACTTTTATAATCCTCAAATTAAGTGTTATTTAAATTCTTCGGTTGGCCAATGACCAGATTACTTGCTCTGGTCCTCTTCCGTGAGGATTGGGGAAGGGTTTGAATTCACTCAATGTATGTGTGTGTGTGTGTGTGTGTGTGTGTGTGTGTGTACGTGCGTGTGTGTGTCTCACGACTTACCTGTGGATTTATACCTTCATTGATCTACTCACTTACACATTTTCAGTAATAGTGTGTGCGCATTTTGCAGTAGCGTAGTTTTGCGGGACAGCGATTCAAGGCTTTCCTGTTAATGGGGTGCAGAATTAGCCCCAAATGTTAAGGACTGAAGAGCTTTCATAAAATGCCCCCTAGAGGGCGCTCGTCAGCCAGCAGCGAGAGCAGGAAGCCCCGAGTCTGGCAGCCTGAGCAGACTGTTCTAGCCAGGGGCAGAGCACAACAAGCCCTTGGAAGGGTTAATATAGACACAGTATAAGATTTTTTCTCTATTTTTCACCTAGCGTTCTCTCCGGTATTAAAAAGAATGGTTTTGACAGTGGCAGAGTCCAGGTATTTGATCCTTTGTACTGAAGCTTGCAATCTTTACAATTATGAGCTGGGAAGTATTAATTGGGGGGAATAAAGAAAAATTGCACCTAAATATTCTGCTGGATTTTAGACATTACATTTCTGGATTTTCTTCATGTTTTGATTTTACAGCATCTTTTTTTTAAATGTTTATTTATTTTTGAGAAAGAGAGAGAGAGAGAGAGAGAGAGAGCGTGAGTAGGGGAGGGGCAGAGAGAGAGAGAGAGGGAGGGACAGAATTCAAAGCAGGCTCCAGGCTCTGAGCTGTCAGCACACAGCCCGTCGCGGGGCTCGAACTCACAAGCCGCAAGATCACGACCTGAGCCAAAGTCGGAGGCTTAACCGACTGAGCCACCCAGGTGCCCTGATAGCATCTTTTTTGAATCAGTGTGATTTAATGGGAAATGTACTTCGTAGTACATCTATGACCTTGGGCAAATTTGATGAGATTGCGTTTTCTCACCTGCAAAACGAGTGCATGGTGCCTATTTCTCAAAGGTTGTATGATGATTGAGGGTATTTGTGAAGGAATCAGGTCCATAAGAATTGCTAAAGAAGATATTAAATCAGATTTAAACAGTAATGTTTTAATATTTTTTCTCTCTAGGTATTTCATATTATGCATGTCTTAATTATTTATGTAAGAAACTTCTAAACAGAAAAGAATTTCTCTCTGAAAAGTTTTACAATTTTTCTGCTCATCAAGAACCAAGATGTTCTTATTGAATCTTCTATCTTCAATGAAATTACATGTAAGACAGAAAGCAGAATGTATTTTTTTTTCTTCTTTTTAAAATTTTTTTCAGAGAGAGCGTGAGTGTAGGAGAGGGGCGGGGGGGGAGAGAGAGAGAGAGAGAATCATTCCTTAAAAAATGTTTATATATTTTGTTTTGAGAGAGAGAGAGAGAGAGTGCGCAGGCCAACAGTAGAGGGGCAGAGAGAGAGAGGAGAGAGAAATCCCAAGCAAGCTCTGTGGGGCTTGAACTCATGAACTGTGAGATCATGACCTGATCTGAAATCACGAGTTGGGCGCTCAACCGACCAAGCCACCCAGGCACCCTGAGAGAGAGAGAGAAAGAACCTTCGGTAGGCTCCACACTCAGCATGGGGCCCATCATGGGGCTTGATCCCATGACCCTTGGATTGTGACCTGAGCCAAAATCAAGGGTCAGACGCTCAACTGACTGAGCCACGAAGGTGCCCCAGAACGTGTTTTCTGACATAAGGTGTTTGTAGTTTTGATTCTAAGGCCAGTAATTTATTGAAGTGTTTTTAACATCTTCCATTATAAACTATACATGCCTGTCCAGTGCATCAACTTCACGGGTTCAAGAAAAAAACACTGATCATCTTAAATATTAAATATACTCTTTTATTAACAAAAAACCAAAAGCTTTGTAAATCTTATGTCACTCTTTGTTCTCATGAAAGTTGTGATTTTTCTAGGAAATCAAGTGTTCACCCTTAGCTATTAAGTGAAGGCTAAAGATGCCATCAGGTACCTAGCACTGACTTGAATATTCACTTTGGAAACATTGAGCTCCTTTTATGAGAGTGTGAGCTAAACCCATGTTTCCGCCAGGCTTTGATTTGATTGATTGGCAATTAGGAGATTTATATCTCGCTGAAGGAAAGAAACCTAAAGCTGCCAGATCTCAGCGTGCCTACCATCCAAAGTTACAATTATGCAGGTGCGCCTTTTAATACTAAACAATTAGGACAAGTCGTGTCAGTGGCTGGCAGAGGGGAGCCGTGTGCGGAGGAAACTCTTCCTGGCTTCTGTGTCCCTTCCCAGGAAGTGGTCACCCTCTTTAGTTCTGGGGAAAATTCTTTTTTGGGCCAGACAAACCCGGTGCTCCAGGCTGAGCCCAAGCCAATACCAACAGTCAGCTCACGGCCTGTGAAAAGTTCTTGAGCGCTGGCTCTGAGGCACTTTGTCTGGGACAGCCAGGACAGTGGCCCCTTCTCCTCCAGACTTCTCATTTCAAGTGACTGACTCTGTCCGGACTCCCACCCAGCTACAGCCACCATTGTCCATTGGTGAATCTGACCCTCCCCCCCCCAGTCTTGCCTGGAGAAAATAAAGAGCTTGTTTCTTTCGCCTTTCTCATTGCAGCAAGGGCACCCCACGACCCTGCGGTATCTGCTTACGTGAGCCTGGCCGTGTGAATCAGTCCCCCGAGAACTCCCACATTTATACCTCCAAAAGCCGAAAGCACCTTTGCTGTATTTTCTTTTCTTTTTTTTTCTCTTTTTTTAAAAAAAAAATTTTTTTAACGTTTATTTATTTTTGAGACAGAGAGAGACAGAACATGAACGGGGGAGGGGCAGAGAAAGAGGGGGACACAGAATCGGAAGCAGGCTCCAGGCTCTGAGCCATCAGCCCAGAGCCCGACACGGGGCTTGAACTCACGGACCGCGAGATCGTGACCCGGACTGAAGTCGGACGCTTAACCCACTGAGCCACCCAGGCGCCCCTGTATTCTCTTTTCTATCAAACCATGGGTTTGAGCCGGTCTCCACCAGCAAAGTACAGCCTTGTCCATGTGGATGGGGCAGAGGGAACCGGCCACCTTCTAAATGACATGATCACAATTTGGACTTCTTCCCAATACGCTGGTCCTGGACTCTTTTGCCCCCCAGAGGGAGAGCCACCTCCATCCTACGAAATGTGAGGGAGAGGTGACAGGTGGGGTGGGATCTGATGAAGTAGAAACCTACCAGTTCTGCTACCAGCCTCTGAGCCAGAGGTTGGCAGACTTTTTCTGTAAAGGGACAGATAGGGACTATCTAAAGCTTGGCAGGTCATACGGTCCTGTCAGAATTCAGCTCCGTCACTGTATTGTGAAAGCAGCCATGGACAATATGTAAATGAAGAGGAATGCCTGTGTCCCCAGTGGAAGTTTATTTATACAAATAAGCGGCAGGCGCTGTGGGCTACAGTTTGCTGCCCCATTAGCTCCCCAGAAAAATGGCCAATAAAAGCACCCTTCTGACAATAAGGATCAAGACCCAGGAATAAAAGAGAACAGACATCTGTTTAACTTTCTCAACTCCTTATTAGGGCTATTGTTGCCTCTAAGAAGCCTCTGAAGTCCTGATAGATAGCAGGAGTGGATGTCTTGTGCAGACAGCGCTCTCACAGCGGCAGGGGAGACAGCCACCATCTGGAACGGATTAGGAGCCCACTCCTCATGTACATTTGTAGACTGACATTTTGTCCATTTTGGTCAAATGTGGGCAGTGGGCTTCTTCATAGAATAGGCATTTTCCCCATAGAATATTTGCAAGAGACACATTTTTTTTTCTTCCCTCCTTAACTGAACTGCAAAATGTATGCTCAGTGGAAAATTCTCCAACTAACACTTCATCAAGTGGCCCAACAGGCCACTTTTCCTCTCAGCTGGACACAAGCTTTGAAGATTATCACTGGCATCCAGCTGGGCAGTCCTGGAGCTCAGGCGTGGGCTGGGGACTCTCCTGTAATGCCCCAGCAACAGCCTGGGGAAATTGTGGCTCATCTGTTTGACTATCAACGTCACCCTGTTGTATACCCAATGATTTACCTTGGATGTGGCTCTTTAGAATGGTGGGCCAAATACTGTGAACAAATGAGGGTTTGCCTTCTTGAATGTTCACGTGTGGTCACGTGATAAGATCCTTGTTTCGATGTTTTTGCTGAGACCAGCATGCCTCAGCGAGGTCAGCCTTAATGGAAACTTAAGAGGATGTTAGTATTTGCCGTGGGATTGACAAGACAGACCTGTACTTGGTGGTCTGCTGAATCATTCTACATGTTATCATTAAATGAATCCTTCCAGAATTGTTCAGATGGATGGAGGATTGTGTTTGAGAATGATAATTGCTGCTTAAAATCCTGAATGATAACTTGTATGTGCATATATTTTCTTCTAAGAAGGAAAATATGCCTTGCAGATGTTATTTCCATAATCTCCATTTTTCTTCTTTTGAATTCTAAATAATGTGGCCTACGAAACTGAAAAGGCAGCAAAAATAAAATTTCTTTTGGTAATGATTTCAATATCATTGTTTCTCCTTTTTTTTCTGTGAGCGACCACTAATGTAAGACTGGGGTTGTTTCTTCTATATCAAAATAAGAGAACTTGTTTCCTTTCAATCTTTCTACTCAACCTGAATTTTGCTTTCTTTTCCTCTTCCATCACATTTCTTTCATCCATTTCTAGAGCTTTCTGATCCAGCCTGCTAGTTGATTTACCGATCTGCAACATTTGCGATGAAGTAGAGAAGGAAGGTTAGCAACTCACTGCTTCAAGTCTAGACTCCTTTGCTGAGGGCTCACCTCTACCCTCTATGCTCCCTTGTTCCTTTTCTCCCTTTCTCTGCCCCAACCCATTTCCTTTAAATAGTGATAAAATGCACACTTTTAAAAATAAGTCTTGGGGCGCCTCGGTGGCTCAGTCGGTTAAGAGCTGACTTTGGCTCAGATCATGATCTCGCGGTTCATAGGTTCAAGCCCCGCGTTGGGCTCTGTGGTGACAGCTCGGAGCCTGGAGCCTGCTTCAGATTCCATGTCTCCATCTCTCTCTGCTCTTTCCCCACTTGTGCTCTGTCTCTCAAAAATAAATAAACATTAAAAAATTAAAAAAAAAAAAGTCTCCTGCTCCTGGCACCCCTCCTCTGAGGCAACCACAATGAATAGTTTGCTTGGGTGGTTCCGAAACTCCCCTGCGGGTGCAAGCACATGGTCCCCTGTCACTGGTTAAAGCAGTGGGATGGGGTATCCAGTCAACATTTTGCATTTTGTGTTCTTCTTTTAAACCTACCTCTTGAAGACTGTTCTATATCGGCACATGTGGGTTGACTCTAAACCTTTTCACGGCTCCTGGGTGGTTTCTAGAGTCCTGTGTGCTCAGCTCCACCTTTTTCTTGTGACCATCAATCCTCACTGGTCCCCAGTATCCTTGGGTGTAATTGGGATGGCTTTCTCAATCCCTCAAGAGGTGTGTCCATCTCCATCCCGAGGCCATGTGTTTCTTCCCCGCGTGCTTGATGCTTTAGTCTGGCTCTTCCTTCAGAGCCCAGTTCATCCCATCCTCTACGGAAGTCTCTCGAGACTGTGCCAGTCAGGCTAGCACTTAGTTGTTCCCTTTGCCTTGTCTTGTTTCCCTCTGACAGAGCTCAAATGCCCTCCAGGCAACCGCTTCAGCCATCTTGTTCTCTCAACGTGTCTAGCACAGTCCCAAGAACTAATTTCATTGGATTCTTCCCCAAAGACATGGTCCCATCCATCACTTTCCCTTTTTGATTGTGAGCGCTTTTAGGGAAGGGGTCTCCGGGCTGCTTCTGAGATTGCCCACAGCCCCCAGCGAGTAATCCCGAGGCTCACCCCAAACAGTAAAGGCTAGGGTTAAGTTTTGTTGATCTCTCTCTCTTTACTGTCATTCTAAGGCGCAGCCTGAAGCCATGACTTGATATTATTCTCTCTGTTATGATTTTCCCAGTTTGCTTAGAAAACTCTAACATTGGCATGAGCAAACATCGCAAGAGGTGTGGGCATTTTCATATCCGCTGAAAGATATACCAAGAGCAGACTCTAATGTAATTCAAGTTGACATGATTTTAGAGAAAGAAGAGGCCTCAGCGAACCAGTGAGCTGCCTGGAATCACCCAGACTTAAGGGAGGTTAGAACTCAGGCCTTGGTCTCCAGGCGATGGGCTGTGTTTGGTGCACTCTGCCGCTGTGCCCTGCTCAGCCGTATCCTCCACCCCTGCCCTCGGGTACTAGGGCTTTCTGTTGTATAGTTGCAGTTTCTCTCACCTTTTCTTCCTCAGGAGGCAGAAACATTCATAATTCGCATATAACCCATCGCCTGTGTTTGGTTATGGCGAATTGAATCCCTTGGTTAGGCATTGGCGGCTTCCTCAATGTCGTTCGGTAACGCTGAGGCAGACCAAAGCCCAGAACATCACTTGGAAGTCCTTCAGTTGTTCTTTCAAAGTTCTGATCTTGAGACAGTTTTCTTGATGTCATTTTTCTTTAGGGAGCCTTTTTAGACCCTGGCCGACCTCTTAGCCAAGTGATAAATTGCTGTTACATTTTGAAAAAATGAATTTGCTGTCTCCACCGGGCCCCTCCTTGGGTCAGGTAAGCTCCGTGACCTTCTCCCTGGGTGCCGAAGAATGCGTAGTCACTTTTATATTAAGAAAGAACTCTTCTTCCCTGCCACTTTATTTTCCAGCGTCTAAAGACAAAAAAACAATAATACAAAACAAAAACAAAACCCTGCAAAAAAGCAGTGGTGCAACATTTTGCAGCAGAAAAGTGGCAATCTGAGTGTTGGGATTAAGAAAAGATTAAGGATACAAATTAGGCGATCGTGACAGAAAGTACCTGGTAGACGGGATGTAGGGACAAAGAATGAAAAAAAAAATGAAGAGTATATCTGGAAAGGCAGAGGTCATAAGCGTATCTTTTTATTTGCTCATCAATGTTCTGTGTTCACAAAATGGTTTTGAGAAAATGTAGTACAACAAATACAATGAAATGGTTTCAGAACTGTTCCTTAAGGACAACAACAGTTAATTTGTACCCTCAAGGTACATAGTAGGAATTCAGTAAGTGTGTGCTGATTCCGTTACGGATGTAGTACAACAAACTTTTTACATATAAAATATCAGTTGTCTCATTATCAAAATCCCTATGGTTTTATCCATCTTTTAATGCTAACCCTTTTTATAATATGATCTCTTATGCACTATAAAATGCACAGGCAAGCAAACCTTATAGATACAATTAATAATATCATGGTATCAGTTGTTGTTGTTTTTTAATAGCTTGAAAGATTACTTTAATGTTCTATTTAAAGATCCAATGAATTACACAAAGGAGCCATCTGAAGATATTAAGGTAGGTGTAGTCTATAGAGGATTGGAGAAATAATGCTAATTTATTTTCTTGTTTAAAAATGTAGATTTCAAGCAGTTGTGTTCAAATTGTATGCTGATACTTAAGGTGCCTTAAATCAACATCAGTGGTATGAAATTTTGGAGAGGCTGTATAACTACAGAAGATGTGGATTCTATTGATGAATCCATTTACTTTGGTCCCTTGATAAACTCTGATTTATTAACAAAGACCTAATATTCAAAACGTCCTTGCTCATGCTGAATTCAGAGGAAGGATTCAGCGGGAGTTAGTGTTATATCTTATGGCTGCCCTTGAAAATGTAATGTCTGAAAATTGGATTATCTCGCTATCTAGTCTGGGGTTGATCTTGGATGAACATTGATAGCCACCAGTGGGTCATTAAAAATGGGCAATCCTTGGCTTCCAGATTAAAGATCTGGACCTTTCTTCTCATTTCCAGTAACTCTCTTTCTGTTTTTCCCCATCCCCATCTTGTCCATCTCACAGGATCAGGGAACTTATCTTTCCTGCAGAGTAAGCACACTTTAGGGGACATGTTAAATGGAATTCACTGGTGAGCTTGGCACAGACTTGAACTATTAAGTAAACCTTTTGGATTAGTGCCTTTATACCTGCACACACTGTTTCCACCTGGCGGCAGCTGCAGCTGAGAACAGGTGAAAACTGAACACCCATGAACAGGAAAGGAGGCAGGTGAACTTGAAATTTAGAAGCTGGTATTGTAGTCACGGAACTCAGTCCAGCACGGGCCTGCGGTGAAAGGGGGTTTTGTTGCCCTACATTTTTCATGGTGGACTTGTCTGGAATTACAGGGGTGTGATATATTCTGATTTTCTTTAGACAAAACGATCAGCTAGAAAGGGTGGGTGCGTCATGCCAAGAATTATCCAAGTGAAACCAAATGCAACAGCCTGAAACACTTGGACTGGGTTGTTTCCAAAACCTGTTCTTCCTCTGTGAAATGAAGTCAGCCCAAACTGCCGTCCGGAATGCAATAACCATTGCGAGGGTGCTCTGCTTTTAACAACGCGTTAGGAGAAAGTGTTTCTATGCCAGCCCCTGGAAGGTTATGTGATATATTAAGTTTTACAAGCCTGGGCCCTTTCTTGGTAGGGAAAAACCGATAAAGGAAAACTATATTGCCAGGGACTTGCCCCAGTGTGCATGTGAAACATCTCCACGACCACAGCCTGGCTTCGGACTCTCTACCGTAGCCTTAGGCTTTTGGTGATTCCATCGTCCAGTCTTCTCCTTTGTTAGCTACAATGTGATAGGCAGGCTGAGAAAATAGTGACAAGAGCCTTGCATTCTGAAATCTGGAGAGGTCTTTGTAATAGAAGTGGAGACTTGAGGCCGGGAGCAATAAAAAATAATTTTTTTTATTATTTACAAAATAGAAAATAGAAAATTTACCAAAAAAAAAACCCCCTCAAAAGTGCAAAAACGTAGACTTACTATAATGCCTCCCTTCTCTCGGTTTGAAGCGTAAGGATTAAGAAGTGAAGATTTCCCTTTCTTTCCCCTTGACCCCCAAAGGAACCACAGCTAATGGTTTAGCAGCCATCACACCAGCCTCTTCCCTGTGCCTCTCTCTCTGACTACGCACATCTGCACACACATAGTTCGATGGTATTTTTACCGTATTGGACTGTACTGTACATATTGTTTAGCAGCATCTCTTTCTACTTAATCTTTGACATGGGTATTTTTTCCAAATCAGTTCACATAAATCTGTTTCACTTTTAAAGGTTGCTACAAAGTATTCGAATACCTGTATGTATTATAACTAAGTTGTCCCAATTTTAATGCACCTGTAGGTTATTCTTTTTTACATCTTTTTTTTAAGTTTATTTATTTATTGTGTGTGTGAGGCAGAAAGAACATGAGCAGGGGAGGGGCAGAGAGAGAGGAGAGAGAGAATCCCGAGCTCTGACAGTGCAGAGCCCCACGTGGGGCTCGATCCCATGAACCATGAGATCATGGCCTTGAGCCAAGATCAAGAGTCAGACACTTAACTGACTGGGCCACCCAGGCACCCCTGGACCTGTAGGGTATTCTTGAGAGAAGTACGTTACAAATAGCAAACATTTAGATCTTAGAGATCATCTGAGTAAAATTTCTCTTTTCGTAAATGAGGAAATCGAAACCGAGAAAGGCCTAATGACTAGCACAATTAATGGAGAGCCATGAGTAGTCATCTTATGGATTTTAGGCATGAGGACTCATTCTACACCAAAAAAGAACCCTAGGGTGCTTGTGGGAGGGAAGAGAGACAAAGAAGCCTTCCTTCTTTCCTTCACTCACTCATTCACATTCTTTCTCTTCTAGTTGTTAGGGACACATCACTAAAGAAAACAGAACAATCTCTGCCTTCAGGAAGCCAGCAGTTTAGTGGGATGGGTGGGGAGAGACAGAGGATAAACATAATAAATAAGTAAATTATGTTGTGTTAGAAAGTGATAAAATCTGCGGAGAAAAATTGAGGAGAGAGGTAGGGTCTGGGGGGAGTGACAAATTACAGTTTTAAGCAAGAGGGTCAGATCAGAGAGGACCTCACTGGCTTTTTATAAGAGCAAGAACTTTAGTGAGGTGTAACTGACATACAATAAACCACAAGTATTTAATGGACATCTGAGAAGTTTTGACGTACGCAGTATACACTCAGGAAGCAATCGCCACAGTCAAGATAATGAACATCCATCACTCTCAAAAGTTTCCTCCTGTCCTTTGTAATTCATCCTTCTTGCCCCTTCCTGCTGCCCCACCAGCAATTATTACTATGCTTCTTGTCTCTATGCACATCAGCTGGAATTTTCTACATACTGATATAAATGGAATCATATTGGCATGTACTTTTTTTGGAGGGTTGTATTGCTTCTTTCGGCTTAATTATTTTGTGATTCATCTTGTTGAGTGTACCAATAGTCCATTCTTTTTAATTGCTGAGTACTATTTCATTGACCATTTGATGGATATGTAAATTGCAGTTTTGGCCATTATAAACAACGTTGTTTTGAACACTCATGTACACATTTTGTATGGACATGTTTCATTTCTTAAAACAATTTTTTAAAGTTTATTTTATTTTAGAGAGAGAGAGAGAGAGAGAGCACAAGCAGGGAAGAGGAGCACAGGGAGAGGGAGAGAGAGAATCTTAAGCATGGAGAATCAGTGTGGAGCCTGATGCGGGGCTCCATCCCACAACCCTGGGATCGTGACCTGAGTGAAAATCAATAGTTGGACGCTCAACTGACCGAGCCACCCAGGTGCCCCTTATGCTTTGTTTCTATCAGATAAATACTTGGGAATGAAATGGCTGTGTGATAGGGTAGGTACATAAATTTAGCAATGTGGATGGAACTGGAGAGTGTTATGCTAAGTGAAATAAGTCATACAGAGAAAGACAGATACCATACGTTTTCAATCTTCTATGGATCCTGAGAAACTTAACAGAAGACCATGGGGGAGGGGAAGGAAAAAAAAAAGTTAGAGAGGGAGGGAGGCAAACCATAAGAGACTCTTAAAAACTGAGAATAAACTGAGGGTCGATGGGGGTGGGAGGGAGGAGAGGGCGGGTGATGGGCATTGAGGAGGGCACCTCCTCAGGATGAACACTGGGTGTTGTATGGAAACCAACTTGACAATAAATTTCATATTAAAAAAATAAATAAAATGCCAAGCCCTTTTCTAAAGTGACTGCAACATTGTAGATTCTCCTGCAGGCTGTATGTATCCCGATTGCTTCAAATCCTCACCCATACTTGTTAGGGTCAGTCTTTTTTAATTTGAGACATTCTCAAAGGTGTGTTGTGCTATTTTGTTAGGTTTTGAATTGCAATGCCCTGATGAGTATTGATGTTGGTCATCTTTTCATACACTCCTTTGCCTCCTATATTATTTCTTTGGCGAACTTTCTGTTAAAACCTTTTGCCATTAAAAAAAAAACTTTTTTTTATAGAGAATTTTGAGAGTCCTTTAAATATTCTGAGCATAGCTCTTTTGTCAGATATATAATTTGCAAGCATTTCCTTCTCATTTTCTTAACAGCTTCTTCTGAAGAGCAGAAGTTCCTTAATTTTGCTGAAGACCAGTGAATCATTTTTTTAAAATGCCTTTATTTATCTATTTTTGAGACAGAGAGAGACAGAGCATGAGCAGGGGAGGGACAGAGAGAGAGGGAGACACAGAATCTGAAGCAGGCTCCAGGCTCCGAGCTGTCAGCCCAGAGCCTGATGCGGGGCTCGAACTCACAGACTGTGAGATCATGACCTGAGCTGAAGTCGGACGCTTAACCAACTGAGCCACCCAGGCGCCCCAATCATTTCTTTCTTGTAGGCATTCGGCATGGTATCTAAGAAATCTTTGTCTAATGCCAAATCACAAAGGTTTATCTTAGGTTTTCTTTTGGAAGCCTTAGAGTTTTATGTTTTACATTTTAATTTATGATCCATTTTGAGTTAATTGTTCTGACTTTAAAAAATTCAGAGTAATGTCCAATTGTTCCATCATTTGTTGAAAACACCGTTTTTTATTCTTTCTCCATTAATTTCACTTTGTAGCTTTGTGCAATATAAACTGACATGAATGGGCTTATTCTGGGACTCTCTTTTCTTTTCCATTTACCTATATGTCTATCTACACATCAATGCAAGACTCTCTTGATCATTATAGCTTTCTAATAAGTCTTGATGTCAGATAATACAAGCCCTCCAAATGCAAGCCTTGGTTTTCCTTTTTCAGAGTCATCTTTAGGATTGGCTCTTCTGGGTTCTTTGTGTTGCCATATGAATTTTTGAATTAGCTTGCCAATTTCTAAGAAATGTCTATTGGAATTGTAATTTGGATTGTGTGGAGTCTATAGACCAGTTTGCAGAGAATTGCTCCCTTGACAGTGTTGAATCTTTGGGGCACCTGGATGGCTTAGTCGGTTAAGCGTCTGACTATTGATTTCAGCCAGGTCATAATCTCTGCGTTCGTGAGATTGAGCCCTGTGTCAGGCTCTGTGCTGAGAGTGCAGAGCCTGCTTGGGATTCTCTCTCTCCGGCTTGGGATTCTATCTCTGCCACTCTCCTCACTTGTGGTCTCTCTCTCTCTTTCAAAATAAATAAACTTAAAAAATAAACAGTATTGAGTCTCTTGATATATGAAGATGGCCTGTGTCTTCGTTTATTTGGGTCTTTAATTTCCTCTCAGCAATGTTTCCTAGTCTTCTGTGTAAAGATCTTTCACACCTTTTGTCAGACTTATTCTTAAGTATTGTGTTTTCTGATGCTATTGTAAATGGAATTAATTTTTAATTCAAATTTCTAAGTGTTCATTGCTAACACACAGAAGTGCAACTGATTCTGTATGCCTTATATTCAACAACATTGCTAAACTCCCCTGTTAGTTCTCATAGGTATTTTTTTTTTTTTGAAATTCCATAGGATTTCTACATAGACACTCATGTTGTCTGCGAATGAAGAATGCTCTTTTTCTTTTCAGTCGACATGAATTGTACTTCTTTGTCTTGCCTCATAGGTTGGAAATTCCAGTACAAAGTTGGGTAGAAGTAAGAATGGACATTCTTGCCTTTTCCTGATCTTAGTGAGCAACCATAAAGTCTTTTACCGTTAAATATCATGTGTAAAGTTACGTTTACACATATGTTTACCATATGTTTACGGTAGGTTTTCTTTAAAGAGTTTTTAAAAAATTTTTTATTTTTTATTTTTGAGAGACAGAGAGACCAAGCACAAGTAGGGGAGGGGCAGAAAGAGAAGGAGACGCAGAATCCGAAGCAGCCTCCAGGCCCTGGACAAATACTTTAAAATACAACCACAGACCAATATTCCTCGTGAATAAAGACACAAAAATTATAAACAAAATTTCAGCAAATCACATCCAACAGTATATAAGGAGGATAATATACCATGACCAAGTAGGATCGATCCCAGGAATGCAAGCAGTTTGCTCTAATATTCAAAATCAATCACTGTAATTCACCACATTAACAGACTGAAATAGAAAAACCGTACAATTATGTCAATAGATACAGAAAAGGCATTTGAAAAAATCCCAGATCTATCATTGACAAAACTTTTTATCAAATAAGAAGTAGAAGGGAACCTTCTTAACCTGATAAAGAGCATGTATAAAAAACATACAGCTTAGGGCAATAAAAGTACTCCATATGATACTCTAACGATGGATACACGTCATTATACATTTGTCCAAACCCATAAAATATACAACACCAAGAGTGAGCCATAATGTAAAGTATGGACTTTGGGTGATTGTCAATGGAGGTTCATCAGTTATAATAAGCGTAGCACTCTGGTAGAGGACGTTGGCAATGTGGAAGGCTGTACACGTGTGGAGCCAGGGGATATATGGAAAATTTCTAAACTTTCCTCTTAATTTTTCTGTGAACCTAAAATGGCTCTTTATAAAAAGCCTTTAGGGGTGCCTGGGTGGCTCAGTCGGTTAAGCGTCCGACTTCGGCTCAGGTCATGATCTCACAGTTTGTGAGTTCGAGCTTCGGCTCAGGTCATGATCTCACAGTTTGTGAGTTCGAGCTTCGGCTCAGGTCATGATCTCACAGTTTGTGAGTTCAAGCCCCGCGTCGGGCTCTGTGCTGACAGCTCAGGGCCTGGAGCCTGCTTCGGATTCTGTGTCTCCCTCTCTCTCTCTGCTCCTCCCCCACTTGTGCTCTGTCTCTCTCTGTCTCTCAAACATTAAAAAAAAATTAGTATCTGTGGAATCTTACTTAAGTCCTGGCATTCTCAATATGGGTTATTTGTTTTGTTTTTCTTTATTTCTCATATCAGTAGTGCTAGAGATTAGTTAATATTCCTGAGCTTCTTGGAGAACCAGGTTTTTGTTGCATCTCTTATTTCACTGTTTACTATTTCAATGATTGTAACTCTGATCTTTATTATTTCCTTCATCCTGATTACTTTGGATTTAATTTTCTCTTCTTTATAAAAATTTCTTAAGCTGGAAGTTGAGATAACTTATTTGAAATCTTTCTTCTTTTCTAATATATGTGTTTAGTGCTACAAAGTTCCCTCTGCATACTTCTTTAGCTGTATCCCTCAAATTTTGACTTGTGGTACTTTCAATTTCTTTTAGTCTAAAATATTTTCTAATTTACTTAAAACATTTTTTTAATGTTTATTTATTTTTGAGAGAGAGAGAGAGAGAGAGAGACAGAGCACGAGCGGGGGAGGGGCAGAGAGAGAAGGAGACACAGAATCCAAAGCAGGCTCCAGGCTCCGAGCTGTCAGCACAGAGCCCGATGCGGGGCTCGAACTCACAAACTGTGAGATCGTGACCTGAGTGGAATTAAGACGCCCAACCGGCTGAGCCACCCAGGCGCCCCATCTAATTTACTTTTTTGATTTCTTTTTCTAGTCCATGATTTATTTAAATGTGTGTTATTTAGTTTCTAAGTATTTGGAAAATTTCCAGATATCTTTCTATTATTAATTTCTGGCTTATATTGTGGTCAGAGAATATATTTTGTATGACTTGAAAACTTTTAAACTAATTAGGACATTTTCTCTTATGGCCCAGGATGTGGTCTATCCTGGTAAATATTCTATGTTTACTTGACAAGAATGTGGTTTCTGCTATCTTGTTGGGTGGAATGTTCTATAAATGTTGATAGTCTTTTCAAGTCTTCTATATTCTTTACTGCTATTTTGTTTGTTTTTAAAATTACCTATTGAGAAGAGGTGATGAAATCTCAGACTATAGTTGTGAAATTTTCTATTTTTCCTTATAACTTCTCTCGATTTTTGCTTCTTGTCTTTTAAAACTCTGTTCTTGTTTGAATCAATATTTAAGACTATTATGTCTTCTTTAAGATTTGACCCCTTTATCACTATGAAATAGCTATTTGTATCTTTGGTAATATTTTTTTTGTTCTAAAAGCCTTCTTGATATTAATAGAGGTACTCCAGCTTTTTTTTTTTTTGATAAGTGCTAGCGTGATATATCTTTTTTGACTCTTTCACTGTTACTATATTTTTGTCTTACAGTGAATTTCTTATAGCCATTTTATAGATAAGGTTTGATTTGTAAAATCCAATCTGTCTTTTAATTGAGATTTCAGACCATTTACATTTAATGTAGTTATTAATATTGTTGATTTTATGCCCACTATCTTGCTACTTTAAAAAAATTGTCCTATTTATTCTTTGTTTCTTTTTCTCTTTGTTTTCTGTCTTCTCTTGAATTGATTATATTTTATAGTTCCATTTTATGTATTTTCTTGATATGTTTTATATATTTCCTTCTTGTGTTATTTTAGTTTTTGCTTTAGGATTTATACTATACATCTTTAACTTATCACTGTACTTCAAATGAGAATACAGCTTTTTATGTATCATATAGGAACTTTTTAACAGTGTACTTTTATTTTTCCCATCTGGTTTCATGTTACTGTTTCCACACATTTCACTTTTACATATATTATACATTTCACAATAGAATGCTGTTATTTTGCTTTTAAATAACTAAGTATATTTTTAGGATATGTAAATAATAAAGTCTTTTAAATTTAGCTACATAGTTACAATTTCTGACGCTCTCCATTTCATCTGGTTTCACTTTCTATGTAAAGAAGTAAAAAAAATAATTTCATGTAATGCAGATGAGTTCAGTGATGAGTTCCTTCAGCATTTACACATCTGAAAAGTTTTTATTTTGCCTTTGTTTTTGGAAGATATTTTCACTGATTTTAGAATTTTATACTGAAATTTCTGTCTTTCAGGATTTAGAGATCTTGCTCCACTGTTTTCTGGTTTTTGTTGTTTCTAATAACAAGTGGGCTATCATTTCTTTGTTCCTTTGTCTACACTGTGTCCTTTCATTCTATGGGTGCTTCTAAGATTTTGCTTTCACTAGTTTTAGTCAATTTTATTATGATATACCTTAGGGTACTTTTCTTTCTTTTTAATTTTTTAATGTGTATTTATTTTTGAGAGAGAGAGAGAGAGAGAACACAAGTGGGGATAGGGAAGAGAGAGAGGGAGACACAGAATCCGAAGCAGGCTTCGTGTTCTGAGTTGTCAGCACAGAGCCTGACACGGAGCTCGAACTCACGAACTGTGAGATCATGGCCCGAGCCGAAGTCGGACGCTTAACCGACAGAGCCACCCAGGTGCCCCTAGGGTACTTTTCTTTATGTTTATTTGATTTAGGTCTCCTCCTCCTCCTTCTTTTTAATATATCTTCCATGTCACTACTTGACATGTTTAATCTCTCCCCTAACTAACTTCTAGAACATGCGGAATGCCATTTAAAAACTCTCTCAGCATCTGTTATCTGATGCTCAGTGTCTTAAAATTGTTGCTTCATATATTTTTGTTGTTTCAGGAAGGAGGGTAAGTTCAGTCCCTATTACTCTATATTTTCATGGGAAATTCCTTCTTATTATACTTCTTCAGAGAGATCTCTGTTGTTAGTATTTGGGGGCTTTTATACAGTCACTTTTAAGAAAATGTTGCAGGCAGAAGAAATAGCTAGTGACAGGCCCTGGGGCAAGACTGTGTTCAGCCATGCTTGAAGACCATTCAGGAAGCCAGACTGGCTGCAGTGGAGTAAACACGAGGAGAAAAACAGATGAGATGAATCCAGAGGAGTAGTGGGGGATTAGGTTGTGTATAACTTGGTAGACATTGGAAAGGACTTTGCATCCTTCCAAAGGACTTCAGGTGTTTTGAGGATGGGCTTGGAGAGTTTGAGCAGAGAAGCGACATGATAAGACATGTTATCTGACATCAGGATGGAAAACAGTTACTCTGACTGTTGCACGGAGAATTGAATCTGGAGGTAAGACAAGTGTGGAAACCAGGAGAAGGGTGAGGTGACCATTTCAATCCTCTCTCCATCATCCATCCATCCATCCATCCATCCATCCATCCATCCACCATGGATCCATCCATCCATCTATCCATGAATTACTTATGGAATTTCCACTGTTTTCTAGACATTTTAAGTTTCATTTATTTACCCATTTATCAAATAACCTTTGAGTACCTACTGGCTATTAGCATCTCAACAGTGAAGAGACAGTGAAAATATAGCTCTGCCTTCTTAGAATTTTCATTCTTATGGAGTAAACTCACAATTAATTACTTAACCACAGTTGTGAAGAGTGCTCCAGAGGTTACAGGTGCTCTGAGAACATACAATGGGAGATCTGATCTAGCTGGTGGAGGGTTAATGTCCAAGGACAGCAAAGACTTTCTGGGAGGGAGGCACCTCACTTGAGCTTGAAGGGTGAACTGGAGTTATCTACTGCAAGAAGGAGACTTGGAAGAACATTTGAAACATGAGATATACATGTATTTTTTAATATATGAAATTTATTGTCAAATTGGTTTCCATACAACACCCAGTGCTTATCCCAAAAGATGCCCTCTTCAATGCCCATCACCTACCCTCCTCTCCCTCCTACCCCCCCATCAGCCCTCAGTTTGTTCTCAGTTTTTAAGAGTCTCTTATGCTTTGGCTCTCTTCCACTCTAACCTCTTTTTTTTTCCTTCCCCTCCCCCATGGGTTTCTGTTAAGTTTCTCAGGATCCACATAAGAGTGAACACATATGGTATCTCTCTTTCTCTGTATGGCTTATTTCACTTAGCATCACACTCTCCAGTTCCATCCATGATGCTACAAAGGGCCATATTTCATTCTTTCTCGTTGCCACGTAGTACTCCACTGTGTATATAAACCACAATTTCTTTATCCATTCATCAGGTGATGGACATTTAGGCTCTTTCCATAATTTGGCTATTGTTGAGAGTGCTGCTATAAACATTGGGGTACAAGTGCCCTTATGCATCAGTACTCCTGTATCCCTTGGGTAAATTCCTAGCAGTGTTATTGCTGGGTCATAGGGTAGGTCTATTTTTAATTTTTTGAGGAACCTCCACACTGTTTTCCAGAGTGGCTGCACCAATTTGCATTCCCACCAACAGTGCAAGAGGGTTCCCGTTTCTCCACATCCTCTCCAGCATCTCTAGTCTCCTGATTTGTTCATTTTAGCCACTCTGACTGGCGTGAGGTGATATCTGAGGGTGGTTTTGATTTGTATTTCCCTGATGAGGAGTGACGTTGAGCATCTTTTCATATGCCTGTTGGCCATCTGGATGTCTTCTTTAGAGAAGTGTCTATTCATGTTTTCTGCCCATTTCTTCACTGGATTATTTGTTTTTCAGGTGTGGAGTTTGGTGAGTTCTTTGTAGATTTTGGATACTAGCCCTTTGTCCGATATGTCATTTGCAAATATCTTTTCCCATTCCGTCGGTTGCCTTTTAGTTTTGTTGATTGTTTCCTTTGCTGTGCAGAAGCTTTTTATCTTCATGAGGTCCCAATAGTTCATTTTTGCTTTTAATTCCCTTGCCTTTGGGGATGGAAACACGTATGTTTTTTAGAAGCACCTGAAGTCAGTGTAGCATAAAAACAAGGGAATGGGATGGTCACCAAGTCTGAGATTATGCAGGGCTTTACAATATATCCTCAGTGTTCCTATATCACAAGGGCAATGAAAAACCACTGAAGGGAGTTTTTCGACTGAGCAGCTGTGATCAGGTTTTAATTTTAAGAAGACCACTGTGATGAGAGTGTGGACAGTGGATTAGAGGAAGCAAGGAAACAAATGGAGTGTTCTTTGAAGAGATTATTGCACAACTCAGGGAAGACAGTATTAGTTTGGACCAGAGCCATCCCAGGGGATATGCGGGGAACATAGAGGCTGCAGAAGGGGAAGGTTTTGCTCTTACAGAGCGGTACAGCCCAGAGGAGGAAATGGGCACACACAAGCAGCAGTTCCTCTACAGCATGGCCAGGATGACATGAAAACAAAGAAGAAAAAGACTCAACTCGGACAGGAGTTCAGAGAAGGCTTTCTGGAGAAGCGGACGCAGGAAGCTGGAGGATGACTGAGTCAGCTGAAGACGTGGCCAGAGTATCCTAGGGGAAAGAATCTTCATTGTTTGGGTGAATAAATCAGCCCTGCCTCCCTTTTAGCTGCAGATGGTGAGGCCCACATCCCCACTGGCATGTGGCACTTTTTCTAATGGGAATGAAATACGTGAAGTTTTAGTTTTCATCACAAGTCTGGAGATGAGGTGGGACATGCAGTATGATGAAAGTCACAGAGGAGGGCGTTGGGATTCAGGGAGGTTAACTGACTTGCGCAGCCCCACACACACTGTAGGGTGCTGTGAGCATCCACAGCACCTTCCACCTCTTTTTGCAATGTCCCAAGGTTCGCTGCGTTGTCTTGTGCCATCTGGGCCAGATCAGACACTCCTCTTCCAGAGTCACGGATTGTTTGCTATGGTGTCTCTAAAAGTTGTTCCTTCTGCTCAGCGTGGGACAAACCGCCACAGCGCTCATCTCTATGGTAACGCATCTGAAATTTTGCCTGATTAGGAGCTGTGGGTCAAAGAGTATAAAGACGAATCGGTTCTGAGGATCTAATGCACAGCATTGTGATTACAGCTAACAATACCGTATCATATACTTAGGAGTTGCCAAGAGAGATCTTAAATGTTCTCACCACACACAAAACAAACAAACAAACAAAAAAAACCATGGTAATTATGTGACATATTGTAATGCATAAGTGTATCAAATAAACACATCATAAACCTTATACTTACGCAACGTTACATGTCAATCAGGTCCCAGTAAAGCTGGAAAAAAAAATCCAGAAGTCACTTACTATCTTGCAGGTCAGTCTTGCTGGAGACGACATGAGTGAAAACATGTTTTTCACGAATGACGAATGAACGATCACACCCACATCACTGCTTGACTTTCCTTGAGTGTAACCACGGTGTAATTAACAGCCTATTATGGCATTTAATCTCATCAACTCTCTATCATTTGTGTGCACTGTTTTCTTTCTGAGAATTCTCCATGGTGAACGTTTAGTCCAAATTGTCCCCCTCGCCTCCGGCCAGCATGCATGAGGTCCGTTTCAACCTGTTGATAGTGTCCCAGGGCCAGCTCCAGGAAAAATTGTAAAGTGATTTCCCACCCCACGTTTTCCTTTTCTGATGAGGCTATCCCATCTGGCTCCTAGTACTCTCAAGTTACCCAGGTTCTTCCAGTCAGGAGGAAAATAGCTGAAAAAATAACTATAATCTTGGTGTGAGTTACTTAATGTGTTTAGCCTCACAGGAATGTTTTAAAAGAGAACCACAGAGAGCGAGAGCGAGGCACCGGGCGAAAGGAAAGTCAGAGAAAGGTGCCGTGTGGCATGGGGGGTGGGGGGAAGGAGGTGTTTTCAATGGTGTTGGCCAGGACTGGGCTCACACACAGGCATTCGTGGAGTTGGCCCTGGGTACACGTTCAGGAATGCAAACGCATTTTAAAATGAGCATTTAGCAAGGCAAAGGGGAACCAGCTGCCGAACGTTCATTTACTACATCATAAGGTGAAGTAGAAATAAATGGTTTTCCTCTTAGGATGTTTTTTCTTTGTCTAAGCCCTAGTGTCTCACCAACAGAACTGCTTCTATTACTGCAAACACGTGTCTCGGGGACAGTAAAGTCCCATTACTGTGGCCACACGGTTAGGTCTCTCTGTCACCCGTGCGTTTGTGTGGAGGTAAACTTTCACTCTTCTCCTCAGACTTGGATTTGTCCTTTGTGAGTGAGGGGAGAGGGGGCTCTTTGGCGTGGTGAGGGGAGCAGCCCCTGGGGGGAGTTCGGGTTGAGTTTTAGCTCCTTTGGGTTAAGCTGGGTTAAGAACTTAACGGCCTCACGTTTGGGTTGAGGCTTAGCTCCTTTGGGTTAAGTTGGGTTCCTTTTCTTAATCTCTGAAACAATGAGTTGAATAAAGAGATCTCGGGGCGCCTGGGTGGCTCAGTCGGTTGAGCGGCCGACTTCAGCTCAGGTCACGATCTCGCGGTCCGTGAGTTTGAGCCTCGCGTCGGGCTCTGTGCTAACAGCTCGGAGCCTGGAGCCTGTTTCGGATTCTGTGTCTCCCTCTCTCTGACCCTCCCCCGTTCATGCTCTGTCTCTCTCTGTCTCAAAAATAAATAAACGTTAAAAAAAAAAAATTAAAAAAAAAAGATGGAGAAGAACTCCTTTCTCCTAATGTCCTTCCATCTTATGGGTGAAATGCCCGCTTTCACCGACCTGCTGAACACTCCCCGCTCAAACCCGGTGGCTTGAAGTGGTCTCCCGCCTCTTCTAAACTGGACGAGAGACTGAGAACACAGGCGGGAGCCGGGTGTCCCCTGATGGAGACGCACAGCTCCTGGTCTCGGAGCCCTGTGGTCACGATGTCCGTGGGACCTGACGCCAGCTGGCTGACACTGGTTCTGAATAGCAGGCTGTCTGTACTGGTTGACAGTGGAGCCAAAGCTCTCCTGTAAAAAATGCTTTAGGTTTAAAAATGACACCTCTTAACTTATGCCAGATGTAACGTGTTTTTTTTTTAATTTAAAAAATGTTTCTTGATGTTTATTCTTAAGAGAGACATAGCGCGCGTGGGGGAGGGGCAGAGAGCGGGGGAGACGCGGAATCCCAAGCAGGCTCCAGACTTTGAGCTGTCGGCACACAGTTCCTCCTGGGGCTCAAACTAGTAACCCAGAGATCGTGACCTGAGCCAAAGTCGGGGCTTAACCGACCCAGCCACCCAGGAGCCCCTGAAGTGTGTGTGTGTGTGTTTTTTTTAAAGAATAGTAAAATGTCAAAGCAGGTGTTCTTGTAACTTTTTCTACCCAGGCAACTGCAAATATTTACCAGTGATGTTAATTTTCCAATGGGGGGGTGGGGGAGGGGGATTGGTCCTGCCTCTGTCCCTGTCCTCCTCACTGCCAAACATTTGGATGGATCTCATTTTGACTACTTTAGGTGAATGCTTTGTCTACCCAGTGAAGCTGAAACCCTCTCAGTGGATGCCTGTGATTACTTGGGAAAACCGGAGGTTGACCCAGCCAGCTCTGGACCTCACTGTGATATCACCATTTGGTGTCGCAGAGTGGACCCTGGTGACCTTCTCTTTGTCCCTTTTGTTCTGCGGAGATGCCGCCTCCCACCCTTAGGCATAGCATGTCAAGACAGGCTCGCGCGGGAGGGGTTCTGGTAATCCACGACTTTGCTACCCTCGGTTCCGCCTCAAATTGTGGAGTAAGGCTTTCCCTGCAAATTGCTTCCGGCATGAGTAAATGGGGTGAAAGAGAGTGAAGTGACAAAGTCTTTCATACTGACTTCCCCAAAATAATGTAAGTGGGGCTATAAGAATACAGACGGTTCCCATTTTACGGGGGGTTTGACTTGAGATTTTGTGTCTTTATGATGGTACGAAAGCGATACCATTCAGTAGCAGCTGAACTTCAAATTTTCAATTCCTGTATGATATGAGTATTTCCTGAGGCTGGGCAGTGGCAGCGAGCTGCGCCTCCCAGGCAGCCCGGTGATGGGGAGGGTGAACAAGGACAGCACTTAACAGCCATTCTGTCACTCTCAGGCCAGTATTCACTTACCTGAGATGTTCAGCACTTGACTCTGAAATAGGCTTTGTATTAGATGATTGTGCCTAACTGTAGGCTCATGTAAGTGTGGTGAAAACATTTCAGGCAGGCGAGGCTAAGCTATGATGTTCAGTAGGTGAAGGCGTGTTCAGTGCGTTTTCAACTGACGATGTTCTAAATTTATGATGAGTTCATTCAGACACAAGTCCCGGAAGGTCTGCACCTGTGTCAGGGTTGTTGTGCAGATTGAAAATGCAGACGTCTGTCCAGCAACTCAGAGCCGGGCAGGTGCACATTTAGTGGGGGTTACCTGTTGTTGCCACTGCTGAGGCTTTACTATTTCAGGTTCTTTAGAGAAGGGCTCCTAGTAACTTTCAACAGACGGATTGACTCAGCAGTATAGCTCCGAGAACCAGAGAAGCCTGGGTAAAGACTTTTCCCTGTTTTCTCGTCTCTTAATGTTGCTAATAATGCCTAATTCATAAGTGAAAATTAAATGCTCTTTGTAAACCATTTAGCAAGGCAAGGTGTAAGTATTTAACTAGTGCAGAACTAGTTAGTAAAAGTGACAGCCAGACTGAGAAGCTAGGATTTCTTGGTTGTTTTTTTATTTCCCTCTCTCTTGTTCCCAAAGACCTTGGAAGCCCAGCTTCCTGGACTGTTCGCATTGTTTCCAGTTAACCCAGAGGCAGAAATTCCATTGTTTGTAGATTTGAGGTCTGGATCATAAAATTGCAAGCAGATGATCTTTTATCACTGCATAGACTTTCTGTGCAAAGAAGACATTATTTTGAAAACTGGTCTTGTGCCTGGAAAGGGCAAGTTGAGATCCCTCCACACCCATTTTCTCTTTTGCGTGCCTGCATCATCCATCCATTCAGGCAGATGGGTTCACCTAACAGTTCCTGATTAACATTAGTTGAATAAACGGTCTGAATCTTCTTGCCAAAGGTCTTCATTCTGAAGTGTCCTCTGCATTTCTAAAGTCCCAGTTATGGTACTTAGTGTTGCGGAAATTACTGTTAGCTACAGATGGAAAATTCTGGAAAAAGAAGAGATATCAGCCACCGAAGGGAAAAGGGTTAAGGAGGTACCAGCACGGGATGGATTGGAATCTCTAAAGATTTGGGAAATACTCCGTCAAGGATTGATTTGAGGGACGCCTGCGTGGCTCAGTCAGTTATACACCCGGCTCTTCATTTTGGCTCAAGTCACAATCTCATGGTTCGTGAGAACCAGCCCCCCATCGGGATCTGCGCTGATTGCACAGGACCTGCTTAGGATTCTCTCTCCCCCTCACTCTCTGCCCCTCCCCCGCTTGCTCACACACCCTCTCTCAAAAATAATAAACATTTAAAGAAAAAAAGAATTGTTTCAACAGGATTCCAAGTTGGTGGACCAGCGAATCAAATTTGCTGTGATGTAGGAATAGTTTCAGCGAGCCTCGGACGTTGGTGGGAGATAGGGGCATGTTATGTCTCCAGCTCCCGGTTTTTGGATACGCGGGCACTGCTCAGCCCCACGCTTACCTGAGGTGTGCTTTGTGCACTGTGGTTCCGAGGCAAGCAACCAGGAGGTATCACTTACCAGTCTCCATGATCTTCCTGATAGCATCCTTCCCTAGGGAGCATCTACATTTTGGCCAAACATTAGGCACTTAATATTTAATGTTAAAAGAGAAACTGTTTAGAAAGTCTAGGAACCTCTCATGTGCCTCGTGGCAATTATGAGATCCCTGGGCCCCCCTTAAACAAAGAGCTTTGTTCTTTTAAAGCAATTACCAGAAGTAAAAAAGCAATAATGCCAGGAAAACTTTTTAAAAGGCACGTCTGCAGGAAGATTTGAGTTCAGGCTGTCTGTGGGTAGCTGGAGAGCTAGCTGTGACCCCGGAAGAGCCTGCCATCGAGAGTGTCTGAAAAGTCCGTGTCCCTACAGCCATCATTCTTGGAGAGCCCATCTGTGGTTGGTGGAGATGTATGTCAGCACTTAGCACTCTGACATCCCCCTGGGTGGGCTGGAAGACACTGTATCAGCAATGTATCCATAGTACAGCAAGGGAATCACTGCATCTTGAAATTATTTGTTGACTATTTTGCCAGCATCTTTGGTAGCAAGTCATAATTAGATTAGATTAGATTAATAATTAGATTCGATTCGTGGTTGAATGGACTAAAAATGGCCAAGCAGGATGAAATAATTTTGCTCAGGAACGGCCCTTTATTTATTGGGAAAGAAAACCCAGGTCCTGGCATTCACAGGCTCTGTGTCATCTGGACTCACGCTGCCTGTTCAGTTTCGACGACACCAGGTACTTCTTCAAAGTTTTTTCCCCTCCCCTTTTTTCCTCTCCCCTAAGACAGGTTCAAGGTTAGGTGCACCGTCTTTGCCAAGAATCTCTTTTGGATGAGAGTAGGACGTCTCTCCTTCTATCTTTAATTTTTATTGACATGATCCGATCTATGTATGCGTGTGGGAGGGAGCGGTTTTAAAAAGTATGAAAGTCGTACAAGCCCTCTGCAAATGCACGATTCATTTACCTTAGTTAGGAAGTGAGATAACACCCTACTTATATTTCTGTACTTTGCTGTCTTCAGTTAATATCATAAAGATCTCTCCATGTTGGTACCTACAGGTTAACTTAATGTTTTTCAAATTTTGTGCATAATGCTATACTGTCAATTTATTGCTATGTGTAACCATTTCCCTACAGGTGGAAATATTGGGGCTGAAGTGTATATTCTATCAAAATACTTTAATCGTTTAAAAACACTTCTTGCAGTTAGATAAAAAGTAGTTTCTGTAGAAGGCCAAAATCTTATGTTTTTTTTTTTTAATTTTTTTTTTTAACGTTTATTTATTTTTGGGACAGAGAGAGACAGAGCATGAACGGGGGAGGGGCAGAGAGAGAGGGAGACACAGAATCAGAAGCAGGCTCCAGGCTCTGAGCCATCAGCCCAGAGCCCGACGCGGGGCTCGAACTCACGGGCTGTGAGATCGTGACCTGAGCTGAAGTCGGACACTCAACCGACTGAGCCACCCAGGCGCCCCAACAAAATCTTATGTTTTAAAAAAGACTCTACAATCTGAAGGGGACCAGCCCCAGGAAGACATTCCGTTTCAACTGAATACGAAGTGTGTGCCAAGCACTGCCAGGCACTGGAGACACACAGCCATGAATGAGTCCCTGCCCTGGGAGCACTGTGCAACATAGACCACCGGTTAATACAAGGCCGGGGCGAAAAGTACTATCGTTTTCTAAAAAAGGAATGATTGCTTTTGGCTAGAGGACCAGTCACAGGGACAGACCTCAGACTGGAAGAGTGACACCGGGACCTGGGGAGATCCAGTCCCAACGCCAGAGCCCTGCCTTGGCTGGAGAAGGCTTCCTCTTCCTGAAGCAATGTTCTCTCATCTGTGCTAGGCACGTTTAAAGAGGAGAGAGAGAGTGAGCGGTAGGTTCTCAGTACTGCCAAAGGCTTTGACAAAAGTTAGACATTTAAAATCGCCTTTAAAAGGTATGAAAAGGGGCACCTGGGTGTCTCAGTGGGTTACATGGCCGACCTCGGCTCAAGTCATGATCTCGTGGTTAATGAGTTCGAGCCCTGTGTCAGGCTCTGTGCTGACAGCTCAGAGCCCGGAGCCTGCTTCAGGTTCTGTGTCTCCCTCTCTCTCTGCCCTTCCCCTGCTCGTGCTCTGTCTCTCAAAAATAAATAAAACATTAAAAAAATCCCTTCACTTTATATGTCAATTAAGTGTTTCTATATTTCTGCGAGTCTCTTCTTTATTGAATTTTAAAATTAAATTCCCTTTTAAAACCTTCAAGAATAGCACATGCCTAAAAGGAGAGAAACCATTCATAAGATCAGCCTGACGACCCCCCCATGTCCCCACCCACATCAAGATAACCACCACGTATATGTTCTTCTACTCTTCCTTTCCAGCTCAGAGGTAATTTTTAATTGTTTTCACAAAAATGGAATACACACACACACACACACACACTTAGTTAACCTTAAAACTAAAGCAGTCTGTTATTTTACTAGTAAAAAATAAGCTTATTTGGGAATAACAAAGAATTGCAATTCAGGACAAGCAAGCTACAGAAAAAACCATAGGCTAATCCAACAAAGCAGAGGGACATTATTTTGTGGAGAAGAAGGGGGAAGTTAGGAGGGGTTGTTTCTGAATGAAAGACCACTGGAGAGAAGCAGGAGTTGAGGATGATGAGGGTTTCTCACTGACTGAGCTGCAGGGGCAGTTGATTTCATGTAGGAAATGCAGTGTCCATCTTTCCCTGTTGCTGCCTGAAATTGACAATTCCTTCCTGTTGATGAATCTTCTGTTGGGGCCTGTAATTGACAATTCTTTCTGTAATTGACCTCAGATTTTTCTTTGTAACTTGCCTTCACAATACTGTAATAAACAGTTCAGATTTATGTGTACATAGTAGTGTTTTGTTTCCATTGGACAGATTTCTAAAAATGGACTGAAGTTTACACACATATATTTTTTTGTTGCAAATCATACTCTGGCAAATGGCTTAGCAGAACAAGTTATGGTCTCTTATGATAGTAACTGTGCTGCTACATGGTTTTAAACATTGTTTTTGTTAACGACTATATCCATTTTCCTATTACACTATTTTTTACCTCACATTACCTTGTGTACCTTGCTTATATCTTCCCAACCTTCACATTTATGACTTTTTTAAAAATCTGAAGTTTATTTATTTATTTTGAGAGAGAGAGAGACAGAGAGAGAGAGAGAGAGAGAGAGAGAGCGCATAGGGAAGGGACAGAGAGAGAGGGAGAGAGAGAATCCCAAGCAGGCTCAGCGCTATTAGTGAGAAGCCCGATGTGGGGCTCAAACTCATGAAACATGAGATTATGACCTGAGCCAAAATCAAGAGTCAGATGCTTAACCATCAAGAGTCAGATGTTTAACTGACTGAGCCACCCAGGCACTCCCATACTTATGACTTTTTAAATAAAATTTTTAATGTTTATTTATTATTTTGAGAGAGAGAGAGACAGAACGTGAGGGGGGGAGGGGCAGAGAGAGAGAGAGGGAGACAGAATCCGAAGCAGGCTGCAGGCTCTGAGCTGTCAGCACAGAGCCCGATGAAGGGCTCGAACTCACAGACATGGAGCTCATGACCTGAGCCGAAGTCAGACACTTACCTGACTGAGCCACCCAGGCGCCCCCATATTTATGACTTTTTAATGACTTCATATCCTTTCTTTTAGGATAGTAAAGACTGGTGATCCCTCAGCTATTGGGCAGAATGGATAAGGAGGGTAATGGACCCTTTGTGAAGAATACAGCATAGAACAGAATGATTGGATTTGCTGAAGAGATAGAGAAAATAAACCCTGCGATGCTATTTTGATAACACAAAGTAGTTGAACATGTGCTATCTTTTTTGAGCAGGATTCTGTGAACACTTTGGGGCATGTTTTATTGGCAGAAAAGAGTACTGTTCTTCCAATATGTAGACAGAACTGAAATTAGCAAAAAGATTAATAAATTTTTATTTTTCGGTTGTCAGATCTGCAGCACATTAGAGAATTGGTTCCCATTCTGACAACATTCAGGTGTTTTCTATGTCTCCAAACTGAACCACTGAAGGCTTCAAAAGGCCCATTCAAAGTGAATATCTACTCACAATATGGACCAATGCTATTTTCTTCGGTTGTCAGATCATGTAGTCATTAAAAAAAACTGCATACAAAAATACTGCAAAAAATGTTCGTTTGCTTGGTAAACAAAGCTTTTGTTTGCTTCTTAGAATGTCCATATTACTCTGAATTCATCATTCTTGAGGGCAACTAAAACCCAACCAAAGGTGACTTCACTGCCCAGATCTCAGAAGGCAATGTGGGATTGGAATGTTGAGAGTTTGCCTTTGGTTTGAGGTCCATTTTCCAAAAACAGTATGGTGAAAATAAAGTTGTACACTATTTTTTCCAGAAAGCGCTGGGTATGCATTACATAAAATATAGTCTCAGTATAAGATTCTCATGTTTCAGCAGGCAGCTTGGTCATCTCCTTGTAATGACATCAGGAATGTCACAAGCCAGCTGTTTGACATGTTGCTTACAGTTGCTCCTCAGGGTTCTTGAGTCTTCTCTGGTTGCATGGGGGACAGGGTTCTAGTCTATAGAGGACAAGAGTCAAGTCCTTGATACACATGAATAAAGGTCCTGATGACCCAGTCATGAAGGGGTTCATGAGACATTGAAAGTTAAGATCAGCCTTGGGGAAACTACTGTGTCTTAGAAGAGCTTCTCTAAGGCAAAAAAGTGAAATTCTTTTAAGTTAATGTAGATGAAACGTAATAATTAGGAAGGTGCTAGATTGAAGTAACACATGGCACCTCTGGAAAATCATATGAATACCAGTCAAAAATGGGGAACTGAAGAATTTCTTCCTGGTGAGGCCACATGGACCTTGGAATTAGGTGTATTTGGCCCCACTAACAGTGATTCTCTAAGTCACCTGCAGTACTTATGAAAGTGCAGATTCCTGGGTTTTTGCCCAGACCTAGTGAATCGGGATCTCTGGAGGAGGATCCCAGACGACATAATTTTTAAAAAGCTGTCCAGGTGATTTTTGAACATAAATAAATCTTCTGAAAACCTACTATGTGGCAGATACTGTTTTAAGGGCTTTGCATTCATTATCTCATTCATTACAATGCAACATGACTCTACAAGTTTTGGATTATTATCATTATCCCTACTTTCTAGCCAAGGAAGCTGAGGCTTAGAGGCAACCTTGATTGAACCTGGCCATGGCCACACAGTGAGTGATGGAGTAGGGATGTGACACATGCAATCCGGCTTTTGAATCCATGCTCCTAAGCACCACTGAGCTTTTATGTCCTTTATACTTTGAAAATCACTAAACAAACAAATTCTCTGCATGTCAGTTTCCTCGTCTATAAGGAGAATATGAAGATATCTAAAGAGTAAAGTCTATAATATTAAATCCTGATGATGAAGAGAAGTCAAGCTTTTATAGACAAACTTCAAACATGGGAATGATAGTGGTAATGGAGACAATTATTATTTTATTTTTTGTACAGTGTGCCTTCTTTTCTCAGCGCTTTATTGAAGTATAATAGAAAAAAAATGGTAAATTTGAGGTGTAAAACACAATGACTTGATATGGATGTAAACTGCGAAACAATGGCCACAATGAAGTTGGTTCATATACTCATCATCTTACAGAGGTCTCACTTCTGTGTGTGTGTGTGTGTGTGTGTGTGTGTGTCTGTGTGTGTAGTGAGAACATTTAGGATCTACTCTCTTAGCAAATTTCAAGTATGTAGCAATATATTGTTAACTGTAGTCACCATGCTGTACATGAGGTGCCCAGAACTTATTCATCTTGCACAGCTGAAAGTGTGTACCCTTTGACCAACATGCCCCTTCCACCTCCCCTTGGTCCCCTCACCCCAGCCTCTGGCAACTACCACTCTACTCTCTGTTTATGAGTTTGACTTTTTAAGTTTAATAGAGTATTTATTTTTCTCTGTCTGACTTATTTCATTCAACGTAATGCCCTCATGTTTTACCCCTGTCGTTGCAGGGTTTTCCATTCATTGCTGCATTACTCACAACAGCCAAGACCTTGAAACAACCTAAGTGTTCACTGATGCATGAATAGACAAAGAAGATGTGGTCTATATACTCAGTGGAATATTACTCAGCCATAAAAAGAAGGAAATGTTGCCATTTGCAACACCATAGGCGGAACTTAAGGGCATTAAGCTAAGTGAGTAAGTCAGACAGAGAAGACACTGGATAGCATGCTTTCTGATCTAGCTCCTGGGCTGAGTGATTTCACTGTGGCTAAAAGATCTGGATCCCTTCCAATCTGTAAGTCTCTATTCTCTTTCCCTTTTATAAAAATTTTTTTTTCTCCTGTAGAAATTTTTTTTTAACCTTTATTTTATTTTTGAGACAGAGAGAGACAGAGCATGAACGGGGGAGGGTCAGAGAGAGGGAGACACAGAATCTGAAACAGGCTCCAGGCTCCGAGCTGTCAGCACAGAGCCCGACGCGGGGCTCGAACTCACGGACCGCGAGATCATGACCTGAGCTGAAGTCGGACACTTAACCGACTGAGCCACCCAGGCGCCCCTTCTCCTGTAGAAATTTTTTAGCCTGATAAAGATGAAATGTTTTTTTTTTTCTTGAGGTCAAATGTTTAAAGGTCATCCAGCCCAAACACAAGCATCTGCATAACCAATAATAGATGATTCATCCTTTTGTCTGTATGAGGAACTTTGACTAGTGACCTACTCCCCTTTGGAAAATACATGTTGCTTATGGGCTTCTCCTTGTTGCCCTGGCAAAGATAACTTGCCAGAAGACTGGTGTCCTGACTTTTCCCTTTTCAGAGGATAAAAAGAATTATTTGGTTTTATAATTAAAATCTTTTTTTTTAAGGTGGCTAAGTATCTTTTAAAATTTAAGAGCAGAAACTTAATTCAAAAATACACTTACAAATTTATTGCCTGTTGCTGAGGCTAAATGTGACAATGTGACCTTTTGTTAGTTATTTGGCTGAGGAATTTGAATCCCTGTCAAGACTGTTCTTTCCAGCACCATGGGGTGACTCATGGGATGTTGAGAGTGGGTAGCTGTGGGTCTGACCGCCCTGGGGCACAGCTGTGACCTGTATGTTTAGGTTAGTTGTCTTTGTAGCTTACTTTCACTAATATCTCCTCATGAGGCATTAGGATGATCGAAATTTATTAAATCCACAAGCTGACTTTTGTTAGGGGTTTCCATATATTCCAGAAAAATGTTCCTAGTATGACCAGAGGGGCAGAATAAACAGCCCCTCTTGTCCATCTTTGGAATACAAGTTATCTGTGCCAGAAGAGATGGAAATATTCTGTGACACTGGTGAAGTCAGGCTGGCTGAAGGAGACGGAAGGGGCAGGAGAGAGAATCAGCTAGACTGGCAACTTAAGAACACACTCTCCATTCCCGAATAATCCAGTTCCCATCATGGAAGCCTGCCGGAAAAGGTGAAAACATGGACTGACATTTATTCAACAAATATTCATGAAGCACCTGCTATGTGCCAGGCCCTGGGCTAGGCATTGGGGATTCAGTACAGAAAACAATAAGACCAGGCATGGTTCCTACTTCCCTGGAGCTCAAGGTCAAGGGACAAATGTAAAAGAGCAGCTGTGGCAAGTGCTGCCAACGAAAGGCAAGGGGAGCCATGAACACAGACTGAATGGACCTGACCTGGAAGAGGGTTCAGGAAAGATTTTCTTGTGAGAGTCTTGTTTCAGCTGAGAACGGAAGGAGAAATAGGTTTTAACTTGTCAAAGGTTGGGGAATGCCTTGTAGGTAGGGGAAAAATATATTCAGAGTCTTGGTGGTGGTGGTGGCAAAGATGGGGAAAAGAATGGTGTGTTTGGAGAATTGAATGCAGTTGGGCATCCTGGGGGCGTAGCTTGTGCTTGGGGGGTGTGGCTGGGGATGCAGCTGGCCCCTGGGCATCCTGGGAGTAGCACTGGTGCTTGGGCATCTTGGGGGGCATGGTATGAATGAAGTTAATGGCTTTGGTAGGGGCAGACCATGAAGAGCGCTTGTCGGCTTTGAAAAAGGGGCTGAGGCTTTGGTAGGAGGCAATACAATCAGATTTGTATTTGGCAAAGAACTTTCTATCCGCCACGTGAAGAAAAAAGTGTAGGAAGTCAGGCTAGGTGTGTGCAGACAAGCTAGGAGGTGGTGACAGAGGCAGCTTGTAGGCATGGTTTCTGGGTTGAGAGTGGTGGGAGGGTGGAGACTGGGAGCCAGGAAGGAAACCCCGCCTTGTCTTGGAGATGATCACCCACAGCAAGCCAGAGACAAGAAGGCTGCAGGTTGACTCTCGGATTTTGAACTTCTCCAAATGGTTAGATGGTGGTTTTATTCACTCATGTAGGAGCCACTGGAAGAGGGTGAGGGTTTTTTTTTTCCTGGAAAGATTACGAAAGATGGATATAATGTAAATTTGAAATACAGTTTTGATATTATAATGGAGACATCTGAAGGCAATTGACTATATAGATTTGAGTCTCATAAAAGCCATTGAAATTGGATTTAAGAACTTGGGAGTCATTGTATAGCTATGGGGTCTGAGACAGTGTGAAATGAATGAACTATAAATGAACTTTGAGAAATTGCAGCATTTATGACTGGGTGGAGGAGGATGAGCCAGCAAAGAAGATTGAGAGGAAAATGTAAGAGGAAAACCGAGAGAATATAGTTTTCCTGGAAACCAAAAGAAGGTGGTGTTTCAAAAAGGAGAGAATAATACTCAATTGTGCCAAATGCTACAGATGGTCAAATAAAATGAAGACTGATCAGATTCCACTGGATTTAGCAACATGGAGATTCTTGGTAACCTCAGGAAGATTGACTTCAGACATTGAAGTGAAATCCAAGTCCAGGGACCGTTTTGCCCAAAACAAAATATAGCAATAGCTTTAGAGCACAAAGTGTAAGTTTAAATCACAAATACTGACTGGTGGCCTGGCAGGTTTCACAGAGAGATATACCATATGAATATTTTTGGCAAGACTTGTAGCGTTTTGGACAAACAGTAGTGTAGGGAAGAAAGGTAACACGTGTTAGTGGTGAGAAAAAGAGTTGTCTGAAGAGCTGCGTGCTAATCTTTGGTCCTTCTTTAGCTGACTTTATCAGGTCCCCTCACCTGTCTGAGTGGCAACTCTTGCGTATCAGAGGCTTCAGGTTAGGAAATAATTCCTAGAGCGCCTTAAGCGCCGATTTCTTCCCTGGGGACAGATGGGCAATGAGCAAAACTTCCATTCTATTGATGGCTCTAGGCTATACTGGGGGTAATTTCCTCAACTTCTCTGGGTTTCAGGTTTTCACTTGAAAATCTTCAGCTTTAGGTTGTTTTCTCCCCGCCCCATCCAAAGCCATTTGTAGTTGTGAAATTGCGATGATTAGGTTCATCAAAGTGAACATCTAATTTTGTCTGCTCAGTTAAGTGAATTAGGCATTTGCTATAATATCTTCATCACTGGATGAGCACATTCCTTGTACATTTTTCTAAAATAATGTTTTGTCTTCCTGTTTGACGCTTAATTCTCTGCGCATGCGCACGTGAGCTTTGCTCTCCCTGCCTGGTGGGTGAGATCATGTTTACTCTCGAGGCCATGTATAATCATGGCCTCTCTGTAACACCAAGGCCCAGATTTTCAGGAATAAACACAACGGGGAACGTATGATTCCCTGGTTTCATAAAACCTCTAAGGAACATTAGATAATGTTCATGATAGAAGTAAAACTCAATTATCCTCTATGCCAGTAGTTTTTATGCCTCATCAGAGATTCCACTAGAGGGATCACTGGGTATTTAGAAGATGTTTGGAAACAAAGCATTGATGGAATTGTCTTCAACGGAAAGTCATTAATGTTTATGACTTTGGTGGGTCTATCAAAACCACTTAGTCCTGCCATTGTTGCATTTTGGACTCAATTAAAAAAACGTATTAGAGGGAATTAACTTTGAAACAATGAGAAAGATACTCTTGTGTACTGAAAGCTCCCTGAATTCTGGGAGACTGGGAACTTGGAGAATTATGCATCGTTAGGAGAAATAATTAGAAAGGCAGTTTTAGTCACTTTGTATTCTATAGTGTCAGTGGAATAATTACAAAACGTGCTGATTTAAACTGACTGCAGACATGATGGACAAATATTAAATTTAGTTTGAATGGAGTGTTTACATTTTTTCAAAATTTATATTGAAATCTTGGGAAATAATGAAAGCTTTTAAAAGTCGGTCCACTAACTAAAAACTTTTGCACAGCAAAGGAGATTACCAATGAAGTGAAAAGTCAACCTACTATATGGGAGAAAATATTTGCAAATCATATATCTGATAAAGGGTTAATATCCGAGATACATAAAGAGCTCATATAACACAAGGGTAGAGACAAACAATCTGATTAAAAAATGGACGATCATCTAAATATATAGGTTTTCAAAGAAGACATACAGATTGCCCACAGGTACATGAAAAGATGCTCAACATCACTGATCATCAGGGAACTGACAATTGAAACCAGATGGAGATGTTGCCCCAAACCTGTTAGAATGGCTGTTATTAACAAGATAAGAAATAACAAGTATTGGTGAGGGTGTGGAGAAAAGGGAGCCATTGTATGCCACTGGTACAGCTACTATGGAAAACAGTATGGAGTTTCCTCAAAAAATTAAAAGTAGAAATATCATACGATCCAGTAATTCCACTTCTGAGTACTTATCTAAAGAAACCAAAAAACACTAATTCAAAAAGGTATATGCACCTCCATGTTCCTTGCAACATTACTTACAATAGCCTACATCAATGGATGAATGGAAACAGATGATGCGATATATACACAGACATACAGACACATAGACACACACAGAGAAGAATGTTATTCAGCCATAAAAAGAAGGAAATCCTGCCATTTGCCACAATATGGATGGACATCGAGGGTGTTATGGTAAGTGAAATAAGTCAGACGGAGAAAGACAAATATCATATGATGTCACTCATATGTGGAATCTAAAAACAAACAACAAACAAACTAGCCTCGTAGATATAGAGAACAAATTGATGGTTGCCAGGTGGTGGGGGTGGATGAAATGAATGATAGAGTCAAAAGGTACAAACTTCCAATTATAAAACAAATACATCCTGGGGCTGTAAGGTACAGTATGGTGACTATAATTAATAACACTGCATTGCATATTTGAAAATTGCGAAGAGAGGAAATCTTAAAAGTTCTCATCACAAAAAACCAATTTGTTAAGTGTGTATAGTGACAGATGTTAACCGAACTTGTGTGATTATGTCACAACGTATATAGATATTGGATCATTATGTTGCGCATCTGAAACGAATACAATTTTATGTGTCAATTATACCTCAATTAAAAAAAAAGTTGGAACCTAATACATGGCCTATCCACACACTGAAAAAAGTAGGGCAACACGGTTACCTTTAAGCATGTCACGGGCACCTTTGAGAATCTGAGACAAGCTAGGTATCTTCTGTCTTCTCTCAAGACAAAGGCACACACACTCAAAAGCCAGGTATGCTGCCCTGAAACTGATGGGGCAACACTGAACATCAACTAAGCATGAAGTGAAGTTCTGGCTTATGAGGTGTTTCGGCACAAGGATGTCACCTTGTTAGTGTTCAGCACAATAGGACGCTCCTGTTGGGCAGCTACCAGCCAACACAATCTTGTATTTTTTTTAATGTGAAGCAGAAAGAGCAGTAAAGACAAAAGGTAAGCATCGTCAAGAGGCAGAAGTGGAAGACTTAGATGAGGAAGAGAGCTGAGCCAGAGAAGCTGTGTCATGGGAAGGATGGAGCCAGTCAAGAGGAAGCCATGGGCATCTGCTCCTCAATGGTGTTCAGGGTGACTTTGTTCTGCTGTGTGCAGATGATGAGGGGCATCTTCCGTGATGGCTTCCATGAGGCCTGGCTATGTTGCTTCTGAGATGTTTCCCTTTCATCATGATCATAAGCCCCTACCTAAGGCAGTGTTCCTCAAAATTTTGAGTCAATGTCCCCCGCAGTCTGAGAGCCGTGACAGGAGACCTGGAGGTCTGGAGACCTGCCCAAAGTTGTAGGCAGCAAGCTAGAGAGTCCTTCATTTTCCTGTCGTCTCGAAAATGTACCCTATTTTCATATTTCAATCTATTATATATGTATATGAATTACGTGTATATATGTGTGTATATATATATATATATGGTGACTATAGTTAGCAAATTTCAAATGTACAATACACTATTGTTAAGACGAGAGATCTTTTTTTCTTTTTATTGGAGTATCATTGACACACAATGTTACATTAGTTTCAGGTGTACAACACAGTGATTTGACAACTCTTTAATATATTTATTTTAACATAGGAAGACTCTTGTCCAGAGAACTGATCCAATAAGAAAATGTGCTGCCGTTTGTACACTGCATTTGGAGAATTGATTTAAGCATCCTGGCACGTCTCTGTTCTTTACAAACTAAGTGGCCGGGAACAGGATGACCTCACTTTTTCCCAGAAAGCAGAGATGGTCAGTTGCAGTCTCTTGTAGATTGCAAATGGGTCTGGAAGCCAAGCTACAGTCTCCACTGCCGCAGCTGCCCTGGGATCCTAGTTAATATTCATTATTTCCTCTCTGTACTGGCCATTCAAGATTGCCTTACCATTAACAGGCCCTTCAGCTGGTCTGGGTGGTTTGACTGGTCGGGTAGCCCAGGCCTTTAACACTTAGGGGTCTGAAAGCTTAGTTGCCTCTTACAGGTGTGTGGTTGAAGACATTACTATTTACAGCTGTCATGGGGCATGGAAACACCTGGAAGGGCCTGTAGGACCCTCCTGATACTACGGAAGGTAAAGGTGCAGATATGGAGAGATGCATAAATTAAACCTGATATGATAACCTCTTAGGTACAGGGGCTCATCATACTCCTTGACATTTTGCTTTTTTCGTGTAACGTTTCACAGATGCATTTCCCAGCAGCAGAAGATTTCACATTTGAAACAGATCATCTTTGGCTTCTCTACAGAGTTTAAGTATACTGATAGGTCACAGTTTCTTTGGTCAGTATTCAACTACAAGATATTTGTCTCCATAGTATTTTTTGGCTCATAGGTTTCGGAATATCCATCTTACTTGGGTGAAACTCCTACATGATCTTTCCAGCTGGACGTTTGAAAGTACAGGGGAAATGATTACATCTTAGACTCAAAAATCCACTCAATGTTATGTCCATCAGCTTCTAAAATGGAGAACATAGAATTATAAAATTTAAAAATCAGAGATCTCAATAATCATCTAAACTTATTTTATAGATTAAAAAACTCCTAAGATTTAAAATGACATACATATTTTACCGTAACCATAATGATTTGTGCTAGCATATACATGCAAGATATATATATATATATATATACACATATGTATATGGCATATACATATAAGTTATATATATATGGCATATACATATAAGATATATATATATATATATATATATATATATATAAAATTAGGTACTGTGATAAGCAATGTATTTATATGAGCTCTTATAATATTATCTGTTGCTATACACAACTTACGATGAGAAAAGATACCTATCTAACCAGTATTGGAGCTGAAACTCAAAACAGGCTGTGTGACTGCAAAATTCACACTCACAGTACCACACACACCTATTCCCAAGGCCAGTACTAGCAGATGAATTTGGAGGTGAAGCATTAACACGTACGCGAGTGCACCCTTAGATCACGGCATGGCAGAGCCATGCAAATCTTTATTTATGCTGAGCCCGTTGGAATGTCAAATGTGAAAATCTCTTCAAAACTGTTATGAGCTAAGTCTAAGAACAAGAACTAGAGAATTCAGCACATAACCCGTGTGGTCGCAGCCCTTGAATGTTTATGGAAGCACTGTGAAAGCACTTTCTCTCCAAAACAATTTTAAAAGATTACTCTAACCAGCCAATGGACAATTTAAACTTCATGTTGGCATAGTTAAAATATGTAGATCACAGTCAGATATTCAGATATTGTTTCTCTATTGAAACATTCCCAAAAGGATATTATTTTTTGTCAGGTAGATTGGCAAATAGATAATGGTAAAATATTTGATACCTGGGTTTATTCATTGGATAGAATTTTTTGCATTCCTTCTGGGTAAGTAGCGCTCTTGTAGGACGATGTCCAGAAATGGAAATATCCATTCATATAAAGAGCACTTACCCACTTATCAAAAATTTGAGCTCCTACTATGTGCCAGACTTGCCGTTTGTTGCAATGGATACAAATAGCACAGAGCAGAATTTTCCTATGCTGTACCCTGCAGATTGTTTAAAAATGTTATTGAGGAAGAAGTTCCGCCATGCCTTACAGAATTAGTGTCTTTAGAAATTTCCTGTTCTTTGCTATGGTTCTCTAATAGCCCTGAGAGCTTGAAACACTTACATCGAAGGCCTAGGGTGTCACCCTACAATTATGGAGTTCGAGATTTGGAAGCCCATCATAGATGCTTTCTTCGTTCTACAAATAAAGAAACTGAGGCCAGGGAGTGAAGTGAGCTGGAGGAGGTCACCGAACTAATTAAAACAGCAGTGGAAACCAAGCCTTCCGATTTCTCTTTTGTCCTTTACCACATTACTGAAAGGTTCACCTTCGGATGATAAACCTATTTAACCCATTCCAGATATATAAGTAATTATTAATACGTCCTGCAAGCCTCAGGATCCCTCAAATAATATCAAAGGCTTGAACTTGTTTTGTCCAGAAATTCTTCATTATAGGGGAATCTGGGTAGTTCAATCGGTTGAGCATCCAACTCCTGATTTCGGGTCAAGTCTTGATCTCGTGGTTTGTGAGGTGGAGCCCTGTGTCGGGCCCTGTGCTGACAACGCGGAGCCTGCTTGGGATTCTCTGTCTTCCTCTCTCTCTGCCCCTCCCCTGCCTGCTCTTTTTCTCTCAAAATAAATAAATAAACATTAAAAAGAGAAATTCTTCATTGTAAATAAATTCTATATCTCGTGCGGATATTAAATTAAGCTAAATATGTAGCTTAATCCAATATCGGCTTTGTGTTTTTTTCTGCACCGAAGAAGTGCAACAGTTGATGGTTAGGTTGCTTTTGATAGATGCTTTTAAGGATAATAATAAATTGCTCCAACTTTTGTAAATTTTCCAGGTGTATTTTGGGGCAACTTGAATCAATAACTGTTCAGCTTTAAATCTAACATATATCTGTAAGGTTGCCTTCACCTTTGATGTCTTTCCTTGTTCTATATTATAGACACAGTAATTTGCTTTCTGCAGGAAAAAGATGCTGAGAAGCTTGTAGATGGTTCTTGGGGAGCAACACCTGTTGATGGTGAGGGAAGCAGACTCAGGCTGGGGAGAATTTGACCCATGATGAGGCTTCACTAGAGCTTTAGCCAGTGATCTGAGGGAGCTCTGGGCCAGGTTGGCCCTTCAGAGTTTTCTGGCCTTCAGACAAGATGCCCGGGCTTCTCTATGCCCCACTTCCGGCCTCCTCACTGGAAGGGGGCTGACCCTGGCAAGGGAGCATGAACTTGGGTGAGGTGGCTCTTTTAGTTGAGGGCAATTCTTGGAAAAGGCCGCCATTGCCAACACTTGCCGCGGAGGAGAGACTGAAAGCAGGCACATTGAACAGTCACGGGAAAGAATGAAATTGGGTTGGAACTTCTGTGCTTTTCTAGAAAATAACCTTTGAAAGACGAGTGACTCAAGTCACGTTAAGAAAATGAGAGTTAAAGCAAGTGGTGAATTGTTGCCCTCAGTACTTGGGATTGAAAATTGTTAAACAGGCCGAAGGTGGAGAGATGAGTCATCATTCGGATATATCTTCTTTTGCTGCTTCACGACAAGGTGATCCAGAGTCTTTGCTGGAAGGGAGGAGTGTAAATGGCATAAAACAGCTGCCCTGGCCCTCTTCTTGATGGTCTGGAGCTGCAGCTGGGAAGCCTGGACAGGCAAGGACTGCGGATCAATTGCTGCATCGAAACATTTTTTATTAAAGATTAACTTTCAAGCAGGGTTTTGGAACCGGCCCAGTTCTCCACTGACTTGTCAAATGCCTGGAAGATGAGTCTTAAAAGCAGTAATATAAATCCATGGGCTTGGGCATTAAGATGTGGGTGTCTGTCGGGGAGAACAGTGACAGGTTCTTTGGAATTAAGCATTTGTTGAATCATAATAATGTACATCTGAAGTGAATATAACACTGTGTGTTAATTATATGTCAATAAACAATTAAAACAAGAAGAAGACAGGGGCGCCTGGGTGGCTCAGTGGGTTAAGCGTCTGACTTCCGCTCAGGTCATGATCTCACAGCTCGTGGGTTCCAGAGCCGCATGGGGCTTTGTGCTGACAGCTTGGAGCCTGGAGCCTGCTTTGGTTTCTGTGTCTCTGTCTCTCTCTTTCTCTCTGTCCCTTCTCTGCTCACACTCTTTCTCTCTCTCTCTCAAAAATAAATAAGCATTAAAAAATTTAAAAAAAAGAGGAAAACAAAAGCACAGACATGACTGCTCACTTTAATTCAACAAATCTCAATTTTGCACTAAAAGAAAGAGATTAAGCATTTCCTGGGCACTTTGGTGTCACAGTGTGATGAGAAATCCCTTCGGGTGGGGGGGAGGCAGTAGATTCAACCTGAGTGAGGGATATAGAAATTAGGAAAGACATTGAGTTTTTTAAAGGGAGTATTTGTAGGTTTAGGAAGCTAGACGAGCAACTCAAACATTTTAGGGAAATAGTGTTTCTATCCAAGTCATCATTACAAGGTGTGATTAAAGATATTTGCAACATATTCGAACAGACCTCTTGGGCCACCCAGGATGTTGAAGGTCAGAAGACTGTGTCATATATGGACTAACTGAGGAAACAGAGGGTGTTTAGTCTGGACCACTGCTAACAAGAGAGCTGGTGACCCGTCGAGAAGGAACTAAGCGTGTCTTAGCAGGTACGGGGAGACAGATTTTGCTCCAACCTAAGAAAGGACCTGCTGACCTGAGGATGTGCAAGCACCCCCACCCCCACCCCAACTGGTCTTCCCGAGGCAGAGGCTGAAGGGCATCTGCGGGAATCTGAAGAGACATTTCCTCCACCACATGGGAAGTCAGACCATATATCTGCTAGACACCTTCCCTGTCCTAGGATTTTATTCCTCTGAGTCCTCAGAGATGACTTTTTTTCTGCTTTCTACCGTTTCCTTTCTTGTTTTCAGTTGTCACCATCATGACTGTGACTAGTTCCAAGTAGAGTTGCCTCTTATTAGGCTTGTCGCCTCTCCCTCCCCTCCCCCTTGCAACCCTGACATGCCGCAGGCTAGGGCACAGGGCAGGGCATGTAGTAGAGAGTCGCAAACTGTGAGATCGTGACCTGAGCCGAAGTCGGACACTTAACCAACGGAGCCACCCAGGCGCCCCCCGTGTCCACTTTTCTGAGCATTAGGTTTCTTTGCATAAAATGGCCACAGTGGTGAGAAACCTGAAAATGTCTGTGTTGATTCAGTGTCTACCCAAAGTAGGCACCCCAAAATGTTCCCTTCTCTTTCTCCAGGGCCCCTTGAATTTCCTTTCTAATTATACAGTCACTGTAGGCTCACTCACACATCATGCTCGGTAACTTCAGCCCCCCTCTGGTGCTGCCTTTTGCCAACATTAGGTATCAGAGATTTGCTGCCAAAAGAAGTCAGGAGGAAAAATAGCAAAGTACTCCATGGCCTGATACATCTCATCATATTCAAGATCAAATGCATTATCCTTCTCACTGAGTTGCATCCTTCGTTCCTGACTTCTCTTGTGACACGGTCATGTGTATATCACCCATTAATGGTCCCATCCCTGGGCCAAGTCCTGTAGGTGACTGGAGAGGAGAGCTCATATCCCTGGAGGTACTTCTAGGCTTCACATAGGAGGGAGGGGCTGCCAGCGGGGTGGGATGTGGTTTCAGGAATGGGTGCAGACAGGGGAGTAGGGGCCCAGTGTGGCCCCATCAGACTGGAAGGTCCTCCTGAGAAGGGCCTCAGGCCCTGTGGTCCCCCTCATGCCCTGCCCGTGCCTGGCATGTTGACCAGGAAGAAGGACTTAGAATGTATAATTTCAGTATAATGCAGGAAATGCTCTTCTAAAAATTCAAGAGATCATGAGAACCTGGCATGACAATTCAAATGAGAGAGAAGACCTTGATATTTGTAGAAAACTCAGTACAACTCCTCTTTGATGGTTTTGTTGACAATGGCAGTGACTTTATTCATTGTTTGCTGAGTTTTTCTTTGCATAAATCTGAATACATGTAAAGGCAGGTGGCACCGTGAGGGAGGATCCCTTTCACTGTTCCATGGGCTGTCCCCCCAGATGGCAGGTGCCGTCACCAACAGCTCACCTGCCACCCTCTCTGGACAGTCGGCCTTGGATGCTTGGAGGGACCTGGGAATTACTTGTACCCTTTCTTACTGTCCTTAGCTGATAATTATCTGCCACGATGGTAAAAAGTCCTCAGGTTCTTGCCTCAAGACTCAGCAGACTCCGTGGTGCAGTTCATTCTCCAGAACACCCTTAAGGGATCAGGCTGAACCACATCCTTCTTCACTTTGCTTCTCCCTTGCCTGTAGGCTCCCCTCATGCTCATACAACTTTCTCACCAGAGCGCTCCATTAATACATGTCTTGCACAGATACTCCATCTCAGGTTCTGCTTCTAGGAAACGTACCCCAAGATACTTCCACAGTCTGTCCCTTGAGTGTCTCGTGCACCCTTCATCCCATGTGTTGAAAGGAATCCCACCTGATGTGACACATGTACAATGCAGACCCACTGACTGCCTCCCAAAGAGAAAACAAATGAAATTCAATCCCATCACTCATCTAGAGATGAGGCTCTGGAGCCACCGTTCTTAGAGCTCCTTATCGTTGGGTGATATATTTCCTCTCTTTCTGTCTTGATCAACTTTTCATGTTCCCAAGAGGAAAGGGGAACCAACCACCAAGACAGTGCCATACATTGGTTAGGAGACGAGAGGCTTCTTCTACAGGGGTGATAAAGTAAATCAAAGGACCAACAGCTCTCATAAACAGTAACTTGTTGGCTAATTTATTTGGTAAATAGAGTACATTTCTTGGTCAGCCAAAAAAGACTGCCATGGATTCTGTTCTCTGGGAGATTTTCCTTGCTCCTAAACCCCCCAGAGCATCAGGAAGGGAAAGATTTCTCTGTGGAGGAGGGGCACAGAGACCTTCGTACATTTTCAACTATTACCAACATTGTACTTGCGCTTGAAGGTTTCAGGTGGATGTTAGTTTGAAGGATCTTTCTTAGAGTACAGTCTTGTAAAACCTTAGTCAGCTGTCTGCCAGTTTCATTTTTGAGAACTGTATTTGCTAAAGACTAATGTCAGAAATATTGCTGAGACATGCCTTGTGAATCTCCTGCCCTTATAAATTCTCAGGGCTAAGTCATACCTGTGGGACTTCTGACTTTTAGTGGGAATTCTGGGCCTCCATATATTTCCATGTTTTCTCATAACAACCTCAGGGCATGAGTGGGATATGATGGATTGGAGTTCTGGCATGGGCTGCAGGGAGCTTTTTTTCTCAGATTTGCTTTGGAGTATTACCAACATATTTCACTAGAGGCAAACAAATATTGCAAAGGGGGACATCATTTTTGCTTGGTGAGGGAGAAGGTACATTATGAAGGATTTGCTAAAATCTCTGGCCCCTCCTTTGTATTCTCATTCCAATTTCTAGCAATTCTGTTTCTCTATCGGTACATGATCTCACATGCACATGCACACGGCACGTAAATATACACACACACACGTGAATCTGGCCATTGCAGTTGGCCCAGCTACTAATGGATATTGTGATCTGGAGACCTGTAGTCTCCTGGGCACCCTCTGTTCTCTCTCTGCCATTGGTTTCCACTGAGCAACTCTAGGCTAGAGTTTAAATTTCCTCTGGCTTTGCGGCAGGCCACGAGGAGTCGTTCACACAATCTGATGAATTCCTCTAACGCCTCACTGTCTGATGAAGCGGAGGGTCTGAATCCCAAGAAACAAGATGCATTACAACCTTCATACGTGCATTGCCGGCTCTCCATCCCAAAGCAACAGATTTCTTGCTTCATCTCATCCTCTTGACTCAGTCCATTCCCAATATCAGTCTTCTTATTAATTTCATGGGTTTCGGCAAGTGATGGAAATCCTCGAAACGTACTGAAGGCTAAAACAAGATTCAGTAGAATCCCCTGGAACTGTAGCTTAGGAATCAAGCTGGGTCTCTGTTCCATTTACTGTTGCTGGTAAACCAACAACCCCCAAACTTGTGACCTAAAACAACCACTTTATAGGCTCATGGGTTCTGTGGGTGAAGAATCCGCGCAGGACACAGCAGGGATGCCTTGTCTCTGCTCCATGATGCCAGAGGCTTCAGATGGAAGATAAAGAGGCTGAGAATGCATTGGCATCTGGGGCTTGGAGTCCTGCAGCTGTCCCATAGTTGGAACTGGCTGTCAGTAGAGCCTAATTTGGGGCTGTTGTGGGACATCTATGGGACTTCTCCATGTGACTTGGGCTTCCTCACAACATGGTGGCCTCAGGGTAGTCAGGCATCCTATGTAGTGGGTCAGGACTCCAAGGGAGTGATGCAGCCTGGAAGGCAGGAGCTGTACCACCTTTCATGGCCCGGCTTCAGAAGTCATATGCCACTGATGCTGCTGCATTCTATTGGTCACCAGTGAGCCAAAAGCCCTATGCTCCATGTCTTGATGGGGAAGTAAATAACAAGCTTTCAGAAGAGCATGTGGAATGGAAGACACCATTTTGGTTGTCTTTGGAAAACACAATCTGTAGCCTCTCAGGGGTACTTACAAAACCGTCAGGTACCCGAGCAGATTCTTTTTTTACATCTATTTCATTCTTCTCTCTTGTTTTTTGTTTTTGTTTTTGTTTTTGTTTTTTTTTTGTTTTTTTTGTTTTTTTTTTTGTTTTTTTTTGTTTTTTTTGGTTTTTTTTTTGTTTTTTTTTGTTTTTTTTTTGTTTTTTTTGCATTCAGATTCTGCTTTTCAGTCTACACGTGGGACGGGGGAAAGAAGGATATATTATTCCGTGGTCCTCAGTGTCATGTCAATTAGATGGGGACAACAATCCCTCCTAAATTTTTTTTTTTTTTTGAGAATTAGTAAGATACTCTACATAAAAGAGACTAGCACAGACTAAGTGAGAGTCATATAGCTCCAATTGCAAACTGATTTTCCAAACTTGGGTCTGATGTCCTCCCTGGTTCAGTCAGCTGTGTCTGGGACCAGGGTTAGGGGGCTGACCATAAGCTCACAGGCTTTCTTTTAAGCTAGGCAGACCTGGGGCACCTGGGTGGCTCAGTCGGTTGAGCGTCTGACTTCGGCTCAGGTCATGATCTCGCGGTTCATGGGTTTGAGCCCCGTGTCTGGCTCTGTGCCGACAGCTCAGAACCTGGAGCCTGCTTAGGATTCTGTCTCCCTCTCTCTCTGCCCCTCCCCCACTCATGCTCTGTCTCATTCTCTCTCTCCCTCTCTCTCTGTCAAAAATAAATAAAACATTTAAAAAAATTTTAAACTAGGCAGACACTTTGAAAGGGCCCCACTATATTTATTACACCATCGCCCCCATTTATTTTAAAACTGTATTGTCAGACTCAGAATTTCTATTCACCCATTAAAAGTATACACCCTCTTAGAATTCCCCAAGAGCCCTTTGCAATTAGCATAGCCTATGTAAATAGTTAATGAAACTCATCAGACTTACTATAGAGATGGTAATGTTGCTTCAGCAAAGCACTTTGCGGGCATCAGTTTATTTTTGTTTCTCATACCATTTTTATTTGAGCCAAGCCTAGGATGAATCTTGAGGTTGGCATAGTTGCCTCAACTTTGTTTGCATGAATGCTTTCAATATCCATTCCAAACATGATGCACATGCATGAGCACATGCATGTGCACACGCACACACACACACACACACACACACACACACACACACTGGATTCAGTGCCCAGGATCTTCAGATTTTGTTCTTTCCAAGACTCTGTCCTGGTCTGTTCTCCCTGGGCAATGTATATTATCTGCTGGATGTATTTAAACAAGCTGTTATTCCAACCCAGTTCTAAGTGGGCTAAAACAACAAGACTAACATCAGAGACTTTTTAGTTGTTCATAATCACAATAGAATTCAAACTCTATTGGGGAAGGGATTTCTATTTGCCTTATTTATTGCTGTAATGCCAACATCTAGAACAGTGCCTAGCATATAGTTAGTGGACACTGAATGAATATTTACTGAAAGTAGGACATGTAGACAGTTTAATGTATGAGTCCTCCAAAGAATACTGGCATTTCAGTGATTAAACACTTAAAAGTATGTTGAAATAGATCCCAAATCATAAATATTAAGGTGGTGGGGTGCCTGGGTGGCTCAGTTGGTTGAGCGTCTGACTCTTGATTTCGGCTCAGGTCATGATCCCACAGTCCTGGGACCAAGCCCTGCGTCAGGCTCTGTGCTGAACATGGAGTCTGTTTATGATTCTCTTTCTCTCTGTCTCTCTTCCCCTTTGCCCCCGCCCCCCATTTGTGCATTCTCTCTCTCTCTCTCTTTCTGTCTTTTTCTCTAAAATAAAAAATAAACTTTAAGGTGAAGATATTGTTGGGTCTATCTCCTTCTCAGTATCCCTTAAATAATAGGTAGTTAGTTTTTCCCTGGAATCCCACCTTTGCATGTGTCTTTTGCACATATCTTTTCCTGTTCATGTTCTTGGATACCATCTGTTCAAATTCAGCAAGGGGAGGTGGGACTCAGGGCTTGGCAGTTTGTGCACCTGAGGGCCAGTGACTCACCTGGGCACTTGTTTGCATGACTTGGTAGTCTTCGGCTTGCCTTAAACTATGAGATGGGATAGTAGAATTCTGTAATTGGTAGCCTAATATTCAGTCCCCATTTGGTCTCTTTGACTTTTTTTTATTTTCCTCTAGTGGAGCCATGAGTTAGGAACAGAAATGAAAGGGTATGCTTTCATAAGACTTGGTAAAGCTTTGGATATGCACAATGTTCGCTTGGGGTTTAGGTGACAAAGTTTTGAACAGAACCCGGAGAATTTTGCTCATTTCTGCCCAGACCCAACGTTGCTCTGGCCCACCCAGATGGCCTCTCTGGAGGTTGGATCCCAGCTTTTGTGGCTGGATTGATGAACTGCTGAATTGAAGTCACTGAGCCCCAGGGCTGTGCTAGCCATGGTTTCCAAGACAAGGATTGGCATAACCAATGGCTCCCTTAGGACTATAAATGTTAGACTTTTTATGTATATACATAGATTACACAAATAAAAGCCAGAATTTACAGAATTGCTGATGCTATTAATAAAACTATCAAAGAATTCTATTGCATTTCATGCTAACATTTATTGTATTATTCTCCATTTACATTGTCAGATTGACTTTTTGTGATCCCTTGTATCTTTAGAGCAGCGATCTCCAATTTTTTTCCATAAATCACTAGTCCCATATGATGCTTCCTCAAAAATAATTCTGCTAATGAATAAGTTTTTGGGGTGCACTTCATATATTACCTTCTTGGAGCATTTTAATGAGCTTTAGCATATTAAGTCCCAAAGAAATCTTTGGTAAGGAAACAGTATTCTTTGTTAACCTACAACATCCAAAACTTATGTGACTAGATGAATCCAACCATGTTTTATTCTTCTTAAAACCATTTACTATGTGGGGGCACCTGGGTGGCTCAGTCGTTAAGCATCTGACTTCAGCTCAGGTCATGACCTCACAGTCTGTGAGTTCGAGCCCTGCGTCGGGCTCTGTGCTGACAGCTCGGAGCCTGGAGTCTGCTTCAGATTCTGTGTCTCCCTCCCTCTCTGCCCCTCCCCTGGTCATGCCCTGTCTCTCTCTGTCTCAAAAATAGATAAAAACATTTAAAAAATTAAAAGAAAAAAACATTTACTATCTGGAGAGAACTAATAGACACAGAATACCTTCGGGGCAAACCCTGTCCTAGAGAAGTCAGTGGTTTGTGTCCTTTAAAAGCAAGTCCTAGACCTCCGCTTTTGTACTTAGAAGACCTTCTAAAGGAAGTATTGCTCTTCCTACAGCCCCTGCTGCTGTTGGCTCTTCATTTATTGTGTCCCTGTTGTGGATCAAGTGCAGGGCCAGGTCTTTCTGTGTATTTTCTGGAATCCTTACAATATTCCAACCAGGAGAGTATGATATATCTATTTTACCAATGAGGAAACTGAAATTCATGGAAGTTACATAATTTTCACAAAGTCCAAGTGAACCCAAGTCTGTCTCCCTATACACACTTTGACTATGAAATTGTCTTTCAAATAATGCTGCCATTTTGCAGCCCAGGGTCGCCCTCAGGCAGTCAACCAGCAAATACACAAAGTCCTTTCTTGTTGTTTAAGATGGCCGACTTTTCCCTCTCCTTGTCCTTTACGGTAATTCCTTGCTCAGTACTGCTTGCATGTGCTGTAGTAATATGAGCAAGAAGGTACCTACACGTCATGGATTATGCATAGGCTCCTTAAAGAATGGATTACAGACAGGACCCTAAGAGGTTATGTGTTTGGTTGCTGATGTAGTGTGAGAAAAGTGGATAATGTTGGATCAGGAAAGGAGAGGAGATAGCAGATGCTTCTTTCTGTGAACTTGCCGAATACCAGCTCTGCCAAAATTGCTTCTTGTTCTCTTGACGGTTTCCTTCTCACCTCTGCTGATTCTGGCTCAAAACCTACCTTTCCAACCATCTGAGGGTACCTGAAAGCCCTTCTTAGAGTCCCTGTCATTGGCTCTGGGAAGGCTACTTCTTAGGGCTGTAGGAAAAGCAGTGGGTAGGACTGCCAGAGGCAATTAATGGCCTCCTATCAGTTTTCCAGGTGCCAGTGTATTGGAAAAGCCAATTTAAACTAGTCTGTACAAACCTGAGTGTGAAATGCTCTATTCATTTATTTTAAAAATAAAACACAGTTTCCTATGTGTTAATAACTAATAAAAAAGTTATTATGCTCTCTTTAGACCAATTATATATAATGCAATTGTATTTGTATCTGAAGCATAATTTATTGTTATCATATGATATTATTATATATCTTATATTTCTTTTTGCTTTATTATATAGTAATATACTGTTGTTACTTGGAGAATAATTTTATTTTATCTGAAGAAAATTGAGCCCTGATCACATATTTTATGGATTAAAAAGTCTCATGATTCTACGATTTTGTTGATACTTTATGATGGATGAGGGAATACTGATGCAGGTATAGAGACATTCTTCTCTTCTTGAACATGTTACTATGGGTTGCCATTGTCATTATTATGTAGATCTGTGGGTTAGGCTCAATAGAATATACACAGAGAATGTGGTCTTCATGGCCACTTTAATGTATTAAGCATTGTCAGATGTAGTTCCTTGACAGATGCTGAGGTTAAAAAAATACTCCCAAAAATGTATTCCAAAATGCATCATTAGAGAAATTTGAAGTGCTCTCTCTAGTGTTTACTAAATGACAAAATGCCAAGTAATGCTCTAATGTCTCAGATGCCTCAAAGATATTCAACTTCAATAGTATCCAATAAGAAACTGAGAATTGAGAACTGAACTAAAAATCAGTATATTTTAATTTTAATGAATTTTCTTGGTTATCGCCTCTTATCCCAACTTCCAATTACCTAAATCCTGACTACAGTATATCACAAATTTTAATCTTGGAAAGAGTAGCAAGTCAAGAGGTTAAGGTCTGCATTTATGGAAGACTTCCAGAAGTCCAAGGCAATTCTCAACTTAAATAATAAGAAATTCAGTAAAGCTATGAGCTTATTTGTATTATTATTTTTTTGATTACCTTTTGAACCTGTTCTCCGAAGTCTTCACATTACAGTCTACTCGTAAAGTCTGATTTTTTTTTAATTTATTTTTTTAAGATTTTATTTTTAAGTAACGTCTACACCCAGCGAAGGGCTCAAGCTCACAACTCCGAGATCAAGAGTCCTATGCTCCTCAGACTGAGCCAGCCAGGCACCCATCATAAGGTCTACTTTAGAAGAAAAAGTTCTCAGGGCACCTGGGTGGCTCAGTTGGTTAAGCATCAGACTTGGGCACAGGTCATAATCTCATGGCTTGTGAGTTCAACTCCCGTGTGCGGCTTTGTGCCGACAGCTCAGAGCCTGGAGCTGCTTTGGATTCTGTGTCTCCCTGTCTCTCTGTCCCTCCTCCACTTGTGTGTGCTCTGTTCCTCTTTCTGTCTCTTAAAAATATATAAACATTAAAAACGTTTTGTTGAAAGAAAAAAAATTCTCCTACAGTAGCATATGGTGTTCTATGAAATCTGTGTTGGATTCATAACTTCTCCAGTTAGTTTAACTATGTTTTCTTAGAAGGCAAGAATCTTCTGGAGGCCATGACTGACTACAAAGCAGCCATGCTATTTTTCTGATCTCTTTCGGGGCTCTTTGGACATTCTTGGCACATTACCATTTCAGGAAGTGGGATGATATGTGACTGCAGGCCTTGAGGTAATTCTATCCCATAATGTGAATAGAATCAAATGTGCTAACCCATTTGAGCCACCCAAACAGAAATTAACAAAACAAAACAAAAAAAGGTATAGGAAAATTTACTTTAAACATATTATCTTTTTTTCCATCTCTAAAACACAAAACTATGTAAAACCTGTAAGCATTTGCTCAAAAATGGGAAGGCAGATAACAGATAATAGCTTCCTATTTGGGAGGAGGGTGGTCACATAGAAACTTCTAATTTCTTGGAACTAGAGTTACTTGGCTGTTTAGTCTCTACATTTAGACAACTGTTTGCCTCTTGAGTAGATAAATAAATGTTTTCCAACTCAGTTTAGAAACCAGCCTTATACCAGTATTATTCAATTAGTTTTGGAAAGGTCCTGGAGTTAGCCAAAGAGAAAAGGTAAAATATGTGCATGAAAGAGATTATACAAAATTTTAGAATAAATGCATCTACAGGTTGCACAATGTGTAAACATAGTCAAATTTCCTGTAAGAAATGGTTCATTCCTTAAAAAATTCTTAAACATCTTATGCTTTCCTAATATGTTTTAAGTCAACCATAGCAATTCCTTCCAAATATATGCTTATCAACATCATTGCATTTATTTCCAAATCCGTGTATGTCTATTAAAATTCTCAATGTGAATAAAATTGTTTACGTATTATATAACCTAATAAGATGTCTGCATGTAGAGAGTTGCTACTTTTATAAAATGAAGTTGGATGTTTTGGAAAGAATATAACAAAGTGGTGGGCTAAATTTTTTATGTTGAAGTAGCTCTGAGTGAGATTATAGTTTTAAAATTGGAACAAATAGTGTAAGATAATTTAAAAATCTAGAGACAGCATTTGCTTAGGCTGATTTCCAGAGTGTTTTTAAAATCTTTCTCCACAAAAAAAAGGAACTCTTTGATGATGCATTATGCAAGAAAGACATTGTAAAACTCCAAAATGCAGATCCATACACAAAGAAAATGTCTTATTCTTACATCAATGAGTGACAGAAATGTTTATTTTCATCTTTCTTTTGAAGTATAATGTATGGCTATAGCATTGTTTTATGATTTCCTGACTTAGCTATTTTTTTTCCCACCAGAATTCTACCACCAGCCTGAATTGTAACAGACAGGTGGGATTCCATTGTAGCATTTCCCTCTAAGATAGCAATTCTCAACGTTCTTGGTCTCGGGACCTGTTGGTGCCCATACAAATTATTGAGTACCCCCAAGAGCCCCAATTAACCCATGTTAATTTACCATATTAGAAACTTAAAATGAGAAACTCTAAAATCTCTCTATATGATTTTAATTTTTTAAATGTTTGTTTTCGAAGGAGACAGAGTCTTCTTAATGAAGAATGATGATAATTTCCAAGACTAATAAAATATTTAGAACAGTGGCATTGTTTTACACTTTTGAAATCTCTTTACTATATTTTATGTCTTTTTAATAATAAGGAACAGCTGACTCATATCTGCTTTCAATCCAGTCCTATGTTGTTTTAATTGTGGTATATGAGAAAAATCTGGCCTCACACAGATATATAATTGAAAAAGGGAGAAGTATTTTAATAGTCTTTTCCAATTGGTGTGGGTATGCTTCTTTGATGCCTTGCTAAGACTGAACAAGTGGCAGTTTCTTCTTTTTTTTTTCCGATTTTTTTAATGTTTATTTATTTTTGAGAGAGAGAGAGAGACAGAGTGTGAGCAGGGGAGGTGCACAGAGAGAGAAACATACACCGAATCTGAAGCAGGCTCCAGGCTCTGAGCTGTCAGCACAGAGCCCAGCGTGGGGCTCCAACTCACAGACCGCGAAATCATGACCCGAGCCGAAGTTGGATCTCCAACCGAGCCACCCAGGCGCCCCAACAAGTGGTAATTTCTTAAAGGCTAGTTGCACTGTACAATCTGAAAGCATATCAGTAAACTTCTTGTTATCGATTACATTAAAATCTATTGGCCTAGCTTGCACTTTGAATGGATCTTTCACCCTGAATGATTTGTAACATTATGCGTGGCCTCACTGAGCCATGTAGGTCTTCTAAATGTTGACATGTTTTATTCCAAGATAACACAGAAAATCCACATCTGTTAATATTACTACTGATTTTGTCTAAAAAGCCTTTAAATGTTGGGAAGATTCACTATGGCGAGTTCACTATGGTAAATACGGTTTTCCAATTTTCTAATTTTTGCTTGAAATCCCAAATTTTTCTTTGGAAACAAATCTCCAGTTGTTTTCTTTGAGGTTACATGCTTACTTTGTTTCTTCTCAAGAAAACGTCTGCTAGATATCCATTTGAGTAGTCATAGTTGATCTGTCAGTCATCCTTTCAAGTACTATAAAAAAATGTCATTCCACGAAAATAGCAGTTGGTCAGCTCGCGACTTAGACAACAGTTATGTGGCCTTTTCCTTGAGATGGCTGTCATCTTCCATACGCAGCAGAAGTGCCTTAAGAGAATTTGTCTCCTAGAACATTAAAAAGATGTGTACTCAAGGGTTGAGAGTTCATAGAATTAAATTTCTGTACTCCTTTATTAAAAAAACGTTCTTGAACAAAACTGGCTCTTTATACACTTTCGTGTGTTTGGCGGTGAAGAATACAATGATGGCCCATACACTTTGGTATCACTGCACTGATTTGTGCTCAGATGCCTGCAGTGTCACTCCCCCCCCCCATTGTTTTTTGTGCCATAAGTGCAAGTCAACACGTGAGAAAGGCAAATAATGTCTCCAGAGTACTATAAAAATTATTATGAACATTCTAAAGAAAGATCATAAAAATATAAAATGCAATCAAATTATCACAAAATATTAAAATAACAAAAATATGAAGGTGCCTTGGAAAACGCCCTGGGAGGGATCCATGGACCACACTTTTAGAACCTCTTGTTCTCAGGGTCACTGAAAAGGTTCAATCCATTAATATACACAATGCATGTAGCACGATGTGCATGAAGGACTCAAGAGTCCTTGATCACCATTACAAACTTCCCTGATGCTGATGTAGCACCCCAAATCCCTCAAGCTCACAGATGTGTCTAGTCCCATCTAAAAGAGTTTGGCAGTTTAGATTTCCTTGGGGAGAGCACAGAGTAAGAATTAGCAACAGAAGGAGATATAATCAGTTATATTTGAGCTCAGGGTCTTACATACCCAGTTTACTTCATTCTAGGAGTTATCACAATGGAGACCTGTCAAGCCAGAGTGCATACTAAGGGTGGCTTGGTCATTGGGGTGTAGACATCTTAACGCTCACTGGTCCTGGCTCTTACCATTGCTTTGTCCACTCATCCAAGGGGTGGTCAGAACCTGAGAAACCAGTCACTCATACTCAAAACACTGATTTGAAGCAAAAAGGCAATTTGCCCCTTGTGATAGAGTCGTCATTAAATGTCCTTCTGTGAAGACCAAAAATGATCACATTCTTCCTAAGAGCACTGAAGGTTTGCTTTCTTCAAGATACATGTGAGAGGAAAGTAAATTATTTCCAGAATGTCAGCTCCTTACAAGGGGCCTAATGTTAAATGTTTCTTTGGATTTGGATGGCTTGCACGAGGCATGGGGTTACGCATGTGCTCACGTGCATTTAGTGTGCCAGGAACTCCACTATTTCTCTTGATGAAATTTGGGAAGACATGAAAAGAATCGACTGTATTCTACTTACCTTATATTTTGTTAAAAGAGAATATGCATAAGGGAGGACAAGCCAGCCCAGTCCTCAGTAATGTGTACTTAGCCTGTTTCTTCTCCAGGATGTCAGCAGTTTCTTTCCTTTCCTCAGGGAGCCAAGGAGCACTCGCAAATAATTGGATCCGGAGGAGATTTATGCTTTTAATGTTACATTCCTTTATCTTTCTAGTCATCTGTCTAATTTCAGATATACAAGCAATATTAGATCATCCCTTAAAGGTTTGACTATTGAAGGTCTGGGGAAGCACTGAACTATTGCATAATCTTAAACATGTTGACACAATATGTATCTTAGAAATATGAGTTAGCATTAGAATATAGTTTAATAAAGTTATTTTTGAATAACACGTATATGCATGAAAAATACAACTTAAATTGTAACCCCCAGAGTAAATGCCGTTTTCAAACATGGCTGAATGTTTCACTGCAAAATGTGTATGTCTTCATTTGATAATTGCTGACTCCTTATAGCTCAAAAATTCTAAGGCTTCTTTGGTTTCGATCACAGTTTATAGATGATTTTGGGACAATGATGTAACTTGCACGTTTCTTCTCTCTGCACTTTTCTCTGTGTCCAGTGTTCATGTGATTTTGAAGTTGAGCTGGCTTTGGTATCTGTCATCCCAGTGGAGCATAGGACGTGGGAACATCCTGGGAACATAGGACGTGGGTCCTCTGTGGATTCTCTCAGTGCTCATGTCTTGACAACAGCCATGACAATGTTGTCTACATGGTCTTCATGGTAACAGAAAGAACTGAAGAGAAGGAATGAACCCACTTAGCTGCTTCTTGTATTCAGCTGTGTTGGTGATCCATGGACTGAATTGTATAATTGCCACAGTTTACCCAACTCCTATTCATTCCTTTACGGGTGTCATGGAAAAATGCTTCTAATACATTGTTTCATTTTTCAATTCTATGCTTTGTGGGAAGTACATAAGATTATTTTTAATTTTAATTTTACTTAACTAATTAATTAATTTTGAGAGAGAGAGAGTGCCTGCACGAGTGGGGGAGGGGTAGAGGAGGAGGGAGAGACTCTTAAGCAGGCTTCATGCCCAGCAGAGCCCCGTGTGGGGCTCGATCTCATGACTGTGAATTATTGACCTGAGCCGAAATCAAGAGTCTGATGCTCAACTGACTGTGCCCCTCAAGAGCTCCAAGAATACTTTTTAAATACAGTTTCCTGGTTTGTTAATTCTATGAATTCTCCTGTAATCCTTATTTTGGACTAGTCAGCACAGACGAACTAAAATACTATTTTTCATATAAATAGGTAATTTTAGTTGTTGTTTAGAAATTCTTTCCTGTCATCCTATGCTACAGTATGTGGGTTTTGCACCGCATCATACTACTGTTATTAAAATTAATTTAGTCTTATATTTTATTTAGAATGGACTACCTAGGGGCGCCTGGGTGGCTCAGTTAGTTGAACGCCCAGCTCTTGATTTCAGCTGAGGTCATGATCCCAGGGTCGTAGGGTCCAGGTCTGTTTGGGGCTCTACACTGAGTGTGGAGCCTGCTTAAAATTCTCTCTGTCTCTTTGTGTCTCTTTCTCTCCTTCTGGCCCTCCACTGCTCTCTCTCTCTAAAAAAAAAAAAAAAAAAAAGAATGGACTATTTAAAGATTTCTGACTAACAGCCATGATATTCATTTAAATAAAAAAAAAAAACCAGAACAAAAAAACCCAACTATTTTTCCATCTTTCATGCTATACCCTAGAGGACAACAGAGTTATGGTTTTGTCTTGTGACAAATATACTGTGAGCAACAAAGCCTCTTAAGTGACTCAAATATGAGCTAGTATTGCTTGTAATAGTCCAGACAAAATATTAATCCTGCAATTGAAAGATAGTTTGTTTGTTGTGCGATCATCTGAGCAAACTGATTGAAGATGCAAAAATCTCGATGCAGAATTTGTGTGAAAAGTTACAAGAACATGAACATTACAGGATGTAACATGGCTTCTCACTCCAGCTTTTTTATACCTTTCCAAATCTTGCCAAAGCTTTGTTGCCACACCTTGTTTTATTGTGTTTGTCCAATTACAGATAGCATGCCCATTGCATAAACTTTCTAATTTGTGCCCACCTTAAGGGGATGGTAATAATGGGCATTTGGTAATGTTCTTCTTCCTGAAAATGTAGATGTCATATCCACGAAAGCTACAAATTTCTTTTGATGTGGAAAAAATTGTTAAAAGCTAAATTAAAAAGCGTAGAGTTCCAGAAAAGTTTTCCTTTCCTAGGACCTGGTCTAGCCCTTATTTTGTCTTTGATCGTCTATGTACCTGAAGTGGTCACTTCACTTTGTTTGCTGGGTCTCAGTTTCTTCTTCTGTCGAATTAAGGTTTGGGACTAGATTTACTTTTGTGTCTCTTTGTCTCTAAAATCGTATCTTAAGAGGGACTGTGGAATCCATACAAAATACAGATAAAAAGAATTAAGAGACCCTTCTGATCTTGGCACCCAGTGGGACCCCTGTGCAGTCCCATCCTTTGAGTATGAGAAGGACTGTGGCTTGATTCTTATAAATAGAATATACTGATGGGATGTCACTCCCTTGATTCAGTTAGATTGTATGGCAAAGTTGATGGAATGTTATTCCTGTGACCACATCATGCTGTATAAGACTTCATTTTAGCAGGCTGGAGGAAGATTCTCCTGGCCTCAAAGAAGTGACCTGCCATGTTGTGACAGGGCCACCCGACAAGGAACTGTGGGCAGCCTCTAGTAACTGAGAGCAGCCTCCAGCCAATAACCAGCAGAAAACTTTGTTCCTGCAATTGCAAGGAACTGAATTCTTCCAACATTCATGTGAACTTGGAATAAGACTGCTTCTTCTAGAAAGAAAGGCTGTTTGGGGCGCCTGGGTGGCGCAGTCGGTTAAGCGTCCGACTTCAGCCAGGTCACGATCTCGCGGTCCGTGGGTTCGAGCCCCGCGTCAGGCTCTGGGCTGATGGCTCCGAGCCTGGAGCCTGTTTCCGATTCTGTGTCTCCCTCTCTCTCTGCCCCTCCCCCGTTCATGCTCTGTCTCTCTCTGTCCCAAAAATAAAAAACGTTGAAAAAAAAAAATTAAAAAAAAAAAAAAAAAAAGAAAGAAAGGCTGTTTGACTGACACCTTGATCACAGCCTATGACAGCCCGACGGGACCAGCGTAGCTGTGCTGGGACTCCTGACCTACTGAAACTGTCAGTGGACGCATACAGAGATTTTCCATACATTCCTCACTCAGGTTCCTTTTTCTTTAATGTTATCATGTCTGTTTAATAAAATTAAGAAGTCAACATCAGTCCACTACTATTAGCCAAACTCTAGCTTTTGTTCAGATTGCACCAGTTTTTCTGTTAATGCCCTTGTACTGCTCCAGAATCCAATACAGGAGTCTACATTTAGTTGTGATGTTCCTTTACTGTCCAGAATGCAGGGACAGTTTATCATTTTACCCTTGTTTTTCATGACTTGACCATTTTGAGGAGTGGTGGTTGGGAATTTTGTGCAATGTCCCTCAATTTGGGCTTCTGAGATGTTTTTCTCATCATTGGACTTGGATTATAGATTTATGGGAAGAATAATCAGGAAACTTTGGAGTGATGGAAATATCCTGTGTTTTTTATTGTGGTGATGGCTACATGGGTGAATATGTTTGTCAAAACGGATTGAACTATGGCATAAAAATGGGTACATGTGACTGTATGCAAATCACGCCTGAAAGGTTTTGAAAACAGATATTTCATATGTATGTGCATACATGCATATGTACACACACAAAAAACACTTAAAAATTCTGGTTAAATAATATTTAGTTGGTTCTTAATTGCAAGACTGCCCAGAGCTTTTAAGATTCTCATGTACTAATGCCGCTTCTGAGTCCCTAAGCATTAGACAACATATGCAGCATTTCCAAACTTTTTGGACTATGAGACCCTTTCTCAGATTGGGAAATGCTGGTTTAAGGAAATTATATTTGAGTTTATGAGAAAAATAACAAAAGCATGGAGAGTCGTTCAGTTTTTCTACTCCGGTCAGCCAAAGACTGGGAAAATGTTTTTGTGCATCCAAGTGGAAATGCCTTAGGGTGTGGCATGTTACTATATCTGTGAGTGTGACAAAGGAACAATATTTGAGAGCTGGAACATATTTTTCACCTAATCTAATTATCTGCATATACCTGTTTTTGCCGCACTTATCTTGGAAGCTATTTGGAAACTAGTGAGAAGAAAGACTTCAAAGGATGAACCGGCTCTTCCTACAGCCTGGGAACTGCGTGTCCACGGCTCCTGAAGATGTTGGGGGCCCTTTGCTCTTTGCCATTGCTGAGTACTTGAGCTCCCCAGATCTGGATGGGTTTTATGCAGGTGTGAGGCTGCTGCGGCCAGTTGCTGAGGGCCTGAGGGGACGGCCCTTCCATTGTAAAGGGGAAGAAGAAAGTGGGGGCAGTGCTGAGATCTGGACGGGGCACTGGTACCCCAGGATGTCCCCCATTATACAGTCATTTGTTACTACGGTTCCACTGCTGACCACAAAAAGTGATCTACTGACAGAACAAGGCCACCTGTGTCTTTGTGTATTTCTATGGTTCCCTGTTTGGAGGCTGAATTCTCGCGTGAAACAGTATTAGTGGATTTAGCTTCAGCAGAAAGACGTTATCTTGAGTTGTATTTTGATGCCTTGGCAAGACTTATAGGCAGACCATGATTTGTGACTTGTTTCACGTGATCCATGGGTCATGTTCATAATTCCACTGCGAAATATTCCTTGCATATGTAGTTTCATTATGCATTTAAATAGTGAGACAGTATTGAATACTTTCAAGTTTTCCTCATAGGCTTCAAGACCCCAAGTTTGCAATAATAGTGATTTATTACATTTGGAGATGCTTCACATGCAGTTAAAAGTATTCAATTGTGTTTGCTGCTTCTTGGCCAATACTGTTTCTCAAGACATAGCCATGCATGGTCCGGGTAACCATGATGATGGCCTGGATACCCATGGACCAGTGCCTGGAGCTGGAGTTGCTGACCTGGATGGGGCAGATTTGAAACACAGACCCAGCCTCAGATACTGAGCAGAAGTCTAGTCTGGCAACTGGATATGGTGTTTGTTTATTTATTTAATTATCTATCTAATTAATTAATTTTGGTGTTTAAATTTTAAATTTTTATTAATTTTTTAGTCTTTTAAATGTTTATTTTAGAGAGAGAGAGAGAAGACAGGGAAGGGGCGGACAGAGAGGGAGACACAGAATCTGAAGCAGGCTCCAGGTTCTGAGCTGATAGCACAGAGCCCGACGTGGGGCTCGAACTCACAGACTGTGAGATAACGACCTGAGCAGGAGTCAAACGCTTAACTGACTGAACCACCCAGGCACCCCTGGATGCAGTATTTTAAAAGGATGTTGCATCAGGGGGTCTACCCCAATCAAAGGATGAGGCACTGGGGAGTCTGACCTGAAGGGAGGTGGAGGTTTTATGCTGCAGTTTGAAGAAAACAAGCAATAAAACCAGAAATCATCCCCCGAAGAAGGCTGGCTGTCCACCAGGCAGGTCTCCCCAAGAGTGCAGGAGGCAGGTTAGCCTCCCTTGGGCCTTGGCTTTCTGGACTCAGAATGTGATTGTCAGTGCCTTCAGAAGCAATCGAGCTGGAGGACTGACTCCATGTAGACCAAAATACCATTTTATTGCCACCCTATATGTTAACTAACCAAAGTTGAAATAAAAACTCGAAATAAAAACAGACACAATAAGAATTCAAAGCAGAGTAGATATTCGATCTGCTGCACAGCTTATTTTCTCTTTGTAGACAAATCTACATGGGAGCCAAATGATAATCAGAGCACGGGCTCTGCGCAAGAAGAAATGTCTGATGCCTCAGTCCCATGTCCTCTCTCCTGATGACAGGATATTCTGCCCCAAGAACAGGTTCCTGCTACGCCAGGGTAGGGCATCTTCTCCCTGACACAGGGCAGGAGACACAGTGTTAGAACTTTTCCGTCACCAGCCTTTTTCTCTGCCTGCATTACTGATCATCTGCGTTCTTTGGGCACATTTCTTTAGAGAGGTGAGTATCTTTTTGGTTCTAGTCAGGTATTGCTGGTCTGAGAGCCATTCTGTCTGTTGAAGTTCAATTGTCATTAAGTGTTTGTTGTCAAGTTTCTCTCTCAGAGATCATCTGCTTTCCAAGTTCCTGGGGTGGAGAAGTTGCAGGAGAGAAGCCCTTTGCTGTTGAACCCAAGCATTACTGACAGCGAGTAGTAAAGCAGAGTGTAAAGGATGCCAGAAGCAGTCATATTTAAGGCCCTAAGCAGTAGGAGAGCATGTAACAGAGATGAAAATACCATCTTATTCATTGGTACATCACTTTGGGTGCTAAAGAGGCTGAGACACCACCCTCTCTATGACTAGGTTTGGTACTCTAGACGGCAGAGAGCAAAAACATTCCTTCCTCCCTCCCTCCTTTTCAACAATTTAAGACTTAATGACTCCCAAAGACAGTCACGAAAAATACAATGGCCAGGTATTAATTCTTATTAATAGCAATTTGCATTCTGCATCTGGACTGCCTCATGTTTGCTTGATGTGTCTGTTTTTGCTTATGGCCATCATCTCTCTCACACAGACTCATTTTTTTCATCTAGATTGCCTTTGAGATGATAGGAGTAGATCTGTTTTCCCTTATCAACCCCATCTGGATTTGCTCCTTTAGAGTTTTCTTTGTTATTGTTTACCTTCTTTTGGTCTTGTTCTTTCCTCCCAATGGGGTGATGCTGGATGGATGCTTCATCTTCGCTGATTGCCTCACTGAATCATTTGCTTCAATTAGAGGGATTGGCAAATCTAAAAGGTTCTTAAATATTTCAGAAAAATAAATGGCAGAGAGGTTCCCTAAATAGTTAATTGTTGGGACTTCTACTTCTGGGAAGATGGAGTAGATTTAGTTTCCCTTATTCCCCTCATTAAGTACAACTAAAAATCCTGCACATTTTATATACAACAAATAGCAAAAGAATTTGAAAGGTAGAGAAGAAAGCAGCCTGGCTACGGGTGTGGGGACCTCATAAATAACATGGTGGTGGGTCACCTTGGTTTTCTTTTTGCCTCATACATTCCAGAGCTGGAGCTGAAGTCAGCAGCCTGGAAAGACCAATGGGCACAGACAACAGAAGCCCAACAAAAGTCTGCTGTCTCTCATCAAGGGCCCAGGAAAGGGGCAGCCTAGGAAGACAGAAAACTTTTTGATAATAATTACTCTACTGCAGCTAAATGCCACAGGACAAAACCCGGCAGCTCCACTCTCACCAGCACTGGTCGAACGGGGAACTTAGACATTTACCCTGGTCAGGCTGCAGTGAGAACCCGCAGTTCCCACACAGGGGTGGTGTCAGAAGAGGTGAGGTAGACGGTAGAGTAGAGAGAGTAGATGGGTGATCTTTTCAGCTTCTAGAATCTTTAGGTGTATGTATTTTGTTGGAATTGGGAAAGTTCCAGCTCTGCCTTCCTTCTCATCTCCTTGTGGAACTGCAATGTCACAAATATTTGATTTGCTATTATAGCCCTACAAGTGCGTCATGATTTTCTTTTTTTTTTTTTTTTTCCAGTCTATTTTCTCTTTGCTGTTCAGATTGGGTAATTTTTATTCTTTCTTCAAATTTACTGATTTTTTCTCCATTATATTCATTCTGTTGTTGAGCCCATTAATTGAGTTTTAAAATTTTGGCTTATGATATATTTTTTAGTTCTAAAATTTCCATTTGGTTCTTCTTTGCTGAGACTTTTTTGTTTATTTGTTTAAGTATGTTTGCAACTGCTCAGTGAAATAACTTTATGAGAGCTGCTTTGAAATCTTTGTTAGATAACTCTAACATCACTGTCATCTCAATGTCACCACTTATAGATTATATTTTTTCACTCACATTGGGATATTCCTGGTTCTTCACATAGAGAGTGATTTTCTTTGGACACCTGGATATTTTGGGTGTTATCCTATGAAACTCTGGATCTCATTTAAACCCAGCTGGCCTCCTCTGACACCACTCCTACAGAGGAAGGAGAGGTGCACTGCTTCATTACCACCAGATGAGGGGAGAAGTCCAGGTTTCTCACTCAGACTCTATGGAAACTCATGGGAGACAGAGGATTCTTAATGTTTTCAGCAAGAAGATAAATCACATAAAAATTATGCAAAAGAAAGCAGAAACGGCTACATTATTGTCAGATAAAGTAGAGGTTAAAGCAAAGCAAAGGGACCAGAAACTAGAAGAGACATTATATAGTTATAAAATGGTCAAACCATCAAAAATATGTAACAATGTTAAATGTGAATCACAAAACAACAGAGCTGCAAAACATGTAAAACAGAAACTGATTGACCTGAGAGGAGAAATAGGAAAATCCACATTTACAGCTGGAGACTTCAGCACCCCTCTCTCAACAATCAATATCACAACTAGATAGAGAACCAGCAAGGCTACAGCAGATCTCAAAAACATCAATAACCAACAGGATCTAATCGACATTTCTGGCACACTCCACCTCAGAACAGAAGAATACATGTTTACAAACATCCATGAAACATATACCAATAAAGACCATATCTTGTTCCATATAACAAACCTTCTTTTAAAGTTTTAAAAGAACTGGGATCATGCAGAGTGTGTTTTCTGATCACAGTGGAATCAACCAAGAAATCATTGAGAAAGATAATAGAAAAATCTCCAAAAGCTGACAAACTAAACAATGCCCTTGAAAATAATCCATACATCAAAGAAAAAGTATCAAGGGAAATAAAAAATATATTGATTGTGTGAAAATAAAAATACAACACAGGGCATAGGTAAAGCCGTCCTGAGAGGGCAATTTATAGCATTGATGCTTACAATGGAAAAGAGCAAAGTTCTGAAATCAATAATCTAAATTTTTTGTCTCAAGAACCTGGAAAAAGCGGAGCAAAAGAAACCCAAAGCAAGCAGAAGGGAGAAAATTATAAAGATGGGAGCAGAAATAAATGAAATTGAAAACAGGAAAACAATAGAGAAAATCAATAACACCAAAATCTGGTTCTTTTAAAAGATCAATAAAATTGACAAAGCTCTAACAAAATTGCCAAAGGAAAAAAAAAAGAGAGAGAAGACACAATCTGCTAAAATCACAATGAAAACAGAGCTATCACTGTAGACCCTGCAGACATCAATAGGATGACAAAAATAAATACTACAAACAACTCCACATGCACATATTTTATAAATTAAATGGACAAATCCTAGAACCGATTCGAAACTACTGCAAGACTCACATGAAAGGGATATGTAAGGGATATTCCAGAAAATAGAAAAGGAGGAAACACTCCCTTGTTAATTTTAGGAAGCTAGTACTACACTGGTACTAAAACCAAAGATAGTTCCAAAAAGCTTGTTCTTAATAATGTAAACCTATAAACAGTCTGTATGTCTTTCCGTGGGTAAATGGTGAAATCTGTGCTACATCCGTACCATGAAATACTAGTCAGTAATAAAAAATAATAAGTTCTTTATACATAGGATTCCCTGGATGAAACTCCAGAGAATTATGCTGAGTGAGGAAAGCCAATTTCAAAAGATTACATATTACCTGATTCCACTTACATAGCATTATTAAAAGATAAATGATACAATTATAAAAATGAAGAACAGATTTAGACTGCCAGCACTTAAAGGTGGGGTGGGAGGAAGGCCCAGGGGGAAGTGGAAATCGTTATAAAAGGACAGTGAGAGGGGTCCTTTTGGTCACGGAATTATTCTATATTTTGATGGTATCATTGTCAATATTTTGGTTTTGATATTGATACCATAATTTAGAAATAATATTTGAGTGAAACTGGGTAAAAAGTACAAGGAATCTCTGTATTATTTCTCAGAACTACACGTGAATCTTGAACCATCTCAAAGTAAAAAGTTTCAAAGTTAATGATTATGAATGAAGAGTTGATTTTGACACAAATTTAATTATGCACCGGGAATGAATCACCTGGAAGTTATTTGTCTCCAATTTGCCTTATTTGTAGACGTGAATAAGGGTGGCTTTCCATTCGGAAGTTTTTTGTTTTCATTTTTACGCTTAATTAACGTGTTCACTTTTTAAGAGTTACCTCTTCTCTGTATTGATCATTGGGCAGAAAAATTCTAATTACTAAAAGAAAAGTAATAAAACTTAGTCAACAGTATACAAATTCAAACCTATGAGACTTGGAAAATTAATTATTTTAGATTTTTCCTTCCAACACGATGTGGACTTTACCTCCTAATATTTGTTACCTTACTATTTTGTTTTCAAAGATAACAATACAGTTTTATTTTACAGATATTCTAACTGGAGTAAAAATTAACTGGCATCATAAGATAGCAGAAGAAACTCAGGGTAGTAACCGAGTTATATGACAACTTCTGGGAGGTGGCAAGATACAAGAGAGATTTCATTGGAAATTGAGCCTTTGCTTATTTACTGAGCACATGAATTATTTTCTTAGAGGCTATTTCTTAATCCATAGGGTTGGCAATATTATATCTATTTCATTGCTTTGGGAGGAAGGCTTCATGGAAAGACTTTGTAGATTGTGAAGTGCTCTGCAGATCAAAGCATAGACTGTGTATCTGACACAAGTGAGGCAAGATTAATTGAAAAATTCCTTCCTACCCAAAGGATAATGTAATATTTACCCAAATTTTAGAAGACAAACAGGGAGGCATCCCAGGTTAAGTAGTAGGATGTAGTAGGATATTTTGAGATCATATTGAGGTTTTGTTTTGTTTTGTTTTGTTTTGTTTTGTTTTTTGTTTTGGGGTGTTTTTTTGTGTGTTTGTTTGTTTTTTGTTTTTGTTTTTTTTGCTATACATTTGCTATGATGGTCATAATGTTAAAAAAAATGAGACCTAAAGACATGAATAAGTAGCCCAAGTTCATACAACACTGTAGAGATAGGCCTTGTACTAGGAAAACTATCACTCATTTCTCTGCTCAGTGTTCTTTTAGTCACATTACAGAGAACTTTAAGATTACACATTCATCATAGAACGTGGGTTCTGAATCCTAGACGCAATAATTTTGCTGATTCAGCTTATTTTCCTTTTGTGTGGGGAAAAGACGGGATTTTCATAAAAAGTGAGCATATAAGTCTTTGGTATTCCTAAAAGAGAAATAGCCATCATTCTCTTGCCCTCTAATTTATTCTGTTTTGGTGCAGTTCAACCTATGATTTCCATAAGTTGAGGGATGAGAACTGAGCTTGTAGTAGGACATCAGGGCAAGTAAATTGAGATCACATTGGAAGTCTCCATTAGTTTTATTCTTTTTTTAAATTATTATTTAGAGAGAGAGAGAGAGGTAGAGTGGGGGGAAGGCAGAAAGAGAGGGAGAGATAGAGAATCCCAAGCAGGCTCTGCACTGCCAGCACAGAGCTTGATGTGGGACTTGAACTCATAATCCATGAGATCATGACCTAAGCCAAAATCAAGAGTGGGATGCTTAACCAACTGAGCCACCCAGACGCCCCTAATTTTACTCTTATTTTATTGAATGGCCTTATGTTACTAGCATTCTTGGTAAAAAATGTTTGTATGTCCTGTGAAAGGAATATTCAAAGGATTTCATCATCCCTTAGGATCAATACTTACATTTCTACAATTAGGTTATGGAGAACCCATGTGAATTTGTGGTTGAAGGTTTACTATGAGTTGTGATTAGAAGTGTTAGGGGGCACCTGTGTGGTGCAGTTAGTTTAGCTTCCGACCCTTGATTTTGGTTCAGGTCATGATCCCAGGATTGTGAGATCAAGCCCCACGTTGGGAGCCACACTGAGTGTGGAGCCTGCTTGAGATTCTCTCTCCTTCTGTCCCTCCCCGGCTCTCTCTCTCTCTCAAAAGAAAAAAAAAAAGTGTTAGAAAGCTACTGGGCAGCATTTCAATTGTTTGTATAGGAAAGGAAATGTGACTAATGACTACACAACACACATACATGCACAAACTTCTCTTTGAGAGTGGAAGAGACACAGAGGAGTGGCAAAGAGAAGAGTAAACAATGTGAATTGTTTATAAGGTATTACGAACTATTTTTAAAGACACTATGTTCTAGAGGTTTCTGATTTGAGTAATGTAGTCAAGAAAATTAGTATCATTAATACCAGATATCATTTAATGAAAACCAAAATTATCTGATGCCTTATTAGCAAGGCATCAGATAATTTTAACCGCTTCTTTTTCTTAGGTAATTTCACTAATCTTGCAGGAGGCACTGATGAATGGTAGGCAGTTTTGGAGCCTTTGCAAAGGCATGGGGTGCTTAGATAATAAAACAAAATTCTTTGGCACAGAAGAGATTGTTTATGCTTTTCTTTTATTGCTTACTAAAGGCCAACATCCTACTTTACAGAGATCGATATTCCTGAATTGCAAACTTTTTAGAAGCCTAAAGGAAATGGATCTTCATCAAAGTTCAATATTAACCCTTTCTCTGCTAAGGGAGAGCAAAGTTGTATTTCCGTTGCAACTTCAGTTTGTTCTGCTTTGGTGGAAGGATGGGGTGACCTCCCAGGGGCCCCTGAATGGTTGATCTCAGCTTCAGTGTTCTAACCAGCCCACTCTTCCGCCTGGGACACACAAGCAGGGTCTGGGCTTGCTGACATGCTGTTCTGGGACTATTTCCTGAGGCAGAGACTCCATTTACCTCTTTCTTGCCCCTCTATCAAAGTTTTTAATGCTTCAACTTAAACAGCGTCCTTCCAGAGCCTTCTCTGACTCCTGACAACATTTGGACCTCCTGACATCTGTTCTCAACACCGTCTGGTTTTCTTCCATCACAGCGCTGTTCTCGTGTTAGTGTTTGCTTAATTCTCCGTATTCAGTGCTACAGTGTGAACCCCATGAGCACAGAGACTCTGTCTTGTTCTCAAGACCAGTGTTTGGTTCAGGGTGAGGCACCTAACAGATGTTTGTGTGCCAAGACTGAGTGAGTGTCATTAGCTGGGCTCCCACCACATCTGACACCCTTGGAGGCTGGGAAGGAATTGTCACTGTCACCTGCGACATGAAGAAACGGAGGTTCAGGGTTGACGTGATTTACCCTGAGTTCACAGTGAGACTAGTTTCACACCTGAGTCTGCACATTGCCCAGGTCCGTGTTCCTTCCACTCTAACATGCTTCCTCCAGCATTTCCTAGACTCCAACTTTTCCTGGTTCTGGAAAGCAGACTGGAAGAGTAGCCCCCCCCCCCGCCCCACCTCCCCACCCCCTCCCCCAATCATGACCTCATTGCAAGCACTGCCCAGGGGAGTCCTCTTTACCCCTTCTCAGCTAGAATCACGTCAGCTGCTGGTAGACTGAAGGCAGCACTCCCATCCTCTAGCTGACTCACAATCTTTGGGGTGGGGTGTAAGGGAACAGCTGAGGCAAATTTCCTTGAGGTGGACTGGGTGGCAACTAAATTAAAGCCCGAAGCCTCATCCTGACATGCTCTGGGATTCAATCGAACTGCAGATTGCCAACATCAACACTTTCCTGGAACATGCTGGAATTCCAGAGCTTCAGGAGAAAAGCAAGCCAGCTCCAGCAGACATCATAGCCCCCAAAGCATGCAGAAAACTTAACTAGAGCAGTCCGCACCATAGCCCAAAAGGAGCTTTCTCTCAGGAGCTGGTAAGCTATGGCCCAGGGCCCAAATCTGCCCCATCACCTGTTTCATATGGCCTGCAAACTAAGAATGATTTTTACATTTTCAAATGGTTTTAAAAGAATCAAAAGAAGAATAGTATTTCATGGTATGTGAAAATGGTATGAAATCCAAACTTCTGTGCCTCCAAATAAAGTTTTGTTGGAACACAGCCATGCTCATCTATTTACATAGTGTCTATGGCTGATTTTGGATAAATCCTAGAGGTCAGTCACTGCAACCAAGAATGCCTTCCCTGCAAAGTCTAAAATATTTACTTGTCTGGCCTTGTAAAGAAAAAGTTTGTTGACCTCTGCTCGAGTTGAACATTATACGGAAGGAATTCATGGCAAGGTTGCCCCTCCCAGTAATCTTTCAAGCTAGAAATGTCCAACTGTTGAAAGTTAATAACCTATAAAACCTTTTAACTGCTTCCAACTATAGCAGCAACCGTATGCACCCTTCCCCCGACCTCTGCCTCCCTCCATCCTTTAACACCAGGCTGGTTGTGCTGCAAGCTTTTTCTAATCTCGTGGGGTTTGGTCCTGGGTTCCCAGGCACCATGTTGGATGATGTTTCTGCCACTGTTGTGTGGTCAGCACTTTAACATGGGCCACCCTGATCCTCTGACACACAAGGTCACATCTTTTCCAAGTTGTGGGTGCAAGGAAGTGACTTGCTTGTAATAGTTCTGATCATAGAACTAAATAGATAACAATGCGGTAGATGGGGTGGAATTATATTTTATTATTTTCTGTGCCAGTTTGATGACTGCTCTTTAGTGAAAAAGCAAACTTTAATGAAAATACTTGCTATTTGGAACCTGTAGAATGATTAATAAGTTAAAAGATTCTATCTTCTCTTACAACACGACCAGTTGTGGAAGTGGTCATTGGTATCATCACCACATTATGGATGACAAAACGTATATAGAATCATGTATGAGATTGAGGATGATTCATGTATGATGAGTGTATGGGGAATCAGGACTTGGCTCTAAGTTTTCTTATCTACCTTCACTCCGCAATGTCTTCATGCCTAACTACAAGTTATCCAAAGGAAATGATTTAAGAATTCTAATGATTTGTGATTGTGGCCGTAAGCAGCACCCCCGGTACCACGGAGAGCTCACTAATGAGATAGACCAGATGGAAAGTTTTGTCATGGGTTGCATTCACTTGTTATTCAACCATTCATTCGTCTTTCTAACAAACATTTATTTAGCAACTATTATGTATCCAGAGAGTGAAGTTAAGAAATAAAATAAAATGTTATGTTTGCCACCAAGGATAACCTCACGGAGGACATAGACGATTCAGTCAATGATCATGGTGTTTAAAGAACATAATGGGAACACATAACGGAGTGTAAATCACACTGAGAGAGTTCTGGAGGAAATGGTGCTTGAACTGAATTTTGGAGGACAAATGAGGTCTAACTTAACTGAAGAAGGAGATGGCAAATGACAGCCCAGGGATAGTGACTAATGTAGAGAGAATATATAGAGATGGATGTACTGTATATAGAAAAGCTTAGAGGCTTCAAAAGCTTGACTCATTCAGGGAATTTCAAATGGTTTTTTTGGTTGTAGTGGAGGGCGTATTTGGAGAAATTGAGGGAAACAAGACTGGTATCAGGTCAAGAATGGTTACGTGTGCTGGGTGTTGGGTTAAGAAGTTTGAACATTTTCTATAAGCTGAAAAAGCCACCCAGAGGATTTCAGGCAGAGAAGTGACATAACCAGTCTTGTGTTTTAGGAAGATTATTCTGGTAGCAGAGTGGAATATGAAACATAGTGGGGGCTAACCTATAGCGAGGGAGACCAGCTATGAAGCTATTGCAATAACCAGGTGAGAAGAATGAAAACGTGAAAGACAGGCACAATGGGAAAGGAAGGAGCTAGAGGAACAGATTAAATGGTATTGAGGAGGGAAAGAATAGGATGTGGTTTCACTGTGTGTGTGTGTGTGTGCGTGTGTGTGTGTGTGCGTGTGTGTGTGTGTGTGTGTGTATGCACATGCACACGAACACACAGGAAGGTGGCAGAGCAATATGAATTAGGGGAAGTTAAGGTGGACACCCACAAGGATTGTAACTTACTGAGCTCTCAACAGAACCAACCTATGGAAAAGGCAAGTCGCCATAGTTCATCACTGGCAATCTTATTCGTCATTTAGAATATACTTACATCTTTTCTTCCTTTTCTCTCCAATTTTGTTGAACTTTTCCCAGTAATTTAATTTCATGCAAGCATTGGTGGCATCAACCAGAGTTTATTGCTCATTGGTTTTCCTTTTTGTATCTTATGTTAAATACCCATTTTCTCTACTGAGAATGAGCACAATTAATTAGTCATTATAACTGCTTTAGTTGTCACTGTGATTGATCTTTCTCATAGACACACAGAAGCTATATCTTTTCTCTGTAAAGACCTACACTCAACGTGCAAAGCAACAGACTTTTCTTTAAATCAACACAAGATCATACCTCCTTTAATACCCTTCTGGTTGTATCTGATTTTCTTTATTCAGCGGGATCACTCTGCCCTGATGGGGAGATTTTCTGTCAGCTTTAATTTTTTCCTTCCTTCTTGGCTTACATCAAGACACATTTGTTGAACAACTTATAGGTTGTATAAAAGCAGACACTGTACTAAGATGTGAAAATTTAGTGGTAAACCTAAAAGATCTTGACCCTCATTGATTTTATGCTCCAGAAGATGAATAAACAACAAGTATATATATTCCTTAAAAGACCCTATCAGTGGCTGATATGAAGGGAATAGGTAGAATGTTGTGATAGAGGTTAACCATTAGGAGGGAAAAAAAGTTAAATGAACTTTTCAGAGGTCTCTTTGGGATGTTGACATTTGAGCTAAAACTATACAATATGTTAGGGAACATTCCAGATAGGTGGAAGAATAAATGAAGAGGTGTGTGAAGACCAGTGTGGCTTGTGTGTACTGGGAGATTAGAGAGGTATGTGTGACTGATCATGCTGGACCTTGTGGCCCAGGGTGAGAGTGAATGTTGCATTAAAATAATTTAATCATACAAATATAATCATTTAAGCATATAAAACCATTATACTGGGGCCCTGGCTGGCTCAGTCAGTATAGCATGTGACTCTTAATCTTGGGGTAATGAGTTCAAGACCCACTTTGGGCATAAAGATTGAAAAAAAATCCATTATACTATTTTGAGCAGAGAAATGATATAACAATTGATTTTTTTTTTCTGAGAGAGAGAGAACAGAAGCAGGGAAGGGGCAGAGAAAGAGGGAGAGAGAATGTTAAGCATGTTCCACGTTCAGCACTAGCCCCATGTGGGGCTTGATCTCACGACCCTGAGTTCATGACCTGAGCTGAAATCAAGAGTCTTTGCTGAACCAACTGAGAACCCCGTGATTTCTATTTTAAAAGCTTAGTTGATGGGGTGCCTGGGTGGCTCAGTTCATTCAGTGTCCGGCTCTTGATTTTAGCCCAGGTCATGATCCCAGAGTCGTGGGATCAAGCCTGGTGTTGGGCTCTCTGCTGAGGGTAGAGAGGAGCTTGCTCGGGAGTCTCTCTCTCTCTCTCCCTCTGCCCCTCTCTCCCACGCTTGCACATGTGTTCTCTCTCTGTCTCTGACACAATTAAGGTCTATTTTGGCTGTAGAATTGAAATGACTTGAGACACTGGATGAATAATGATGCTATTTACTGAGATGTAGAAGTCTGGAGAAAAGAAAGTGGACAGAAAAAAATCAGGAGTTCTATTTTGGGTATATAATGTTTGAAGGCTCTATTGGATATCAAAATATTATACTAAGTAAATAGTATGACCTAAAAGTAAACCCAAAAGAAACTGGAAAATAAACATGATAAGCTGTCCTTGTGGCTGCTTTAGCAGAGTTATTGGTATTAAGAACCAAAAGGATTGGGTTTTAATGACCACACAAGGATAAGACTTTGGTTATGTCATGTGAAATAAAGCTAATTACTGGGTCTGAGATCCTTATATGAACCTTGGACTTTTGGAACACCATACCATCAGTGAAACTGTGAATAAAAAATTGCATTTTGGCATAGTGAGATGACAAATGAATTTGTTTATTCCAGCCTGAGTTCTGGAAACAAAAAAAAGGATTATCTCTGAGAATTTGTAACCACAGGCCTATCCTCATGTGGTTTGTGGTTTGAATGTATATTGCTTACTTGACCATAGACTAAGCAATTAATTTTGCATTTCATTAAAACGTATTCGAGCAAGTCAACAATAACATTCAAATCGCATGAAATAGAAAATAACACAAAAACGCATTCATCCTACCCTCTAGGTCATCCACGTTGTCGCCAATGGCAAGATCTCATCCTTTTGTATTGCTGACCTAAAGTGACATTGTGTGTCCACGATACCCAAACTAAAAAATTAAAAAAAAAAAACCCAAACACCCGCTTCCCCCAGTGCATTCATTTGGTGAGAACCCAGTATCTATCAAGGTAAGGGATGAAAGAAAATGCCCTGCCTTTCCTGAGCTCAGCCTTCTAGACAGAGAAAGTTCCCTTCTAGACAGAGAAAACCAGAAAACCTGTCTTCATTCTGAATCCATGTAGGGAGAGGCAGGGGATACTTTATGTGTCACCTGGCTCTTCCTACTTAGTTCAGCTTAATGTCCGGGCCAACTGGACATTCTCTGTTAAAATTCCAAACTTTTAGTTCTTTCTTCTATGGGGGTTTGTTGGTTTGCTGTTTCAAAATTATTTCTTAAACCCAGTTAGCTGGAGCTGTTAGTGGTTGATTTGTTTGACTAGCATCTGTTTTAAGATCTTTATTATGAAATAGACATCTTTTTCTCTCAGTAAGGCATTAGGTGCCAAAGATAATTTCCATATTATTTTTCTTTCTTCTGGGTTTATTCCAATAAATTCCTTACCTTGGACGAAATGGAAGTTTTTTTTTTTTTTTTTTTTTTTTTTTTTGCAGAACAACACAGCAAAACTGACATAATAAAAATACGAATAGTTCTATGCCTGGCAGAATGTGGTTATTATATATAAGTACATAATAAAGAAATATTCTATAAAGAAATAGAGACCTCCAGACCTGGATGGTTTCATGGGTGAATTCTAGGAGTATTTGAGGTAGGAGTAATACCAATTTTACACAAATTCTTTCAGAAATTTCTCATGGAAAAGGAACACTCCTTAACATTTTTATGAGGTTAGCATAACTGCAATACTAAAACCAGACAAGACTATAACAAGCAAATCAAAGAGCAATATCCACTGTGAACATAGGTGCAGAAGCCCTTAAAAAATGTTAGCAACATATCCAGCAATATTTAAAAGGGATAATACATTAAGATAAAATGGGGTTAATCCCAGAAATACATGATTAATTTAACATGAAAATCAGTGTAACTTGCCGCGTTAACAGAACGAAGGCGATAAAACATGATCAAATCAATAGAAGGCACAAAAATAATTTAATAATATCCCATACCCACTGTGATAAAATCCTCAGTGGAAGAATAAAAAGCATATAAATTCCACTACATGAAACAACATGGATCTCAGAGGCAATTATGCTGAATAAAATAAGCAAGACACAAAAATAATCAACAGAATATGATATTTTGATGATGTTCTATAGTAATAGAAATTAATATAGTCATTGCCTAGGGGACGAAGGAATTGATTGGAAGCAGGAGTGAGGGAGATTTCTAGGCTGAGAGAAATGGTCTGTATCTTGATCTGTGTTAACGGTTACACCAGTTTATACATGATTCAAAACTCATTGAACTGTGCACCTAACTCATGTTTCCGTCACTCTATGTAAGTCCCATCTCACTGGACACATAGGTGAATAAAAGGAAGTCCAGATAGATGATATATCTGGGGTTCATGAAAGGAATTAATTTAAAACATTTTGGAAGATGTAGGTCGCCAAACCAGCGAAAGAAAAGTCTTGCAAATAAAGTCTCCCTGAGCGTGATAACAAGCCCAAATTATAGGACAACTGAGAAAATATACCATGAGCAAGTGTTGCCTGAAAATAAATGCTTCCAATCTGGAGCTCCCGTAGAGTGTCTATCAAGTATACACATGAAAAACAATCAAGAACAAAACCAAGAAAGAAAAAAACATGAGGAAAAATAAGTCTACGAACAAATAATAAATATATTTGATAGAAATAATCTATAAATTAAAAATATATTATTTGAAACTAGATCTCAATTGACATACGCAATTGAAGGGAAGGCAGGAAATTGGAAGGCAGGGATGAGAAAATTTACCAGAACACAACACAAGAGCTCAAGAGATTAACAATATGTAACTGAGGTAAAGGGACCAGGTAAATAGATTTAAAAGGTCCAGAGTACAACACATAGAAATCGTCTTGCTTAGAAGGAAGGCAGGAGAGGTAATATTTTTAAAAACGTTTGGTAGTTTTCCAAAATCAAAGACATAAATTCATCAGTTCAAGAAGCATGAGACTTAAGCATGATTTAAAAAAAAATAATTATACCCCTAGGAATATTGAAGTGAAACAAGAACATCAGAGACAAAGGAAAGATCTTTTTTAAAAAAAGTTTATTTTGAGAGTGAGGGAAGGGGGGAAAGGCAGAGAGGGAGGGAGAGAGAGAGAATCCCAAGCAGGCTCTGCACTGGCAGTGGGCATCCCAAAGTGGGGCTTGAACTTGAACTGTGAGATCATGACCTGAAACGAAACCAAGAGTTGGATGCTTAACCCACTGAGCCACCCAAGCGCCCCATGAGAAACGATTTTATAATAAGTAATGAGAGAAGGACTTTTAATTTTCTTTATTACTATTATAAAATAAATAAAAACCATGGTAAATAAATTTTCACTTTAGAGCACCTACCTGGAGTTGAAATATTTTTTTTCTCAAGAAATGGAATTTTTATCCTTTACTCAAATACAGTTGCCCGTTGAAGGGGGTGAGGGGTCCTGACCCCTATACAGTTGAAAATACACATATAACTTTTGACTCCCCTCAAATTTAACTGCTAATAACCTACTATTGATGGAATCCTTCCCAATAACATGAAGTCAGTTTACACATATTTTGTATGTTACCTGTGTTATGTAGGATATATTCTTACAATGAAGTAAGCTAGAGAAAAGAAAACGTTATTAAGAAAATTCTGAGGAAAAAAAATGCAGTATTGCAGTGTAGTTATTGAAAACATTATCCTTATATAAGTAGACCTATACAGTTTGAACCTGTGTTGTTCAAGGATTTGAATTGTAGTAAAGTCATGGTTTTCAAAAGGTGCTTGAGAAAATATTATTTCTTGCTCCAGAATTTTCTGACTTCAAACTCCTCCTACCAGATATTCATAAAACACTTTGATAGATACATAGAGCACAAATAAGTACACAGTAGGTAATCAAACAAGCAAGAAACAACATAGAACAAGGATAATAATGACGATATGCATGGGAATAAAAAACAGACAGGAAGAAGGTAATTAGGTATGAATCAAATTAAAATCTTACACTATTTGGGACTAAGGTAAAGATATTTAATAACTTTATAGAATGTTAATCAACTATATGTGTATGAAAATTTAAGGATAAATACTAAAAAAGTGAGATTTTTAAACACCATTCTCTCAGCAATAGTTTAAGCACAAAAGAAATGAGTCAGAATGAAAACCACTTGAAAAACAAATGTGATTCAATACACTCCGGATTTAAACCACACTCTTTTCAAGCACTCAAGGAATATTTATAAAAATAGGCCTGTAGGAGAGCACAAAGCAAATCTGAAAAGAGAGCACAAATCTAGTAAAATCTTATCTGATCACAGTGCCGCGAAGCTAGAAATCAATAACAAAACAGAGTTCATTCCCCTATACTTTTGAAAATTTAAAACAAATACTTTAAGTCATGAATCAAAGTGATAAGAATGAAATTTAAGAAATATTTAGAACTAAATGGTTACGTAAAGAGGGGAAATGATTCCTCCCATAGACAATAATTATAAAAACTGGAACAAAATGGAAACTGGCCAAAAGCAGGCAGAAAATTGCGACAAGCTGACTCATGAATGACTATTACAGTACGGGGTAAAACAAAACAAAACAAAACAAAACAAAAACCTGTGAGTTAATGTACCTGGGACCACTCCACAATCCCCTTCCCTAGTCACACACTGGCATCAGTGACTTGAAGGGGAAAAAGATAGCTTAGCAGGGCAGCTGGAAATTTTCAGGGAAAATTTGAAAGCAAGAGAACCACAGAAAATCTAAAATAAAGTCTGGATAAAATAAAGTCTGAGCATAAACCTCCGTTCAAATCACTGGCTGAGCACGAAACTACACACGCACCCAACAATTCCAGACAGCTGCAAGAAAAAGCAGGCAGCATTCACAGGAGGAGTCCATACTTGCCAGTCACAACTGCCTCTGGTAAGAGTTTTGAGTTTTCATGCCTTTGACCCAGTGTATTTCCCAACATACATAGTTCCTGCCACAGACAGTGACAATCCTACTGGCTTCAGGTGTCATGACACAGAACTTAGGTCTGGCACAGCAACGGGAAATTTAAGAAACAAAAGCCGGAATCAGGGTAAGTACCCAGCAGATAAACCTCACCATGTGAATGTAGACTCTGCACAAATCTTTGGCTGATTACTAACCTACACAGGTGTAGGGGAGATCCCTCCAGGGGCCAAGCTAAGAAAGCAACAGAGGGATACGCAACTCCAGCGGATGCAAGATATCAGCTGCTGTACGTCACACGCCTGAGAGATTGCACAGCTTGTTTCCAGGCAAATTAACTGCCTCTTAGAACAACCACAACAATAGCAAAAGCAAAACGAGCCTTAGAAAAATAGGACCAATACCGGGGTTTGGACAATGTATAATGTATTGTCTATAGTGTGGAGTTTTCAACCCAAACCCACTTGATACGCATTGGTCACGGCCCGGGGAGGTTACAAAGAGTGCTGAACGTGACCGACATTTATTCTGGATGTGGGTTTGGTTATGGAAGCAGTTGCTTCTAATATTATCCGATGATTAGAACAGAAAGTGTCATTTCAGTTTAGATCCTCTGCTTATATATCTTCATATCAAGGAGCCCCTGTCACTGAGGAGGCAGGGCAAAAATGGGCTAAAAATACCACATACAATGGAATTATCACATATAATGCTATTCACAAAGCAGTGGATTATTAGAAAACTAGAACGGACAGTTAAAACACCTGCTTACTGAATTGGTGGTGAGGGGAAATTAAAGGGATGGCTTGAATTTCTATCTGTATGTGTGGCATCAAGGTGGATCACCATCAGATCAACTGTAAGATACATTGGGAAATACGGACAAAAGAGGAAAGGATATAGTAATTTACATAAGTATCTTGTCTACTTCTCAAAAAACTCTTTTTGCTTAATATTGTAGATTATGATGTAGGTTGCATCTACAATTTCTATTATAAAACACAAGAAAATGGCAATGCTTTTGAATCCAAGTACCTAAATTTTTAAGGACATGAAAGCTGCCAACTTTCCTTACTCATCTAAGATTAACATCTTAGCTTCCTTTATTCTTTTTTAATATCTATTTATTTACTTATTTGGAGGGAGAGACAAAGAGAGGGTGTGTGCGAGGCGGGGAGGGGCAGAGAGAGAGGGAGATAGAGAATTCCAAGCAGGTTCCAAACTGTCAGTGCAGAGCCCCATGTGGGGCTTGATCTCATGCATCGTGAGATCATGACCTGAGCCAAAATCAAGTGTCAGACGCTTGACCAACTGAGCCACGCAGGTTCCCCTTAGTCTCTTTCCTATCTAGAATATGAAGCAATTCTACATGCCCACATTTATCCAATTCTACCAGGAACAACTGGGAATGGATTAAAGGGGAAGCATAGGTTTGATTGTGCCCCCAGCTTTCTGGTTCAACCTTTTTGCCGAGATGAATGGTTCTACTATATTGAGGAAAATGTAGGTGAGGAATAATACTAAATGGGAAGAAGATGAAATGATTACCGAGGGAAAGAGAATTAGTAAGTGTAAAAGACAACATTGTTTTCGTGTCTAAGAGAGGTTCAGGACAAGAAAATAATATTTTCTTTTAGTTATGTACTCAGATGCCTAACTCAAAACAAAAGCAGAGGTATTTGACTGGATAAAAATTAGTAGCAAGCTATATATATTTTTTAAAGAAATGCACTTTGGATACAAAAGGATAAGTAGGTTGAAAGTAAAAATAATGGAAAAAGATATATTATAAAAACAGTAAGAATAAAAAAGCTGAATGGTCTATATTAATATCAGAAAAAATAGACTTTAAGATAGGGAGCATTGCTAGAGAGTGATATTTTATAATGATAAAATAGTCAATTCAGAAGAATGAAATAACATATATATAATATTAATATAATATTATATATACATGTCTGTCTTTATATGTCTTTTTAACAGAGCCAAAAATATATGAAACAAAACTGTTAAAACTAAAGGAAGAAATGGAAAAAATCCTATTTGGAAATTTCAACACTTTTTTTTTCTCTGTAATAGATAAAAATAAACAATCAGTAATAATGGAGACTTGAACAACACGATCAAACACTTCAATTTGAAGGACATTTTTAGGGGTGCCTAGATGACTCAGTCAGTTAAGCTTTCAACTCTTGATCTAGGCTCAGGTCATTATCCCAGGGTCATGGGATCAACTGTCAGCACGGAGCCTACTTGGGATTCTCTCTCCCTCTCTCTCTGCCCCTTCCTTGCTCACATGGTTTCTCTCTCAAAATAAATCAATAAACATTAAAGAATGACATTTTTAGAACACCCTACCCAACAATGGACAAAATTTCAAGTGCACGTGAACACTGACCAAAATAAATCATATGCTGAGACACAAAACCAATCTCAACTAAAGTAAAAGAATTGAGATCATAGCTTATGTTCTATAGTCACCAAGGAATGAAATTACAAATCAGTAACAAAAAGATATTGAGAAAATCTTAATATTTGAAAATTAAGCAACACATTTGTAAATAATTCACTGGCCAAAGAAAAAATAACAAGGGAAACTAGAAAATATTTTAAGTTAGATAGCAACAAAAGTAAACATATCAAACATTGTTAGATGAAGCTAAAACAGTGTTTTAGAGAGTTCATTTATTCCCTTGGTATTTATGTTAAATAAGGAGGTAAGACCTAACAACAATGATCTAAGTTTTCATCTGAAGAAGGTAGAAAAGGAGAGCATATTAAACCACAAGAAATTTATAATATCAAGAGTAACAGAGGGGAGGGACATCAAATCAGTTTCTAAGATGAAAATTTAAATAGGGGACTATTATAGGAGCCTCAATGAAATGACTGTATTTCTTGAAAAATCAATACTAACTGAAGAAGAAACAGATGCCTGAATTGTCTTCTGTCAATGAAAGAAATTGACGATCTTCCCAAATTGAGATCTCCAGACTCAAATGGTTTCACTGGTGAATTCTGGGTGGCTCGGTCGGTGAAGTGTCTGACTCTTGATCTCAGCTCAGGTCTTCACCTCAGGTCTTGATCTCAGGGTTGGGAGTTGAAGACCCACACTGGGCTCCATGCTGGATGTGAAGCCTACTGAAAAAAAAATTAGGAAGAAGGAATACTAAAGCTACAAGTGCTTTTGCATGCCATTGAGGCAAATTAACCCTTCTCAACTCATTTTATAAGGTGAGTGTACTCTCATACCAACGACAGATAAAAAAATTACAAAAATAGAAGATAGAGAAAAATATCCCTCATGAATATGTATGCAAAAATCCTTAACAAAAAATATTCAAATAAAATTATTAAATGTATAAAAAATAATAAGTTATGAAAAATGTTTAATCTCAATAACGCAAGGTTGTTTTAATTCTGAAAATCAACAAACGTATTTCACTATATTCTCATTTATATTCTTTTCTTTTATATTGGAATAAAAGAGACAAAACATGATTTTTCTCGAGAGGCATCAAAAAAGCATGTGGTAGAATTCAACACAAGCAATAAAAGCTCTCAGCAAACTAGCAATAAAAAATAATTTCCTCAACCTGATGAAAGATAGGTATGATAAATTTACAAGTAACATCATGTTTAATGGTAAAAGACTGAATACTTTGTACGTAAGATCAAGAACGAGATTCAGCGTTCTTTTGACATTGCCCTGGAAGTTCTATAAGGAAAGAAAAAGGTAAAAGGAATGCAGATTGGAAATGAATAAAATTAACTTTGCAACAGGATTGTGTGAGCAGCAAATCTAAAGAAACACAAAAAAAGAAAAAAAGTGGTTTGGGGCAGGTAGCAAAGGACAGGTTGAGGTTAAAAATTCAGTCACATTTCGGGGTGCCAGGGTGGCTCAGTTAGTTGAGCCTCCAACTTTTGTCTCAGGTCATTATCTCATAGTTCATGGGTTCAAACCCTGCATTGGGGTCTGAGCTATCAGCTCCTGCTGTAGATTCTGTGTCCTCCTCTCTCTCTGCCTCTCCCCTGCTCGCTCTCTGTCTCTCTCTCTCTCAAAAATAAATAAACGTTAAAAATTTTTAAGAAAATGTTTATGACCTTGGGGTAGGTAATAATTTCTTAAGTACAGTCCTAAAATATGAACCATGAAAGACATAAAAAAGATCCTTTGGATTTCATAGAAATTTAAACCTTTTTTTCTTTAAAATTAGAAAACTTCTCAGGCTAGAATAAATACTTACCAAACATATATCTGAAGAAGGAGTTTTATCCAGAATATATGTTTTTAAATGCTCTCTACTAAAAAATAAGAAGCTACAAGCCATTTTAAAAATTAGCAAAGGACTTAAACAGGCATTTCACAAAAGAAGGTGTACAAAGGGCCAATAACACATGATAAGTTGGTCAATTTTACTAGTTGCCAAGAAAATGAATATTAAAATTACTAGACACTCTCCAGAATAGCTAAAATTAAAAAATAAAACACCAATTTATAGTACCAGCTGTCAGCAGGGATTTGAAACAACAGTAACTCTCATAAATTACTTGTGGGAAAATGGTACAGCCATTTTGTTTTTTTTTGTTTGTTTGTTTGTTTGTTTTTTTTTTTTTGAGAGAGAGAGAGAGAGAGAGAGAGAGAGAGAGAGAGAGAGAGCATGAGCAGGGAAGGGGCAGAAAGAGAGAGGGAGAGAGAGAACCTTAAGCAGGCTCCTGCAGGGCTCTATCTCACGACTGTGAGATCATGACCTGAGCTGAAATCAAGAGTCAGATGCTCAACCGACCGAGCCACCCAGGTGCCCCAGTACAGCCACTTTGGAAAACAGTTTTGCAGTTTGTTTTAAAGTGAAACATATAGTTATCATGTGATTCAGCAGTTACGATTCTAGGTTTTCACCCATGTCTGCACTACGTCTTGCGTGCGAATATCCACCCCAGCATTATTTACTAGAATCAAACTGGAAACAATCCAAATGTCCATCAACTGGGGAATGAAGAAAAAAATGGGGTGTATTCATAAACTGGAATAAATACTCAGCAATAAAAAGTAATGAAATTCTATACAAAAACTATACAAAATTCTATAAAAGGCAAAATCAGAGTGAACAAAAGTAGATTGGTGTTTGCCTAAGAATGGGGTGGCGACTGGGATGGGGAGACAGGCAAGGAGGGGTGATAGCATGAGGCAGTGAGGGAGATTTCTGGGTAATGGAAGTGATCTACATCCTGAGTGTGGTTGTGGTTACATGACTGAACTCATTTGCCCAAACTCATTAAGCTATGCACTTAAATGATCACGCCTCAATAGAGATGTTTAAATGAGGGAAGCTAGAAAACTCTAGAATGATGAAAATACTATTTTAAAAACCTGTGTTTCAGCTGGTGACACTTCCAGAATTTTGTATAGATTCAAAATGTTATACTGTAGAAAAAAAAAGGTTTGCAAAGTAGGTGCTCTTTATCGTGATTCACCGTCATATGATGTGAAATAAGATAAATCCTCGCAGGAAAAGTGGTAATCAGCTCTTGCTGTACCTTTGAACACTTAGTGCTGGGACATGGTGGCCTTGGGCAGTTCTCCTAGAGGTGCTTCGATCAGAAACGTTCTCATGCTGCTGTACTTCTTTGGGTGAGTTCTTCTGAGGAATGAACTCAGTCTTGTGAACTGGCTTATTGTTCTTGCCACTGGAAGCAGGGAGGGAGAGCACCCTGGGAGGAGTCCCCTGGACACAGAAGAACGTTCTCCCCTCTTGATGCGTCAGAGAGAAGAGGCTGAACCGAGGAAGTGATGGTGGAGATGAAAAGAAGGTGGATTCGTAGGGGGAAGATCAGTCACTGGATAAGTGGTGGGTGCATGTGCATGTGTAAAGCAGAGGATTCGAGAATTAATTCCAGGTTCTTGCTTTGGGAGGACAGCTGGAGTAGTGGGGTGATTTGCTGAGGAAGACTCCTGGAGGAGAAATCCATTGGGTGGGCACTTTGGGCAGATGGAGGAGTGAGGTGGTCCAGCCCTATGTCCACCTGGTCCAGCGGGTGGTCCTCCATATGTCATTGGCGGTGAGGGTGAGGGGAAGGGGAGAAGAGCCCCAGCAGAAACACTTGAGATTCACCCATGCACATGCACATGACGTCACTGAAGTCGTTTGCATGGAGGAGATCCCTGGAGGAGCGTCCCAGCAGGAGAGGAGGTGGGGGGGCGGGGCGGTGGAAGCCACAACCGAGACTAAGAAGGAAAAAGCGGGAGAGAATGCAGAGCAAAGTGGGGAGGTCGTAACTGTGGTCCAGCCAAAGGAGTGGCGTGGAGCTCAGGACCCCTGGTTAGCTTTCATTGACTTGGGATCGGTTGCTTCACGCCTCTGGACCTCAGTTTCCTCATCATGATGGTTTTGGGTTAGGCCACCTCTTAGATCCCTTCTATTTTTGAACTTCTGTTCCCGTTGGCAAAGCAGCTTACACTCACTTGGGCCTGTCTGTCTTTGTATGAAACAGGCCAGCGTGCACGTGCACGTACAAACACCTCAGAGAACAAACAGCACTTCTGTCAACGCGGTCTGTCTCAAGAGAGTGGCATAAAAAGATGAAACCAATCGGTTAGTTGAACGCAGTGTCGGAAACATTCTGTTGTCCCAGCAAACCGCACGGAGTGTTGACGAAGCGGGAATGCAGGCGGCTTCCTCCGCAGACACCGAGGGGTTGGAGGGGGGGAGACGCCCTGCGGCCCTGGCAGCCTGCCCAGCGGACACCAAGTGAACCTGGACCGTGGGAAGTGTCACTGGACGGTTACACGGATAGAGCAGCACCCCCTCCTACCATGGGGGATGCGTTCCAAGACCCCCGACTGGATGCCCAAAACCTCAGATAGTACTGAACCTTATGTATACTGTTTTTTCCTACTCATCGCACCTGTGATAAGGTTGAATTTATACATCAGGCACAGTGAGGGATCACCAACAGCGACTAATAATAACATAGAAGAAGTATAACGATAAACTGTAATGAAAGTTACGTGAAGGTGGTCTCTCTGTCTCTTATTGTACTGTACTCACCCTTGCGTCTTGTGATGCTGTGAGATGAGAGAATGCCTAGGTGCTGGGATGAAGGAGGGGAATGACGTGGGTGTATGACATAACTCTAGGCGGCTATTGACCTTCTGACTATACATTAGAAGGAGGACCATCTGCTCCCAGATGGAGATTGACCAGGGGTAACTGAAACTATAGAAACCGAAACCATGATAAAGGGGACTACTGTGCACAGGAAGCCAAGAGGCCTCCTGGGCCCATGTACCTGTTGTCCTTTGGGAAGCTTTTATATTTTAAATATAAAATAGAGCTACATTTATGGCTGAATGCTATTCCATTGCACATGTATGCTATCGCGTGTGTAATCTAAAAGAGTCAAACTCATAAAAAACAGAGTAAAATGGTGGTTGCCAGGGGATGGGCGTGGGAGGGTAAGACTGATGATGTTTAAGGGTACAAACTTGGGGGCGCCTGGGTGGCTGACTCAGTTGAGTGTCGCCCTCTTGATTTCAGCTCAGATCATGAACCTGGGGTCCCAGGATCAAGCTCCACATCTGGCTCTGTGCTTAGAATGGAGCCTGCTTAAGACTCTCTGTTTCTCTCTCTCTCTCTCTCTCTCTCTCTCTCTTTCCCTCCCTCTGACCCTCTCTTCTGCTCACATACTCTCTCTCTCCAAATAAAAGAGTACAAACTTGTAATGAGCAATAAATAAGCCAAAGCTCTAACGCACAGCATGATGAATATGGGCAATATTGTGCTATAATTATGTCATGTGATAAATATCACTACAATGGCAAATACCTTACAACATGTAAATGTATGAAAGTAACATGTTGCACACCTTAAATTTACACAATATCAAATACATTCAATAAAAATTTTTTGATACCAGAAAAAAGCTACGTTGTTACCTTCAGCTTTTAGCTCACTGATTAATGGGTTCAAGCCCACACCTACCTGGCATGCTGCTGAAATTTGTTTGTCATAAATTTACAATTGCTTTCAGTAAAACACCCAGTGGAAATTGATGAGAAATTTAAAGGGGATTTTCTATTTTCTTAGGATAGCTTACCCTCCTTCACATTGCCTCACTTCTCTTAACATGTTTCCATTATTAATGAATGATTTTCCAGAGTTATTACCACATATTCTTATCAATTGATAAAATCATCATCATCATAATAATATAATAATCATGTTTTTTTCTAAGGTCACATGATGATTATAGACCTGCATAGTGATTATGCTGTCTCAAAGAGAATATGTAATCTCAACAGACTGTAAGAGTCTATGAACTACGTGTTTTGGGCACACCATGCGGTCTTTAATAATTTCCTTGAAATGGTGTGAATTTGAAGATTCCTGACCCTTCTTCCTGCTGTGGCCTCATTCACCAGGCCAGTCTGGTTTGTCTTCTGAGCCTCCAAGTCTCCTTTGCTAAGTTAATAAATAAATAAGTAAATAAATAAATAATGATTAAAATAATAATAAAAACTCCCCAAGGACTCGGTCTAAATACCAGGTGAAACATGAAGAAGCTTTGAGTTCTTTAAATAACTAGAAAATGTAGAAGTAAAAGTCTTTGTGTTATGTCTAACTGCAGAGTATTATGAAAAGCAAATAGAAACCCAGCATTATGTGGATAAGAAGGCCTGGTCTACTGAGTTTTAATCTTACTCTGCTATTTTTCTGTGGTCATATTGAACATGTTATGTAATATATTTTTTCTGCAGATCCCTCTGGTAAAATAAAAGGAAGTAGTAATGCTCTATTTTTTTTGTTGTTGTTGCAATATGAACATAAAAAACATTATTTATGACTGTCAAGAAAGGTAAAAGTATGAAGTCTCTAAACATCTAAAAGAAATAGCAGGACATCGTACTGGGTCACTCCAGGATCTATACTTAATTTTACTAGACAGTTTTAATATAACATAGTGAGCGTGCGGAAAGTCAAAGATCATCCAAAATGCAAAATTAGATTGTCCATCTGTTACGGACTGAGTTGTGTCTTCCCCAAATTTATATGTTGAAACCCTAACTCCAATGTGACTGTACTTACAAGTGAGGTCTTTAATGAGTTAATTAAAGTTAAATGAGGTCATAAGGGTGGATTCTTATTCTGATAGGACTGGTGTCCTTGGCAGAAGAGGAAGAGACTGCAGAAAGCTCTCTGTGTCTGTGGGCACACCAAGGAAAGGCCATGTGAGGACACAGTGGGTCGTATCTGTAAGCCAGGAAGAGAGGCTTCACCAAACACCAACCCTGCTTGGGTTTCTAGCCTTGAACTGTGAGAAAACAAATAAAGTAAATTTATGTTGTTTAAGCCGCCCAGTCTGTGATATTTTGTTACGGGAACCCTAGCAAACTAACACACCATCTAAATGGTTCCTAAATATAGCTTTTCCCCAATGTGTATAGGGAAACATAGAGAAGTTTCTCTTTAGGCTTCTCACAGAAACTTAGAATTCTGGTTTAATTCCAGAGTTCTCTTTTCTTTGATATGCAAAAGGCAACTGAGAACATTTTACATGTTACGATGGTAAAAGTGCTTTTGATGGACCAAAACATTGATGTCCTCAGAGTAACCTTTCTGAGGCTGGCCTAGGGTCATTCCAATCCTTTCTTTTTTACATCTTGGATCACTGAGCTATTGCATATACCCTGAAGAGGCTTAATGAAATTGAGATTTCTATGTGGAAGCTATTTTATTTCTTTTATCACTAATTTTCCATGGAGATTTTCTTAAGAAAGCATATTCAGGGCGCCTGCGTGGCTCAGTTGGTTAAGCATCGGATACTTGATTTTGGCTCAGGTCATGATCTCATGGTTTCTGAGATTGAGCATCATGCTTGGGATTCATTCTCTCTCTCTCTCTCTCTCTCTCTCTCAAAATAAATAAACTTAAAAAAAAGAAAGCATATACATTCAAATTGTGCTTCACAAGCGATGTTAGGTTGGCCTGGTGTTTTGTGACATAAAAGGTCCATATTGTACTTTTTGGAAGGAAGTCACTATGTGTGTTTTGAAAGGAAGCCCACATTGGGAGTTATGTTCCTTGAGGGCACAGTGTTTACATAAATTATTTGGAATTCTACTGCATGAGAGATTTATCTATTCTCTTTTATTTATTTATTGAGTCATTTATTTATATCAGCATTGACTCTGGCTATTTCTTTTATTCTTGGGTTCTAACCCAGAGCTGCTTTATTTTTCTGCTCAAATTGTTTCCGCTTTGGACATTGGAAGCTCTTTCATTTGGCTCTGGTGTCTTCCTCTGACATAGCGGCATCATGATAGGCTTTTTAAAAATACTTCTTTACTTTTTGGCCTTCCAGATGTCCCAGGGTCACCTTGCATATTTCCTGCCTCAGTCTTGGAGTCAGCTCTTTGCCCAAGAAAGCTTGGTTTCTTTTCTTGGAGGTCTAGGTGTGCTCATTGCCACTGGAGTGTTGTTGCCTCTAGGCCTCTCGGCTGGCAGCAAGGGAATATATGTGTGCTGCTAACTTATGCATGTATACACATATCTATAAAAATCTCTGTATGTAGCCATCTGTGCCTGTATTAAACCAAGCACGAGTTCATTCTGATGTCTCCAACTCTATCCAGGGCCACATGGACCGTTATAGTCTCCTCCCTTTCTTGCTTCTAACCTTCTACTCCAACATTGAGGAACATGGCTCCCACCCTTGGCCGCACATTCACTTACTTGTTCAATTCCAGTGTATTGGCTTAGTGATTTCTGAATTTTTAATTTGTACTTCTATGGGAGATGATGTTATCAACTACAGCAGGGTGCTTTTGTACAGTTTATTCTGGCTTCCATCTTACAGACTTCACTAATTTCCAAAGTTAGGTAGGGCACCTTGTCTCCTACCCCCTCCAGTGAGTTTGTTCTGTACATTTGTAATACAGTCAGACCCTTTGGTCACAGTCTGCCTTCTACCTTGTGATCCCTCTACCTACTGACTGATTTGTTAAGAAAAATTTGTACACTTTGGAGTTCATTCTTTCTGCTGTTAAGTTGTATGGGTTTTGCCAAATGCACAGTGCCTTATATCCATCACTAGAGATAGCTTCATCACCTGGAAACAGTGTTTAATTTGTTCTAGACTCCCTTACTGCATTCCCCCAAACTGCTGAAACCACTGATCTGTTTCCCATCTCTATGGCTTTTCCTTTTACAGAGCATCATATAAATGGAATGTATAGTACATAGCCTTTACAGACTGACTTCTTTGACTTTGCAGTGTGCGTTTAAGGCTCAGCCATATCTTTACACAGCTTAATAGTTTATTTACGAAAATTGCTTAGTAGCATTTTATCTTACAGGTACACCAGCTTGTTTATCCACTCACCTAATTGAAGGATGTCTTGATTGCATTCTCTTCTTGCTGATTATAAATACAACCTTTATCAGGGGTGCCTGGGTGGCTCAGCTGGTTAAGCGTCCGACTTCAGCTCAGGTCATGATCTCACGGCCGGTGAGTTCAAGCCCTGGGCTGACAGCTCGGAGCCTGGAGTCTGCTTAGGATTCTGTGTCTCCCTCTCTCTCTGCTTGTTACCCCCCCCTCCCCCCCCAAAAGAGTAAATAAACATTAAAAAATAATAATAATAAAATAAAACTGTTATCATTCACGTGCCTGCTTTGTGTAGACAGGATTGCTAGATAAGGCACTGTTCGGCGTTGTCAGAAATTGCCCAACTGCCTTCCAGAGTAGCTATACTATTTTGCATCCCCATCAGCAGGTGCATGGGAATTCCTGCTGCTCTATCTCTCTTCCCAGCATTTAATGCTGTCAAAGCTTCAGATTTTGGCCATTGTGATAGGTGGGTAAGGGTATCACATTGCTGTTTAATTCCCATTTCCTTTCCTTGGGTGTCTTTTTGTCTGCCGTCTGTGTATCTTCCTCGGTGAGGTGTCTGCTCAGATCTTTGCCCAGTTTTTTCATTGAATTATTTGTTTTCTTATGGTTAGGTTCTAAAAACTGACTTTAAAAAGAGATTATCAAAAGGTACATTAGCGCAAGGCAAGTTTAGGAACTTTATAGCAATTTGATAGTGCCCATTGACTCTAGCAACCATAAATTTGTGTTTGTGCCTTGGGTGTCTTTATTATTTTTAAATGTTATGTTCCAGTCACTTATTTTTATTATATTTTACAAAGTTGTCAGCCCATGCTAGATTCGAAATTAAAAATTTTTTTACATTTATTTATTTTTGAGAGACAGAGCGTGAGTGGGGGAGGGGCAGAGAGAGAGGGAGACCCAGAATCTGAAGACGGCTCCAGACTCTGAGCTGACAGCATATAGCCCGACGCGGGGCTTGAACCCACGAACTGTGAGGTCATGAGGAACTAAGCCAAAGTCGGATGCTTGACCAACCGAACCACCCAGGTGCACCATAGGCTCGAAATTTAAAATCCAAAACAGGGGCCCCTGGGTGGCTCAGTCGGTTAAGCGGCCAACTTCGGCTCAGGTCATGATCTCGCGGTCCCGTGAGTTCGAGCCCCCCCTGGGCTCTGTGCTGACAGCTCAGAGCCTGGAGCCTGTTTCAGATTCTGGGTCTCCCTCTCTCTGACCGTCCCCCGTTGATGCTCTGTCTCTCTCGGTGTCAAAAATAAATAAACGTTAAAAAAATAAATAAAATGCAAAACAAACAATGGCCAAAAGACCCCCAGTCCTTCACCATGGTTGGCTTGAAAAGCACCGGTAAGTTTTTTGAAGTAACAAATCATATTCTTCAGGATGGATAGATGCCTTAATAACAAGCCCCCACATGTACTGGGGAATAGCACTATAGAAATCTATTTCTTGGCCTCATAAGTGACTGCCTGATCTGACGATTCAATGGGAGAATCTACACATTGCAGGGCAGGGATCCAATCTCCTTCCACCTGTGGCTTCGCTGGTTCCTGGGCCTCTTCTGTTGGATGCTATGCCTCCAACCTTTCATCAGGGGGAGAGGTAGAGTGACTAATTGCTCAGGGGAATCTAATGTGCCAGGAGGGGAGGAGGGAATATCACTTCTGCTTCACCGTCTATCGGACACCATTGTCACATGCTGACACCAAGGCGGGGAAACATCATCCATCTGGAAGCTTGGGAAGAATGGAAAGCAGGCAGAAGCGTTTCCAGGCAGTCTTGGCCATACAAACGAAATGATAGCAACTCTATGCTTTATTATTTCATTATCATCAAAAGGTGTTAAGAAACACTTCCATCTTTGTAGCTGTGCCATCAGAGCACACGGTCACCAAGCTCACTACGGGGCAGGAGAGTAGGAAAAAGAGAGAACAGAGAAAAATGAACAGCTATTTGCTAAAGAGATGAGGTAAAGAACATGCAGGGTAAATTAGATCAAGAAGGTATGGAAAAGCATTGTTCAGCCCCTACCTGGGTTTTTTTTTTTTTCTTTATGTAAAATTCTGCAAGAAGTCTTTCTTTTGTTTTGTTTCTTGCTTCCCTCATACCGTTTTCTGTCACGAAGTCTCTGTTGTGAATATTTACCCCTCCAAAAAAACTTCCAGCAAATCCTGAGAAGCTGCAGATTTCCACATCTATTCTAGTAGTAATCGACTCAGCCCCCAAGTGAAAACTACAACTTTATTCTTATCACACTCCAGCTGTGTGCCTCAATTTCTGTCAATCATTTACAATTTTGTGGTTGTATTTATACATTTACTTATTTTTATTTTATTTTATTTTTTTGGTGGCTGTATTTAAAGACAGTTTTCTATGGTTTGTTAGCTCCCTTGACTTAGACAATCGGATTTCCTAGTAAATATCTTCAAAGCTTCAGGGATCCTTTTTTTTTTAAATACTTATTTATTTTTTAAGAGAGAGAGAGAGAGTGCCAGCAGGGGAGGGACAGAGAGGGGGAGGCACAGAATCCAAAGAAGGCTCCAGGCTCTGAGCTGTCAGCACAGAACCAAACGCGGGGCTCGAACCCACAAACCGTGAGATCATGACCTGAGCCGAAGTCAGACGTTTAACAGACTGAGCCACCCAGGTGCCCCAGAGCTTCAGGGATTCTTCTAATAAAATTCAATGGCTAGGTTTTGCATGTATACACAGTTTTTGGACAAAAATTTAGTATATTTATCCTTAAATTTGACCCATAGTACAAGTAAATCCCTTTATTTTCAACTTCCACCTTTTCCAATCTCTAATTTGTGGCATTTTCCACCTAATGTGCAATAAAATATTTGCTGAAGCCTGTGCATAAACTCTTAATAATGAGGGTAAATGTGGGATGTATGATTCAATGTTTTCTTTCGCGATTCCAAGACATTATTTAATCCAATGCCACATCTCAAATACTGTAATGTGATTATTCATATTATGTTCTTTGCTTCTTCTAGAAGCAAAGAGGGGGGATGATCTGGGTTTCTATATTTACTTGTTGTTTGTTGAGTTCTGATGTAAATCTAGTTGAGGATGGGACTTAGCAAAGAACCTGGAAGAAGCCAGAAGTATCGGAAGTGATCCAAAGAAGGGTTATGGGTCCAGCAGTACGTGCAAACAAAAGCAAACAAGAAGTTGAGTGCTGAATGGACATAAGACAATCCCTCAAGGACAGTAAGTAAAAAAAAGAAGTTAGGAAGAACAGAATGTATACCTCTCAATGTAAGAGTATGAAAAAGAAATGTTTCCTACAAATAAAATATGAAGTAAACCATAGACATGAATGTGGGTTGGTGTCCCCCAGGCATTTGAGAGTTTTAGTAGGTTGATTTGAATTTCCACTCCATGTGTTGTGATTTTTTTAATGTTTATTTATTTTTGAGAGAGAGAGAGAGAGAGACAGAGAGACAGAGCACTTAGCGGGGGAGGGGCAGAGAGAGAGGGAGACACAGACTCTGAAGCAGGCTTCAGACTCTAAGGTGTCAGCACAGAGCCTGAGGTGGGACTTGAACTCATGGACTGAGATCATAACCTGAGCCAAAGTCGGAAGCTTAACTGACTGAGCCACCTAGGCACCCCTTTTCCCTGTGATTCTTAAAGTCGCTCTCAAGATTTCTGTGTATGCATTGGGCTTGTGTTTCATGGTACACTCTGGTGACTTAGCTTCCATAGTTGGGGTGTTGGTTCTACAACCTACTTTAATTGTTGTTGTTTTAGTTTATTTATTTTGACAGAGAGACAGAGAGAGAGAGAGAGAGAGCGAGTGGGGGAGAGGGGCAGAGGGAGGGAAAGAGAATTCCGAGCCATCTCCGCATTGTCAACATGGAACTCGACTAGGGGCTCAATTCCACAAACCGCGAGATCATGACCTGAGCCAAAGTCAAGAATGGGACCTTTAACTGACTGAACCACCCAGGTGCCCCTCTACAACCCACTTTTAATCTCCCTCCTAGTTTCTATTAAGAAAAACTCCAGTAATATAAATAGTGTGTAAATCTAATAGGTTTTAAATGTTTAGCGACAGTTCTGGCGGGTTTGGAGTCCACTGCATTTCTTTCTTTCAAAAGTTCTTAGCCTTCCAGCAATGGCTGCTCTTTTCACCTTCCTCCACGGAGTCCCCAGTCTCAGATCTCCTACTCACTCCTGCATGTTCCCGAGCAATAAAACTCTCCTTCTTTTATCTGTGTTTATAAGGCAACTTCTCTTGTATGCTGGTATAAATGTATGCTTGTTTAACTGCAGATGGCTCCAGTATTCAGATTCTGAGGTTACTGACTTGCTCCTTGTAATGGTTTGTTTGATTGAACATGTGTTTCTTATTGACTCAGTCATTTCTGTAGCCAACCTTTAATCATATGTGCATTTAGTCCCATACAACCTGCTAAGCATATGGTAAATACTAAAGATATAAACCCATTAAAACCCTTTTGTCAAGGAGCATGAAAGGATGGTCTATTAATCTTGATGATTTTTCCTAGGTATCTTTCCCTTATGCTTGGGGAACTCTACCATTCATAGCTATTGAAATATTTTCCCTAACTTTCACTTTCCTTTTTGGAAGAGTTTTTATAATATTGGCTCCTTCGGGAAACCTCTTTCTGCTTGGATTGGAAGAAAGGGATACTCTTTGATAGCCCCTTTAAACATCCAGTTTTTTACATATCTTTGAATTACCATCCATCTCTTATAATTTGGATTTACCAATTGACTTAAATTACTTGGCAGTTAATTCAAGTACACAAAGGTATTAAAAATACTTTAAAATACTTTACAATATTTTAAAATGTTCTATCAGTATTTATGCTATAGTAGCCCTGTAATACAGCACTGTAATATAGTAGCACTATATAGTTTATATACTATAAACTATAGTTAATAATACAGTGTTGTATATTTGAAAATTGCTAAAAGAGTAGATCTTGAAAGTTCTCATTACAAGAAAAAAATCTGTAACTATGTGCGGTGATGGATATTAACTAGACTTACCATGGCGATCAATTCATAATATATACAAATATTGAATCATGTACACTTGAAACTAATAAAATGCTATATGTCAGTCTCCATTAAGAATGAATAATAAAAAAATAAAGTTAATTTCTATTAAAAAGTTCCTTTGATCCTAGACTCCTTTGCAGCTGAAATTCAGGTGTAACTCATATTCTGATGGTGAGACGCATAACTGAATTATATGGAATAAAGCAAAGCCTGGCCCCCTATTCTGTTGGTATTAATCATAACGGTAGCAGCAGTAGCATGGTCTTGAGTTGGTAACTGCATCATGAGCTTCCTGATCACAGTAGAAGTGAGGGAGTTCTGGAACCAGGGTTCGTAGCTGTAGCTTGTTCACTTAGCAAGGAGTCTCCTGGTTGTACAACTTTCTGACATCAGGGTGTGTGTGTTCAGTGATGTGGCCCCAGAGCCTACCTCTTCAGCCCTCCCTGTGATTCTGTAAGCCACTTGTATCAGTCAGCTACCGCCACAATAATGCTGTGTAGCAAATATCCCCCAACACAGTGGCTTAAAACAATAACCATTTATTTTTGCCCCTGAATCTATGGTCAGCTGACCAGGTCTACTGGTGTAGGTTGAGCTTGGCTGATCTCACTGAGAAAAATCATCACCAAACAATAAAAACCTCCAAGTATATATGAAGTGTTTACTATATGTAGGTAGTGTTTAAGCTGTGTGTGTTGAGGTACTAAATGAAACAAATACAAATCTCTGCCCTCATGTAACTTATATTCTGGCGAGTATATTGTATTTTGCTTTGATAATGATGATGTGATTCCAACATTTCCAATATTTTGAATAGTTGAATTATTTTATACAGTAAACATTGCCCTTCATTTAGGTTACCATATTCAGTCCATGAAAATAATTCTCCAGTGGATTTAATCTATAAATCCATTGCTTGGAATTTAAGATTAATGAGTTTAAAGCCAGCTTAGAATCCATCCACGTAAGATCCTTGGGACAATAGATCATTTACCTTTATATTAAGGTATTAATATACCTTACTAATATTAATAAGGTAATAATATTAAGGATGTGAGTGGGTTTGCAGAGATTCATCTTCTTAAATGGGATGATGTTTCTTACTGCCAATATCGTCTTCATCTACATGAAGCATTTTCTGTTTGGTATTATCCCTGGTGTGGAACCATAAAAGTTTAGAGCTGAGCACTTCTTCACTTTCTACCCGAGGAACCTGAAGTTCCCAAGTGCACAGTGTCCTCCCCTGGTTCACTTAGCCAGTTTGCACAGAGACTGGAGGCTAGAATGAGCCCTTCTGACTCAACGTAAGAGCTCCATGAGCTCTGGGACTTTTTCTCTCACATTCAATCTGAAGTGCTTGAAACAGCATTTGGCACATGATAAACACTTAATAAATACTTTGTTGAATGGGCGAGTGAATTTTTTTTTTCTCTGGGTTCTCCATGAATAAATTATCCTTAATTGGCTGAGGTGAACTGAGAACACTTTTTATCTGCTGGTGTCTGATTTAGGCTTCCAAGTAAATAAGCCTAGGTATCTTCAAGGAAAAGGAAAATCTTTCTAAAAGACTTAGAGAAACACATAATTGAAAAAACTCTATTTCTGCCTATAAATATAAAAGTCTATGCTATCTGTGATTTGTCCAATGACAGTGATAGGATTGTAGGAATACCGAATGTATGACTTTTTCCTGAAACATTTTTAGATTTCTCCAGCTTTTAAATACTCAAACCTAAACCCAAAATGTACGTTTGTATTTGTCATATTTAAACATTGGGAATTTTTTTTACCTTGTTGAATTCACCTCTGCATTATACTTCCAAGCTTTTCTAGGAAGTAATTTGTGACTGCTTGCACATTTCTAACTTGAATTGACTTGCATATCTGAATAGAATCTCTATTCTTTTACAAAACACCAGGTAGGGTACTCTATCTGCTACATTTGCAAATACGTTGTGGAATGAAAAAGGGGAAAAAAACATTTCCACTGTATGCACCTCTTCTTTGGTGGAATATCTTCTTAAAAACTACCTGAAGTAAATTCTTGCCCACACTCCACGCCATGTAAAGGATTTGGTTTTTATCATAAGAACAATGGGGAGCCCCTGAAGGTTATGGAGTCAGAAAATCAAACAAAGCGAGATGACAGCATTCTGGGAAGTTTTCTTCATTTTGATTTCTGTAAGGGCAATTCTGATGCTGTATGTGCAGTAAGTCATAAAAAAGGAGAGACTGTCTGCTTTGCTCACCATTGATTACCTAACATTTTGTACAGGGCTTGGTATTCAAAAGTGAGTGAGTCAATATTTGTTGAATGAATTAAGGGGTAAACTAGCAAAATATAGACATTACAAATCCTGCCCAAACTTACATAAGAATAAGCCAATTTGGTTTATTTATTATATCTTTTTAAAGAGTTTCCAACTGTGTGTGTCTCTGGGGACCAAGCAGGGTTCCTGGAACCCAAGACACTTACTTTGTCTTGCAGAGATCCCTGATATAGTCACAGGTAGAATGTGGAGGATTTATTTTCTTTCAGAATTTCAATAAGTTGTAGTTCTGAAAATAGCGTGTTTTTCAGAAATCCCAAGACTATATGGAAACTATTACTCTTTTAGATTAGGTAAGTCAAGCTTCATTGTTTCTGCAAGAGCGCAGAAAAGAAAAATTTTAAGTGATGAGACTATTGCTCTAGTTATAAGAAATGTGAATAGAAGGGTCATTTTTCTGCTGACATTTTAATAATGCAGCTGTTGGTCTGACAGTGGTATTTGTCATGGGCTTGATGCTTTGGAAAGCTGGCTGGGTACATTATGGTCAGACAGAGGCTGCTGACGACCGCTTAATATTAGTGGAGAAGTTTTCCCTTTACATCTCTAGACAGTCAACAGAAAGCCATTAGAGGCTTCAGATATATTAATTTATTTTAGAACCCCTTAGAACTACCAGCAGTGTTTTCAGCCTTGTTGGCATAAACATTATCATTTTTCTTAAAGTATTTAAGTCAAGTAAGGACTGAGCTGGTTGCCTGCTTGATCTTGGTGGAGTGTGGCAGGAGCAGTATCGTTTTCTTTCTTTCTGTAGTTTGTTAGGGACACTGCTACCAGAAAACCATCACAAGTCAGAGCTCATTTCTCTGATGGCTTCTCTGAGACAGAATTGGTTTTAGTTTTGGCTGTAGGATCTGTGTGTGTGTGTGTGTGTGTGTGTGTGCATGTGTGTTTCCTAGAGTGAGAAGAAGAGGAAGCAGACAAGTAGAGTGGAAGAGTTAGATTATTCCCAACAGTGTAACAGAAGACGGCATGACCAAGGGTGATATTCCGGAGGTGGCTTCTCCATTGTCTCTGAGATCTCAATTATGACAGCTTTTAAGATGTTTATCAAGGCCAAGACCTGCATTCTAAGAGTAGCGGATGCTGCCATACCCACACATGCCACCTTGCTTGTACACTTCAGTGCACTGTCTGACTTATTGCCCACCTCCATATTTCTCAGCCAAGGGTTTTCTTTGGCCACCAAAGCCTTGGATGTCCCAGGCAACAAAGCATCAGAGAAATTACCTGGGGAGATTAATACCATTTGGGAGGGGTCTTCAATCAATGACAAGGGTTGGCAGATAGATACCGCAGGGAATCCATTTCTTGGATGAGATGCGTGGCTCTCAGATACACTGGCTCCCAGAATCCCCTGGGGCGCTCTGTGGTAGCTGGCTTGACAATGCACCATTTGTTGCCTACCTTCACTGCCTTGTCTCCATTCTTACTCCCACAGTGATGTTTTCTTCATCTCCCCGGTAAACTGGATGTGCTCAAATCCTTATCTCGAGGTCCACCTCCGAGAGAACCCAAACTAAGACTAAATAACTTTTAGTGCAAATCTGTATCTGGGCTGAGGAGCTAGACAGTGGACACTCAGGAAAAATCCAGTTAGTCCCACAGACTTTTGTTTGATGCAGTCAATGTTTTCAGCCCGTAATACTCTCTGGGCAGTTGCAAGTAAAGCTATCAAAATGAAAGCAACTTCCTCAATCCAATTTGATGATTTAATCTGTGTTCACTCTCTCCATATATTTTTTTTTCAAAACTTAAGAAGATTCAATGACATGCACTTGAGATGTTGACTCTTTTCTATGAATTAGAATTGTGCTGGCAAAGAGTAAGAACATTCTAGGATCAGCTATAAAAGGTTTTGATCATTTTTTTAATCTATCCTCATTTGAAAAACTGACCATTTCCATGGGTGTTTGGGTTGCTTTTGTCTGGATCTCAGGACCACACTGTATTTCAGGTGAAGAGGCACAGTTAGCAGAATGCCTTCCGTTTTCTTCCACATGTTTTCTTCATGGATCCATGGAACAAAGATTTATTTGGCAAGTACTATGTGTGTGGTCTGTAATAGACCCCGATGATTCACTACATTTCTTGGAATTTTGATATGTTGCAATTCATTAAATTTATGTATCTGAGGAAGATATGACCCCAATGCTTTTTAAATTTTCTTAACAATTCAAACCCATCCTGGCATCAGGAAGCATATTTTCTCTGCTCTACGCACCCAGAACACCTTACCTGTACCTTTCTGATATCACTGATGCTTTAGCTTGCAAAATTTTTTTGGCAAATATTTTCTGTATATAACCTCTACTAGATTATAAACTCCCACACTGTCTAAAGTATGTTTCATATAAAACAGAAGCCAAGTGTGTGTTTCTTGTATAATCCTTTCAGAGAATTTTACTCTTAAAACTTAAACTTGCTCATGATGAAACTTGTTTGCCACTTTCATACCCGCTCACGGTTTACGGAGATAATCTTGGATGTACTTTTTTATCACAGAGGCACTTCATTATCCAGAAAAACAAAAGAAGATGACTAAATATATTTTTTCTTAGAAATTTCCCTTCTAGTGTATCAGAAAGGGGCTAAGGAAAATTTCTGTTTTGAACTGGGACATGACTTCCAGGTTTCTTCCCTATGTTAAGATTCTATAAATTAGTTAGCAGGGGAAACACATGCTTACTGATAGTTGAACAAGACCACACTGAAACAGAAGGTTCTTCTTTTCCTATTAAGTGCCTATCCCCTTTTGCTTATGCTATCTTAGTGGTCATAAAAAGCATTTCCATATGATGGGTACATTTAGATAATCCCACTAAAAACTTAATGTCTTTGCCTGTGTGGAATTTAACTATTCAAGTCCCAAGAAATATGGTAGAAACTCAGAGCTGACTGGATTACCTATTATATCTCAATTTATGAGTCCTTCTAACTGAATGTGCAAGATAACATGGATTTTTTTTTATTCATCTGGCTTTTTAAAATGATTTGTGAGATTAAATTAAATACAGCCTAGTCTGGGCATAGATGAAGGCAGGGCTATTTCTGAAGTGAATGGTAGCAATATGAAGTGTGAATTCTTCTTACTATATATTTTTCTATGATGACCTTGTGATACATTGATATGTTGATTACTGGAGGAAAGGGCAATTCTCGTATGAATCGGAAAATTATTAGAGGTGATGTTGTTAAATATTAATCAGAACTGGTATTAAATGTCTAAGATCAAACCAAATCGCACAGTCTAGTGTAAGGGAAATACCAGACACAGAGGAAGAAAGAAAGATAAGCAGAAGTTGAAAAGTAAGGAATGTATTTTTATACTGAGCCTATGCTAGGTACTTTTACATATGTGATTTCACTTAATTCTCACAAAAATTTTGCAAGGGAAGCATTATTTCCAGGTCTGCTGATGAAGCTGCTGAAAGCCAGGAGGGTCTGAGTCCAAAACCTTAACTAGGAGAGAGAGAGAGAAAGAGAAAAAGAGAGAGAGGAAACAGAGAAGAAGAAGAAGAAGAAGAAGAAGAAGAAGAAGAAGAAGAAACTTTTCCAAAGGAGACATCTAGATGGTAACAGTAACATGACAACATGCTCCACATCACTCATCATCAGAGAAATACAAATCAAAATCACAGGGAGATACCACCTGACATCTGTCAGAATGGCTAAAATTAGCAACTCAAAAAACAACAGATGTTGGTGAGGACGCAGAGAAAGAGGATATCTTCTGCACTGCTGGTGGGAATGCAAACTGGTGCAGCCACTCTGGAAAACGGTATGGAGGTTCCTCAAAAAATTAAAAATAGAACTACATCACGACCTTATGACTTTATGACCCAGCAATTGAACCACTAGTTATTTATCCAAAGGATACAAAAATGCTGATTCGAGGGGGATCATGCACCCCAATGTTTATAGCAGCACTGTTAACAATAGCCAAAATATGGAAAGGGCCCAAATTTTCATTGACTGATGAATGGATAAAGGAGATGTGATATATACACACAGTGGAATATTACTTGGTGATGAAAAAGAATGAACTATTGCCATTTGTGACAACATGGATGGAACTAGAGTGTATTATATTAAGTGAAATAAGTTAGAGAAATACAAATATCATATGATTTCACTCATATGTGGAGTTTAAGAAACAAAACGGATGAACATAGGGGAAGGGAAGGACAAATAAGATAAAAACAGAGTGAGAGGCAAACCATGAGACTCTTAAATGTGGAGAACAAACTGAGGGTTACTGGAGGGGAGGTGGGGGGATGGGAAAAATGGGTGATGGGCATTCAGGAAAGCACTTGTTGGGATGAGCACTAGGTGTTGTACGTAAGTGGTGAATCACTAAATTCTACCCCTGAAACCAGTACCACACTATATGTTAACTAACTTGAATTTAAATAAAGGAGGAGGAGAAGGAGGGGGAGAAGAGAGAGGGGGAAGAGGAGGAGGAGGAGGAGGAAGGAGGGAGGAAGGGAAGGAAGCCAGGAAGGAAAGAAGGAAGAGAGGAAGGGAGGAAGGAAGGAAAAAGATAATGTACAGAATAAAGATGATAGTGAATAAAGAGCCACAGAGTTGGAAGGATAGAGAAGAGAGTAGGAATAATGCAAGGAGGTGCCCTGATGGGTTCTGTGTCAAGGTGGAGGTCTTCCTCTTTGACAAGAGCAAAAGGTGCAGATATATACAGGACACTCACTCTCTTTTCCTAAAACTACCTCAGTTGAGCCTAAACAGTAGAGTGTTTTTAAAAATCAATTATTGTGGGAAAAATGATAAGGATTGTCTTGCAATAGTAAAAAGGATGCTCTGTGGAAGAAGCTTTACTTCAGTTGCTATGAATATTTAAACTTTTGGTAAATGCCTAGGGTGTTTTACTTGCCAGCCTTGACTTTCCTTGGCTGTAATACAATCAATCAAATTTTAAAATAATTATTAAAATAATTATCTCTTCTTTGAAAGAAGTTGATTGATTAGACCCAAAGTTTGGGTCCCAGTGGAGCAGCCGGGGAAACTGGGAAATGCTGGGCGCCGTTACCCAAGGTGGGAGGGGGTGGGAGGTGTTGGGCCAGGGCTGGGGATGCTCCGCCTCTCTTCCCTCTAATGGCTGCAAGAGGGCACCGGACTCTGCGGAGGCCTCAATGGTTAATGTGAAGTTTGTAAATGCACTTGCATTTATGAACAGGACATCGGGATACATTATTAATGCCTGACTGAGAAGGATAACAGGAGGCTTTTGTGGTTTATGCAGTAAACTGTGTTTTCACTTAAGTGTGGAATATAGTAAATACAAATTGATGATACAGGCAATAGTAATCATAAAACCACAGCACAGGCAGGCTGACAAGAGAGGCCTGGTGCCGATTTGCAGCTAATTCAATGGTAGACGTTCGCCTTCCAAATGTTTCTATCCACGGTAGGTGGGTATTAGCAAATACTCTGTCATTTCTAAAAAGCTTTGTTCACGCAAAGATCTCTGAATTACCATGGTTAGAAAAGCCAATGTCCTCTTCAGATACAATATGGCTTGGGAACTTATTTAATAGTTACTATTTCGAGAACACAACTGGTTTTCATTTTTAAGTAATGTAATTAAAAATATAATGAATTGAAACCATCATTTAAAAAATATTTCCAATAACAGAAAGATACTGGTCCTTCTTGAAATAATGTTTTCTTACTCGTCTTGTTGTTCTGAGAGAACTTGGCGTTTATGAAAACTGTAGGGCTTTCGGCAACTAAAAAATATGCTTGTCAACAGAGAGGGAGCTTGGGCATCCTCAGCTCACAAATCCTTCATTTTGAAGACACCAGGCAGCACAAATAGAATTTTTCTGCTGAAGCCACAGCTGCAGGAGCCATTGCCCTGGGCAGAACTATTTCAGTGGCTTTGGGTAACATGGATTTCAAGCCAGGTAGTTTACCCACTATGTGGTTACCTGGAGGAGGAATTTAATGGCAGACAATCAAGTTAGGGCCGATCAAAAGGGAGTGCAACCCATTCTTAGGTTGGAAGCTACCCTCAGTGCAATGCGTTTCTGCAATCAAGCCATGTATATATATGTTGGCTTCCTTATAAATATGCATTTCAGAATATTTCCTCAACAAACCCTAAAAGAACACTTAAGTTCATGCTACAGAAATCCCAGCAGCAGATTCCACATGGTTCTTCTTCAAAAACAACAGCCCATTCTTTCTGTATACTCTAACAGGCCAGCTATATGTCCGTGAGTTGTGGCACTGTGAATGTTAGGTTTATAAACTATGTTATCCTTCATACTCAACATAGTCATTTGTGCCCTTAAGAGGAAAGAAGGAGGGAAGGAAGGAAGGAAGGAAGGAAGGAAGGAAGGAAGGGAGGAAGGAAGAGTTCAGAATATAAACAGCCAACTTACGAACAAAGAAATTACCCCATGTATATGAAAGGGAAAGAGATTGGTTAACTGTGTGTTTACCTCAAGCAAAATGTGTTGTTGCATTTAAAGTATAGTTCTACTCTCAGAGAAAACAAAGAGCTTCAGAGATTTTAGTCTCTTTTGATTATTGCTTATTTTTAAATTATACATTGCTTTTATTTCCTTCCAAACAGAAGATGGTCTAAATGCTCACAAAAAGAATTGGGTGATATCCATAGGGAGATTTCTCCATAAATAGTGCAAAATACTTTTTACAAACAACTGAAAGTTTCAACGACAGGACCAGTTGGCTTCATATTGGTCTTTCTGATTTGTCCCCAGTCTTTTCAATGTGTTCACCTTTCTGTCTCTCTGCCTCTGTCTCTCTCACCTTCTCCCTCTACCTCCCTCTCATCTAGGATGTTTTAACATGTACTCTGTAAATGTTCTGATGTCTTGTTCTTTTCACAGACTATAGAAAAGTGGAGGAAGGATTGATATTTCTGAATCTCCTTGTTCAGAACACAAGGAAGGAAGTTGGATTCAGTGGCTGCATTACTGATCTCTCAGGATAAGCGGCTGAACTATTTAGCAGTGAAAAATATATGCTTTAATGTTAGATTATGGTTTTGCATTCTTTAGCTTGTCATAAAATTTATTGCCTTGCAGAATTATTACATGATGTTTTCGGATTAAGCCCAGATGGAGATCCAGAATGTAAAGTTGCAGAGAGAAATGTATAACATATGGTCTGAAATTCTCATTGAAGTTAATGAAACCTCGGGGTCTCAAGAACTATTATGACCTAGATGTTAGTCAAACAAGGTAATCTAAAAGATATTTGTACTTTTTCATTACGTTTGTGCCATTAGCTGAAAAAGAATGAGATACTAGCAGGTTTGAGGGCAAAAAAGTCTGGTGACGTAAACTTTTGCCCTGTAAAGTGTTTATCTTATCCCCACCTGAGTGCCAGGGAGCCTGAGCATCATCTTCATTCTGGAAAGAAAGTCCTCTGCTCTTCACTGAGCTAGTTCCGCTTTTGATGGAGCTGGCACTCAGGGACCCTTGGACAATTCTGGGGTCCTGGATTCTTTTCCTTTTTGGAAATTTGTAGATGTGCTTTTTTAGCCCAAGTTTGAACACATAGTCAGATGCTATGGACTGAATGCTTGTGTCCCCCCAAACTCTCTAAATCTCATGTTGAAGCCCTGACTCCCATCATGATGATATTTGAATATGGAGTCTTCCAGAGGTACTTAGGATTAGGTGAGGTCATGAGGGGGTGGCCTTCACAATGGGGTTAGTGGCCTTCTGAAAAGAGGCACACCAGAAAACTTGTAATCTCTGCTCAAGTACACTAAATTAAGAGGCCATGCATGGACACAGCAAGAAGAGGGCCATCTATAAGCCAGGAAAACAGATCTCACTAGAACCCAGCTATGCTGGCAGCTTCATCTTGAACTATCCAGCCTCCAGAACTGTGAGAAAATAAATTTTTATTGCTTCAACCACCCAGCTCGAGGTATTTTGTTATGGCAACCTGAACAGATGAAGACATCAGGTATAATAAGAGGAGATGGAATTAAATAAAGGAGACTCTCTTCTTACCCTCTACAGTAGGTGGAGTAATGGCCACACAAAGACATCATGTCCTAATTCTGCAACCAGGAAATGTTGCCTAACAGGAAAATGTTTCGAGGTAAAGGTCTTGGTCTAAGGAGATTATCCTGGATCATCTGAGGGCCCAGATCCAATCACACATGTCCTTGTAAGTGAAAGATGGAGACTCCAGGCACACTGAAGAGGAAGAGGCAAGGTGACCATGGACACGAAGATGGGGGTGATGCAACCACAAGGCGAGGAAGGCTGGCAGCCCCCAGAAGCTGGACGGGGAGAGCAGTGCAATCTCCCCTCATGGCTCTGGAAGGAGCACTGTCCTGGCCACACCTTGGTTTTGGACATTCTGGCCTCCAGAACTGCAAGAGGGTACATTTCTGTTGCTTTAAGCACATTGATTGTGGCGATTTGTTCAACCTGCCAGAGGAAACGAATACTCTCCAACTTCTTCCTCTTCTTCCATAGAGTGTTTGCTAACTGGATATGTAAGGCCAGGCCTGACCTTGAATTTGGGGCCTGTGGTCATCCCCGGGGCTAGGCAGCAGCTGCAAAGCAGGAGTCGAGGGAGTGTGAACTCAAGCCTTACGCCTGGCAGGCTGTCCTGAGAGACAGTCTGAAAGAAGGTTTCTGGCCTCTGGGTCTTTACTGACCAGAAAAGCCCGCTCCCGGGCCTGGGGGGCAAATTCAAGCAGAGCAGTGTGATGCTATTTGACCAGTTGGCCCTGTGGTATTTCTCAACGGCAGCGTGGGGCACCGTTGCCAAATCTGACCTTCAGTGTTTGAAAGGAACATATGGATTTTCTTTCTAGCATTTCTACCCTGCTTTATTTTTATGACGAAGATCGCCTGGATGATGCTTCTGGAGGATGAACCCTTTTATATGCCATCAGCAAGCCGAGAAAGAGCGGAAGCACTTACCGCTCCCTCCATGGGCCTTTCTCTATTACTTGCTCTAAAGCTCGGCTGAGGGAGGGGAAACCCATTTGGTGGCTGGAAGGGCCTACTGTTCTGAAGGGACCAGGAGAAGGGGGTGCTCCGAGAACGCTTTCACTTGAAAAGACCGGCTTTCTCAAAAAGCAGGCCATAATTAGTTGGTTAAAAGTTTAAGTTTTCATCCGTGTTGGGGATTTGGCGGAGGCTCAGCCCAGCAATGGATAACACATGCAGGAAGTCTCTTGCGACTTCTACCTTCTCCTCCAGACTTCTTTTCCCTTTTCAGTTCTGCATCTAATGTGTTGTGAGGTTCTTTGCCTGTCGTTCGCATTTGCCAGGAAAAAAGAGAGCTGGCCTCGTTCTCTTGTTAGGCGACTTGTTCTTGTGAATGGTATGGATGTCTGGGCCAGCTGCCCAGTCCCCTATTTTTCTGCTTTAAATAATCAAAACTTAGAGCATAAATACTAACAAATACCATCTGTGGCATCGTCCTAAAATCTTTCTAGTAATCTCAAAAGCTTTAAGTAATTACTCACAAAGAAAATAAAGCATAGAGAAGAGCTCTGCAAATCTCTGCCTTCCTGTTTATGATGAAAACCTTTGAACAAACAAATATTTTGCAGAGTAAATGCTTGAGAACTTATGCCAATGAGGCCAAGAGATTGCATAAAAAATAACATACTGCACACAAGGGATTCAACTACATATTAGAGAGTCTAATTATTTGTTGAATTACTTCCTCTCCCCCCACCCCCGACCTTTCTGGGGGTCACCCACAACCTGGTTAAAGAATCACTTACATTTTTAATTCACTCAGCATCTGAAACATTCAGACCTCTGTTTTGCACTGAACTTAATGGAGGCAGGATTCTAACACAGAGACAACCTCCCACGTAAGTGAACATCCGGTATCCAAAGATCAGAAGAGCCAGTGGTGCTTGGTCATGGCTCCCATCGAGGCAGGTTTAGTTTTGGCCAGATCTGAGATGTGCAGATGCAATATGGAGCTGGCCTGGGGAAACCGCCCAGGATTAATTAAACAAGCCCCACTGGGGAGATCATAGATATCTTAGTGGTCGTCTATATTTGGATCCAGTCATTCCAGAGTGAGTCATACAGTATACTGAGAAGATCAGTCCATTTGGGAAAATGTTTCTCAGCTCAGAGATGTCACCAATGCACACATTTTCCTCCACAGATATGCCTACCTTAATGTGATCATTGCACTAAATTTGTACTGTTTGTAGAAACCAGAGAAATATAAAAAGTACTTTGAGAACAGTCTTACTGACTCAGTCACAAACATTCGCGGATACTTGTTGTATTCAGGGTCCCGTATAAGGTTAGTCTCATCAAATGTACGAGCTATTTGAAGGTTCATAGTACGTTTTAAGAATAGAAAAATAGTAGGTATTTGCATCGTCCACCTTTAGAACATGTCACTTCAGAAGTTTAAAACCCCATGCAGGCAATCAATCACTTAAAGTAACATCATGGCTTGACTCAGTGCTGGAGAGGTCAAGAAATGCATATGAAGGCTTGAACATCACAGTTCACTTACCCTGGTGAATTATTCACTTAGTGTGTAAATGGCTCTGAATTTTGCAATCAGAGACTGCAGTTATTGGCTAATGTCATGTGTATGTAGTTCAGATTGTGACGACTAACCACACCAGTGACGGTCATACAGCAGCACTCTTGATTCCATACATTGAAGCTTCCTGAGTCGTTAAGAACGAAGAGACATCTTTAATTTGTCAGAGAAAGTTGTGGGAGTTTAATGCATAAAAACTCCTTTCTCCTTATCTAGAAATTAGAGGGAATTTGAAAAGTTTCACGTTTATCCAGCATCCATATGACATTTATGCTAGGTGTACGTGAGGGTAGCACATAAAATTTATTTGGAGAGTCGGACAAAATGGAAGAGAAATCTCAGTAAAATGTAGTAAATGAGCAAATGTAGTCACAGACGGGCAACGTGGACAGAGATCAAGGGCACTAAACTCAGTCTAAATTGATCAGGAGAAGTGATGTCTTGATCCGAGTCTTGAAGTACCCAGAGGAACTCCACAAACACAGTTGAGGAGGACAATTCACAAACGGAGAACAGCACAAGCAAAGGCACAGGGGTGTAAAAGTTTATAGGCATCACAGTTGGGAATTCTAGGAGCAAAATGGGACCTGGAATGTGATAAGAGAGCAAACTGGAGAATGGAAATCTATTCATAAGATTTCCACGCTGGGGATATTGGACCTTATCTCACACATATTAGAAAGGTCTTTCAAGGTCTTTCAAGCTCTGTCCAGCAGTAACGTAGACAGCAGATTGCCATGTTCCAGCTAAGAAAGGTAAAGGATTGGACTAACGTAGTCAAGAAGGGAAAAAGATGAATATAATTTCTTTTTTTTTTTTTAATTTTTTTTAACGTTTATTTATTTTTGAGACAGAGAGAGACAGAGCATGAACGGGGGAGGGGCAGAGAGAGAGGGAGACACAGAATCGGAAGCAGGCTCCAGGCTCCGAGCCATCAGCCAAGAGCCCAACGCGGGGCTCGAACTTCCGGACCGCGAGATCGTGACCTGAGTCGAAGTCGGACGTTTAACCCACTGAGCCACCCAGGCGCCCCAGTCATTTCTTTTTTTTAAGGGAAAATTTGTTTACATGCAAAAAGTTGTGCAGAGTTAATGTCTACAACTTGATGACTTCAGAGACAAGTATACCTCTGTGAAACCATCACCACAATCTATGCCGTAAACCTATCCATCACCTCCAAAAGTTTCCTCCTACCCTATTATTCATGATTGTTTTTTGTGATAAGGACAGTTGACACAAGATTTACCCTTTTAGCAAATTGTTAAGTATATAGTACAGTATTGCCAACTGTAGACACTATGCTGCACAGTAGCTCTCTAAGACTTTCACCTTGTGTAACTGAAAGTTTGCACCCTGTGGGTAACACCTTTCCATTTCGCCCTTTGCCCAGCCGCTGGCAATCACCAATTCACTCTCTGCTTCCATGACTTTGACTATTTTATTCATAATATAAGTGATACCATATAGTATTTGTCCTTCTGTCTGATTTCTTTCACTTGCAATAAATATCCTCCAGGTTCATTCATGTTGTTGCAAGTAGTAGGATTTAGTTCTTTTTTTAAGGCTGAATAATATTCCATTTTTTCACTAGACCACATTTCCTTGATCCATTCAAAACTTAATGACATTTAAGTTGTGTCCCTGTCTTGGCTATTGTGAGTAGTGTTGCAATAAATGTGGGAGTGCAGATATCTCCTCAAGATCCTGATTTCAGGATCTTACCCAGACATAGCGTTGCCAGATCATATGATAGCTCCATTTTTAGTCTTTGGAGCTGCACTAATTTACATTCCCAAAAACAGCGCCCAAGGGTTCCCTTTTCTCCTCATCCTTGCCAGCATTTGCTACTTTTTGTTTCATTTGGTTTTTGAAAATGGCCATGTGCTCACAGGTGTGAGGTGGTATCTCATTGTGGTTTTGCTTTGCATTTCCCTGATGATCAGTGATGTTGACCAGTTTTTCATACCCCGGTTAGCTTTTGCACATCTCTTTTGGAGAAATGTTTGTTCAGTTCCTTTGCTCATTTTTAAATTGGGTGTTTTTTGTTTTGTTTTGTTTTGTTTTGTTTTGTTTTGCTTTGCTGTTGAGTTGTAGGAGTTCTTTATATACTTGAATATTAACTACCAGATATATGGTCTGAAAATATTTTCTTCAACTACATAAATTTTCTTTTCATTTTGTTGATGGTTTTCATTGTTGTGAAGAAGCTTTTTAGTTTGATGTAATTCCATTTTTCTAGTTTTTTGCTTTTGTCATTTGTGCTTTGGTGTCATGTCCAAGAAATCATTAAGGCCAATGTCCAAAAGTTTTTCCCCCATGATTTCTTCCAAAGTTAAGGTCTTACATTTGAATTCATTTTGAGTTGAGTTTTATGTACTATGTGAAATAAGGGTCCAAGTTCCTTTCTCCTTTCCTTCCTTCCTTCCTTCCTTCCTTCCTTCCTTCCTTCCTTCCTTCCTCTTTCTTTCTTTCTTTCTTTCTTTCTTTCTTTCTTTCTTTCTTTCTTCTTTCTTCTTGTGGATATCCAGTTTTCTCAATACCATTTATTGAAGAGACTATCCTTTTCCCATTGTTTATTCCCTCAGCCTTTTCAATGGTCAGTTGAGCATACACATGTGGGCTTGTTTCTGGGCTCTCTATTGTGATTAATATGTCTGTTTTTATGTGGTATCATAGTGTCTTGTTTACTGTGACTTTGTAACATATTTGACATCAGAAAGAGTGATGCCTTCTGCCTTGTTCTTTTTGCTTAAAGGTTTTGACTATGTGAGGTCTTGTATGGTTCCAGATGAATTTTAGGATTGTTTATCCTACTTCTATAAAAAATGCCATTAGGATTTTTGATAGGGAGTGCATTGAATCTGTAGCTCACTTTAGAGTACATTAGGCATTTTGGCAAAATTAATTCTTCCAATGTATGAACACAGGATGTCTTTTCATTTAATTCTGTCTTTTAAAATTTCTGTTATCAGAGTTTTATAGCTTTCGATTCTTTCACCTTTTTGTTTATTTTTAAATATGTTATTCATTTAAATGCTATTTTAAGTAAGATTGTCCTATTAATTTCCTTTTCGGGTAATCCATTGTTAGTGTCTAAAAACACCGCTGAATTTTTGTATATTGATTTTGAATCCTGTGGCTTCACTGAATTCATTTATTAGCGCCAACAGTTTGTTTTTTCAGAGTCTTTAAGCTTTTCTACATATAATATAAGATCTAAATGTCATCTAAAAACAGAGGTAATTTTAATTTTCCTTTCTGGGAGGTAGGTATGTTTAATTTCTTTTTTCCTCTCTAATTGTTCTGGGCAGGACTGCCAGTATTAGAGTTGCATGGGTGGATATCCTTGCCTTGTTTATAAGATTTTAAGGATATTTTTGCATTTATGTTCATGAAAGATATTAGTTTGCAGTGCTCTCTTTTCTTGTAACACTCTCTTTGTAAAATGAATTAGAAAGTGTTCTCTAATCCTCTATCTTCTGAAAAAGTTTATAAAGAATTTTATCATCTCTTCCTTAAACATTTAATTGAATTCACCAGTGAAGGTATTTGGGCCCTGAGATTTCTTTCTTTCTTTTTAAAAATTTTTTTTAAATGTTTATTTATTTTTGAAAGAGAGCAAGAGACAGAGAGAGAAAGAAAGAGACAGAGCATGAGTAGGCAAGGGGCAGAGAGAGAGGGAGACACAGAATCCAAAGCAGGCTCCAGGTTCTGAGCTGTCAGCGCAGAGCCTGATGCAGGGCTTGAACCCATGAACCATGAGATCATGACCTGAGCCGAAGTCGGACACTTAACCGACTAAGCCATCCAGGTGCTCCAAGGTCTTGAGATTTCTTTGCAAGAATTTAATGCCTTTAATTGATCTTCTATTTGTTTTTATATCCATTTGGAAACTCTCACCTTTTCATTATTTAATCTAATTTATCTAAATTTTTGAACTTATTAACATAAGGCTGTTATTTTTTTTAATGCTTATTTATTTTTGAGAGAAAGAGATTGTGTGCTCCTGAGCCTGAGTGGAGTGTGGGTGGGCAGAGAGAAAGGGAGATATGATCCTTCCAAAGATGGCTGGGCGCTGACAGCAGAGAGCAGATGCAGGGCTTGAACTCATTAACTGTGAGATCATGTCTTGAGCAGAACTGAATGAGCCACCCAGGCGCCCCCATAAAGTTGTTATTCATAATAATTACATTTCCATGTTTATAGGATCTGTAGTGATGTCTTCTTGCCCACGTCTGATAATGATAATTTGTATCTTATCTTTTCTCCCCCCAAAATCAGTCTTGCAAGAGGCTTATCAATTTCATTTATCTTTTTAAAGAGCAAGATACTGGTTTTATTTATTTTCTCTGTTCCTTTGTCATGTTCTACTGCACTGCTTTCTTCTTTTTCTTGATTTCTAGTTCCTTTTTCTACCTACATTGGATTTAATTTGTTCTTTTTCTAATTTCTTAAGGTGGGAACTCAGAACATTGATTTTAGTTCTTCTCTAGCATAGGTATTTAATTTCTCTCTAAGTACTATTTTGTCTTCGTCTGACAAATTTTGACTTTTTGAAATTTTTTGATCGTTTGGTTTAATCACTGAAGGATATCCCTTGGGATTTGTTTTTGTTTTGTTTTGTTTTGTTTTGTTTGGGGGCCCATTGATTATTTGAAAGTGATTAGTTTCCAAACATTTGGCATTTTCCTATGTATTTTATTGGTACTGAGTTTTAATTCAATCTTATTGCAGGCCAGAGAGCATACTCACATGATTCCAATCTTTTAAATTTTAGATTTTTTTATATGACTGAATATACGCTGCATGCCAGTAAATGTAGCTTATATACTTGCAAAGAAAGAGTATTCTTTTGTTGGGTGTAGTGTTCTATAAATATCAATTTGCTCTGGGTTATTGATAGCGTTGTTCAACCATTCTCTGTCTTTGTTGATTCTTTTGTCTGACCGTCCTATCAACTGCTGGTCTGAAGGCTGTTAAGAGTGGTTTTTGTTTGTTTGTTTTTGTTTGTTTTGTGTTTTGTTTTGTTTTGTTACTTTCCTAACGGCTTATCAATACCGGTCCCCCCCTCCTTCCCCAAAGAATGTGCTGAAAGCATAAAATATTTACTCTCTGGAACTTTAGGGAAAAAGTTTGCTGACTCCTGTGTTAAAATCTCCAACTGTGAGTGTGGAATTATTTGCTTCTTTCACATTAGATATAAGACAAGGGAATGGTGTAAATAAACATACTTAAAGTTGCCTTAAAAAGAATAAGAGCCTAAGTATGGGTATTTGTAAATCATGAACATGGAAAGAAAATAAACCAAACATCAGAATTAAATATTCAAACATAGGCAACAATTCAAAGCAGAAAGACTAAAATGGGAGAAAAGGGACTATCTTATGTCAGTAAGGTACAATTCTTACTTTAAAACATGATATAAGTGGTTTCATGCTGCATATATTTTTGTGTATTCGCTTATTTTCCTTAAATACTCTTTGGTAGTCATACAACTTGAAAGGTCTTACTAAAGGTCATTTGTTTTCATTGCTGCATAAAATTCTGTTGCATAAAATACTATAATAGTATATTATTTTTGGATTCAGAGCTAACAAAAATATATGAGTATATAAAAATGTACTTGAAATGTAAACTTAAGAAGTAGTACAAAGGTTTCAACTGGGGAGGAAGGAAGACAGGCTGCCCAGAGGAGGGATCAAAAAGATGAATTAATTTTCTATCAATCTTTTGGTTTTCATATATTTGTTGCGTTATTTTTACAACTTTATTTTCTTACACTATTTTCTTACACTATTTTCTTATAGTGTATTTTCTTACACTATATAAACATTAAAAATACAATTGTAGGGGCACACGGGTGGCTCAGTTGGTTGGGCATCTGACTTTGGCTCAGGTCATGATCTTGCTCTTCATGAGTTCAAGTTCTGTGTTGGGATCTGTGCTGACAGCTCAGAGCCTGGAGCCTGCTTCAGACTCTGTGTCTCCCTCTCTTTCTGCCCCTCCCCTGCTCACGCTCTGTGTGTGTGTCTCTCTCAAAAATAAACATTAAAAATTTTTAAAAAAGAAATAAAATTATAAATACTCATTTTGTCAATATAAGTTCTATGAAACTGTGCTAAAACTAATTGCATTAAAATGTATAGAGCAAAAGATCTTAGTAATGCAATGGGAAATTCACAGAAATGGAATAGCACTGGGAGACTTTAGAATATCTCTCACCATCTAAGGCTTATGGTAGTAAAAAAAAAAATAGAAGATTTGAAAGCTTACTAAATCACTAGAGTTTTACTCAATGACTGAATATCTACTAAATTGTGTAAGCTGTTTTAATAAATCCATATGAATTTTTTATCCTACATATCAAGAATGACTGTCATTGTTTATTGAGTACACTAAAAATGTCTTTCTGTCTATTCATTTTTGAGATAGAAAGAGACAGACAGATGTGGATGGGAGAGGGGTAGAGGGAAAGGGAGACACAGAATCTGAAGCAGGGCTCAGGCTCTGAGCTGTTAGCACAGCGCCCGACGCAGGGCCGGAACTCATAAGCCGTGAGATCATAACCTGAGCCAAAGTTGGATGCTTAACTGACTGAGCCACCCAGGTGCCCCTTGAATTCATTTTTAAAAAAGAATAGTCACATTTGGGACACATAGATGGCTCAGTTGGTTAAGCGTTCAACTCTTGATCTCAGCTCAGGTCTTGATCTCAGGGTCATGAGTTCAAGCTTGCATTGGGCTCTGTGCTGGGTGTGAAGTCTACTTACAAAAAAGAAAGAAAAAAACAAAGAGTGAATAATATATTAGACTACAAAACAGACAAACAAACAGCAACAACAAACCCCCCCACACTATTTTCCCCAATCAGAAGTTAGAAAGCCTGCATTTTATAAATATTGCTGTCATTAATTTCTAATTAGCCTATCATACTTTTAAAATGTCTTATTTGACTCAGTAGTTAGTGTTTGCTGATTGCTTTTTAATTCACTTCAATGTGATGAATTCACCTTTTGACCAGGCAAATTTTGAATGGGTTTTTTTCCTTCAAGCTTTTTATTCATTCCGGATTGATACTAATTTGTATTTGTAGACTCAATCAGTTCCTGCTGTTGGAGAACTACAACAAAAGACCCACCAATGTTCCTTGGCTTCACCGACTAATGGGATAATTATCAATTAATTTCAAGGATTATTAATTTCAAGGACCAGGACTTCTTTTTCCTGTTCTGTTGCATGTGGGTCACTTCTCTTCTTCACAGCCATTTTCAAGAGTAGTTTTCCCTTCAGCACAAAAGGTAAGGTTCAACTGAGCATTGAGGAGAATTATCTGACAAGGACAAGAAGAAGCAGATCTAGAAGGAGGGAAGGATGGTCTCCCTGTGATGGCTGGATGGGGAGCAGGTTCTGGCGGCAGCTAAGTGGTGAGGAAGATCCATAAGGAGACAGTTTGTATCTATGAATTGTACAGTCCTATGCTTCTTGAGGCTCTTGTGAAGGCTAGATGAGTGAGCTGTATCAGGCAGAGAGATCAAAGGAGACAAATTCAATTTTCTTCAATGTTGAGGTTGGATGGGTACTAAGAAGAAAATTTGAGTTCCTTGAATGGAGAGTTGACAGTGACGGATAGAGGGAGCACTTTGATCATTGTACTTTGAGACAGCTGAATGTACAGTTATATTTTTTAAGCCAGTTTTATATAAAAAGAGGGAAGTGGAAATAAGTTAGCAGTTTACCTAAGAGCCACAAGGATGAAAGAAAAACATGTAGAGATCTGCACCCTGCACTCCCACGTATTCACTGAACAATAATAGAACACAAAGTTGAAATCGAACACTGGCATAATGTAATTAGGCAACAGTGCCATTAAAAACATTTCATTGAGTTTCTGTAGGTAACAGTTGATATCTGTTTTAAGGACAGTGATGGAAGAAGTATGAACTTTAACATACACACCACCGCACATTTTTGCAATTCACCTCATCAGCGTGGGCTCGAACCATCTACCTGCTGGATCGCGTTCATAGGACAGATTTGAGTGGCTCGATCACAGTAGTCAAGGTCTCCCTGCTCAATAACGTCCACTGTGGATGCATTCCAGGAAATGGTTTAACTTTATAAATAATGCAGTCTTTCTACAATTTCCCTTCACCTCTAGGTGTTGGTCTCTTTAATGATTTCAAAAATTATCCTGCTATTGCATTATCCCAGTGTTACTGCATTGTCTGAATTTTGGCAAGGGGAGGGTCTGGTGTTTGATAGCTAAAGCACCGGGGGGTGGAACCAGAATGTTCGCACACACTGCTTGGCTCTACAGTTTGCTCTCCCAACATCATTTGGTGAAATAAATTGTTTGAGAAGATGATGTTGTTTGGAAGGGTTCCTCAGCTCTCGTTAACTTGCATTTCTTTTGGCTTTTTTTTAGTGCTTGCAGTTTTTCTGTAGCACCGCAACAAGAGCACCCAGAGACTAGGACTTTTTCCATTTCCTTGTGAAGGGAAGGCAACCGTTGGCTCGGGTGGTACGTGGGACTGATGTAATAACGAGAAATTCGTGGTCTCATTTGAGTCCCATTTGCGATCCCATTTTCGACCTCTGGCATTTTGACATGGAAGATTTTAAAATATTAACTTTCAACAACCATAATTATGCCGACATTGATAACTTTTCATCAAGACCGTGGCTTTTGAAATGAATTCCATTATGTCAAACTAAGCGCTGAGCCAATGGTTTATATAACACAGCTAAACAGTTTCCATATTTCCATATAATTTTTTGATGAATGAATTATTTAATTTTTTTGCACACACAGATTTTATTCATTTAATAAATATTTTTCTCCCATCACATGTTTTGGATTGTCAGTTCTCCTACCATGAATTTTTATTTGTAGTCCTTATTTCCCTCGAGTCCCCCATTTTTAGAGCCCAGATTTTGCAGTTCTAAAACAGATATCAAGGTGCTGTGACGCATCCGAAGTTTTTGAGCAGCAGAAAATTTTACCATACAAGGTTTTAGCCTGTGTCGCTTTCAGTTTTTGTTAATTATTTCTATCAATATTATTTATTATAAATTTGAAAAAATTACTTCTAAGATTTTGTTTTCCAAATCGTTGAGAAATCTGGGGGAATTTTATGGGACAGATAAACGAGGGAGCTAATGTGAGAAAGTGCGGGAGGGCGGGGAAGGAAGAGGCTCCAACAGAGAGAGAGACAGAAGAAGGTCACGAAAGGGACAGACTACGGCTGGAGGAAGAGGCGAGTGGAGGGCAAGCATTGGAAAGTAGAAGGGGTGAGGTAGAGAGTGAAATGAGAGGAGGAAGTAGACTAGGTCAGGGGAGATAAGGAGGGGGAGAAGGGCTCAGCAGAGGGAAGGTGAGGTAAGAGAAGGTATAGGGAGGGAAAGGGTCAAAATAGACTCAGGGTCAAAATGGTCCCTTCAAATCATTCTGCTTCAGAAAATCTTGAATTTCTCCAGGCATTCTCAAGGCATGGGGTTTAAAATATTCTAACTTCCCTAGTAGAACTTCCCTTTATTATGAATACTGTACTTTGCTTCTCAATTGGTGTCCCCTCTCCGGGCGCCCTCTGCACTCAGGCGGGGGGCAGGAGTAGTGAAGACACTGGGTGGCGCAAGAGGAAGGCGCCCCAAGGAGACTTTCACCGATGTCTCCTCCAGCAGAGTGCTCACAATGCTTTCCCAGGTCTTTGAGACAGATTGGACGATAGAAGGGGATCGCAGCACGCGTTCGGCTGCAAAAATGACAACCAGCCATGCGTTGAGAGTTAAGGTCCATATGCCATACCTCGTCACTGCCAACCTGCAATCATGTTCTTTTCAGTACACAATGAGAACGAACACTGACCCCTGTGAAGTGTGGTACCATAGGCTCTTCTCCATACGTTGACATGCGTGCACAAACAGGTGCCCGCGCACATTTTTTGTTTTTTTAAAACCGGGATCATTTTAATGGTTTTGATAAACTGCTTTTCCCACTCATCTACTTTAAGGATATATTAGCATGCCTATGGACAGGTAAAAGTTATAATTGTTAATAGCCTGGAAAGAGAATGGCCCATCAATGTGCTTTTTACCATATGTATAGCCAACTATGCAGACTGTGAATATTTTTTAAATTGCTAATTATATATGCAAAAACGTTATGTTTATTCATATTTCTTCTTTACTATTTAATAGATTATCTTTTCTTATATATATTTGTAAATAGGCCTTTTGTAATCCAATTTTCTATTGTGTCTTTCTTACTACTTGGTGATAACTCTGTATATTAATGCTATAGGTCTTTGTCTGGCATATAAAATGAAAATATTTTTCCAGTTCTTAATATTTTATAAAAAATGTTTGAAGAACAGAAAATTAAAAATTTTATGTAGTTAAATATATCATTAATTCTTTCACAGTGTTTGCATTTAATATCATGCTTAGAAAAGACTTCACATCCCAGGGCATAAATACATAGAGCTATAATTTCTTATGTTACTTTTTTATATACTCTTCTTTTTCAGATCCAATTTAATCCATCGAGGTTATGTCATAACTGAATTTATTATTATTTTTTATTTCTGATTTAAAATTTTTAATTTCTTTTTAAAATATTCTTTATTATTTTACTCTTCCTAATGGCAATCATTTGTCTCAACATTATTTATTGAATAATTCAGTCTCCACTATAGATTTGAAATGCCATGAATATACTTTGATATATTTCCTTAATTCCTATTGTGTTCCACTTATTCTTCTGTCTTGCACAGTAACTACACTGTTTAAATAATTAGTTAATTTTAATTTAATTTAAATTAGTAAATATATCTTAATGTCCGATTGCGTTAAGTTCCAAGTTATTATTCTACTTTTTTCAGAATCTGTTCCCATACTTTGTCCTTCAGATACATTTTAAAATCAGATTGACAATCTGCAAGTACTACTCCCCCGCCAAAATAGCGTTGAAATTTACACAGGGATGTCACTGCATTTATAAATTAATTTTGGGAGAAATTCAGAATCTTTTAAGTTTTTAGTCTTCCCATGTAAGAACGAATTATATCTATTAATTTACTTAAGTCTGTTAAGGTTTTCAGTATGTACTTCTGGTTTTTTTTCCTTATAAACCTTAGACAATTCACGATACATGTATTTATCTATATTATAATTCGTTGGCATTGAAAACGAAAGTTTTAGTCATGTTTCTAACTATATCATTAAAGTTTTTAATTCTTATGTCTTATTTTATAATTACCTGTTTGGGGAATTTCTCTTATTGAATCTACTGTTTTCAGATATTTACTGAAATCTCTTAGGCATTTCAAAGGGAAACAGTCACAAAATTTGCAAATACTATAAAGTGTCACTTTCTGAGCACATTAATTAATACTACAGAGTAGTATTCCACTATAACATATACCACAACTGGTTTATCTATTCATCTGCTGAAAATATGGATCGTTGCCAAGTTTTGACTAATGCAAATAAAGCTGCAATGAACATGAGTATACGTCCATATTTGTATGACTATAGGTGTTTCTTGCTCTTGAGGAAATATCTAGGTGTAGAATGGCTGAATTCTATGCTAATTACAAGTTTTGACATTTTAGAAACTCTCCAATGATTTTCCAGGGGGATTGTACTATTTTTAACATCCATCGGTGGTGTAGGAGAGTTCTAATTGCTCTATTTCCTTCCAACACTTGTATCAGTCTCTTTAATTGTATACATTCTGATGGATTTGCAGTGAAATGTCATTGAGGTCTTAATTTTCATCTCCTTAATGACCAATGGTGTTGAGCATTTTTTTGTGTGCTCATGTGCCTTTGGTATATCTTCATCCATAAAGTACCTGTTCAAGTTGTCCATTTTTAATTGGCTTTATTTTTTAATTGCTCTGCTTTGAGGGTTTTTTAAATATATTCCAGGAAGAAGTCTATAGTAGGCAGACTTTTAAGATGGTCCCCAATGATTCTGGCTCAACATGTGCATGTCTTGGTGTGATCCCCTCATTCCGAGCGTGGGCTGTACTGATGCAATGGCCTCTGATGGAGAGAAGGCAAAAGTAATGGGGTATAACTTCTGAGACGAGGTTTTATAACGAGGTTACAAAAGATTGTGACACCCATTTTAACTAGTACTCTCTCTGCCTGGCACTTTTTCTCTGGCTTGTCTTACATGTTATTCTGATGAAGGAAACTGGAGAGGCCCACAGGGCAAAGAGCATAAGACGACTTCTGGCCAATCACTGATGAGGAGCTGAGGCCCTCAGTCCAACAGCCCTTCAGAAGCTAGATCCTGCTGAAAACCATGCGAAAGGCCTTGTATGTGGATCTTTCCCTAGCTGAGCCTACAGGTGACATTGCATTCCTGGTTGACATGTTGCGAAAAACCCTGAAGCAGAAGCTAAGCTATGCTAAGATTTCTGACTCATAGAAACTGTGAGAGGATAAATGTGTTGTTTTAAGCTGCCGATTTTGAGGGTCGTGTTTTATGCAGCAGTAGTTAACTGATACGAAGTCCTTTATCCAATGCGTAATTTGCAAATATTTTTTCTCCCAGTCTTTGAATTACCTCTTCATTTTATTCTTCTACTCTTTAGAAGAATAGACATTCTTTATTTTGATGAAGTTTGGTTTATCATTTTTGATTTTTAAGGGATCATGCTTTTAGTGTTGTGTCTAAGAAATTTTTAAGTAATAGAAGGTAAAATAATTTTCTCCTATTTTTTTCTGGAAGTTTTATAGTTTAGGTTTTATACTTAGTTCTTTTTTTAATTAATTAATTTGCCCTGAGAGAAGGAGAGAATGAGTGCAAGCAGGAGAGGGGCAGAGAGAGAGGGGGAGAAAGAATCCTCAGCAGGTTCTGTGTTGTTGTCAGCACAGAGCCTGACGTGGGGCATGATCTCACAAACCATAAGATCATGACCTGAGCTGAAATCAAGAGTTGGATGCTTAACCCACTGAGCCACCCAGGTGCTCCTATACTTAGTTCTATAATTCATTAAAAATTTTTTTTTAATACGGCATGAGGCATAAGTTGAAGTGTTGTTGTTTTTGCTACTAGACATCCAGTTATTCTAGCACAACGTGCTGAAAAACTCTCCTTTCGCTATTAAATTGCCTTAATACTTTTGCCAAAAAGCAATTGACCAGATTTGTATGGTCTTCTAGGCTTTCTGTTCATTTTCGTTAGTATCTGTCTATATTGAGTCAAATACCAACACGTTAGATTATTTTTCCTTTTTAATATGTCTTGAAACCAGGTGGTGTAAAAGTCTTCCAGCTTTGTTGTAGTTTTTCAAAGTTGTTTTTGCTATTCTATATATTTTGAATTTCTGTATGAATTTTAGGATTAGCTCAACAATTTCCACACAAAAAAATGCCTGCCAATATTTCAACTGGTTTTGCTGTAATTTCTAATCAATTTGGAGAGAATTGACATTCTAGTTATACTGCGACCTCCAAACCGTCAACAGGGTGTATCTGTCCATTTATTTAGGTCTTCTATAATTTCTCCCAGCAATGTTTGTACTTTCTGGTGTATGCCTCTTGCACATTTTTGTTACATTTATTACAAAATATTTTATATTTTTAATGCTATTGTAAATGGTATCAACTTTTAAATTTCAAATTCTGATTGTTGATAATATATAGGAACACAGTTACATTTTAAATAATGGTCATATATCCTATAACTTTGCTCCAGTCACTTATTACTCTGGTAGCTTTTTTGACATTTCCATCAAATGCCTACTCAGATGATCATATCTTTTGTAAATACAAACAGCTTTATATCTGCCTTTGCAGTGTAGATTCCTTTTTTGTTTATTTTTCTTGTCTGTCGTAGTGGCTAGAACCTCTGCAATATTGAATAAAAGTGAAAAGAACGACATCTTTGTCTTGTTTCTTGGCTTGGGGGAAGCATCCTCTCTTTCACGAATTAAGTGTGATGTCAGCTCTAGATTTTCACAGATTGCCTTTATCAGGTTGAGATAGTTCCTTTCTATTCCTAATTCGCTCAGAATTTTATTAGGAATGGATGATGGATTTTGTTGGGTATGTTTCTGTCTCCATTGAGATAGTTACATGACTTTTCTTTTTGAGTATGTTAATACGAATAATTACAATGATCAATTTTCCAGTGTTAAACCTGCCTTACATTTCTGGGATAAATGTCATTGGGGCATGATGTATAATCCCTTCCACATCCTTGGATTTTATTCTCTGAAATCTTGTTTGGAGTATTTACATATGTTTTCATAAAGAATATTGGCCTGTAGTTTTATTTCCTTAAAATGCTTTTATCTGGGTTTGGTTTCAGGCAATGCTGACTTTATAAAATGAGTTTGGAACTATTTGCTTCTTTCAATTTTCTGGAAGTGATTGTGTGTAAATGTTTTTATTTTTTCTTACATGCTTGGTGTACTTTGCAAGTGAAATCATCTTGGCCTTATGTTTTCTTTGTGGGAAGCTTTTAAAATATAATTTCAGTTTCTTTGGTAGAAATAGGGCTATTTCAGTTTTTGAGTAAGTTTCAGTGGTTTGTATCTTTCAAGGAATTTGTATAATTGATCTAAGTAATTGATCAGCCTAAAACTGTTCATTATATTCCCTTATTATCCTTCCAGTATGTGCTCTAATTGTAATGATATCAGTTCTCTTATCCTTGATAATGGTAATTTGTGTCTTCTCTCTCTTTTTTTTCCCTAATCTGTCAGATTATCAGTTTTATCAATTTATCAGTTTGTCAATTTTATTGATCTTCTTAAAGAACCAGCCATTGGTTTCTTGATTTTATCTATTTTTTTTCTGTTTCCTAATTCATTTATTTTGATTTTAATATGTATTATTTCCTATCCTTTGCTTGGGTTGAACTTCTTTTTCTAGTTTGTTAAGACAGAAGCTTAGGTCACCGATATGAGAATTATTTATTTATTTATTTATTTATTTATTTATTTAATGTTTATTTGTTTTTGAGAGAGAGAGAGAGAGCGTGCAAACAAATGGGGGAGGGGCAGAGAGACAGGGACACAGAGAAGCCCAAGCAGGCTCTGCATTGTCAGTGCAAAGTCCACGTGGGGCTTGAACCCGTGAACCCTGAGATCATAACCTAAGCTGAAGTCGGATGCTCAACCGACTGAGCCACCATTCCCAGGTGCCCTGAGAATTTTTTTTAATATAGACATTTAGTGCTACAAAATTTCCCCTAAATACTGTTTCAGTGGTCCCCCACACATTATTAGATGTTGTGTTATCATTTTCATTTATTTCAATACTTTTAAATTTTCTTTTTGATTTCTTTTTTGACCCACAGGTCACTTAGAGGTACGTTATGCAGTTTCTTAATATTTGTTGATTTTCCTGATATAGTTCTCTTATTTATTTTAATTCGATTGTGACAGAGAACATGGTTTGTAAGAATTCTTTAAAATATATCTAGATTTGTTTCAGAACATAGTCTGTCTTACTAAATGTTCTTTGTATATTTTAAAAGAATGTGAATTCTGATCCTGTGTTGAGTATTTAAAAAATAACAAATTGGTTGCTAGTGTTCAATTTCTCCATCTCCTTACTGATTTTCTTTCTGCTTATTCTATCAGTTTATTGTGAAATGAGCACTGAAATCTCCTACTCTATTTGTGGACTATGTTTTTCCTTCTTGCAATTGTAGCAGTTTTTGCATGATGCATTTTGAAGTTCTAGTAGTATGTATATAAACCTTTAGAATTTTTACGTCCTCTTCTTCAATTGATACTTTTATCATTATGGAATATACTACTTAATCTCCAGTAATGGTCTTTCTCCGAAATCTACTTTGTCTGATATTAATAGTCACTCTAGGATTCTTTTGTTTCATGTTAGCATGGGATACCTTTTTCCATTCTTTTGCTTTAAAAACATTGTGTCTTTATATTTAGTGTTTATTAAAGTAGGAAGTGTCAAGTAAAGCCTTTTAACAAATCTGAAAATCTCTGCTTTTTAATGGGGGTGTACAGACTTTCATAACACACACTTTTAACTTAACACTGTCTATTTCTAAGTGATATTCTTTTTTTTTTAATTTTTTTAATTTTTAACATTTATTTATTTTTGAGACAGAGAGAGACAGAGCATGAACAGGGGAGGGTCAGAGAGAGAGGGAGACACAGAATCCGAAACAGGCTCCAGGCTCTGAGCTGTCAGCACAGAGCCCGACGTGGGGCTCGAACTCACAGACCATGAGATCATGACCTGCGCCGAAGTCAGACACTTAACCGTCTGAGCCACCCAGGCGCCCCTCTAAGTGATATTCTTAAGAAGTAAGACTATACTTCTATTCATCCCTAGCAGCCTTGGTACTATAGTTGTCACATATTTTATTTTTACATGCATTAAAACCCCACATTTCACTATTATTCTTGTTTAAACAATTATCGGGGCGTCTGGGCGGCTCAGTCGGTTAAGTGTGTGACTTTGGCTGAGGTCATGATCCGAGTGAGTTGGAGCCCCATGTTGGCCTCTATGCTGACAGCTCAGAGCCTGGATCCTGCTTTGGATTCTGTGTCTCCCTCTTTCTCTACTCCTACCTCACGCATGCTCTGTCTCTCTTTGTCTCTCAAAAATAAATAAACATTAAAAATTTTTTTAAATAAAAAAAGTCAATTATCTTGTTTATGTCTACTTACAATGTCAAAGTCCAATTGAGTTGTTACAAAGTCTCTATTTTCCTTTTGTTAGTTTTTCTTTATAATTTCAGTAATTTCTCTTTTTTTTTTTAAGTTTTTTATGTTATTTTTGAGAAAGAGAGAGTGAGAGCAGGGGAGGAAGAGAGAGAGGGAGACAGAATCTAAAGAGGCTTCAGGCTCTGAGCTGTCAGCGCAGAGCCCGACATGGGGCTCGAGCTCAGGACCATAAGATCATGACCTGAGCCAAAGTTGGATGTTCAACCGATTGAGCCACCCAGTCGCCCCTGGTTTTCCTCTTTTATAATTTCATTTAAACTGAATCATGTGGTATGTATTATTTTGTGTTTCTTTTACTTAGTAGAATATATTTTTTTAAAGATTTATTTGAGAAAGAGAAAATGACAGAGCATGTAAGCAAGCAGGGGAGGGATGAAAGAGAGGGAGAGAGAGAATCCCAAGCTGACAGCACAGAGCCCGACTTGATCTCACAACCCAGAGATCATGACCTGAGCCAAAACCAAGAGTTGGACGCTTAACCGACTGAGCCACCCAAGCGTCCCTTCTTAGTATAATATTTTTGTATGTATCAATATTCTGTTTGTTTTCATTGCTAAATAGTATTCCATACTATGGACGTACCATGATTTGTTAATCCACTCACCAGTTGATCAGCTTTTGAATTGAATTGTTTACAGTTTTTGGCCATCATGAATAAAGCTGCTATAAATATTCAGGTACCTTTCTGTGTGGACAGATATTTTAATTTCTCCTGAGTAAATCCTAACAGCAGGATAGCTGGTTCATATGATTAGTACATGTTTAATTTAGTATGACACTTTGAAATTGTTTTCTGAAGTAGCTGCACCATTAGGCATCACTACCAGCGATGTATGAGAGTTCCGGTCACTCTACATCCTTACCAACTTTGAATGTTGCCAGTTTTTAAGTTTTAGTCATTCCAGTGACCTATTAGTAATGACTCATTGTGGTTTTAAATTGGCATTGCCTTAATTACCAGTGGTATTGGGCAACTTTGTATGTTTTTAATGGCTGCTCATATGTTGTCTTTTGTGTGTGTCTGGTGATAAATTTTGCCTATTTTTCAATCATTGAGGTTCTTATTATTAAGTTCTAAGACTCCCTTTAAACTCTAAACCCATGCTTTGAGTCTGATATATGTTATGCGAACTTTTTCTCTCACTCTGTAGGTTATCTTTTCAATCTCCTAATTCTGTTGTTTGAAGAGCCCAAGTTCCTAATTGTAAGGACGTCAGTTTTATCATATCAGTTTTCTTATACGGTTTGTGGGTTTCGTGTCCTCTGTAAGATACTCTTGCCTAAACCTGACACACTGATTCTCTCCTATATTTTCCTCTAGGAAGTTTAGAATTTTAGCTCCTACACTTAACTCCTGGGTTCCATTTTGTATCATTTTTATGTATGTTGTAAAACAATGGTTGAGGGTTTTTTTCCGAAACTGACATCCAGTTTTTACAGCAAACATTCTTTGAAATTACTTTTCTTTCCCATGGAATAACTTTGGAAACTGCCAAAAATTGACTATATATGTTTCCATCTGTTTTTGGATACTGTGTTCCATTGCTGTGTATGTTTATTCCTATGCCAAAGCCACACTCTTTTGATTATTTTACTGTTATTATAATGCTTGAAAACAAATAGTATAAGCCCTCTAAACTTGTTCTTTTTTTTTTTTTTCAATTTGTTTTGGTTGTTCTAGGTGATTTTCATTAGTTATGAAAATTATACCATTAATAGTTTCCAGTATTTATTCTTGCTTTTTCCTTTGGTTCCAAAGGGTAGGTAGTGTATTCTACTAAAAGGCTACATTTCTTGGCAGCCTTCTTTTTGCATAAATATGGTCATGTGATAAGTTTCTGGCCAATGAGATGCAAGGGTAAGTGTTGTACAGGACTTTGAAGAAGTCACTTTCAGAAGAGGGTGCTGGGGGGTGGGGTACCTGGGTGGCTCAGCCGTTAAGCGCCCGCCTTCAGCTCTGGTCATGATCTCACGGTTCATGAGTTTGAGCCCTGTGTCAGGATCTGAGATGACAGCTCAGAGCCTGGAGCCTGTTTCGGATTCTGTGTCTCCCTCCCTCTGCCCCTTGCCCCCTCACACTCTGTCTCTGTCTCTGTCTCTCAAAAATAAAAAAAAAAATCAAAAAACTTTTTTAAAAAATTAAAAAAAATAAAGAAGGTGCTTAAGGAGGGGCAAGTACTCTTCTGGTTTCCCTTGGCCTCTTGTTTTTCTTACTTGCTTGCGATGTAGAAATAATGAGTAGAGCTTTAACAGATATTTTAAATTTTGAGCCGAGTGAAGAGGTAAACCAGCATTGAGAGCAGAAAATAGATGCTAGACATCCTTCATTATTTTTTGTTTGCTCTTTTAATTTAAGGAGTCACCATACTAGATCTTTCTATATTCTTTCATGTAACAAAAAAACCTTTCATCTTGCTTAACTTACTGATGTTTTGTGCTGTTCTGTTGTATGTGACCAAACCCATACCTAACTGACACAGGTTCTACAATACATATTTTTTTTCTATCCATTCGTTTTAAAAAGAAGGAGTTTGTCTGTTTCCAATGTAGCGTAGATCTTTTTTCCCCTGCTTTTTTTTTTTTTTGATGCATTTCCTGATTAACGGAGCCTAGCTTGAATTTCTCCGTTGAAATCACAGAAGTCCTAGATAATGATGGCTTCTAGTGTTTTCAGTGTACTTTTTGTATACCTACTCAGTGCCCACTCTCCTCCACCTCTTTCACATAGGACCAGATGTTTGTTAGTGTATGCATTCCTCCCCAATCAGCTCATTCATATAGGAGAAAACTGATCCCTAGTTCTGGGGTGTCAGTTTTGGCTTATGTCTACCAACATACTCTACTGCCTTCATCAAAGGTAACCAGTCACCAGTGGTCAGATTGATCCTGCAGCCACTATTATGCCTTGTAATACTGTGAAAGTCTTAGTGAACAGATGGCATTCTCTGCAGCTGGGTCAAGAAATCCTGTATGCCGCCAGGATGTTCAGGTACATGAGCCAATAAAGCCTTATTATTATTTAATCCAGTATAAATTGAGTTTTCTGCACTGTAACGACAACGGAATGATAAATGATATGTTCTTTTGTTAAGCTCTTTAAGGAAGTAGAGAAAGAACGGGGAGTGTGAGCACCTGAAGGTCTTGGAGCTTTGTCATTTGGTGCTTTCTCTTGGTATTTGTAAAAATCCATTGCCTCCCAGTCAAGGTTGCTATGTTGGGAATAAAGGGTAGCAGAAGATGCCACCCCAGAATATGCCACTTTGACATAAGGAATATTTTGAGCTGAAGGCAATTGAGAAGAAGCAGATACAAGAGAAGATCCCTGCCCTTCCCCCATTTGCCTAAAAGCAGGACACACATTTCAAAGGTGTCCCTCCTCCCTTCTCTACGAGGGAGGACAAAAGCTAAACACTGGAGATAATTTTGGATTATATCAGCCTGGGAACGGTACCAGAAAAATGTATATAACTAACTTCACCAACTAGTCTTTATTGTTAGTTTACCTTCCTACAGTTTGTTGACCTCAGAAGCCTAAAACTGTTTTCCTTTATCCTGTCATATCGCCACGAATTTATTGTTCTTTGTTAAAGATGCTATATAAACTGGAATTCTAAAGCAACCCTCTGAGGCACTCATTTTTTCCTGGGTCACTCCATGTGTACATGAGGAATACATGTGAGTAAACTGTTTTTCTCTTGTTCCTCTGTCTTTTCTTACAAGGGTCTGGCCAAGAACTCAGAAGAGTAGAGGGAGAAATATTTTCCTTCCCCTGCAGGAATAGACCTCAAGGAATTAGAGTATTCCTCTTAAGTTTGATTTTTGTCCCCACAGACAGCGAATTAACTACTTTGATGTGACATTATCTTAAATAGATGGACTTCGAGTAAGGACATTTAGTTGGAGGTGTTTACAATACATATTTTTTTCATTTGCTCAAGTTGAAACTCAACTGCCACAAGATGATTCCAAGGTGATTTTTTTTAAAGTGTCCTTCCCAAATTTTATCCCTTGCTTCTAGACTCCCCTTCCAGATCAGGAGGATGTTATGGTGATGTCAAAGAACACACATGATGGTATCAGAGAGCCAAGTTAGAAGGGAAAACACAAGTTGAGGAGCACCTACTTGGTGCTCCATCCTTTCATTGTAGAACCAGAAAGTGTGGCTCCATTTCGTTCCTAGTTTTCTCCTTGTCCTCCCAAATCTGGGATTGGTCATAGTGTTCAGTATTTCCTCCACTTACTTCAGGCATTACTGCACTGTTCTCTCACAAATGAAACTTGTGTGGAAGAGTATGTTGAGAGGTAGTTTATTAGTAAGTCTGCACGTATACGTAGAGAAAGATTGAATTAATTCTAGAACAACTAAGATTATATGTGTGTGTGTGTGTGTGTGTGTGTGTGTATTTCTGTGATAATTACATACCCACACTTATTAATTTATCACTAAATATCTTGCTTGCATTATCTCACTTAAAATTCCTATCACTATGTACACTCCATTTTCTAGATGTAAGGAAAAGAATACTCTGTGAGCTTCTTAAGATTAATCAGTTGTTAAGTGATGAAGCTGGGATTGAACTCCAATTATGCCTGACTCCCAAATCTATTCATTCTCTGCTTTGCCAGGTTGCTTGCAATCCAGTTATGATGTCAAAGTCCAGTTTGCTGCAATACATAAAGGCTGAGAATTTCCCAGAAAGGAATGGATTGGTTGTGTCATGTTCCTGCACTTGGTACGTATTACTTGTTACTACCACTAGGTACTGTTGATGGGTTTGAGTAGAATTAGAAGAACCTGCTCAGAGGGTGAGCGACATCTCCGAACTGAATTTACATGTATAGAATGGTCCAAGGTTGGGCATGGAAGCACTTTGGGAAACTGCTTTCCCTAAAGAAGTGCAATAATAGAAGTCTTCCCCATCTGCCTTACCACATGGTCATAATCTTGTTTTGAGGACAGCTATTAAAGCAATTGACATGTCATATCCTTTTCCACTAATTGGACCAGAGTCATCTTTTAATTATTGTTTTTCAATGTTTATTTATTTTTGAGAGAGAGAGAGAGAGAGAGAGAGAGAGAGAGAGAGAGAGCACACAAGCTGGGGAAGGGCACAGAGAGATAGAGGGAGACACAGAATCTGAAGCAAGCTCCAGGCTCTGAGCTGTCAGCACAGAGCCCGACGTGGGGCTCGAACCCATGAACCACGAGATCATGACCTGAGCCGAAGTGGGATACTTAACTGACTGAGCCATCCAGGCGCCCCTTTTAATTATTGTTTCTAAAGAAAGATTTTATTGATGAGATCTTTAAGTCAGAGAGAACTTGAGTCAAATCCAGGTTCCCCCTGGTCATTTATGGAGATTTAGTCAAGTCCATTATCATTTTAAGTCCGCAAAATGGAGAGAATAGAATTAACCATGCATGCTTATGTTTGAGCATTTGATATAAGAAAGGGTCTTAGGCACCAGACACTTAGTAGGCTGTTGTTGTTGTTATTGGTGCTCTCAGATTGTCTACTCTTAAAAGGGCTCCTTAATTAGAGTTAATTAATTGTGGCTAATGATCTGGTTCAGGGCTTGGAGGATGAAATCTCTGGAAGAAGCAGAAAGTTGTGGGTGGTCTCTTGTGAAACCTACTTTCATGGCCTCCCCTTGTTGGAAGTACTGAGTGGTGATCACATATCTAGGACACTGTAGAACAAGTAATTTAATTCTTGCTGTGTCAGATGCATACATCAAATGGAAGCACATAAACCTAACACAGAACCAGGGTTTACAAAAATGAGTTATTTTAATGGAAGTGATTTATGGCCATTTTGGATAGAAAATGTGAAAGGAAGGGGCAACTTAAGTCTTTTTAATTATTTATGTTTTTATTGTACCAACAGAAGTCTCTGGTTCTCTCTAGCTTGGACTAATACTGAAGGAGAAAACTCATGATAATGGAAGACTCAACTCTTGTGTTGGTGACTGAGAACATTATTCATGCTCATCAAAGTGCTTCACGGAAGTCGTTTAATGTGGTGTCTCTTCAGCTGAAAGAATGCTGACTATATTGATGGTTTCTGCTAATGCATAGAAAACAAACAGCAGCAGATTGGCTCACGTCTTCCCTTAGGATTCTCTGTCCTTATCTTTGCATTGATAGTTTCCCTAGTTGTTTGTTTTCTCATTTAAGAAATAAGGATGTAGCACCACATTCCCAAACGGTCCCTGCCAATAAACAGGACTCTAACAGACCTCAAAGATTGGGGCTGGAGCCCCACTGGGCTCTGGGTCCGAGTAAACAGGTAACAAATCCGAGTGAGTTTCCTTTGATCCAGTGGGACATTCACACCTGAGTTGGCCTTGACAAGAATGCCTCACTCCACTTAATGCCTCTGCTTTCCACTCCTCATTGGTCACAGGATACATTTGGGGTGATCATGCTGGTGTTGCTTGCTTTACAAGCAATTTATGGGGATCAAATGAGTTAACACCCTTGTAATTTCTTTGAGAAGTGAATGCATCTGAAAGAGTAAGACATCATTAATTTTCCAGTCTTTTTCTTATTGTTTGTTTCTTTATTTTGATAGACAGAGATAGACAGCGAGTGGGAGAGGGGCAGAGAGAGAGGAAGACAGAGAATCCCAAGACAAGAGAATCTGCACCGACAGTGCAGGGCCCGATGTGGGGCTTGAACTCACAATCCATGAGCCCAAATCAAGAGTAGGACGCTAAACCACCTGAGTCACCCAGGCAGCCCAATTTTCCTGTCTTAATTCCACTCTTCCCACTTGTTATCAACTCCCTGGACTGTGTGGTCCTCAGCACAGACCTGCCTGTGAGGATGGGGAAGGTGAGAAAAAAAGGGAGGCTGTGGGACTCCACTTAGGACTTGCAATACGGCACTCGGACAAATAATTCTACCATGCCACAGAGGACTTGTTTTGCCTGTGTTCACTTACTTTGGTTCTCATTATGAAGTTGGAAAGACTTCGGTTTTCGGTGTTTGGGAGAAACAGTCAGTGGCCTTATTTGTACTTGTGGAAATCTTTGTGGGCATGGCCGTGGCCAGGGCAGCCCTCTGCAGTGGCTGTCGCATCCTGACTTCATTCCTCCTTCTGGCTTTGATTTTCCCTTCACCTTCAGCTCCTCAACTTGCAGATTTCCAGGCAAATCACTTTGGGCATGGCATCCTTTGGGATCCCGAGGAGCAACTTCATAAAATAGGAAGAGGTGACATTCTTACAATCATCATTTGCACGTTGTGGCATGGTCACACTGAGAGTAGATGACAGGTTTTGTGGATGGAAAAATATTGAGTGACCTATGTCAACTGATTATTTGGAGAAAAAAAAACCTTACAGGTTTATGGTAGTAAACTTGACACACAATAAGCTGTACTTGTTTAAAGTGTACCATTTGATGTCATTATCTACCGATTTTATGATCTTTATCATTACAGAGTCTATTTCTATTGACCGATTATTTTCTTTGTTATGCGTTGTTTTTTCCTGCTTCTTTGCATAGCTGGTAATTTCTGAATGAATGCCCAACATCTGTTGATTATCAGAATTTTCAGTGTTTCTGGAACTATGGGTAAGTGACTTTGTGGAACACAGTTAAGTTCCTTGGGAACAGCTTGATTCTTGTCAAGCTTGTTCTTAAATTTTGTTCAGCAATATCAGTGCAACCTTCAGCATAGGACCTATTTGGTCTCATAACTGAGGCAACATCCTTCTGAGTTCTCATCTTTTTGCCCTATGGCTTGCAAGGTTTGTCTCCGTCTGGCTGGTGGGAAACTAACATTATCCCTGGCCATGTGTGAGCTCCAGGAATGATTTCATTTGCCTTTTGTGATATTTCTTTTCCAGGCCTTTGATAATTTCCTCATGTACATATCTTTTCAGGCAAGAGGTTAATTCTGATTCCAGTTACTTCATCATTGTCAGAGCTTATGCCAGATGATTCTTATCACGGGAGAGAAACTGTTCCCTGCCCCCAAGCACATATGGCAGACCTGGATGGAAAGGCATTGGTGATACCAGGAAAGATGATGGGGAAAAGGAATTAAAATTGAGAAGTAGGAGAGAAAATGAATGTGTTTTAGGATGGTTGTAAAGACAACCTAGGACCTTAAAAACTTTCCAAAAGACTTTATGTCCCGATAACAAGTAAAAAATTCGTAACACTGGTTGGCTCTATCCCAGCTACCTTAGTTCAAACATTAACATTTCTTACAGCAATTCCGTTGCAATATATGGTGTTATATGAGTGTATCTTGAACTCCATCTCCAATGGTTTCTCATGGTCAGTGAAGTCTCAAGAACAGCATTAATGGTAGAGCTCCAGAAAATGTAGTCATAGGAATTATCCCCATGTTTTGGTTATGTTTCCCGTAGCAACAAGATCATACATGAAACCGTGTTATCTGTAAAGAGATATTGAAGAGATTATTTAAAAGGTGTGGACCTGATGTAAGACCAGCACAGTACCCCAAGACTACTAACGGAACTTGGGGTTAAGGGATTTTTAGTGAAGCCCATAGAAAAAAGGAGACTGTTTTTTAAAAATAGTCATTGTTGGTCAAGGGATAGAATCATCCTTGATGACACCATTGACAAAGAGCCAGGAAAATAGACACCCAACTTCACACTGACTTTCCCAAAATGCCCTGCAACTGCTCTCCGTTGGCCAACTGAAATTGGGATCCTATTGGCCAAAACAATAATCTGAGTTCATAGATGTTGTCCATCCATTTCAGCCATCCACGAAATGCAGCAGGGTATAAAAGAGTGACTCTTGGAAGGCAATCAGGATCTTGGAAGTCAAACAGGGTATCTATCATACTCATTGTAAATTTAAAGAGAAATTTTTAAAATAATTTATTTATTTTTGAAAGAGAGAAAGAGAGAGAGAGAGAGAGAGAGCATGAGCAAGGGAGGGGCAGAGAGAGAGAGAGAGAGAGAGACAGAGAGACTCCAAAGCAGGATCTTCACTGGCAGTGCAAAGCTCAATGAGGGACGTGAACCCAACAGTGAGTCCTGACCCCAGCCAAAGTGGGAAGCTCAACCGACTGAGTCACCCACACGCCCCTAGCATATTTATTTTAAAAACTCACATATGGTCTTTACAGAAATTTTAGAAAGTTACAAAAAAGTCCAAAGACAAAAGACCAAAATTTCCAGAGATTACCATTTTGATATAGGTCACTCCAGTCTTTCCCGTCCCTCCTCTCTACCTTCATAAATCTGGAACACACTGAAAACTGACACATACATAGATCATCCATACATATGCATATCACATCTGCCTGTATAGATCATTCATATAAACATACCACCTACATACTAATTTTACCAAGTTCTATGCAATTTAACATATTTACTATATTTTGCTAATTTTATATATATATATATATGTTATGTGTGTGTGTATATATATATATATACATAGAGAGAGAGAGTGAAAGACTGTTTTTTATGTTGCTTATTCCCTTAGCCATATGTTATGTTTTTCCTATAGAGAAAAAAGTTTTTACCTTTGCTTTAACCCTGAGCCATATACCATGGGAAACCATCAGATCGGAACTTAAGACTTTGCTTAACCTGTGATAATGTGTCGTATTTTAAAGATATTATTAAAGATCCAGTTAAAATAGAAAATTAAGTGATAGAGTTTCCTAAATATCACATTTCCCTTCCTTTTCTATGCCATCAAAGTTAAACTGGTTCAAAACATTATTCTGACACTTTTCAGATAAAGCCACCAACAAATATTTGAAAGAAAATCTCCTACTTTTATTTAAGCATTTGTTTGTAATAGAGCAATTGTCAAGAATTACATCAGATTAAAAAAATGTTTCCTAAAAATACATATTTTAAGTTTATTTATTTATTTTTGAGAGAGAGAGAGCACACCAATAAGCAGGGTAGGGGCAGAGAGGGAGGGAGAGAGAGAGAAACCAAAGCAGGCTGTTGGCCCAGAGCGTAATGTGGGGCTCAAACCCATGAACCATGAGATCATGGCCTGAGCTGAAGTCGGACATTTGACTGAGCCACCCAGGTGCCCCTACATCAGATTTTTTAAAAGCAAGTAGTAGACATTCATTCAATCAAGAAAGCAGTTGAAAAAAATCCTCATTTTAATCAGAAACATTTCAACCCTCCACAGCTCCATGTGGCTCTATGGCAAATAGTGAAATGCAATGATTTTGTTGGTGCTTTACCTATATTGTCTATACTAAACCACTGCTTATTTCACCTTTTATATCCTCCTGATTGACTCACTAAGATTCCTTGAGAAAAGCAGTGCCAATGTAGTACAGGAAGTAAGCTCATTATTTGCCCAAAGAGAAATCTATATCCATGTGTATAGGAAAGATCTATCTATAATCGAGTTTAATATACTGCATTATTTTCCACTTTCTTAAACTCAAATATTTATTTTATCCTATTTAAACACTTTTTAAAAATGTTTATTGAGTTTTAAGAGAGAGAGAGAGAGAGCATGAGCAAGCAGGGGAGAGGCAGAGAAAGAGGGAGAATCTCAAACAGGTGTCTATTTTGAGCCTGAGGCAGGGTTCGAACCCACAAACTGTGAGATCATGACCTGAGCTGAAGTCAGAGGTCGAACTGACTGGGTCATCCAGGCGCCCCAAGAGTATTTACTTTTTTTTAAAAAATGTTTATTTAATTTTGGGAGACAGAATGGGGGGGGGGGGAAGAGGCAGACAGAGAGAGGGAGACACAGAATCCCAAGCAGGCTCCGGGCTCTGAGCTGTCAGCACAGAGCCTGATGCGAGGCTTGAACCCACAAACCGGGGGATCATGACTGAGCGTACGTTGGATGCTTAACCCACTCAGCCACCCAGGCGCCCCTATCCTGTTTAGAATGCTCTCATCTTGCCTCTTCCCCTTAGCATTTTCTAAGACATAAAAAGAAACGGAGAAACTTAGTTTGATTTTCATGGTGATATTGTCATTGCCCCTTTTCCCAAAACAAAATAAAGTGAACCCATAGAATCATTAGGATGCACTCACATTTGACATGAATTCTCAGCAAGTCTTCAATTCTCCCCCTCCTGTTTTATGATAGGTTTGGTAATGTCACAGATAATCTTTTCCAGCAGCTGCATGATTCATACTGTCTTTTTTCTGCTTTCACACCAGGGATAATAGTGAGCTGAAGAAACTCCAATCTCTGTTCAGGAAAGTGGCCATGGTGACGTTTGAATTTCTATTTCATTGCTTAGCACACAGAGCTATGGAGGGTTCTCACTGTGAGTAGGGCTGACTGCCAGAGTTTTCCCTGAATTTTAAGATTTCCTTCATTTTTGGCTTTCACCTCCACGTCCCCTGGGGACACAGAAAATCATGGGTTCTTGAAAAATAGGGTTTTATTTTATAAACAGTGGGGTTTTTCTGATCATTTTGTACCAAAGTGGACAAAACTGCTGAAGTCTCTGGGAGAAAAGCAAATGCAAAAAGTTCAAAAGTTTGCTGTTTATAATGAATGTTTTACAAATTGTCCTTTTCCTGCCCTGAGTGACTCAACTGTTATCAATTTTTATGCGGTGCAGATTTTTCAAAACAGCCATCAGGAGCCATTCCTTATTTTCTCTTAATGTACCCGGTCCTCGGAAAAAAACTGCCCTGTCGTATGGAGTCAGTTACTGTCTGTCATAAATCTTGTCAACGTGTGAAACAACATGGTCAAGGAGGGAAGATTGAACACCGTTATTAAAATACCTGGCTGAAAGAAATGTGCTAAGAGCTTCACGGTTGTTAGTGCTAAATTTTAAATGTGATGGTTTTGAAAAAAAAAATTAATTGGGAATAAATGTGGGCATCAGGGATATAGAATTAACGGCCTGTAGAAGGTGGATGCCTTTGGAAATATTTTCCTCCAATCACATGCTCACTTTAGGGAAAGATTCGACCTGCGTAGGATTTTGAAGGTGCAGGTCAACAAAAGAGCGATGCCATATTTATCCCCCTGCCCCCCCAAAATAGAAGGGGCATAAAATAAAAATGTCTTTCAATGATACTTTTCTTTTGTGGGTCTGATCAGTTGTGGTAAATGTTCTACCTCTTGCACCTGTTGGTCATAATTCATCATTTATGATGGGATCCTACTGAGTTTTACGTGCGGCTTCATTTTTGGTTGGCTAGCATGTGTTTGTACAGTTCCTAAGGCAGTGAACAATGATGTCTTCCTTGGCCAGTCAAATTCTTACTGACTATGTCCAAAGTGAGTCAGTCAACAAATAGCCCTGGTTCTGGGATCCTGCTTAGAACAAAACATACAAAATCTCTATTCTTATAGTATTAACATTCAGGTATGTATAAAAATAAGTATTTTTCAGGTTCTTGTAGACCCTTCACCAAGCAAGCTCCATGACTGTCTATCTTGTTGCTTTTGACATCCTCTTAACCTGGGATGGCACCCAGTGCAGAGATGTTCAATACATCTTCCACTTAACGAGGAATAAGATCTAGTTTTAAGGAGATTCATCTGTCTCTTTCCACCTCATCAGTAGCTATTTTGAAACTGAGTGAAGAAAGTATGATTTGACTATGTTGCCACACCGCTCTTTATGGGTGTACTCAAAATTAATTCAAATCTTAGCCTTAGTCAAGCTTCCCATCTGTTCTGGGATGTGGATACCCTAAAAACCTGCTCCGAACCTGGTCCCTCGCTCAGACTCTGAACGCCATCCTGGCGCCCGCGACTCTGGTAGCAAGGTCACTTCCTGGAATATAACATCTCCTTGGGCATCGGCATGCTACCTGCCCCTGGATCTCCTGGATTCCCCACCTGCGGTCACAGATCTGTTTGGGGAAAATTGTGTTCCCAGGGCTGAAAAACCTGGTGTTTTCATAGCAGTATGATAACAGACTGGATACTAGATTGTCTGCCACCTCGGCTTCCTGGGCCCCTCTGTCTCTATGGTTGTACATCCACACTGTGGTCCCACCCAACCTACGTCTTTCTTCCCTCCTTCCTTCCCTCCTTCCTTTCTTTCTTTCTTTCTTTCTTTCTCTTTCTTTCTTTCTTTCTTTCTTTCTTCCTTCTTTCTTCCTTTCTTTTCTTTCTCTCTCTCTCTCTCTTCTTTCTCTCTCTCTCTTTCTTTCTTTTTAAATACTTGTTTATTTTTGAGAAAGGGTGAGATGGAGCATGAGTGGGGGAGGGGCAGAGAGAGAGGGAGACACAGAATCGGAAGCAGGCTCCAGGCTCTGAGCTCTCAGCACAGAGCCCGACGCGGCGCTCAAACTCACGAACCGTGAGATCATGACCTGAGCCGAAGTCGGACACTTAACCGACTGAGCCACCCAGGTGCCCCCAACCTACATCTTTCTAATTCAGTAAATAGGACCAGATGGGACAACCAGACGGATGAGTATACAGAGTCCCTTCCATATGCCCGTCCAGAAGCTTCACCTTTTTGCCTCTGCTCAGTGCCCTGGGAGGCTGACCAGTACAGACTGTGCAAAGGGCTCCTGTCCCTGAATGCCAAGGATATCTGGACCCAAGGGTCTTCATTGCCCAGCTCCTGTCCCTGGCCCATTGCTCAGCTAATTTCCTACAACTGTCTTGCTCTGATTACTTCTGTTCTGCAGGTCTGTCTCTCTCTTTCCCAGGACCACCCCCTCTCTTTGCTCTCCTTAGTGTTATTAGCCCCTGGCTTTGGCACTCTGCCTTTTGGCTTCCTGGACATTTATAAACAGAACCTGCATTAAGCCCCCTCTTCATCACCAAGTGGGAGTGTGCGTCTACCTCTTGCCATGGCCCTGGCTGGTACACTGAGGATACCTGTGCAGAGCCCTCAAGATAAAACTGATCTGACTTCGGAAAGCCAGGGTGCCAGGACACTTACGGCAGCTGGGATCTCTGACGGCATCCCTTGAGGCTGGCCTTCCTTTCCTCCTACTGGTCTTGGTCTGCCAACCATTATTCCTCATCTCATTCACAGGTAAGTACAGATACAGTCTTTCTTTTTCTGCCATCTACCAGTTTTATCCATCCACAGGAAAGAGAAGCCCAGTGCTTGTGTCTATGGTTGAACAGGAAAGATGAATCCCGTCCCACCCCTCCCTCCCTCCCCCTCTCCCTTCCCTCCTTTCTCGGCCTTAGAATTCTGACTTGCCTTCCCTCATAAATGACAATGAATGAAGTATCCCAGCTCAGAATATCCAAGTTTCTTATTGGTCCTGCAATGCACTTATAAGCTGTAATTAACCAGAATGATTGTCATAACAATAAAACAAAATCTTAATTTCCTTGTTATGAGAAGAATTTCCTCTCATTGCCTCACCACAACGTTTCTTTATTTCAATTAACTGTACAAAAAGAAAGAAACAAGTTAATGGGCCAGAAATGGGCCTGCCCCAGAGTGGTGATAAATACTAGAAAGCTAATCAAGAGAAGTGGCCTTTCCAAAAAGAGCTATAGTCTCCTAAAAGAAATTTGTTTTTAACTTTTGATTGTAATTCAAATGGTCTTGAGACAGTGATATTTTATTTTATTTTATTAAAAAAAATTTTTTTTTAACATTTATTTATTATTGAGAGACAGAGAGAGACAGAGCATGAGTATGGGAGGGGCAGAGAAAGGGGGAGACACAGAATCTGAAGCAGGCTCCAGGCTCTGAGCTGTCAGCACAGAGCCTGGCATGGGGCTCCAACTCATAAAACCGCGAGATCATGACCTAAGCCGAAGTCAGATGCTTAACCGACCGAGCCACTCAGGCGCCCCTAAAAGTGAGCCCAGTGGACAATGATATTTTAAAAGGATGTTTGTTTTGTTTGTCTGAGTAACTGTAACATTTGGTTATGGTTTCAGAACATCCATCCTGGAATTTACTTACACAAGATTACAAATTCATTATTTTCCATCAACTTCTCCCCAAAGCTCTGACTTCCCTTATTCCGTTTTATAGATACTCTGTCTCATTCCCTTTAGAGCAACAACCCCTGCACAAGCTGGTGGCTCCCTCAACCTGAGACTCTGTGTCTCTCGTCTCTATTCCCACTGTCTGACTCTATGCCCCGCGTAGCAGGTGTTTCTGTTTCTCAGAAGGTCAGCCTGCTCTTCCAGACCCAGAGCAGCATAAAGGTGCCGCCCTGTGCTGCTCTCCTGACTCAGCGCTATGGGCTCGAGGCGTGCAGCCTCAGTTTCCCATCGCACACATGGTTGGAGAGCTCTGGTGCCCTTGCTTATCTTCTGAAGACGGATATATCTAAAAATAGCTCGAGTCCACAAACCATCTATTTACCAAGGCCGATGGAGTTTTCCGAATAAGAAAAAAATAGTTGTCTTTCATTCGAGAACTTGACTGTTTGGACTGGCCTGGGGAGCAGCTACCCTGCAGCCCCGTCTGATGCTTGGATATTCTGGAAATGAGCCTCGGGTTTAACTACACCAAGAGGGAGCCTCACAGGGTTGCTAGTAGCACCGAAACGAGACACGGGGAAGTTTCTGCCTGGTGTAGAAGTTACAGCATTTCCAAGTTACTCCGTGAGCTTTGGGGGGAAGCTTCGAAGTCTCCAATGCTGCCTCATTGATTCCAGGTTGGAAAACAGACAAAGGGGTTTCTGTGTGTTAGTTACTGCCTTCTGCATCTAAATCCTGCCTGCGTAGTAACAGGATGTTAGAGGGTTTTTCCTCAGGGTTCGCTGGCAGCTTGTCACCGTGTTCAGGTGAAGTTATCATTTCGTAAGTCATGTTGTAGGATTTTAGCCCTTGAGCGCGTTGCAAAGACGGCCCTTTCTTCCCCGTGCGTTTTGGTGGGAGGCTTCCCCCTCCTGAAAGTGGCCTGGCAGTGGCGTTACCTGTGTGCCCGCGTGCACGTATTTGGGGAGGACCTTCGGAGAAGCCTGTTACCGTCGGCCTGGCCACCTGCGGCAGCAAACCCAGCATGGCCTGCTTGGCTCAGTCTCTGCGGCATCGCGGCGGCTCTCCCTGCAGCTTTCTGGGTGATGGACCTCCTGGCTGCATCTTATTGATCAGAGGACAGCTAGGCCCCCGGGAGGTGGCCGGTCCATCAGACCACCTGAAGTCAGCTAAGCTGGGATTAATGTTTCCTAGGCGCTGAGGCTCCGGGGGGTGCGTGAGCAACTCCAGCTTGTTGGCATCCTTAAAACCCTCTGGAGGGGTGGCTGGACCACAGATGAGGTGGGGCTCCTTGGAGTTAATCACTTGCCGGAGCCCTCCCACCGGGCAGTGGTGGGGTCCGGGTCCGGACCCGGACGTCGGGTTCTGAAGCCGCCACAGCGCGGCAACCGTGTTGTCTCCCTTCTCTGGACGGTGCTCGTGTGTCCTCCCTTGTCCTCCTGATCTGCTCTCCACCATCCTCCTAGTCCTCTGCTCCAGGAGCGTTCTGGACGCACTACTGCCACGCGTTCTCTTGACTTCTGACTCCCTTTTGGGCTTGGCCTGGGAAACCCTGGCGGGAGATGAGAGGGCGGGAGGAGAACCCGGCCTGGCGTGAGTTTCCGGGCTCGGGTTCCTCTGGCTGCTTCTCTGCGTCCAAGCTTCCAGCTCCCTTTACAGCCCTCTCTGTTCCCAAGTTCTGGCAACTGGCTCCTCCCTTCCCGATCCAGGCCCCTCTGTTAGTCCTGGGGTCCTTTAGGGCACCTAGGGTTTCTGTGTTCTCTTCCCACACCTTCGTAAATAATCCCTCACCAAACCCCTCCCAAACTGCTCTGTTTGTGCCCTTTGTTTCCTGCCGGGCGTCAGCACAGACATGCCTTCGCTGTGTCATCATTCACTTAAATGATGTCCTCAGGTCTCATGGAGTATTGATACCAAAAGTATGCATTTCAGAGGGTCTCAGCAGTCTTCCGGGGATCTCCAGTTAAATGTCTCCGGCATGACGTTCGTGTACATCCTGTTTCCAAGGTACCAAGGGACCCAAATTACCATATTCTCTCTATAGGGCACCAGCCGATAAATATCTGGTTCAGCTAATTTATAGGCGCCAAAAACTGTATTTCACAAATGCATTTATTGGAACATTTCTTTTGTCCAAAAAATAGAACCATGCTAACCCAATGAGCTTTAGGCTGGCTTCAGGGCAAAAGCAAACATCTGTTCTCGGGCACCTGCTAACGGCTCCCTCTTCTGTGATACGTTCATCCTATTTCTAGCCATTTGGTTCCTTTTGCAATCTACCTTCACTTTCTTTCATAAGATAATGAGCACCTTCCCAAAGAAGACAAGGGTTAATCCCATCCTGCCTGCCTCAGATTCTTTTTTCACTGAAGACAATAGTTTTTGTTTGTTTGTTTGTTTGTTTGTTTGTTTGTTTTTTTCCCTCTACTTCAGCTGTTAGAGCAGATGTGACAATTTGAAGAAGGATCAATAATGGCCTTCATGGTCAGAAACGTTAACTCCTACTCTTTGAGCTCCCTGCTCAGCCTTTTGGGGCTTCGAGGTGATGTGGAACAATTGGACTGACAGAACTGGTCATGAGAATCAACCAAAACAACACAACTTGGTTTTTAACCCCCCCCCCCCCCCCGCCCCACTGCACAGAGATTAATGACTGAAACAAAAGCTTCACCAGGAACCAAACCCACTAGAGTGCAGGGCTCTTGTTTCAAGGAGTGTGCTTTGTGACAGCATCGCTTGGCTGCTCTTAAGTTCCTGCTCCTCTTCCCACCACAACCCCCACCTCCAAGTCCCCCCTCCCCGAACGGCCACGTTCGTCTCTCCTATCAAACAGGATTTGGTGCTAACATAGAAGTTGTGATGTTGGGGAGGCATTTCTTAGGCTCATTCAACGGGGCTCCAAAAATTCAGGTAGGCCTGCAGTTTGGGAAATGAAATCTCCGTCCACTGAACTACTGAGAAGTCGTGCTTCAAAGCTTCTTAAGTAAATGCTCAGCCTCATGTCAAAAAGAAACCATTCCAGCTATTGTGAATTCAAAATGGCGATTATGGTTTTTGGGGTTTTTTTTTAATTTCTCAGAAATACACCATTTGATGGTTCCCACATTGCTAGGGTAGGAAGGGGGCAGAAGTCAAAACTTTCTTTGTTATGTGACACATGGAGCTCCATCCCCTACTGAATTATTCCATAACCAGTTTGGGTCTCTGTACATGCAGTATCTCTACGAACGTTAGAATTGACAGGAAACTGAGGTTTGGAAAACCCAGGGCCTAATCCTGCGTCTCGATATCGGCAGACGTGTGAGCTGGACAACTCTTCTTTTCTTCCCTGGATGTGAAGGCCAGACAGTTTTAGTGGTTTTCCAAATTTTTAGTGAAAAACATCTTCAAAAAACATTCATGGATGCCAGATACGTACGGCCAATACAACTGGGGTTAACAGAATCGTGAACCAAGAGTACATTACACTTCCCTAATCTGCTTCCCACCTCTGCTCCTACCACATCGCCGGAAAGTCCGAGGGTCCCTGGACCAGAGGCTGTGGCCTCCCATGACTCTTATATTCCGTGTTGTTAGATGTCCTTCATTTTCTGTTGAAGTTACCTATCTCACGTTTAGTAGACAAATCATATTTAATAAATAACACGCAGCATATCCTTCAGGAGGATGGGGAATTGTGGAATGATGTTGGGAGAATAATCAGGAGTAGCTATATCCGAGTGAAACTAAGAGCTTTGTGGAGAGATAACAGTTCAGGATCGCCTGTGCTATGCCGTTGCTTCCTTCCTTACAGACCAGAATGTCGTCAGAAAGGTTGGAGGAGGGAACATTTATATATCATCTCTCTTATTTTTATTAAAGTTTATTTATTTATTTTGAGAGACAGAAATGGGAGAGGGGCAGAGAGAGAGAGAGGTAGAGAGAGAGAATTCCAAGCAGGCTCTGCACTGTCAGCACAGAGCCCAATGTGGGGCTTGATCTCAAAACCGTGAGATCGTGACCTGAGCCGAAATCAAGAGATGGGCACTTAACTGACTGAGCCACCCAGGTGTCCCTCATCTTTCTTAATGTTCACAGCAATCTCCTGCATGAATAGCATGGTTTCTTTTCCACATGGGTAAATTGAGGCTCAGAGAATTTGGCAACTTGTCCACAGTCAAGCATCCAGTTAAGAGACAGTTAGGAATCCTCCCAGATGTCCTCACTCTAAACTCTGGGCTCTTGGATTATTTTCTACAGTGATTGTGAAAAGTGAGCCTTTGGAGGGAAATTGAGTGAACTTTCCAGATTGATGAATGAGCTGTGCTGGGATTAACCACCAGGCTCAATTTTGTGGTCTTTCCTTTGAAGGGTGTTATTGATTAGTCACTTGCTACTACTTACTTTTAAATATATGGCTCGTATTTTCCTATCAAATAAAGTGACCCAGCTGGTAAGGGTCAAACCATCACCCAAGTTATTCTTCCTGTTACAGTTTAAAGGAGAATAAAGAGCTCTCTGTGTTCAACAAAAATATCTTCAAGGCAAAGGTGGATTGGGGGAGGGTGGTCTGGATGCGATAGTATTTATCTTATGGAAGAAGAAAAAATTTTCTTTATTTTTTCATTGTTCTTTCTCTTTTTCTGTCTACTGCTTTATGTTACATTTGACATATGTATGAAGGGGAAAACTATATTGAGTAACTTTGATCTTGGGGATGAATGATTTTTAAGTTACAACCTATGTTGATGGAGCAAAGTCCTTCTTAGATACTATAATGACCCAAAGCAGGAATAACTCAGAACAAAACTTTTTTTTCTTCAACATTTTACCCAATGGCACTGGAAAACACAGAAAAATCAGATATTTTTGCCAGTCTTTCATATCAGAGATCAAAATCTACTTCTTAGTTGAGGTTCTTATAAGCAAATGAGAGCATCCAAAGTCAACCAGCATGGTGAGCCATTTTCAAAGTGCAGACTAGTAACACTGCATCAGTCTTAAGTGAGCTGCTTGGTAGACACTTAGATTTGTGTGCCCTGGACGGACCTAAGAAATTAGCTTTGGGGGCCGAGAGTTGGCTGGAATGAACATCCTAACTGAGCCCCCTGGTTGATTCATGCGCCCCCCAAATATTGAGAAACAGTCCTGGTGTGGAAGCTAGGCAAAACTGGCTGCCTGTCCTCATTCCATTGTTTAGCATCTGCGTGATTTTTGGAAATCTTGATACCAACATTGGAGGCCAAGGCGAGAAACTTTGAAAACAAATACTACATGGCTAAGATCTAGAAAAGGTTACTTGTTACTGCTTGAGGATAAGGTTTTGACAGCCTCAGCAGTGCCGGGCTCATCATAAACGTTAGCCTATACTCTCACAGTGTGTGCAGAAAAGGCATTTTCTCTTAGAGCTTAAATAAAAGATAGGATAGGACTTTAGGGGGCCTGGTGTAGGGACCACTATGAAGTAGGGATCACAGAGAGGCTGTGAGTGTTAGGAGCAGCCTGATCCCAGGAACTCAATGGGATACCTTGTGTCCAAATATATTTCTCACTTTGTCATGGGGACTGCAATTTTTCATTGAGATTCATTGCAGTAGGCATAAAATGAGTTGTTCTCAGAAGGGTAAGACTTCCTGAAGCCTATTCACACTGATCCAGAGCAGAGGGGAAACCCTGGAATGGATGGGTTGGGAGGAAGTAGGGCACAGGATAGGGCAAAGCATGGAATTTACCTCTCAGGTTTTGTTTGGACCTGGCTACATTTTATTTGTTAAATTTGATCTTTCCAGAATAAACTGGATAGAAAACCAACAGGCAAATTTTAAAAAACACATAAGCACGGGATTATAATATAAGGCTGAATTTGAGCCACAAGCAAGTTAACAAAAATGGAAGTAGGAGAGTTTAACTCATTTTTCTCAGCCCTTGATGATCAAATATTTAGTAAATGCATATATGGAATATTTGAGTGAAATAATTGAATAATATGTTATCGTTGAATAATACTGAATATTGAAAAATCCAACATTGAATATTGAAAGACATTGAATGATGTGTTATCAAATAGATCTAACATACATTGAAATGTATACGTTATACACAGACACTGGACTTTCAATTCAAATGTTCATGGGGCATTTATACAAACTCGCAATATATTAGATTACAAAGAAAAATAATATTGCAAGTGAGAAGGAGAGTCAAAATTGTCTATTTTTGGCTATGCGATAATATTATAAATAAGTGCCAACTTTGAAAGTAAAACAATAAAACCTCAACCATTTTGATTTTATAAAAACATCTGGAAAATAACTCTAGAATCAAAGAGAAAGTCAAGCCTGAAATTGCAGAATATTTAGGAAATAACAAAAATGGGAAAACTCCAAATAAAAACCCATGACTTATTGCCAAACTTATACTCAGAGAAAAATAGAATTCAGAATAAAACTTAGGTTGTTAAAAAGTACCAGAAAACAAAGCTAAGAAAAGCAGAAGGAAAAAATTGCCTAAGTTAAGATGATATTGTCAGTCAGAAAAAGTAAAAATTTACAGAATTGGTGCATATATCATGGGCTATACCTTCAAGAGGAAAATAAGCAATAATTTAGATAAAACTCAGTAGATAAATAAATCAAGGGATGGGTAAGGAGAAGAGTGTAAGAATGTCAAAATGGAGAAATAATCAGTTATAATAAGACTTAAAATAATTATAAAAGTGTACTTTACACAAGTCTATCCTAAACAAGATCAAATATAGGATAAAAAAAAAGCATAACCACAAAACTGGAAAGAGAGGGGAGAAAGAGAGAGAGAGACAGAGACAGAGAGGCCAAAAGGTCTACTCAATCTCATACTCTAAGGAAATTCTTTCAAACTTAAAAAAAACCAGATTAATTTTTATGTTATTTCAACTGTTCTAAAGCTTCCTGATTATCCTTACAGTGCCTATATAAAAGCTGTACCAAATCCAGATAAAGGTAGCACACGATATAAAAACTAGATTAGTGTCACTTATAAATATTGATGACAAATAAATAAAATATTGAGAAACGGAATCTGGCAGTACAATGAAGGAATACGTAATAAGGATAGTAATGGATTATAACCCACTGGGGATAAAAGAACGCATGTGTCCATAGGATGGAAGGAAGGAAGGAAGGAAGGAAGGAAAGAAGGGAGGGAACTAGGAAGAAGGGAAACTCTTCTCTATACTAAAATACTAACCAATGAATATAAAAATAAATGGCAGACTTTGAAACACTATGTTGCTACCAGCACAATACTATTTGATTCAGGAAAAACTCATACAGGGATTCTGAAACTCATGGGTAAAATGTAAATGAGAAAAAGATGTTCTACAGTCTTTGAAGTCTACCTCCCTCCACCGGTTACTTATTAATTACAAAGAAGAAAATGGTGATTTAACCTGGCACACATCACCTTATCAAAATGTACATGACCAAAAACGGATGGACTGACACCAGGTGTTTCTTGTGATACACTGAGCAAGACACAACTATTCTATGGCATTCCTGCCTGAAATGCTGGACCTCATCCTTAGGACACAAGAAAAGGTCATTTTGAGGGACATCCTATGAAACAATAAAGACGTTGTTCAAAATTTCAGTGTCATGAAGGGAAAACCATCCTGAGGAACTTCTCCATGTTAAAATATACTAAAGGAACAACTGAATTTAATGGGAAAGCTTGGATTGGATCCTAGATCAGAAAAATAAGAGCTGTAAAAAACATTTGGGGCGATTGGCAAAACTTTAATATAAACCATAGCTTGGGTCATAGCGTTATATCATTGTTAACAATGTCCTAAATTTGATCATTGTACCTGTGGTTGTATGATAGAATGTTCTAGTTTTTACTGCATACATTCTGAAGTGTTTAGAGGAACAGATTAATCATAACTGCAATTTCTTCTCAAATAGGTCAGTAAATATAAACGTATGGGTGCGGGGTAAATATAGCAAGAGGTTAACATTTGATCAATCTAGGTGAAGAATTATAGAAAAATTTATTGTACTGTTCTTACAACTTTAGTAAACTCTTGTGCTTTCTTTTTATAAATAACTGGTAAAAATTTTAAACAGTTTTGAGGAGTACAAAATGGCTCAATGTTAGGAAGTACTGAAATAGTTCCAAAGGGGAGACGCTATGTGTTTATACCTGTAGTTTTCAATGTAACATAACAACAATTTGACAACTATTTCTAATATAGATGCCAAACGCCTTTAGTGAAGTAGGTGGAGAGCTTAGAAGGACAAATATATATCTTTATATGGACACACACATACCTGACCATGAGACAACTTTCAGCTTCATAACAGAATGGTAGAAGCATTTCTGTTAGAGAGAGGAAAATAACACTTTTATTCTCAGCACAATTTTATTTATTTTTATTTTTTTAATGTTTATTTGGTTTTGAGAGAGAGGGACAGAGTGCAAGCAGGGGAGGTGCAAAGAGAGAGAGGGAGACACAGAATCCGAAGCAGGCTCCAGGCTCTGAGCTGTCAGCACAGAGCCCAAAGTAGGGCTCGAACCTACGAACCGCACGATGGTGACCTGAGCTGAAGTTAGACGCTCAACCGACTGAGCCACCCAGGTACCCTTCAGCACTATTTTAAAATATTGTCCTGGAAGTATTAGATCATACAACCGTAGCACCAAATATAAGTTATAGACATCACATAGAAATAAAACTGTAATTGTAAAAACTAAATTCGGATATTCAGTACTGAATTCAGATATTCAGTGAGATTGTTAGTTATAATTAATATATTAAAACCAACAGGAACTTTTTATTTGAGCAGGAATAATAAGATATAGTAGAAAGAAAGAAACCATTGACAACAGAAATCTCTTTAAAATTATGAAATACTCTTAATAAAATTAGCAAGCATTTTTTGTACCAGTAGAAGAACATAAAGGAAAAATTGAGCAAGTTGAGCAATGTACCTGCTTCTTGGATAAAGAGGTCACGTTGCTAGGGGCGCCTGGGTGGCTCAGTCGGTTAAGCGTCCGACTTCGGCTCAGGTCACGATCTCGCGGTCCGTGAGTTCGAGCCCCGCGTCAGGCTCTGGGCAGATGGCTCAGAGCCTGGAGCCTGTTTCCGATTCTGTGTCTCCCTCTCTCTCTGCCCCTCCCCCGTTCATGCTCTGTCTCTCTCTGTCTCAAAAATAAATAAACGTTAAAAAAAAAAAATTTAAAAAAAAAAAAAAAAAAAAAGAGGTCACGTTGCTAAAAAGTACTTTTCCTGAAGTTAGTATATTCCAGGGCAACATCAGAAAGAGTCTTTTGCAGGTTGCTCGTAATTGTTATAAGTTTATCTTGAAAAAACTGAAAGAAAATCTAAAAATAATGAAAATAAAGAAGGTACAAAGCCATATCTGCATTGCATATATTTTACAAGTGCGATGATTAGAACTCTGTATTATCAGTAAGATATTAGTCGTTCCATTTATGGGATAGAGAATCCAGAAGTAAAACTAAGGTACCTATGAGATTCAGTATATTATAAACATGACGTTTTAAATCAATAAAGGGAGGGGCGCCTGGGTGGCTCAGTCAGTTGAGCATCTGATTTCAGCTCAGGTCATGATCTCTCTGTCTGTGAGTTCAAGCCCCGCGTTGGGTTCTGTGCTGACAGCCCAGTGCCCACTTCGGATTCTGTGTCTCCCTCTCTCTCTGACCCTTCCCCCGCTCCTGCTCTGTCCTTCTGTCAAAAATAAATAAAAACATTAAAAAAAATTTTTTTAATCAATAAAGGGAAATGAAATATTTGATCTATGGCACTGGGAAACCTGAGCATTTGTATTTATGAAAACACTACCTCATTCTAATGTAACAATGAATTCCAAATTTTAAAATAAAACATTAGAAAGTGTAGCTAATTAAGTTTATAATCATGTATACATGTATGTGTGTGTCAGTTGCAAAAGAATATTTGTTGTGATGAGAACCTCAGAATGTTGGAAAAATCAGATACCACAAAAATATAAAAGAAATTTACTTCCACAAGAATAAAACTCCCTTATGTCAAAAGATACTTCATAGAAACTGAAAGAAAAACTACAAAAGAGGAAAATGGTTTGAACAAAATTGTTGACATATAAGTAGTATTGTAAGGACAAATACTAACTAGAATTAGGACATGTTAACTAACTAGAATTTAACAAAAACTTGAAGAACAAAAATTTGCCCGAATATTTTCATCGCTGTCTTGTTTACACTATGTGAAAAAAGATGATACTATACCTCTATTTATAGGAAATGGATTAAGTAAATTCCTGCACAATTATTTAATGGACAACAATCCAGTCATGAAGATGATAATGTAGATTACAACTTTTGACATGGAAACGGGATCATGGTATATTGTTCAGTTAAAAACGACATTTTACGACAGCACATATACTACAACTTTATGTAAAATGGTTGATCTATATCTAACGGGGGACAGAGTTTCAGCTTTGCAAGATGGAATTGCTCTGGGCATGGAAGGTGGTGATGGCTGTGCAACAATATAAACGCACTTAACGTCACTGAACTTGACACTTAATAACGGTTAACATGGTATATTTACATGATGTGTTATTTTACCATAATTAAAACAAACAAAAAAGAATCAATTGATCCAAAAGAAAGTTTTCCCCCCAAATCTGTTGAATTCAGCAGGAAGATTTATCAGTTTGTGAAGTGACTCCGAGAGATGGTAGGGTATATGTGGAAAACATGGGAATACCATATTCAGTGGGAAACCTCTTACAAAAGAATATACATCCAGGAAACAGATGGGAAGACAGAGGTTGAGGTTTATCTGATTATATCTAGATTCTAACCATTGGCAGTAGCCAGTGATGTTAAGTTGGGATATTTTAAAGAATTGGACAGTTTAATTTTTTTAATGTTTATTTATTCTTGAGAGAGAGAGAGAGAGAGAGAGAGAGAGAGAGCGTGAGCAAGGGAGGGGCAGAGAGGAAGACACAGAATCCTAAGCAGGCTTCAGGCCCTGTCTGAGCTGTCAACACAGAGCCCAACGTGGGGCTTGAACCCACGAATTCCGAGATCATGACCTGAGCCAAAGTAGGAGGCTTAACCGACTGAGTCACCTAGGTGCCCCTAGAATTGGACAACTTTTAGTAGCATAAGTAATCTTTTTTTTTTTTTTTTAAGTCGATACATTAAAATGTCCCATGGGAGGGAGAAGGGGAGTGAATAGAGTGAAGTCATTTTGTGAACTGCAACAGATAGAATGCGGGCCTGTTTTTGCTGGGCAAAATGGTAGAGGCTATGTTTCACATGGAGAACAGTGGGAATGGCATCCAACATTCTATTTGAAATAAAAGACTGTTTTCCTTTGACATGTCAAACAGACAAACAGTGCTTGACAAAACAGGAGTGGGACCATGTTGGTATGAGTTCAACCTTTTAGTTTAGTCTCTAAAAGTGAAAATCAAGATGTGGGTATAGTTTTTCACAACAATTTTTACTCATTCTCATCGCCGCCATGATCAAGACCTATTTCCTCACCATCTAATTTTATATTCGTTCCAATTTAACCAAAATAAATATGAATAGCAGGGCTTTCCATGCCTCCTGGGAATGCTGCGTGGGCGAATCTCAATGAATGCTGACTGCTTTAAAAATAGAACATGCCGTCAAAAGGAGCATGGCTTCCCTTCCAACCCCATGGGCAAGGAACGAATCAAGGAGTACAGCTATCTTAAGGGAGTAATGACTGGGAGAACATATTTGTGTAACACTTTTCTGCAGCTGAAAATAACATACATATGAAGGAGAGAATAAGAAATATCAGGTGTCATAAATTTCCAAACCCCAGGTCGCTTCAAAGAGGGTGAGTCAGAGCCACATGCAACGGCGGGGTATTGCATATCTTCACAGGAAAAGTCCACTGACCACAGAGAAGGGAAAGCACAGAGATCCCACAGAGGATTGAATCATATAAAAACTTGCCTTTGTTTTTCATTCCAAAGAATTCCCTATTCACCCAAGGTTAATAGCTATTTTCACATGGCCATCCACTGAAAGGAAAATAAATCTTGCCATGTCCCATCTACTGGAACTTCCATTATCTTAGGTCACTCCATTTGGTCCCGGTAATGATAGCATATAAAATGAAATAAATTTTAAGGCAAAAATTGGTAAGTGTTAATTAGGATAGTTATGTATCAACAAGATGAATAACTTGCTGAGAAGATAAAATAATTGTGGATCTTACAATGTAGTGGAAAAGTCTGTGGTGCAAAAGCTAATGTCTACAAGTAAAAAATTGTGAAATTACAATAAGAAAATTTGTACCTCTTTCAATATTGGGTACAGAAAGCAACAAAATGTTAATAAATATATAGAAGATTTAAAGAACACACAATATTGATTTAGTAGACATGTAATAACCTTGCAACTAACAATTAGAAAATGTGAAAACTTACAGTGCCACTGAGTTGTATTATATAAGGACTTAAAAATGTTAGAAATGGCAAATTTTTTGCTACCAATAGTTCACCACACGCACATACAAAAAATGCATGTGGAACAGAACAGCATAAAAAAATGAAAAAGAAAGAAAAATGGGAGGGAGGGAGGAAAAAAGAAAGATGGAAAGTAAGAAAGAAAAAAGGAAGGAAGGAAGGAAAGAAGGAAGGAAAGAAGGAAGGAAGGAAGGAAGGAAGGCTCAATAGAAATTAGAAACTAGTTAGAAGAGAATGTAAATTCCAAGGCAACATTTGTGAAATACAGCTAAATAAACCAACAGAGGGAAATTTATAGCCTTAAAACATAGGCATGGGGAAATAAATCTTCCCTTGATTTCTCTTATTCCTGCAAAGTCTGGCCTCTTGAAGCACTGAAATTGACATGCTATGAAGCCAGCATTTACTTTACTCCTCAAATATTTACTTTACTCCTCAAATATTTACATTACTCCTCAAATATTTTTATTTATTTTTTTAATTTTTCATATGCTTTGTGTATTACCTCTGCAGCTATTCATCTATTTATAGGTAGAGTTAATTTACTTTCATCCAAAGGATAAAAGTTTGTTTACCTCCCTGAGAGACAAAGGGCTAGATTAGGGACCTGGAACAGTAGAAAGGGACAGTGAATAAGCCTGAGATCATCTGAGAGATTTGGAGAATTATTTTTCTTATTTTTCTATTCTTGAAATGTGTTTACATTTCAAAGGGATAAAACTTTTTATTGGATGCTCATGTTGCCTTTCCCTTGGAGACACTACTATTTCAAAGGGTAAAGAGCCAGGATCCTTATATAATACATAATATATGTGCAATATTATAATTTATATATTATATGTAATTGCATATAATAATTAATTAAAATTTTTGAGTTAAAAATAAAACCCAAGAATTTAGAAACAGAACAAAAGACTGATTCCAAACCAGTAAGAGAACAGAAATAATAATAAAAACAGAAATTAATGAAATAAAAATATGCAAACTTAAGAAAATTTTTTTAATTTTTATTTTGAGAAACTCTGAGAGAGAAGAGAACAAGCAGGGGAAGGACAGAGAGAGAGAGAGAGAGAGAGAGAGAGAGAGAGAAAATCCTGAGCAGGCTCCATGCTGTCAGCACAGAGCCCAACACGGGGCTCGAACTCACGGACGGCAAGATCATGACCTGAGCCGAAGTCAGATGCTTAACCGACTGAGCCACCCAGGTGCCCTGATTTTAGCCCCTCTTAAAAGTTTTCTGTTAGTTTGCTTGTTCTCTCAAGAGAGTAGTGGTCTTTTAACGCATCTCTAATTTTCATTTCTCTGAAGATTAATGATATTGAGCCTTTTTTAATGCTCATTGACCATTCATGGCTTTGTGGTGTGTCTGCCCAAGATTTTTACCAATTTGTATGACTGGGCTCTTTATCTTAAAAAGGAAGGAAAAGGAAAGAAAAGGAAAGAAAAGAAAAGAAAAGAAAAGAAAGGAAAAGAAGAGGAAAAGAAAAGAAAAGAAAAGAAAAGAGAAAAGAAAAAAAGAAAAGAAAAAAAGACTTGTAGGCATTTTAAATATATAGTGGATAGAAGTCAGATAATTCTGGGATATATATCTATCTATATAGATATATATATATACATATACGTATATATATACGTATATCTATATCGATATATCTATATAGATAGATATATATAGATATACGTATATCTATATCGATATATCTATCTATATCGATATATCTATCTAGATAGATATATCTATCGATATAGATATATCGATATAGATAGATATATCGATATAGATATATCTATGTATATATAGATATATACGTATATATATATAGATATATATACGTATATATATACGTATATATATATAGATATAGATATACGTATATATATAGATATATCTATGTATATATAGATATATACGTATATATATATAGATATATATACGTATATATATACGTATATACATAGATATATCTATATATATACGTATATCTATATCTATATATATATAGATATACGTATATATATAATTTTTCTCCCAGACTGTATCTTCTTTGTTAAGTTTCACAATATCCTTTAATGAGCAGAAAAACTTAATTTTACTTTTAAGCTAGTTATGTCTTTTAAAATGGAATTTTATAGCTAATGTATTATTGGGTTTTGCCTTTTTATCTATGCTAATAAAATCTATCTTTTAAGTACATTTCTAATCTCTCCCATCTGTTATGCTGTTGTCATGTATTTTAGATTTACAAGTTTCAAAGACAAAAATACATTGTATTATGTCTGTTTTGTTGTTTATCTTTGTTGTTACTATTGTTTTTGTTAAAAATAATTCATATACAGTAAAATTGGCCTTTTTGGTGTGCAGTTCTGTGAGTTTTGACCAATGCATTGAGCTGCCCGTCCCCGACCCAATCAATACACAGAGCACTTACATCGCGCTGGTTCCCCAAACCACCTGTGCTATGCCTTTTGAGCCAAACTTTCCTCTCTACCTCTTTAGCCCCTGATAACCAATGATTTATTCTCCAGTTCTATAATTCTGCCTCTTCCTAATTATCACATGAATGGACTTGTATAGTATTTGGTCTGGCTCCCTCCCCCCTGCCCCCCCACCCCACCTTAAACAGCATGGGTTTAGTCTGGCCTCTTTCACATGGCATAATGCATCTTAGATCCATACATGCTGTTGCATATTTCAATTGTTTGTTTCATTTCTTGTAAGTATTCCATAGTAGGGATATAGTGCAGGTTATTTATCCATTCCCCAATTAAGGGAAACTTGGCTTGCTTGAGTTTTTGGCAGTTCTGAATAAAGCTGCTGTCAACATTCATGTACAGATTGCTCTGAACAGAAGTTTTCACTTCTCTAGGGCAAAAACTTAAGAGTGGAGTTGGTGGGTCATATGATAACTGTGCGTTAACCTTAAAAGAAACTGCCAAACTGGGGCCCTTGGGTGGTTTAGTGGGTTGAGCAGCCAACTCTTGATTTCGGCTCAGGTCATGATCCCAGGATTGTGGGATTGAGCCCCATGTCACGCTGAGCGTGAGGCTCACTTGAGAGTCTCTCTCTCTCTTTCTGCCCCTCATCTGCTTGTGCGTGTGTGCACGCTCTCCCTCTTTCTCTCTCTCTAAAATAAAATAAAATAAAATAAACTGCCAAACTATTTTTCATAGTTTTGCATTATCAGTAATGTGTGAATTCATTTTGCATTATCAGTAATGTGTGAAAGTTCTGATTACCCTTGTCCTCATCAGCACTTTATATTGTCACTTTTCTTTTAAATAGCTATTCCAAAAACTTTATAGTAGTATCTCATTCATCTTGCTGTGGTTTTAATTTGCACTTCCTAATATCTAATGGTGTTGAGTATTCTTTTTTTTTTAATGTTTATTTATATACTTTTGAGAGAGAGAGAGACAGAGATAGAGACAGAGACAGAGAGCCCAAGCCAGGGAGGGGCAGAGAGAGAGAGGGAAACACAGAATCTGAAGCAGGCTCCAGGCTCTGAGCTGTCAGCACAGAACCTGATGTGGGGCTCGAACTCACGAACTGTGAGATCATGACCTGAGCCGAAGTTGGACCCTTAACCGACTGAGCCACCCAGGCGCCCTGAGTGTTCTTTATTGTACTTATTTTTCAGCAATATATCTTCTTTGGTGAAGTGCCCACTAAAATGTTTACCAATTTTTAAACAAATGGTGCTGGGAGAACTGGACAGCAACATGCAGAAGAATGAAACTAGACCACTTTCTTATACCATTCACAAAAATAAACTCAACATGTATGAAAGACTTGAATGTGAGACAGGAAACCATTAAAACCCTAGAAGAGAAAGCAGGAGAAAACCTCTTTGACCTCAGCTGCAGCAATTTCTTACTCGATACATCTCCAAAGGCAAGGGAATTAAAAGCAAACACGAACTATTGGGACATCATGAAGATAAAAAGCCTCTGCACTGCAAAGGAAACAATCAACAAAACTAAAAGGCAACTGATGGAATGGGAAAACATATTTGCAAATTACATATCGGATAAAGGGCTAGTATCCAAAATCTATAAAGGACTCACCAAACTCCACACCCAAAAAACAAATAATCCGGTGAAGAAATGGGCAGAAGACACGAATAGACACTTCTCTAAAGAAGACATCCAGATGGCCAAAAGACGCATGAAAAGATGCTCAACGTCACTCCTCATCAGGGAAATACAAATCAAAACCACACTCAGATATCACCTCATGCCGCTCAGAGTGGCTAAAATGAACAAATCAGGAGACTATAGATGCTGGCGAGGATGTGGAGAAACGGGAACCCTCTGGCACTGTTGGTGGGAATGCAAACTGGCACAGCCGCTCTGGAAAACAGTGTGGAGGTTCCTCAAAAAATTAAAAATAGATCTACCCTATGACCCAGCAATAGCACTGCTAGGAATTTACCCAAGGGATACAGGAGTGCTGATGCAGAGGGGCACTTGTACCCCAATGTTTCAACAGCACTTTCAACAATAGCCAAATTATGGAAAGAGCCTAAGTGTCCATCAACTGATGAGTGGATAAAGATGTGGTTTATATATACAGTGGAATATTACTTGGCAATGAGAAAGAATGAAATCTGGCCTTTTGTAGCAACGTGGATGGAACTGGAGGGTATTATGCTAAGTGAAATAAGTCAGGCAGAGAAAGACAGATACGATACGTCTTCACTCATATGTGGATCTTGGGAAACTTAACAGAGAACCATGGGGGAGGGGAAGGGAGGAAAAAGTTACAGAGAGGGAGGGAGATCTTTGACAAATATGGTATTTGTCTTTCTCTGCCTGACTTATTTCACTTAGTACATATCCTCTAGGTCCATCCATGTTGTCTCAGATGGCAAGAGCTCATCCTTTTTTATGGCTATATAATATTCCATTGCATGTATATGTCACATCTTCTTTATTCAAACATCAATCAATGGACAATTGGGCTGCTCCCATAGCATGGCTATTGTAAACAAAACTGCAATATATATAGGGGTGAATGTATCCTTTTGAATTTGCGTTTTCATTTTCTTTGGGTAAATATACAGTAGTAGAATTATTGGATTATATGGTATTTCTATTTTTAATTTTTTGAAGAAACTCCATTTTGTTTTCCACAGTGACTGTATCAATTTACATTCCTGTCAACGGTGCATGAGGGCTCCTTTTTTTTCCCCTATCATTGCCAACACTTCTTATTTCTTATCTTTTTTTATTTTAGCAATTCTAACAGGTATGAGGGGATATCTCATTGTGGTTTTAATTTGCATTTCCCTAGTGATGAGTGATGTTGAGCATCTCTTCATGTGTCTGTTGGACATCTATATGTCTTCTTTGGAAAAATGTGTATTTAGGTCCTCTGCCCATTTTTTAATTGGATTGATTTTGTTGGTTGGTTGGTTGGTTGGTGTTGAGTTGTAGAAGTTCATTACAAACTTTGGATATTAACCCCTTATTAGATATTTACAAATATCTTCTCTCATTTACTAGGTTATCTTGTTGTTTTGTTGATGGCTTTCTTTGCCATGAAAGAGCTTTTTTATTTTTATTAGTCACAGTAGTTTATTTTTGCTTTTGTTCCCCTTGCCTTAGGAGACATATTCAGAAAAATGTTGCTTCAGCTGATATCAAAGAAATTACTGCCTGATGTCCAACTATTTTAACACGATTTGTTGAAAATATTCTTTCTCCATTGACTTTCCTTTGCACCTTTGCCAAAGCCCAATTGTCTACAATGTGTATTTGTATATCTGAAATCTCTATTCCCCTGCCTAGTTTCCTTAGTAGCTTTATATTAAGACTAGAGATGAGGTAGTAGGCGTACCTCAGCTTTGATCTTTTTGCAAACACATTTTTGCGGTACTGTTTTTTTTTAATTTTTCATGTAAATTTTAAAACAAACTTGTTTTCTAAGAAATATGCAAAGACATTGCATATAAGAAGTCTTGCAAAGACTCTAAATACCATTTAGGTATTACCTAAAGCTCTGCTTTAGGTAAGCTGACCTCAGCTGTGATTCTTTGTGTTCTCTTGTATCTCCAGATGTTGGGGTGGTGGTTTGTCCTGTGACCTCACTTTTATGATGGCGCTAATCAAATTCATTGGGTTTTAGGGTGCTCAGTTTTTATCTTGTGAGAAAGGGAGTGAAAACTCTAAGCTCTTTACCTGTTGGAGGTGAAATTAGAGGTGGGAATTAAATTTTGAATGTTTTTATTTTAAATGTTCATTTATTTATTTATTTTGAGAGAGAGAGAGAGAGCATGAGGGGGATGAAGAGAGAGAGAGAGAGAGAGAGAGAGAGAGAGAGAGAGAATCCCAAGCAGGCTTCATGCTGACCCAATGCAGGGCTTGATCTCACAACCGTGAGATCGTGACCTGAGCTGAAATTGAGAGTCAGAGGCTTAACCGACTGAGCCACCCAAGCACCCCTAAATTTTGAATGTTTTAAATATTTGTGACTGATTTGGGAAAGAGAAAGAGAAGGAGAGAGAGAGAGAGAGAGAGAGAGAGAGAGAGAGAGAGAGAGAGAGGAGAGAGAGAGAGATGTGCTATATGAGTCAGGACAGCTAGGTAACAAATAATCCTTAAATCCCTTAAAACTACAAAGGTTGACAATGGACTTCCAGTGTGAGGAAGTAAAGATCTTGGCAAATTTTCTCCCCCAAAAGTAATGACCAAAATATGCAAAGTTGCCAAAAACCATCATTGCAGGATTCTAGAAAATGACCATAGACGTACAATAGTGGAGAAAGGTTCATTCAAGGAAAAATTACTGAATCTTCGGTAAACACCATGGGAGTTTGCGGTATTTTAGCCAGGAGCTGCTGCCATTCCCTTCCCACCTCCTATCAGGTCCATTACTCATGGGGAGTCTTCTAGGACAGGGCAGGGCAGGCAGCAAGAACTGGTAGCTTCTCTGCCAGGGTGGTTTACTTGATTTGGTGGAGAGCAAGGCACAGCCCCACACCTAGGTGCGTTGTTTAAAACAAAGGGGCCATGGGGCCCCTGGGTGGCTCAGTCGGTTAAGCGTCCGACTTCGGCTCAGGTCATGATCTCACGGTCCGTGAGTTGGAGCCCTGCGTCAGGCTCTGTGCTGACAGCTCGGAACCTGGAGCCTGCTTCCGATTCTGTGTCTCGCTCCCTCTCTGCCCCTCCCCCGTTCATGCTCTGTCTCTCTCTGTCTCAAAAATAAATAAACGTTAAAAAAATTTTTGGAAAAAAAATCTGCCACTGACAGATTTAAAAAAATAAATAAAGACAACCAAGGGGCCTTGGCAAGCAGCCAGTGAAGGCTAACATCTCAGATGGACTGATTTGAGATGGGGCAACCAGCAGAAGAGAAAACTGACCAGAAACGTATGAAGTGATCCAGGCAGTGAGGTAGCCATAATGGATCCTTGTACACTTGTTTTTTTGTTTTTTTTTAAATTATCTCTATAAGGTCCTTTGTTTGATTTAATCACCTTTTATAAAAATCTCATAAATAAAAATTATGTTAAGTTTGCAAGAGAGCAAACGTTCAAAACCTGAGTTGGGGGATAAAAATCATGTTTTCCCCACCGTTTTATTTCATCTAAATTAAGTTAGATGTTAAGGCACAAAATTTACTTGGGCTAAGAGGCTATCAGTTAAAACAGAGACAGTAATGGCTTTTGGTAGAATTGCAGAGGAATTTATTGTGTGTATTCTATTTTTTGTTTAAAAATTAAGGTAATTCTCCTAATTCATTGGGCATTAGAAAGACAAAAGCTGTTTATACTGTCGTCATTTTCTTTGCACAGATCTGTTACTTGAAGAAACCTCTTCTGTGATTGTTTTTCTAAAAATGTCTCACTCCAACATCCAGTCCACAATTGTCCTCGATGGATGTGACTGGTTCACATTTGGAACTCCAAGGTGTAGGGAATGGAGTGCATTCTGAATTTCACATTATTTAAGGGCTTCTGGGTGTGTACGTTACCATGTGTTTTATGTTAAATACTGATGGAGCTCTGCACTTCATTAAATGAGTCCATAAGCCAGTTGGTGACCAGAATGAATATTGAAATGGGAGAATCAGGAAAATAAGGGTGAAGAGATTGTTGGCTTGATGACTTCAAATACCCAAAAGCCACAAAAATTTTAATTACTTTCAAAACACTGCACAGACTTAGAAAACATGAAGTGGCGGTTTATTTAGTTACTTTTCTCTTATGCAACATTACTTAGCCAATAAGATTGTAAAAGTAAAAACAATAGCTACTTCTAATGCACAGGGCTCTTTCTATTGAAACAGTCCATTTCTAATGCAAAGCCTCCTAAATAGCAGGCTTGAATGAGAATTCAAATAGTTTTAATCTAACAGGTCTTGCTCTCTTTATCAGTGTAAATATGTTTTGAAAAAGATGATCATGGCTTTCCTCGTTGTGTGCCTTGTATTTCGTGTCACTTCATACTCCGTGCAACCTAAGCATGGCATGCACAGCTTCCTCGACTTTGTGTGCTGAAAATATCGTAAGCTGAAAATACACTGAACGCACCTAACCTACTGAACACGAGCTCAGCCCGGCCTGCCTTAAGCATGCTCACAGTACTTACATGAGCCTGCAGCTGGGCAGACTCATCTAACGCCAGGCCTATCTTATAATAAAGTGTCGAATATCTCATGCAATTGATTGAATGCTGTACTGAAAGTGAGACACAGAACGGCTATGTGTCCGTTGTTTACATTCCTGATGGGGTGGTTGTGGTAGACGCATGACAGGAGAGTATCTACCGCATGTTGCTAGTCTGGGGGAATTTAAGAAACAAAACAAATGAGTAAAGGGGAAGAAGAGAGAGAGAGAGGCAAATCAAGAAACAACTATAGAGAACAATTGGTGGTTGGTTACCAGAGGGGAGGTGGGGGTGGGGTGGGGAGAATTAAACAGGTGATGGGGATTAAGCAGTGCACTTGTCGAGATGAGCACCGCGGGTATTGTACAGAAGTGTTGAATCACTATATTGTATACCTGAAACTGATATTACATTGTATATTAACTAAAAGGAATTCAAATAAAAACTTAAGGCAAAAGAAAAGATCAAAATTCTAAATTCAAAGTATGATTTCTACTGCATGCGTATGGCTTTCACACCATTGTAAAGTCTAAAAATCCTAAGTAGAACCATTGTAAGTTGGGGACCGTCTATACATGGTAGTATCTCAAAACCTCAGGTTTTGTTCAGCTATTGCTTCTGTAATAATAGGATTAATAGCTAATGCCTCATACATGACACAGTTGTATTAAGGATTAAATATTAAAATGTATAAAAGGACTTGCCGCACAGGATGCATTAAACGATAGCTGTAATTATTATAGTTTTCCTATTAGCTGCATTCTGTTCCTTTTCCCATTCAATTACATAATGTCAGAAATATTTAACCAGACTTAGGAGTAAATTGGTATCATCTGAAACCATTCCCTAATATCTGGGCAGACCTCAGCTTCTAAGTCATTTTGTGAATTCCTGTCTTTTTACTATTTGGATTCTCTTCTCTAAATTGCCAGTCACCCTCAGTTTTTTGTTCACTTTAATTCTACTTTTGCAAATAAACATCTACATTGCTTCTCTGGATTTCCCGCCCCCCCCCCACACACCTTAAAATCAACAAACCAAAAAGCAAAAACAAAATCCTGACCCACAAAAAAATCACTACCCAAGAGCCAATGGGATTCAGATGCAGATTTATGTTGGATTTCTGCCAAAGGCTCTCTAACCTCAAACTACGAGAGAGATTTTTGTAGTTACAAGGTTTCCATAATGGTTTCTTTCATATAAATGGTCAAAATTAATAAATTGGTGATAAATTGACCATGATTTAGTCCAGGTTTTTATTTTAGCTGCTGCATCTTCCAAATTTACTTGCTCTATAAAGGGATATTTACAGACTTTATTTCATGAGTACAAACTGTATGAGGTCTTCAGGCAAAATATTAGTTCCAGTGCAGTGTGGTTGTAATATAAATAGAAGTTTAAAAACCTAAAGAAGTGTTTTAATTACTGGTTTTGAGCCATTCGATTACGTGTGTTGGTCTAATTTTAGGCATGGTTTAATACTTGAGTTTCATTGACCTTCTTGGATCTGCGGATCTATAGTTTTCATGAAATCTGGAAAATTAGAAGTCAGTATTTTCTCAGATTTTTTTTTTCTGTGCCACTTCTACAGGAACTCAAGTGACATACATGTGTATTAGGAACTTAGTAAAGTTGTTCCACAGCTCACTGATGCTCTATTTATTTTTCGGTATTTTTCTTTCTGTGTTTCATCATTTTGAACAGTTTCTATTGCTGTGTTTTTAAATTTGCTCATCTTCTCTTCTGCAGTGTCTAATCTACAGTTTTGCCCATTCAGTGTACTTTTCATCCTAGGCATTGCATTTTTTTTTTTTTTACCTAGAATTTCAATTGGGAATATTCTGTATCTTAACATGCTCAAAATTTCCTGTACCTTTAACATATGAATATAGATATAACATTTTACTGGTTTTTACCTTCTTTAACATATGGATATAGATAATAACATTTTACTGTTTTTTTCTACTATTCTACCATTTATATCATTTCTTGGCTTGTTTGTGTTCATGGACTGATGTTCTCATTATGGATTGAGTTTTCATGCTTCTTTGCATGCTGGATAATATTTGCCTGGGCCAGACACTGTGAAATTTACCTTGTAGGGTGCTGGGTAGTTTAATATTCTGAGCTTTGTTCTACAAACAATTTGATCTTTTCAAGGCTCAGTTTCAAGTTTTGTAGATGCAATACCTTTCTGAGTATTCTACCTGTCTCCCCATGAATGATCGAGTGTTATACCCTGACTGGTGGGGACACAAACTTCTCCTAAGCCTGTGTGTGTGTGATGTGCAAGGATTGCCCCCTCTACTCCTTTGGGTGCTTCTTTTCCTGGTGTGTGGTTTCTTCACAAGTGTGCAATGACCCATCTGAACCCAACTGAAGACCGTCCAGAATGCTCTCTGCATGCGCCTCCCCCCTCTCCTGTTCTCTGCCATGTGAACTTCAGCTGAGGCCTCCCTGGATTCCCGGCTCTATCTCCTCAAATCAAGGAGATTGCTGGGGGATTTTGGGGTGTTGCTGCCTGAACACTCTAGGTGGTGAAATGGCACAATGGTGGACTCCATTTTTTCCCCATCTCTCAAGGATCAGTCCTGCGCTGCCTGGTATCCGGTATAGAAAATTATTTCATATACTTTATCCTGGCTTTGAGTCATTTCATGTGGGAGAAGAAATTCAGGGGTTCTCTGAAGAAAGAAGATGTTAAGGAAAATTGTGTGGGTTGATTTTGGAGAAAGTTCCAAATTTCTTGCATGAACACCTACCTTCCTTATATCCCGTAATCACGGTGGATGGTATCTGATGTTTCATGTGATAAGCTTATATTTTAAATATTTTATTGAACATGAATGCCAGCATTTTAGTAAAGAAAAATGAAGCTCCTCTTAAGTCTAAATAATGGCATTTTAAAGTTAACATAGTTTTTTGTTAACATTAGGAAAAGAATCTATAAAAACAAAAAATACCTAGGTTAAATGTGGCCAATTTCTTGGTTTTAATTTTAGAATACTCAGAATTTCCTTAGTTGGGATTTTTTTTAAATGTCTGTGAAGAATAATATTAATGGAATAAGTTAATTTTCCTTGATGTTGTTTAGAGATCACTTAAGGAAAATTTATATATATTCTTGGAATGACTCTTAAAAAAAGGGTTTTGTCGAGCTGGCAAAATGGGGAACACAATTATTAAAAATAAAAAAGTAGAGGGGCGCCTGGGTGGCTCAGTCGGTTAAGCGTCTGACTTTGGCTCAGGTCATGATCTCACGGTCTGTGAGTTCGAGCCCCGCATCGGGCCCTGTGCTGACAGTGCAGAGCCTGGAGCCTGTTTCACATTCTGTGTCTCCCTCTCTCTCTCTGACCCTCCCCCACTCATGCTCTGTCTCTGTCTCAAAAATAAATAAACGTTAAAAAAATTTTTTTTTAAAAGTAGAGGAACAAATTTATAAGAAATAAATTCTTTTTTTTTCTAAAAATAGAGGAAATAAATTAGAAGTAATTTTTTTCCAAATAGATATAATCTCTCAGGAAGAATAGTAAATTGCTTCAATTTTCTATCTTGCAGTGAGTAGGAGAATACTTTTGAATCTTGACTTTCTCCAAGTTCCCAAACATTTAATATCACTTTTAGCCAAATAATACATTTTGATTAAATAGAATTAGTGTTGTGCAATTAATATGCTTATGTTTCTTCTTGTTTTCTACACAGAGATCTTCTATTTCAAATAAACAATTTGTGATGACAGACCCATTATCAGGCAATGTAGGACCTGTTTCAATGGTGTTTGTTATCAATATGTTGTACAGTTTGAAATGTTTTGGTATGGCACAAGTACATTAAAATTTAGTGATTGGCTTCTGTTTAGTTTCTCGTTCAGAATAAACCAGGTGATTGTTTAATTTATTGCATAGACCTAAAGAATGTACCTCTTAAACAAATCAAGGTCGTATTTTAAAATAAAGGAACATTTTTTTACTTTTATTTTGTGGAAATTCATTTCAAAGATTTCCAGAACTCCCTTCAATAAATTTTATTCACTGGCTACTAAATGAGCAATACCAAAGAAATTTGTCATATGTTCAAATCTGTCATAATTTCTTGCAAGGATTATTACTGTTTGTTCTTTTTGTGGGGAGAGGCGGGTTAGCTGTAAGATACAATGTACTGGCCACTTTTAGCATGAAAATAGCAGGCAGTTTCCCCTGCATCACGTGGAAAATACATAAGAATCTTTTTTTGTTTTATTATGTAATCATTAAAAGCATCTTGGTGCTTTAGATTCTTTGGCATTTCATCCCACTATTTCCTTAGTAGACCCATTACATTCCCAGTTGGTCTTCTGGGATTTGGATCTCCTTATTGGCCTGCTTGCCAAGAGGGAAGGTAGGGGCTGATCCCAAGGGGATGAGCATTGTCATATAAGGAGGCTGCCTCACTTGGGACCTCTGCGTGAACCCCAAACAAGGGGGAGTCAATCAAGGAGAAGTGGGTCATTTCCGCAAGCCTGATGTGTCCAAGGCAAGCTGGGAATTCAAAACTCCTAACTGCATCCACCGGATATTCCCTTCCCACGTTTCACTGTCCCCGTCCTTCACTGCTGGGGCTCTGGCCACTGTGTAGGAGACCTGCTGGGCTGAGAATTTACCCTCTGAAATTCTACTATTCTTACAATAAGGTCTTGGGCTTGGCGTTTCACTCTGCTAGTCTTCGGCCTCAGGAGATGAGGGTTTCACGGAGTACGACCAAGGGGCCCTCTGGCTTTCACATGATACCTTCCATTGTTCATTAATCACACTGCCCTGTTATTATCTCTCTTCAATAAACCAGTGGCACTCTCACATCCATACGGTTCCATAGCCCTTATAATTACCATTTCCCTCATGCCTCACAAGTGCAAAAGATAGCTCATCGGCCAGTACGCCCCCTTTCAATGGGGCGCCATCCCATTTCAATGCAGTGCAAGAAATGGACGGTTGTACCACTAGCGCGTGCTAGGGGCTGTGTAGATTCCACCAATGACCAGAGATGGTGTCGTCAGTTCTGGTGATGATCCACCCTCAGATCCCCTCTCAGAGGATGCTTTCCAGGTCCACACCTGGTATCAAAGCTCTTAGACTGGGTTTCCTGAACACAGACTCTGAAGCAGGTTTACGGAAGTTCTTCTGAGGAGTGCTCTCAGGAGTTATCCCTGTGACGAAGACAGAGGACAGAGGGGAAGCTGACACATGATGAAGGTGCGGCTGGTGTGGCAGCCAATCCACCAGGGAGCTCTGGAGATGAATAGGTCTTCGGGGTAGCCCCAGATTAGAAAGAGTGTCAGGGCTGTGTAGGCTTGCATCAGCCAGTCATTGATGCAAGCTTCCCTGGAGGGGGCATGACTTTGGTGGGGTACTTCCTGAGGCCCAGGAGAATTCCCAGGAAGGAATGCAATTATGAGTGGTCAGCCACGGGCAATGTTCTCAGCAGGGGGGATGGATGCCTCACTCTTAAAAAGGGGATCTGTTGGAGTGCCTGGGTGGCTCAGTCACTTGAGTGTCCAACTCTTGATTTTAGCTCAGGTCATGATCTCCCAGTTTGTGGGATCGAGCCCCACCTCGGGCTCTGTGGCTGACAGTGTGGAGCCTACTTGGGATCCTCTCCCTCCCCCTCTCTCTACCCTTCCCATGCTCTCTCTCTCTCTCTCTCTCTCTCTTTCAAAATAAATAAATAAACTTAAAAATGTTTAAAAAGAGGGGATCTGGCTGCAGTATATGCTATAATAGAGCTTCAAATAAAATATGTCACTTGCAGAAACCTACACTTTTAAAGTCCTTAACTCGTCAGATTTCTACAGGAGTCTGACACTTAATGAAGCTAGTCTGTCTTCCTTTTGACTGGTATATTTGCTGTGGAATAGTTCATTATCTGGATTGGAAGAGTTTAGTTCATAAAACTAGGTCCATTAAATATAGCAGGATACCAATGGGGGAGGGGGGAGGGGGTTGCTTGGCTTTCCTGTTTCATAGTGACTTTCTCTGAAATTAAAGAGTGCTTGTGTTGATATTTACAAAGGCAAAGGTTACAAGTTAAAAGCACCATGGCAATGCAAGAATGTGCTTTTCTTCCTTCCAGTATCACTGAAATTAACTCTACCCTTACTTATGTTGATAGCAAAACAATTCCTTGCCCTTTCACAATATCATCTGCTTTTCAACCTGACTCTTGCACCAATTTTGGCCCAATTCAGGCTGCTGTCCCTCTCCCTTCATGACACTTTCTCCTGGTCCTGGGAAGTGCGGCTGGGGCTTATAGTATCGTGGCAAAAAGGTAAGGCATCTGATATTCTTGCCATCTTTTGTACTCAGCGATCTCTGCTACAGTTGTGCTAGTTCTACCTAGTCCTGATTGTCAAGGTGGAATGCTTTTTCTCCACCCCTGATGTTTCTTACCTTGAGGGAGCGCTATTAGTGTAACACTTCTAGCCTCCTCTTACCCCTTTACCCACACCAGCTCAGGGGAGGTGGAATGATTTAAAACCACAGTAGATTTAAGAAAATTAAGGGGTGTCTGGGTGACTCAGTTGGTTAAGCATCCGACGCTTGATTTCAACTCAGGTCATCTCTCATGGTTCATGAGTTCTAGCCCTGCATGGGGCTTTGCGCTGACAGTGTGGAGCCTACTTGGGATTCTCTGTCTCTTTCCTCTCTCTCTCTCTCTCTCTGTGCCCCCTGCTCACACAGTCTCTCTCTCAAAAGAAATAAGTAAACTTAAAAAGAAAAGAAAATTAAGCAGAGCTCATCTAGCCCAGCCCAGCTCCTCATTTTTTTTTTCTTTTTGGGAATAAGCTTTCTAGAGGAAGAAGGAATTTTCCTGTTCCCCCATCCTACCAATCCAGAGCCTCCTGAGCTGGTGCAGTGACACCAGAATGGGGACAGTCTGCATGCTTCATAGGTTTTGGGCCCATGTGTCCTTCAATTTAGGAGATATTATGGTTTTCCAGATACTGATTTTCACCTTATTTCTCAATGCATTCAGATGCCAGGCAGGTCAGAAAGGAAGGGATAAGTAATATATATTCTACAAAACTCTTTGAAAGAAAAGAGAGAAGGAGTGAACAAATTCAAAATATTGTTTTGAGAATAATACTATTTTGGTACCCAGCCTCCAAAAATATATTGCAAGAAATGGTCACTCCAGACTAATATCTCTCATTAACAAAATTTCAGCAAATGAAATCCAGTAGCATATAAAAATGATCATAAGCCTGGAAGGTTGACTTAACACCTGGTAACTGATCATTGTCATTCACCATATAAATAGAATAAAGGAGGAAAACCATATCATCACTTACTAGATGTGGAAAAGTTATTTGGGAAGATTCAACACCCATTCATGATTTTTTTTTTAAAAAACTCTTGAAAATAAGGTATAAAAGGTAACTTCTGAAACGTGATAAAGTATATGTATTGGAAATCTACAGCTAACATTATATTCCAGGTTTTCATATTTCCATCTAAAGGCAATGTAAAAAATATATTTTTTGCAACTTAAAAATGATGTATGCTGTTACCTGGAGCATGATAGTAGCTATAGATTTTTTCTACAGCTTTTAGTTACTCTACTAAATGGAAGAAAATGCAAAGATGTTCTCTCTCAGAATTTTTATTCTTATTGTACAGCTATTTCATAAGGCAAATAAAAGATATAAAAGGCACACAAATCAGGTAGAAAGAAAAAAATTTTCTTTTTTTGCTGATGACATGGCCATCCAGTCAGAAATCCGTAAGTGTTTTAGAGTTAATACTTGTAACAAAGCAGCAAATAAGTAAATGACCACGAAGATCACAGTGAAAGAGGTGTAGCCACCTTTCATCAAGTGAATTCGTAAAGGAATATAATGTTGAGGAATCTCCAAAAGCCGTGGAACTTCTTTTGGAACTGCTTCGTAGGAAGCAGGCTTCCTATTAAGTCCTGGACCAAAAATGTTCTAAATGAGCAGTAACAGCCTTTGGGTTCATCAGCCACGCTTCTGGCATGCTATGTAAACAGAGTTGACAGAAATCCCACCAGCACGAATGGCTACCAAATTACTACCTGTATCATTAGCAAACTGTGTAACAGCAATGCAGAAGCATCAATCGCGGTCAAGTTGGGTTAGATGCAGTTGTTTCTATAAGAAGGCTGAGTTACTTTCAGCCACAGCCGCGAGGGCAGGCTCCCAGGCTGAGCACAGAACTGCAAGTTTGGCAGCTACTACAATTCAGATGGGAGTTTGAAGCAAGGAAAAGGCACCAGCTCATATGTAGTAATAGGTCTTGAGACAGGAGCACAGACCCTGACTCATCCAAGGTGATCTCGAAGGAGTTACCTGGTTGCCCAAACTAGCAGCCGTGAGCGGAGTGACATTATAAGGATTTACACCATCCTTCTTGGAACTAGTGCTAATCCCAACCATTATTATTCCCTGAATAAGAGGTGCCACCAAGGCCCAAAAGTTTGGAATGACCAAAGTCCTTTCTCTCTGGACTCCAGCCCAATGTAACGGCAACTGCAAGAAAACCAACTACTGTCGCCTGAACCCATTTTTAAATTGCCAGTGATTAGGTCCTACTCTTCAATGGCTGAATCCTGCCAACATTTGCTGCAGTGGAAAATCTGGATGCCAGTGTCATTTCCAAGCTCCCTTTGAGAGCAAGGAGTACAGGACTAAAAGAAAACCTTGTGTTACTTAAAAAAAAAGAACAAAAAAAACCAAAAACAAAACCCACTTCTGTATTAGTTTCCTATTATGATCGCTGTAACAAATGATCACAAATTTAGTAGCTTGAAGAAGCACATATTTATAATCTTACTGTTCTAGAGATCAGATGTCCTAAAATCAAGCTGTCAGCAGGGCTGCGTTCCTCCTGGAGATTCTAGGGGAAAATCTGTTTCTTTGCCTTCTTTCAGCTTCTGCATACCTTGGCTCATTCTGTGTCTCCCTTCTGTCTCTGTCTGTGTCTCAGCTTTTGTCTCTGACCTTGCTTCCGTCACCACATCGCGTCTCCCACTGACACCTTCTGCCTCTCTCTTCCAAGGACCCCCTGTGCTTCCCCACTGGGCCCACCCAGATCATCCACGATCATCTTCCTAGTTAAAATCCTTCAGTTAGTCATATCTGCACAGTCCCTTTTGCCATGTGAGGTAACATGTTTATAGGTTCTGGTTATTAGAATGTGGACACTTTTGTGGGGCCATTATCCTGTCTACTGTGACCCCCGCTCTGGCACCCAAAGACCCATGACCATCCCACGTGCACAATGTATTCGCCCCTCCGAATATCTCCTCAAATCTCAAATCACTGCAACTTATCAGTCCTGTAGTAGATCCCAAATCAACCGGACACACCAACTTGGACATGACCTGGAGTCTTAGGGGTCTGGGACTGTGTTGCCCTGGGACCCTTGCTCCATCCATTAGAACCCCTCCCTCTCTCTCTGAAGGTTGGTCAGGAATGGGAGACGTGGGAGCCACTGGAGAGCCCCTTCTGGTCCTGGCTTTGTCAAATTTTAGAATAACACCTATTATCTCTGTGAGTAATAAATCTTACTCCAAGTCTAAAGTAGCCTTGGATCTGTCTCGTCAACCAAGCAGAGCAGAGACAGTTGTAAACTTACCGCTGACCCACATGCAAATTTAAATGTAAAATAATGTAAATCCCAAAACCAGTTAGCAAAATATAGGACGAGGATTTGCAATATAATAGTGCCCCGGATTCCTTTTATAATCTTTTAGTTTTTTTCCCACAGTGGTATCTTCCTCACCTTCACTGAGAATACCTTCATTTTTAAGGTGGCAGTAGTTTCAGAAGCCCCCCTTCCAACAATATGATCCCGACAGTAATTATAGTTGGTATGGTCATCCTGCATTTGGCTGCAGCTCGAAAGTACTTGACCTATTTTGCCACGAGAAGACCGTTCTCAGAAACCGATACCCCACATGCCGTTCCGATCTCTTACTAACGGTCTGTGCTCCGGTTGATAATCCATTTGACAAATGCCATTAAAAAAAAAAAAAATCCTGCCTTTCTGACTTTTCTGGTAAACAACTGGAACCTTTCTCAGCAGTAAGTTTAAAAACTTGTAAGATTGAGGGGCGCCTGGGTGGCTCAGTCAGTTAAGGGTCCCACTTTGGCTCAGGTCATGATCTCACAGTTTGTGACTTCCATCCCAGGGTTGGGCTCTGTGCTGACAGCTGGGAGCCTGGAGCCTGTTTCAGATTCTGTGTCTCCCTCTCTCTCTCTCTGCCCTTCCCACACTCACACTCTGTTTCTCTCTTTCTCTCTCTGTCTCTCAAAAGTAAATAAACATTAAAAATTTTTTTTAATTAGCAAAATTTATTAGATTGAGATGTGTTAAATTTGGGCTGCTTGGGTGGCTCATTCGGTTAAGCAACCGACTCTTGATTTGGGGTCAGGTCGTGATCTCATGGTTTGTGAGACAGAGCCCCATGTAATGCTCTGTGCTGTCGCAGAGCCTGCCTGAGATTCTCGCTCTCTCCCTCTCTCTCTGCCCCACCCCCACTCACGCATGCTCTCTCATTCTCCCAAAATAAATAAAAGTTAAAAAAAAGAAATGTAATTGGGGGGGTGGGAGGGAGGGGAAAGTGGGTGATGGGCATCGAGGAGGGCACCTGTTGGGATGAGCCCTGGGCGTTGTATGGAAACCAATTTGACAATAAATTTCATATTAAAAAAAAAGAAATGTATTAAATTTAAGCCCAATGTGCAAGACTTCATCCATGATTTGGGTCACTACTTGTTTTGTTGGTAATAAGATCTTTCCTTGCCATTAGTCATTTTTCATTGCAACACACCATTTACTCCTTAGGCCTCAAGCTTCATGAGGAGCCATAATAGTTGAATCAGAACCACACAAACATTGGTTTTAAAGATTTTTTATTTATTTATTTATTTAGATAGAGACAGAGAGAGCGGGAGAGGAGCAGAGAGGAGAGAATCCCAAGCAATCTCCATGCCGTCAGTGCAGAGCCCCACACAGGGCTCAAATTCACAAACTGTGAAATCATGACCTGAGCTGAGATCGAGAGTCTGCCACTTAACCAACTGAGACACCCAGGTGCCCCACAGACATTGGTTTTAAACTTAGGAGTTGACTTCACTGTGTAGAAAAGAATAACGTTTCCACTAAGAAAAAGCGTTCGGTAGCTGAAGCAGCGATTGGCTCTAAGGCACTCAGGTAAAACCCAAGACTTTCCCTCCAGTGTCACCAACCCCAAATGGATGCTAGAGGTGGGCAACTAAAGGGTCCTTTGCTTCAACCTCAAGCATCTCAGGCTCCAGCCCGTGGCTTTTTTCCTGCCTGACCTCTCCTCACACAGTCACCTGTAATTCTACTTTCAGTGTTAAATGTGGGCCGGCTTTATTGTCCACCTTAACATATGTGTTCCACAAAGGTAAGCCATATTCCCAGGAAGGTTGCAGAGCATTGTTTTGCTCGGAATCAGGATGAGCTCCGAAATCTTTGCGGTTGTTATAGCCCACTCGACTTCTCACGTGAGCCTGCCAATCCTTTTGAAACTCCTAAGAGAAATTTGAGTTTTTAGACTGCACAGCACCGTGCCTTTCCCTCGTCACCCACCCTCGTCAATGTCCCATTGTCCCCACAGTTGATATAAATGTCGTCCACCAGCCTGAAGGCACTGTGGACTATTTGATCCTTGCCCCGGGAACATAACTGCCTGACATATGAACCGTGAAAAATCTGGCTTGAGTTTAGAAAAACTTCATCTGAGAAAAATTCTTGGCTTTGTGGAGGACAGTCAGCAATTCCCCAGAATTTAATATAATAGTCAACAAGATTAATTTATATTATTATGAATATGTACCTGGCTAACTATGATACAATCCTCTGGAAAAAAAATAATAGAATCAATATAAAATATTGGTAACATCTGATAGCTGACAGAGCAGCAGCACGGGGCCAAATATTTTGTAAAAAGTTATGTGCCTGCATCATTGGCTCTCAGGGCAGAGGGATTGAAAGACTAATCTTTAAAGTATGATTTCTTTTCCTCCCTTCAGGATTGCTCCACTGGGAAAGATCTGGAAACTGGGAGCAACTCTAGGAGTCTGAGGCCACATAGTTTCAAGTGGATTCTGGCGACTTCCAGGACTTCAGTGACCTCTCCCTTTCAGACACTGAAAGGTCACCTTCTCGGGACTGGCCAGGGCTGGCATGCAGGAAAATGTTCGCCACCATATCAAATAGTTGTTGAAATCTCACTCTCTTCAATCATTACTATCGAAGGCAAAACCAAACAATCTCTAAACGATTTAAAATAACTGGGAAAAAATGCTAGAGTGAGTAAGAGGCTTTTATTTTCCCCCTTGTCTGAGATTTAAAAAAAAAAAATAGAGATATAGTGTTACACTTTCATCTTAAACATTATCTCAAAGAAATCCAAGAAAGTGTGGATAGAAGACTGTGGAATTCTGCTTTAGTGATTAAAGAATGATTTGAAGCGAATTTTTGCATGTAAGTAATAAGAATACTGATAGTGAGTTCTGCACATGTAATACCATGAAATACACCTGGAATAATATGCAGTATTATGCAATATATATAATATGCAATGCAGCTGCTCTTATTATCCCCACTTTGCAAATGAAGAAAGCATGCTCTGCAAGGTTAGATAGCTACCCAAAGCCACAAGCAAGTTATCTGTAGAACTGGAACTTGAGCCAAGATATGCCTGACCCCAAAGCAACACTTTTTTTTTTAATTTTTTTTTTTACCTTTTTTTTTATTTTTGATACAGGGAGAGACAGAGCATGAACAGGGGAGGGTCAGAGAGAGGGAGACACAGAATCTGAAACATGCTCCAGGCTCTGAGCTGTCAGCACAGAGCCCGACGCAGGGCTCGAACTCACGGACCGCGAGATCATGACCCCAGCCGAAGTCGGCCGCTTAACCGCCTGAGCCACCCAGGCGCCCCATCAAAGCAACACTTTTAGGGTAGCTCTCAACCACTGCACTACATGGAACCTCCAGGAAAAGAGAACAGTAGAACCAAGCTTTTAAAAATACATATATCTAGTGCAAATCCATCTTTCATCACTAACTAGCTAAGCGGTGTGAGCGAACTTTCTTTATTGACAAAGTTGGGGTAAGTTCTTTGAGATGAGCTATAGGACAGCACTCAGCCCTGTACCGGAGCAAGATCAACTGAATTGTTGACTTCTTTCCCTAAAAACATATGAGGATTTCTTAGGACAGGTACGAACATCACAACTAGTGAGACTTCGAAAGTGTCACTGCCCAATATGGCAGCCTTTGGGGACATATGGCAATTTAAATTTAAACTTAAAAAAACATTATTTTGAAAAAAAAAACAAAACTAACACTACATATGACGGAAGGACCTGTCAAAAAATGTAAGTATAAAAGTTACAGCAACTTTGTGAAGGATAAGGACGGGGTGGAAGGGACTCTTCGGGGGTGCTGAGAGAGCAAGGGGGATCGGCGTGGAATGCAGAAGGCAGAGGGGTCTGTGTGAGCTTCTCTGTTTAGTCTTTGACCCATGGTTTCCTGGCTTTTCCCAGGCACTTGGCATCGAACTTGACCAAGTCCGCAAGAGTCCACAGTCCCTGATCACAAGGTAGGATGAAGACACGTCATCCCAAGGAGCAAAGCCTGTGGGAGAGGCCGGTGATGAGGGCAGAAGGGACAAGTGACCCCTCAGAACCTTTAGGCCCCCCTCTGCCCAAAGCTCCATGGGAGGCGACAGCTGTACGGTAAACCCAGGGCTGTTGTGGCAGAAGTGGCTGTGACAGGCAGCGTGACCCACTGGGGACAAGGTCCATCTGTGCCAGGTACCACCTGGCTAAGCATGAGCGAACCTTTCTGAACGTGAATGAACCTTTCTGAACTCTCTGCATACCATCCCTCAACTCTAAAAGGGTTGATGTGACACGACATGTATGTGACAGTGATGTAATCTAATCACTGGCACCCAGCAGGGACTACGTGCATTATTGCATTATTGCCTGATTATTTATGGCTCCTCAAAGTCCCCCTAACTGCACTAGAGGTTGTCATGTAATATACATAAGTATAAAAAATTATCTAGGACCTTAAGAAGTTTGCCTTTTTCCAGGGGAATAAAGATATCCAATCGCCCTATCTGGGCTGACCATGTAATTTATAGACCAAAGTGGGGTACATCTGAGAGCCAAAAAGCACAAGAGAGCTAATTGTGCCCTGTGGCAGGCATCAGTCAGGAGTGCCTGGGCAATCGGGACGTGTGGTCACCCTGAGTCACATCCAAAGTCCCTGCTCTCCCTCGATGAGGCCGGACCTCCTGCCCTGGCTTCTTTGGCATTCTGTTTTCCCATCTTCCTCACCATGTCACATGCTGCTGCTTATTAATTCTCTGTCACATCTAATCCCAAATAGGCACCTACTCCAGTTGTGAGATGAGAGGCAATGTCGGGGTCAGGAACTGTGTTCATCCAGGAACCCATTCATCCCACTCCTTTAAAAGGAATTTTTTTTAATGTTGATTTATTTTTTGAGAGAGAGAGATACAGACAGACAGAATGCGAGCGGGGAGTGGCAGACAGAGAGGGAGACACAGAATCCCAAGCAGGTTCCAAGCTCAAAGCTGGCAGCACAGAGCCCCATGCGGGGCTGGAACTCATGAGACCGTGAGATCATGACCTGAGCCAAAGTGGGACTCTCAACCGACTGAGCCACCCAGGCACCCCATCCATTCATCCTACTTCTGAGCATGTAGTTGGAATTCAATAATTATTTGTTGAATGATGATAACTTTCTATGGTGGGTGATATCTACAAGTATCAGTAATTAAGATGTCAGTTTTGTGTCTCATCTGACGATCTAGATGTGTGTGTTCACGTGTATACACTGGCATATGTGATGCAAGCATACGTAGGATAAACCCTTAAAATGTTTAGATTCTTCCACTGTCAAGTATGGCAGCCACCAGGCATAGGTGTCCTTTAAAATGTAAATTAATACAAATGAAATAACACTAAAAATTTGGTACTTCATTTGCACTAGTCACTATTCACACACAGCTTGTGGCTACTATTGGGAGCACAGATATAGAACATTTCCAGCAAGGTTTTTATTGGCCAATGTGGGTCCGGGTATATGTGACTGCAAGAGTTGGGACCACCTCAGAAGAACTTTGAAAAGTCAATCATTGTCTAAACTCCTCAAAATAAGACGATACACTCCTACTGAATTTCATAGGGAATGTTTTCTTGAAAAATCTTAAAAAGTTCAAATAATATAGGGAGGGAAATCTGTTTGCTAAAAGCCCAAAGATCATCTAAAATCCCTAAATAAATCTTTCTATTTAGACACATATTATTGGCACTGTTTTTATGCATCTTATGCAAATTTTTTTTTTAATTTCACGCTTTCCTTCATACTGCCCTTCTGTTTGAAAGCTAAGATTGGCTTCTGATTAGGACATGTCATGATTTCCATTTTTGTTTCAGAGTCCAGAGTGCTAACCATTACACAATGGACCTCCATTTTTGTTTCAATAGCATACAACCGTAAGGCTTACGTTTCCCATGAATAGTATCAGTCTGTATGTTTCTTTTTTCCAATCATTTTACAAAACAAAGAATGGAATATTCGATAAAATATTAAAGGTACGGTACAAATCCTGCCCTCTAGATCAAGATAGTGACAGGCAAAACTGGATTAGACATTTCTACTCCAGCCAGAAAAGTTTGCAATTTGAAGGACAAGGTCTGAATGGCATATACACGCTGGGTTAGTGACGTCTGCAAGTGGACAGCAACCATGTGCACGGTCAGTTGTTGATCAGATGTGCTGGATAGTAGTCTCAGTTTCCCCTTCTACATCTACTGTCCCCGCTACCCGCCCTGGCCTGTGCTGCAGGGGGCCGGTTTCTAGGAAACCCCTTATAAGCAAAATCGGCTTTATTGTTCTTTCATTGTGTGCATTGCGAGCTACACTGCAGAGAAAACCCCAGACCTTTGCCTTGGGTCCCCATCTTTGTCTACATTTCCTCTCGTGACTTTGGTACTATTTATATGCTGCTAACTCCTACATGTATATCTCTTCACCAAAGTTTTACAGGTTCTAAATTTGTATAGGCAACTGTGTATTTGACCACTCTTTTTGAATTTCCTACAGGCAGTTGAAAGCAAACATGTCCCAGACAGATCTTTCCTTTTCGCCTCCCCACCCTGTTCCCTAATCTGCTCCTTCCCTGTCTTCCCTAGTTTAGATTCCAGTAAGTTAACATGTGCTCAAACCGTGAACCTAGGTATTTATTCCTTAGGGTTACTTTCAATCTATAATCTCCTTTATTTACTGTCCTGAAACTGAATAAAACATCCTCTAGGGATAATGTGTTTTTTTGCATTATTATTTGCTATGATAATGACAAAGAATTGTCACATGCCCTGCAAAGTAGTAGAGCATTAGATTATTAACTTACTTTCCTACATTGCAGATTGTTTATAAGGCTGATCTTAGCACCCTAGTAATAAATAACAGATCAAAGCATCCGCAAATCCTCAGTACCTTTGCTAGCTATTTAAGTTCGAAAATTCTTTCATGTGGGCCCTCAGATGAAAATGACCTCTTCATCTTTTCTTACCGAAGGCTTCATGGAACCAGGGGTTTGAAGGCGATATAGTCCTCTTACAGCCACATCCTGTCCCCAGGCTTTCTCTTTATGCCAGAGACACATGCCTGTGTTTTTTCTTTGATTCTGAATCACTACTGAATTTAAATTCCTTCCCTGTGCCTGGGGTTGTGAATACATTAGTTTAGATGAGATTTGATTAACCCAACAGGTACCACCGAGGAAACAGATTTTCATTTCTTCTGGTTCTGCAATATTTTAAATACCTACTTTTATAATGTATATATGGGTTTCCAGGGGCTGCTAGAATTTGCCTTTAGGGGTTTGGCGTTTGGAGCTAGAGGGCATAAACTCCTTTCAGACTGCGCCAATCTTTAGATGTCAGAGATGTAGCTGGTTCCTGGATTTATTTTAGGAAGGCGTCTTCACTGCATGTAATGACACTCGGAAACATGGATGGCACCAGCCTTCGGTGAAGAGAGAACAGCTGAATACCAGGTGGATGGAAGGTCACCGGGAATGCTTGCTATTTTTGAAAATCATATCCTCTTTCTGCTTGATAATGTTTGGAAAGGCACAGTTGGAGATTTTTTTTTTTTTTTTTTTTAAATATAAGGTACCTTGTCCTCTGTGAAAATACAAATCCTCAGGGAAGCTATTGGCTCGGGGAAGTCATTATGCCACTGGAGTTATTTCATTACCTCATTTTCCAAAGCAGGTTTTGGAAAGGAAAGAGATGGAGGAGAAGCATATGGGGGAACTAAGTTCCCAAGGAAGTGAGAAGAGAGCAGAAAATGCAAAAGGCATATGGAGGATGGTAGGACAGCATCTATTTTAATTGTAAGGAAACAACGGAGAGACAAAAGTGGTGGGAGGGAGGCCGGTAAAGCCAGAAATCATTAGGCGTGAGCAGGAGTGTTTCTGCGCCCCCAGCTTTCGGGTAGACTTCTGCCCACTCTTTGTCTGTTTGGCCTGAAGATTCTCCACCACTTTATTGACCAGAGTACTTAATCTGAAAGCACTTCCAATATCACTGAACCTTCTCAGTCATTCCTGAGCGGGAATGTAAATGTCTGTCCTCTTTAGCGCTCCGTGGCCAACTGTTCAAGGCGCTCATGAGAAACATTTGAAAAATGATTTTGCTACCTTCTCTAATGTTATTAACTTTTGACATGCACCGCATTAAATGGCAAAAGGGAAGGCATGTGTATTTGTGAGAGGTGTGTGTGTGTTGACATACACATTCTCTCAGTTGACAGCATTTTAATTTTTTTCAATGCGGAGGGAAGACATGGGTGCCAATGACTGTGTCTTACATGAGATGGGCCAGAGGGAGGAAGCGCCCTCCTACAGGCATGCGCAGTGACGCTACAGAGAGTGTCCGGACACCGTCACGGGTCCAGTATGGCAGATGCGGGAAGCAAGAGGCGGGCCACCGGGTATTTTATTCAGGCAGACCCTCACATTTATGGTCAACTGGGCTTTGATGAGAATACCAAAGCTATTTGTTGAAGGAAAGATTATGTACTCCTTTTCTCAAATGTTCTTGAAACAACGTGCAAGAGAATGAAGGTGACCCCTATCTCATGTCATACACAAAAATTAACCCCTAATAAACCAAAGACCTAAATGGAAGAGTTATAATTATAAGACTCTTCGAAGGAAATGGGTGTAAGTCGTCATGACCTCGTATAGACAATCATTTCTTTTCCTTTATTTTTAAGTTCTTTTATTTATTTTGAGAGAGACAGAGACAGTGTGGGGGGGGGGAGGGGCAGAGAAAGAGAGGAGGTGAGAGAGAAAAAGAGAGCATCCCCAGCAGGCTCTGTGCTGCTAGCACAGAGCCTGATGTGAGGTTCAAATTCACGAAACTGTGAGATCGTGACCTGAGCCAAAACCAAGTGTCCAATGCTTCACTGACTGAGCCACCGAGGCACTCCTAGACAATCATTTCTTACATGTGACAGCAAAAGCATAATCAACCAAATAAAGAATAGATAAATGTGCTTCCCCAGACTTGAAGACTTTGGGGTATTGAATGATGCTAGAGAGAATGTGAAGGGGCAAGTCACAGAATCCAAGAGAGTGTTAGCAAATCATGTGTCTGATGAGAGTTTAATGTTAAGAATCTGTAAAGAGCTATTACAATTCAACAGCAAAAGGACAGATAACCCATTAGAAAACGTGCAAAGGGCACAAGCAACAAAAGGAAAAATAGATAAAAATAGATAAATTAGATTACATCAAAATTAAAAACTTCTGTCCGTATGTAAGTGATGAATCACCAAATTCTACACCTGAAACTAATATCACACTGTTTTGGTAACTAACTGGAATTTAAGTAAAAACTTGAAAAAAAAAACCAAATTAATTAATTAGTTAATTAATTTAACAAACCCAGTAAAACCTAAAACTTCCGTTCACAACAGAGGCAACACAGGAGAAAAACATGTGCAAATCACATATATATATGGTAACATATAACATCCGCATAATTATGACCATGTATAAAGAACACCTTCAGCTCAACGACAAAAATACACACTCCAATTAAAAAAATGGGCCAAGGACTTGAATAGACATTTCTCTCAAGAAAATGGCCAGTTAGCACACGGAAAGATGCTCCATATCGCTAATCTTCAGGAATATGAAAGTCAAAATCACAAGAAGGTGTCACTTGTTGCCCTTTAGGATGACTGCCATAAAACAAGCAAGCAACAAACCCAAAATAACAAGTGTGAGTGAGGATGTGGTGAAACTGGAATCCGTGTGCGTGGTTGGTGGGAATGTAAAATGGTACGGCTCCTGTGGAAAACAGTAGGACGGCTCCTCGAAAATGCTAAAGGTGAATTACCACGTGACGTAGCAAGTCTGTCTTTGAGTATGCGCGCACCCGTGTTCATAGCAGCCTTATTCGCAATGGCCAAAATGTGGAGACAAATGAAATAATCCTCACCAGATGCATGAATGAACAAAATGTGGCCTATTTGCCCAAGGCTGGGGAAGAGGGATTGGGAATTGCTGATGAATGAGTGGAGTTTGGTTTTACAAGATGAAAGAGCTCCCTGGATGGAGAGTGGTGATGGTAGCCCAGTAACGGGAACGTACTTAGTACCACAGAACCGTGTACTTAAATATGGTTGAGATGGCCAATCTTATGCTATATGTATTTTAGCACAATTACACTTTTAAATATGTACTTGGGGAATGTGTATTCCCCAAGAGATACACAAATGATCGAAAAGCACATGAAAATGTGCCCCACGTCACTAGTTATTAGGGAAAGACACAGCAAAACCACAAGGGAAGACCACTTTACATCCACTAGGATAGCTATAATTACAAACATAAAAAGAACAAGTGTTGGTGAGGAGGTGGAGAAATGAGAACCTGGTGGGAGTATAAAATGGCGCAATCAGTTTGGTGACAGTTTTGGCAGTTCCTTCAAAGTTAGAGTCGCCATGTGACCCGGGAATTTCACTCCTAGGTACACACTCGAGAGATCTGAAAACAGGTGTTCCTACAGAAATTTGTCTGTGAATGTTCATGGCAGCGTTACTTATGATAGTCAAAGAGTGGAAACTCTTCAAATATCCATCAACTAATGAATGGATAAATGTATATGTAAAATGGAGTGTATTCCTACAGTGGATTTTTTTTTAAGAGAAAGAGAGAGCAGGGCAGGGAGGCAGAGGGAGAGGGAGAGAGAGAATCTTAAGCAGGCTCCAGGCTGATGTGGATCTCGATTTCATGACCCTGGGATCATGACTTGAGCCGAAATCAAGAGTTCGGTGCTCAACTGACTGAGCCACACGTGCACCCCTATACAGTGGAATTTTATTCTGTGATAAAGAGAAATAAAGTACTGATAGATGCTATGACAAGTCAGACATAAAAATTCCATTTTATAAAATTTACTCTAGGCAAATCCATAGAGACAGAAATGAGATTAGTGGTTGGCAGGGGCTGGGGAGAGGGGGAAATGGGGGATGACTGTTAATATGCATGAGATTTCTTGGTGGGATGATGAGCATAATCTGGAATTAGATACTGGTGATAGTTGCACAACATTGTGGATATACAAAAAAACCCCCGCTGAATTGCACACTTTAAAATGGTGAATTTTATCTCAATTAAAAATAGTATGGTAAAAAATTTAAATAGAGAAATAAAGAGAAAAGCCCTTTTCAGACCAATCCTCATTTTCCCCCACATCCCAGATAAAGGTGGTTGGGGTTAATGTGTGGTTTTTTTTCTGGATTTTTATGCATTTATAAATTTATAAGTATTATAAAATGAATTAGATCATACTGTATTGATTTTTCTATAATCTGTTTCTTATTTTTAATAACATATCACTAATACCTTTTCATGTTCTGACATGTAGATATATCCTTATTATTTTTACGAGTATGAGTATATTAATACTCATTAATTAATACTCATACTTTGTGGCATCTAATCACTTCCAACTTTTCACTGATAAACATTGCACTGAAATTATGTACATTTTTATGTATTAGGGATATTATTTATGCGAGTTATAGCTCTGGATATGATCATTTTGTGCCATAAATATGCACAAAACATTTAACTTAGGATAGGTACAGCCAAATTACACTAAAGCATACTAATTCATTCCAATATTTTTGTATAGTATTTGAGAGTTTCCGTCCATACAATCTCATAAACACTATTTATTGTCAAATTTTGTAAATTTGCGCTAAGGTGATATGACAAAACTATGTTTTCTTATCTTTTATCCACTTTTACATTATGTTTGCCTTTTTCTATTTTTTAAAAAAATTTTTAACATTTATTTATTTTTTGACAGAGAAAGACAGTGAGCAGGGCAGGGGCAGAGAGAGAGGGAGTCCTAGAATCCAAAGCAGGCTCCAGGCTCTGTGCTGTCAGCACAGAGCCCGACACGGGGCTTGAACTCACCAACTGTGAGATCATGACCTGAGCCGAAGTCGGACGCTTAACCGACTGAGCCACCCAGGCGCCCCTATGTCTGCCTTTTTCTTATTTACTTTCAGGAAGTCTTTGGATAAGAATTAACCCTTGCTTTGTTAAATGTTAAGTTCCTAGTATCTGTCTTTTAATTTTTTATTTTATTTTTAAGTAAACTCTGTGCCCAATGTGAAGTTCAAACTCATGATCCTGATATCAAGAGTCGCTTACTCTCCGATCTGAGCCAGCCAGCCGCCCTGTCTTTTAATTTTTAAATGTTATCTTTATTGTACAAAACCTTTAAGTTTTAACATATTCAAATCTTTAAGGTTTCCGGTTTTGGAGCTTAGGAAAAGCTCCTCCATTTTATGATTATACAAACATCTTTCAATATTTTCTGCTAGTGCTTTTATAGTTTGCGATTTCACATGTAGCTATTTAATGCATGGAGAGCTTCCTTTTTTGCGTGATGTGAGATAGCAATGGAAATTTATTTTCCAAGTGGACGTGCCTTTTTGAAAACACTTTTCATTTATAATATTATACAATAATTAGGTAAAGTGCCGTTGTTTTATACATCACATTCTCATATATATGCATGTGTGTGCTCTCGACTTCAGCCTGTTTTGTTGACTGGTTATTTCTGTCCCAATTATGAATTCATCACTAGTGTAATTACTTAATGTGTTTTAACATCTAATATTACCTTCATTCTACTTCTTCGTAAAATACATTTAGGCTGTTTGCGTATTTTACACACACACACACACACACACACACCACATTTTGCAATTACTATTTCACACTTTACTTCTATTACAAAATTTTTTTCATGTGTATTTATTTTTGAGAGAGAGAGAGAAGGATAGAGTGCAAGTGGGCGAGGGGCAGAGAGAGAGACACACACACACACACACACACAGAATCCGAAGCAGGCTCCAGGCTCTGAGCTGTCAGCACAGAGCCCGACGCGGGGCTCGAACGCATGAACCACAAGATCATGACCTGAGCCGAAGTCAGACGCTGAACCCACTGAGCCACCCAGGCACCCCAATACTTCCCACTTTATAAAAAATAGTGCTGGAATTTTAGCTGGGATTGCATTTTATAGCAAATAAGTTAAACATGTGACTGGAGTAATAGTATCCCTTATGTAATCATTTACTTATTTGTCTTAAAAAAAAAAAAGTCATTTGCCTGGTATATTTTTGTCCGTATTCTCCAGCTTCTGCCTCCTGCATCTGCCCGCAGATGGTTGTGTGCTCACTGTCTCTCACCTGTAAGATCAGGTGTGCGGTCTACTGACTCAAGCGTCTTCCCAGAAATAATCTGACCTGACGCCTCCCCAAGTTAGCGTGTGAATAATTTTCTTCTATTGTGTGGTTGAATCAAGTCGAAAGCAAAACAAAACAAAACTGGAAACAATTTCTGGCCTCTGAAACAGCTTCAGGCCAAATTGGAAATGCACATTATATTCTTCGCCATTTCTGTTTATGTTACCGAGTTTGTGATTATATGAGCATGTTTGTCCCTGGTGGATGCAATACGTGGTTTACCCAATTTTTAAAAAGACTGTCACCTTTTTCCCTAAGGTGATATTATATGGGTCATATGATGGCAGCTTTTTTTCTTAATTAACTTTAAAAATGTTTTTTTTTTTTCTTGGATGGACCTAGAAAGTATTGTACTAAGTGGAATAAGTCAGAGAAAGACAAATACCGTATGACTCCATGCATAAGTGGGCTCTAAACCCAAACAAACAAAATGAATAAATACAAAGCAGAATCAGACCTGTAAATACAGAGAACAAACTAGTGGGTGCCAGAGGGGAGATGGGGAGGGATGGGGAAAATGGGTGAAAGGGAGTGGGGGGCACAGGCCTCCAGGTACGAAATAAGAAGTCATGGGAGATAAAGGCACAGCCCAAGGAATGCAGCCAATGATATCATAGCAGGGATGTAATGGGACAGTCTGCAGCTACCTTTGTGGTGAACATGGCCTAGTGTGTAAATGTGTCAAGTCACTAAGTTGTACACCTGAAACTAATGTAACATTGTGCGTCAACTACACTCAAATTCTTTTTAAAAAGTTTTTCTCCTCTGGCTAATAAGGAACTTCCGGAATTCAAGCTTGGCTACTCTAATTCTGGACACTGTTACATCCCATTTTTTTTTTAAGTTTATTTATTTATTTTGAGAGACAGAAAGAGCAAGGAGAGGCAGAGAGAGAGAGAGAGAGAGAGAGAGAGAGAATCCCAAGCAGTCTCTACACTGTCAGTGCAGATCCCGATATGGGGCTCAGACTCACAAACCGAGATCATGACCTGAGCTGAAACCAAGAGTCAGATGCTTAACCGAGTGAGCCACCCAGGCGCCCCCAGTTACATCCCATTTAGTTTTAATTTTATTCATATATATATATATATATATATATATATATTAAATTGGATATATGTCTATAATGAAATTAGCTGAAGAAGCTCAATTCCCTTTTTTTTTTTAAATATATAATTTATTTTCAAATTGGTTTCCATACAACACCCAGTGCTCATCCCAACAGGTGCCCTCCTCAATGCCTATCACCCACTTTCCCCTCTCCCCCACCCTCCATCAGCCCTCAGTTTGTTCCCAGTATTTAAGAGTCTCTTATAATTTGCCTCCCTCCCTCTCTGTAACTTTTTTTTCCCCTTGCTCTCCCCCATGGTGTTCTGTTAAGTTTCTCAGGATCCACACATGAGTGAAAACATATGGTATCTGTCTTTCTCTGCCTGACTTATTTCACTTAGCATAATACCCTCCAGTTCCATCCACGTTGCTACAAAAGGCCAGATTTCATTCTTTCTCATTGCCAAGTAGTATTCCGCTGTATATATAAACCACATCTTCTTTATCCACTCATCAGTTGATGGACATTTAGGCTCTTTCCATAATTTGGCTATTGTTGGTAGTGCTGCTATAAACATTGGGGTACAAGTGCCCCTCTGCATCAGAACACCTGTATCCCTTGGGTAAATTCCTAGCAGTGTGACTGCTGGGTCATAGGGTAGATCTATTTTTAATTTTTTGAGGAACCTCCACACTGTTTTCCAGAGTGGCTGCACAAGTTTGCATTCCCACCAACAGTGCCAGAGGGTTCCCGTTTCTCCACATCCTCGCCAGCATCTAGAGTCTCCTGATTTGTTCCTTTTAGCCACTCTGACCGGCGTGAGGTAGTATCTCAGTGTGGTTTTGATTTGTATTTCCCTGATGAGGAGTGACGTTGGGCATCTTTTCATGTGCCTGTTGGCCATCTGGATGTCTTCTTTAGAAAAGGAAGGAGCTCAATTCCAACTTTCTAGTTTCTGGCCCTTATTAAGAATCTATCCTTTATTTTATCTTGAAGGTCAAATGTGACAGGCACCATCTTTGAAGGATAAGAAAAACACTTCCCGCGGAGTGAAGTGCAATGTATTCTGAAATACTTTTTAATTTTAAGCTTGGTTTTGGGTGCACTTTTTTTAAAAACTTAAACTTTGCGACATTTAACATTTCAAAGATAAGCTCTTTTGAATGACTTCATTCTTCCCAGAGGACAACAACATTCTCTCAGGTGAAGCTGAAGAGTTATGAGCTCCCTGTCACCAATGAGGCTTTAAGAGTCAGCTGACAATATTGTCAAATTACATAATTTTTGTTAGGCATTCGCCAACTTTTTATTGCTCTTGAGTTAATGAACTTACTTCATTGCTCAGACATGCACTCTGCAACTATTTAATCTTGGTGAGTGCATCAGGAAGTTGTATTGCTTAGTATTAAATATTCCATGAGTGGGGCGCCTGGGTGGCTCAGTCGGTTAAGCGCCCGACTTCGGCTCAGGTCATGATCTCGCGGTTGTGAGTTCAAGCCCCACGTCCGGCTCTGTGCTGACCGCTCAGAGCCTGGAGCCTGTTTCAGATTCTGTGTCTCCTTTTCTCTCTGACCCTCCCCCGTTCATGCTCTGTCTCTTTCTGTCTCAAAAATAAATAAATGTTAAAAAATAAATAAATAAATATTCCATGAAAGCTTTGTTGATTTTTTTTTTTTTTTTTCAGTTACACGGTGGGTGTTTGATGATTCTTGATTTTAAAGATTTCCGGTTGCTTTTGTTAACCTCAACAGAAATGGCTTTCTGGAACTTGACGGTAGACTGTGTGGGGTTATCTTTTCAACCTGCTATTGAGATGCCTCCGGGGCCACTGTGGGCAGGGGTATGGCTGTCCCTGCCTCAATGGGGGCAGACACCTCTGTCGCCTTGATGGATACCAGGCATTCACATAAGAGTTTATTTGAATAAAGAGTTTAATTACTACAACCACTTTGACAGAATTGCTTTAAGACCCAGAACTTTAGGGACTAGATGACCCTTCAGCATCTTGTCATAGTGGAATAGAATTGTTTCTTTTTATTTATTTATTTAAAAAAAATTTAAATCCCAGTTAGTTAACCTATAGTGTAATAACGATTTCAGGACTAGAATTTAGTGATTCATCACTTATATATAACACCCAGTGCTCATCCCAACAAGTGTCCTCCTTAACGCACAATACTGATTTAGCCCATCCCCCCACCCAACACCACACCAGCATCCCCCAATTTGTTCGACCAGAATTGTTTCTTAAGGATGTTTGGATTTTCATAAGCAGCCCCATGGTCCACATCTGGGCCACATCTCAGAGTGGCCTTGCGTCCAGGTGTTCTTTTTGTCACACCACCCAGCTTTCACAGGAAGACCACAGTCCCACCTTGCCCCTCCAGTCAGCTAGTGCTACTGCTTTGCATTTGAACAACATGGTTCCATGCAGTATACTCCAGGGTGTAAATTTGAACCACGGTCTTCCTTACCTAATGCAAGCTGTGTCATGAGCAATACTTATAGGTGATTGTCTAAAGAATTGTCAACCAATGCATTTTTCTAGATACCATAAAATCTATTCTTGCATCATGTTGGCTAATAGCAATCTGCATATTGGACCGAACTGTGAACTTGCTGTTACTGAATCCCTGCTTTGTCCTGACACTACATGTTCACTTTGGGAGAGCAGAGGAGGAAAGACTAGCAACTTCGGGCTGTCTTTACTGCTCTGATAACTTCCAGGGTGTTGCGTCTATCCTTCCGTGTCTTTTCCGTGAAGAAGAAGCTGCTCCTTGCCCTCATTCACAGCACATGGTCCCTGACCAATTGTTTATTGTCAACTTGAAGGCATTTCAGGTCATATAACTGTTATTTAACTCTTTTAATCAGTGGCCAAAAGACTCAGAACCCTATTATTTTTTTTTTACATATTTCTCATAAATGTAAAAGACCTCCAGGCAGAGATCTGGATATTGGCTTTACTGCTGCTTTGATCACTTTATTGCTTCTTCCTCTGTGATTTCCTCATTGCCTTTATTTTAAATGTTGTTACAGTGTGCATGTATTTATATAAGCTATCTTCATTTGCTTTGTTTTTATAAAGGAAGGTATAAGAAATTAAAATTACAATCAATTTATAATGTAGGATAAATTTAAATCAATGAATGTCCACACAGGGGTGGCGACTTGTTACAACTTTTCTCCAAAGACTGAATGAAAACCTTACCTCACATTTACCCTTGACCCCAAAGGCCACAGTTTTGATGTTGACCTCTGGTGGAGAAATCCTGCCAGACCTTGTCCTGTCATCTTTCCACCTTCACCTTTCAAGCACTGACCGGAAGGAGTGGTAGAAATGGAAAATGTCTTGTGTGTGTGTGTGTGTGTGTGTGTGTGTGTGTGTGTGAGATGTCTACATTCTGATATAGATAACACTGACTCTGTTGTAAGTATAAGAAAGGAAATATGTGTTCCATTACACAGTCATCAGGAGGCTGGAAAGAAGAGGCAAATATGATTTCCAAAAATATATTTAAAGCTTTTTTTTTTTTAAATAGATGCAGAAAGCAAGGATTCCACTGTGGGACTGTGCATGTGTATCAACATTGAAAACAGATATCTAGGGTCATGCATCTCAAAGTTTTGGACCATCTTGCTTCAAATATTCTCATCTGTTATCATTTTCCACATTACATGACTTCATAGTTCAAGAAACATGGTCACTATATGCTTGTGCAAAATATGAATTGAGAATATGACGAAGAATGAAAGTCTATAATCTAACCTGTTTTTATCAACAAAGCCATTTATTTAGGAGATTTTGTAGACAACCCTGAGTTAATATGCCACTTAGCCTAAATTTTGTTCACACTTTATTCTTGATTTTATCCCTTTCCATTTTCAATTCAAAGCCATACACATGACAATAACATTTAAATTTCAACTCTTAGCTTGTTTTTTGGAGGCTTGCTATTCAAATTGTGGTCCAAAGAACATGGACATCAATGTCACATGGAAACTTGTTAGACATGTAATGTCAGATTTCATCCAGACCTACTGAGTGAGAATTCACATTTTAGTGAGGGCGTTAGGTGGTTCCTATGCACATTAGATTTTGAGAAGCACCCACTTAGTAGAGAAACTCAAGAGTCATTTTAATGTGTTTCTGTATTTGCTACAAATTGCTTGAGTTTTATGTTATTATAATTGTTAATATGATGGGTTATCTAATAAGTCTTGTCACAATTACATTTTGCTAAATGGAAGTGTGTGCAAATGAAATGCTATCCTTGGTGAGTAGGCTGGGAGATATATGTCCAAAGTAAATATAAATTACACGTGTACAGGGCTTTGTTAAGTGTTAGCCATTGTTTTAAGTATTTCTTACCTATTTTTTCAGTTACTTTTTACAACAGCTGAGATGCATTAATTATTAGTCACATTTTTATCATTCATTTTGGGGAAATGGGGGTTTCAAGTAACTTTTCCCAGGTAGCACAGCTGGTCAACAATCGGGCCAGGCTTGGAAGACTGACCCACGCTGTTCACCACATTGTCACTCACACACATAGGTACCAACTTTCTTTGCTGCATACTGGAGTCCAGTAAGACAGAGTAGTGACTTTGATGAATAGATCTACTTTAGGTACAAGGACTTCAAAACAAGTAACTACTCGTGATTTTTCAAATTACTCATATCACAATCCCTTTGATTTTTTAAAATTTATTTTATGATATCTGTGGTGATAATGTCAGCTGCGCAATGCCAAAATTAAAGAATTTCATATTTAAATATAGGAGCAAGATTGAGTTTTCCTAAGCATCTGGGTGATTTTACCACACTTCCTTGGAGATAAATTGCATAGCCCACATCTAGGCAGAGGAAGTACATGAATTGTAAATAGGGTAATAAGTCTGGTTAGTTTTTTTCTATGATGTTACACAATTTTGTGATGAATATAATTTAAATATTATCACTGAGCTTTAAATTAGATGGGATGTATTTCTTAAATTATGGTCAACAGACTCTCAAGGATTTTTTTTTTAATTTTTTTTCAGCATTTACTTATTTCTGAGAGACAGAGACAGAGCATGAGCAGGGAAGAGGCAGAGAGAGAGGAAGACACAGAATCCAAATCAGGCTCCAGGCTCTGAGCTGTCAGCACAGAGCCTGACATGGGGCTCGAACCAAGAACTGTGAGAGCATGACCTGAGCCGATGTCAGACGCTTAAACAACTGAGCCACTCACGCGCCCCGACTATCAAGGATTTTGAATTAATAATAAAAAAAAGTATTTCAGGTAAATTCTCAATATTTTTTAATGCTTTCTAATCTATAAGACAATATAGCCAAATATGGAGATCAATGGTCAACACTCACAGTACTAAGGTCTTCAACTAAGTAACCTGACAATGCCCACTGTCCCCTCCTAAGGAAAACTGTCCCTCGCCTAGCTTCCTGCTGAAGATCATGGCTCAGGCTGTGCTTTGAGGAAGTGGCTGACACTGATTGATCTAAATGCACACAGTTGGTCTAAGGTCATTGAATCTCTAAGCTTGCTGGTGCCACGGAGGTGACCTACCATGAAAATTTCTATACTAAGGTGGTGGTTATTAAACTTTGCAAGAGTCTTCAGAAAAAGTTTAAAAAACTAAGGAGAAAGCCATCAAGTCGGGAGAAAAGGAGAGAGAGAAAACAGAGACACAAAGAGAAGCAATGAAGTCCTGAGGGAAAACAATATGGACTATAATACCGACACCCAAAAAGAGGAAACCAGGACAGGATGAGGGAGAAGATGAGACCCCAAAATGTCCAAGTCTTTATGCAGAGTTTGCTAGGCTAACCTAATAATACTTCCCATTATTAAATTTTACCCCAATCTCTTTCCTTTTCCTTCTTGTCATGGTCATTCCAGAGGTGACCTCCATTCCCATACCTTTAAATATGATCTATCTGTTGATGGTTTCCAAGTATGTGAGGAATGCTTAGAGTTTAGGAAAATAAAGGAAACAGGCCAAGGGGATTAAGGCAAGGAAGAGGGAATGAGCAAATGTGTTCAGCGTTGCTGTGGTTATTCACCATTAACTTTGGTAACATGAATGCCATTGGTGATTGGCAGGAACAGTTTTGGAACGGTAGGGACAAAAGCAGGATTTAAAGAGGTTGGCTACAGAGTTAGAGGAGAGCTAGATAATCAAGAAGTTTTGAATAACAGAGAAACGGGGTGGTAGTGTGCTGTGGTGTAAATGCACCCCTCTCAAATTCATATACTGAAACCCTAACTCCCAAAGATGATGGTATTAGTAAATGGAGCCTTTAGGATGTTCTTAAGTCATGAAAGTGGAATCCTCATCAATGGGATTAGTGTTTTATGAAAGAGGCTCCAGAGAGATCCCTCACCCCTTCTGCCACATGAGGATATAAGAAATCTGCAAGAGATCTCCCACCTGACCATGCTGGCACCCTGATCTCAGACTTTGAGGCTCCAGAACTTTCAGAAATAAATTTCTATTATTTACAAGCCATCCAGTCCATGGTACTTTGTTATAGCAGCCTGAACAGACTAAGACACAGTGGTATGAGAAAGTTGGGTCAAGGGAACATATTTTAGAATTCCAAAACTTGTGGTATATTTGTATGTTTATGGGAATGTTCAAGCAGGGAGAAAAATATAATACAAGAAGAGAGAGGTCGAATGCAGAAGTAAATCTTCAAATCGACAAGAGAGGATAAGTTCCAGTGGACAAGTGGAGATGTTTCTTCATAACGTGGCCAGAGCATAAGACTTTAAAAAATGCAATTAACAAAGCTGATTGTGGAAATACTGTTTATAAGAAAGCTCTACATTTATAGACTACGCATGGAACATTTTTTTAAATTGGACATTAAGTAGCCAAAAAAGCAAGTCTTCATACATTTCAAAAACTTATATAAACATATTCTTTGTATTCAATGTAATAAAGTCAGAGAGCAATAATGAAGAGATGATCAAAAATTTCCCCATGGTTTTGGAAATTACAAAACCCTTCTAACTAAATCAGAGGTCAAGAAGAAACTACTATATAAGTTATGAAATACTTAAAAATGAATGATAACATAAATATCATAAATCAAAATTATAAACTACAACTAAGTTATACCTATTTTGAAGGGAAATGTATAGTTTTAAGTTCTTTAATTATAATAGAAGAAAGTCTTGAAAAAAAAGTTTAAATGTCCAACCTCATAAATTAGAAAAAGAGTAATAGAATTAAGCCCCCCAAATCAGAAGAAATAAAATAATAAAGAGCAGAGAATAGAAAAATCAGCCAAAGATAAAATTAAAAAATTAAGAAAAAAATTTGTTTTTTGAAGACATTTCTTTGTCTAAACTGGTACAGCATGAGAAGGAAAAATAAAACACAAATAAACACTAGAGAGGAAAATGAGACATAACCAAACATATACCAAAGATTAAAAAATAGTAAGTGAATACAATTGACAATTTTATTCTAATAAATTAGAAACTTTTGATAAAATGAATTCCCTAAAAAGTAAAATTTATCAAAACTCAAAAAGACAGAAAATTAAATAGCCCTATAACCATTAAGGCATTTGCAGTTGCAATTTAAAATCCTATCATCAAAAAACCAGTCAATTTGCCCAGTCAAATTTTATAGGTAATTTCCAAAAATTCTTAAGAAAGAGATTCTTATCTCACAAAAACTCTCTCAGAGACTAGAAAGAGAGGGGAAACTTGCAAATGTATTTTACAAATTTTTCAATTTTATTTATTTTATGAGTAAAATCTCATACCAATGCCAGATGAAGATAGCATGAAAAATGAAGATGTAATTTCAGATAATTTAGTAGACTTGGTGGAAAGTCGAGAAAATTTTCTTCTGATTGTGATGATGTTAAGTCATCACTTAACAGTGTGCATGAGATTCTGGAGTTTGGGACTATGGGAAGTACAGGATCAACAGCAGGTCCGCATCTCTGTTCCTCACTCCTAGTCTTGACTCTGACTAGCTCTCCTTGGAAACCCACTGATCGAGTTTACCAGCTGAAGGATCAACGAGGGAGTCCCAGGGAATGCTGTGTACTAATTTCTTACCCACGGCATTCTTTTAGTGGGAAAGACGTGATCTTTTCTTTAAAGAAACCTACAGTTAATGACTTTCTGAAACATAGCTATACTGATGAATGGAATTTTGTAGTCCTTGAGAGACATGAAAATTGAGTAACTGATTCATCCTGTATAGAGGGTTATTCACTTTAAATCCAAATTCATTCCAAAAGGAATAAAAGGGGAATTACATATGATGGATTTGGCACTCCCCAGACATCAATATGTTTCCACTGTTTCTTTTTTGTATCTTTTGTTAATTGTTAGAAAACTTGGTACTGGGTGAGTTTTGTGTGATAAGGGAATCTGATTCTGACAGAGAAGATAGGAAAACTCAACATAATTAGATATTTTTTTTTTCTCCAGGTTAATTTATAAATATGATACAATGACCATAAAAGCACCAATCATACATGAGAGGGGTATGTTGGGAGAAGCTGGACAAGTTGATTCTGAACTTCAATATGCAAAAATATCCAAGTAACACTAGCCAAAACTTTCCAACCCCTCCCCGCCTCCCGGTCTACGAGGTATTGGAATGTAACATAAAACTACTTGAATTAAGACTACCCGGTAATGTGTTAGTCAGGAGAGACTAGGTTATGACGAAATACAAATCATCCCAATATCTCAAAAGTTTAAATAACAGAGGTTTATTTCTTGTGATGTATGTCCTCCATGAGTTAACAGTAGGTTCTACTTATCAGAATCACTCAGAGACTCAGGCTGGCAAAGCCACGACCCCGGTTACCATTCTGGTTGCTTTACCAAAAGACAAAGATATCTGAAGGATCTCAAAATGGCAATAAATGGTACTTAGTAAACAGTTGCCTGATAGATTAAGTAATGCATATTGTATGTGTTTTCATTTCTTCAAATTTCCTTTTGTTTGCCTCCTAACCATTTAACTTTTTTCTTTATGGGAATCTTGATATTTCTTATTGAGTTTATTCCTACGTATTTTCTCTTTTGGTGTTGTCATAAGTGGGGTTTTTATTGCTATTGTGCCTTCCAATCATTGTTTGTATGCATGAAAGTTATTGGTTTCTGTATGTCAATTTTGCACCCAGGTGCTTTATCGAATTATTTTGTCATTGCAATAATACATTACTACATTATTATAATATTATATAGGTCCTGTGGAAAATGCTGTAAATGATTTGATAGCTTTGCCCGATGTCCAAAGGACTCCTTATCTTTGAAGCCCAGCTTTTCCTGAGACCTGTGTCCTCTGCGCCCCCACCCCTCCCCCAAGGCTTTTAGAAAGTCCCCCATATTCCCTTTTTGGAAAGGCCTCTTTTTGTGTTAGGTTCGTGATTTCGTATGCTTTTTCACCGCAAATGGAGTTTCCGTTTGTTTCTTAATCTTCTCATGGCAATTAAGTGATTTCCCAGTAAAGAAGGTGTAAATGTCAGCTTCATGCTGCCATGCTCAAATTATAAGTAGCACTTTGTGTTTTGATGCTCTGTTTTTAGACACTTGAATGGAATTTAATCATTCTTATTATTTACATAGTTGGGAGGAGAAAAAATCTTATTCTGTAATATGTCCTGACAACAGTCTTTCTTAAGTTTGTGTTTGAAGATTATTTTGTCTACATCTTTTAGTGTTAAAATTGACAGAAAACTGGAATGTCTACTGATGAACCATTTTCCTTTCCTCTCCCTAAGGATGAATGTATAAATGAAAGCTTTATGCCTAAAAGGTTTTTGTTGATCACTTAACAAAGATTTTTGTGAATCTCAAATATAATAATGTATGAGAAAGTGTCTTGGAAACTGCAAAGCATAATACAAATGTAAGATTATTTTTTTGCCAGATACATTGTAAGGAGAAAGAAAAAGAGTAAAATGAGGTGGCCAATCTTGATCTTGAGAAACATTGATAAAAATACTTGGCCTAACTAATGACCAAACTGTTTTTATGGAAAGATGGACACAGTACACAGCCAAATCTGCAAATGTCAGTATCATTAAACATATTTTTAAAAAACAATGTAAATAATCAAAATGAAACTAAAATAACCCAGGACTGTGAACTGGAGAACTGCCCTTACGAATGCTGTGACTACTGTAAGGAGGTTGACGTGACATTTTTGAGTTTACGTTGTACATTCAGTTTTATAGATCATGTTACTACTCAAAATACTACAAACAACTTATCCAGAACCTTCTTTAAGGCTGGATAAGGCAGAAATCAAATGCATCATTTTCTTAAAAATTTTTTAATGTTTATTTTTGAGAGAGAGAGAGCAAGCAGAGGAAGGATAGAAAGAGAGGGAGACACCAAGTCTAAAGCAGGCTCCAGGCTCTGAGCTGTCATCACAGAACCCAACTCAGGGCTCGAACTCACAAACCATGAGACCATGACCTGAGCCAAAGTCAGACGCTTAACCAACTGAGCAACCCAGGTGCCCCCAGATGCATCATTTTCAATGGAACATCTTTCTTTTATGAAGCAAAATGAAGAAAATACAGTAAAATCTGGTTTGTGACCATAATTCATTCCAGAAACATGCCTGTAATCCAAAACACTTGTGATATCAAGGGGAATTTCCCTGTAAGAAATAATGGGAACTCAGATGATTTGTTCTACAACCCAAAGATGTTCATATAAAAATGATTATAATTGTGTAATATAATACAAAATAATAAAGAAAATACAAAATATAAAGAAAAACAAAGAAATTAAACTGCACTTTTGAAAACCTTCGTGGCTGGTGTGAGGGAGACAAGAGAGAGGAGGGTTATTGTGTAGGACGACTTTCACTATCACTAACAGAATCACTGCTGTCTATTGGCTCAATGGGATCTTTTTCTTTTTGCGCAACTTTAACAAGGAACCTATCCACTGACACTTGCTTTTGCCTTCTTTTGAGGATTTCACGGAAATGTGATATTGCATTGATGGTCACCCACAATCCTGCAGTGAGAGAGAGAGAGAGAGAGAACCATTGGCTTTGTGATCATGTGACTTTCGGTGGCACGTACTACTCGTATCACAAGACATCGCTCGTTTATCAAGTTAAAATTTATTAGAAATGTTTGCTTGCCTTGCAGGACACTCGCAGAACAAGTTACTCACAATCCAAGGTTTTACTGTAATTCATTTCAAAGAATTAAATCAGGTTCCAATCCGGATGTATGAGAAAATGCTCCCAACATAGAGAATAGGCGAAAATAAATTGATTCCTTTTCTTTGGATGGGTTGTTAACAGCTTGGGGTTCAGAGACTAAGTAGACAGACCAGGGATTAAAGACACAGTGCAGAGCCCTCAAGGAGTGGTGGGCTGGAGTCAGCACACACAGGCACTCTTTCCAGCCCACCTGCCCGTCTCAAATCTCTGTCCTTGTCACTTTTGGAAGTGGGTCTCAGTGGGTAAATAATAACCAAACCCAGTCAAAGGAAAACTGGCCTCTGGGTTATACCTGTAAAGCAAGGTGCATTAAGACTCTCCCTGGGGAAGTGTAGGTGATTAACAATCTGTTTTTAAAACCTTACTTCAAAGTGTGTGATCTCCATCTGGATTGTCCACAGTGTATTACTGTCTGTGAAACAGCACATGTTTATTTTTTCTAAAAATGAACTAGTCCGTACTATTTATTCCCAAGGAATAAATACAGGAAATGTATTTGCAAACAAAACAGGAATCAATGGGGAGTCATGAAATTAGTTTCTAGAAGGTTTCCAGCACTGTAGAATTCATATGCTTGCTATTTTGAAGCTTTTTACTATCTTCCTATTTTCTTTTATTTACTTGCTCACATGTTGTTACACATCGCAGGCATGAAAGGCCAACTTGTCCTCCTAAAGTGAAATACTAAAGAGAGAGTGTCTGGCTTCCTTGCTGTGGGTCCTATGGAAAAACTGAAGGCATTACAGATGTGGTTTTGTCCCATATCTGAGGGGGCAGCAAGTTCCATGAATAAAAGGAAAAAATCTCCACAGTACCTGGCGTGTAATAGGCCCACAATAAATACACTATATCCTGAATTCCAAGTCTCCTATATTTTCACACTGATACCTCTGACATCAGTGTGCCTCTTTCAGTTGGTGGCTCTGTCGGTTATAACTGAGTGCATTCTGTTTTTTAGAGGTACATAAAAAGAGGGTGCACATGGCCATCAGCAGTGTCTTAGATTTGATTAATGACAGTCGCTGTTAAATAAGTGAAGATAGTCGGGAAGGCCATGAACTAACTGAGACATTCCAATTTACCTTCTAGGAGATGAACCCCTTCAATCATCTGTCATTCAGTTCAGGAATCAGTATTTCATCTTGCTGCTTGATTTGTGAATTAGAAACTCTGTTTCAGGGACGCCTGGGTAGCTCAGTCCGTCCAGCATCTGACTTCAGCTCAGGTCATGACCTCACAGTTTGAGGGTTCCAGCCCCGCCTTGGGCTCTGTGCTGACAGTTCAGAGCCTGGAACCTGCTTTGGATTCTGGGTCTCCCTCGCTCTCTGCCCCTCCCCCACTCGTACTCCGTTTCTCTCTCTCTCTCTCTCTCTCAAAAAGAAATAAAACATTAAAAAAAAAAATTTAAAGAAACTCTGTTTCAACACTGACAAAGGCCTTGAAAAGGACAAAGGTATCACGAGAAGGTCACACCGAAGTCTGTGTCTACTTGGTGCACCACAAAATGATACAGAAGGTTATGCCATTTGCAGAGAAAAAGGTGGCATTTAGGTAAACAATCTGGGTACGTTAAGACATGTTCCCTCCCCCACGCCGGTTTCTCAACTTCAGTGTAAAAGGCAGCGGGCGGGGGTCGCTTTTAGCCTGTAACCCATGTGCTTATGCAGCCTCTCCCCTTTCTGTTTTTCTTGCATGTGGTTTAAGACTCCCCTTTGGCGGGTGGCCTGCCAGCCACCGATACCTAAAACGCCACGTTGTTCCTTTCCGTTTACCCTGTCCGTGTAGTTGTAAAGTACAGGCTGAGCTCAGCTGCAAGCATTAATCCCAGCATGTAACAGGAAGCCTGCGCGCGTGCCAGAAGCCTGGGAGGAACTTCCTCTCACGCTTTTCTATCAGGCTCAGCATGGGGGGCGGTGGCACACGTGCTTTCCTATGGGTCTTTGAATTTGGCCAGAGGTCTGCATCTCCTGCTTATATGTCGCAGGTGCTATCATAAATATTAGGAAAGGAAAACAAATCTGGGAGTGTACACAGGACTGATGGAAGAATCAATTTATAAAGCAACCGTACCCGGCAGTTCCGGGATGAAGTCAAGTCTTGGGACTCTCCGTGGGAGAGAGCTATATAAACGTTGACTTTGCAAATGCCTTTATGTTAATTTCCTGTATTACATTTATAAGGTGTAATACACATGGCCTGTTTCTACTGTACTTACAATATAAGCATTCATTCCAGAGCCAATATTTTTCGCAGGTGGTGTGTTAACTCTGCCATGTCGCGATGCAGACCGTGTGACATGTCACCACACGAAAATGCTACTCCCATTCGGCAATTTGCACACGTCTGTATTTGCATACAAATATATTTGCATCCGTGTATGTATTTCTGCCTGTGTGTTTTATTAGATACAATATGTAGAAAGCGTTAGAGTCTTTGTTTATAAAGGGATCATGACCTTTTCTACAGAATGTGAGGAAGAGCACTTAGTAAATTGCAGTCCTACTCTGAAAGAAACTTTGTGGGGCGATTTCCATTAATATTCTCCATGTGTCTGTCAGGACATATAGCTAGATCTACCATGATTAGCTATGGCAGCTTCAAAAATGATTGCCAAGATCATTACAATCCTATGAAACTTACTTGATTTGAGTAGCTAAATTGTCTTGTTTCTTCTTTTTTTTAAACAAACAATACAGAAGTTACATATAACACAAATACATGAATAGACACTTCTCCAAAGAAGACATCCAGATGGCCAACCGACAATGAAAATATGCTCAACATCACTCATCATCAGGGAAATACAAGTCAAAACCACAATGAGATACCACCTTGCACCTGTTAGAATGGCTAAAATGAGCAATTCAGGCAACAACAGATGTTGGCGAGGATGTGGGGAAAGAGGATCTCTTTTTCATTGTTAGTGGGAAGGCAAGCTGGTGCAGCCACTCTGGAAAACAGTATGGAGGTTCCTCAAAAAGCTAAAAATAGAACTACCCTACACCCAGCAATTGCACTACTAGGTATCGGAGGGATACAGGTGTGCTGTTTCTAAGGGACATATGCACCCTAACGTTTATAGCAGCACTATCAACAATAGTCAAAGTATGGAAAGAGCCCAAATGTTCATCGATGGATGAATGGATAAAGAAAATGTGGTATGTATATACAATGGAGTATTACTTGGCGATCAAAAAGAATGAAATCTTGCCATTTGCAGTTACATGGATGGAACTAGAGGTCATTATGCTATGTGAAATTAGTCAGAGAAAGACAAATATCATATGACTTCACTCATGAGATACAAAGATACAAAACAGATGAACATAAGGGAAGGAAAGCAAAAACAATATAAAAACAGGGAGGGGGACAAAATATATTCTCTTAAATATGGAGAACAAACAGAGGGTTACTGGAGGGGTCGTGGGAGGGGGGATGGGCTAAATGGGTAAGGGGCATTAAGGAATCTACTCCTGAAATCATGTTGCACTGTATGCTAACTAACTTGAATGTAAATTAAAAAAAATAAAATAAATAAGAACAAATAAAACAAACAAACAAACAACTGGAAGGAAGGTGGGGGATTCTTGAGCATTTGATTCCAAGCTTTCTGTTTTGAAAGCAGGGCTGTGTAAAATGTGGGTAAAGAAGCTTTAGATTCAAGCCAGGTTGGCTGGGAGGTTCTCTGAAGTTTATAAATATGAGCCAAATATTGAGGAAATCAGGACTGAGGTTTGATTTGGACGTGTGCCAATGAATTCATAGTCTAGAATGGAAACAACATAGAATGTGATACTTTTACATGGTTTCCATCCAGAACAAGGTAAGACTTCAAACAGCAAACTGCCAGCAGCCAAATCAAAGAGAAGATTTCATAAAGCCATCGTGGAGCTGGGTGACACCTCTCAGCAGATGCTGCGCAGCGTGCCTGTCACCGGGGGAGAGACTGGTCTGGCGTGTCCAGGAAGGCATAGAGCTGTCTGTTCCTGTCATACCTGTGTGGGATGTCAGCCAGGAAGCTGGAAGAACTCCTCTTGGCTTGTACTTTGCAGTTTACTTATGGCATCATTTTTGTTTCCGTGTTCTACTATGGAACTCACTCATGCCATAACTTCTGGTGTGGAGGAAAGTTAATGCCAGCTGGGTGAGGACAAGATAAGCTACTTGGCAGATGGACTACTTACCTTGAGGTGAGGATTGGCAATCTAACACGAGGGTCCATAAGCCTTTATTTTTAATTTTTTAATGTTTATTTATTTTTTGAGAGACAGAGCATGAGCGGGAAAAGGGCAGAGAGAGAGAGAGAGAATCTGAAGCAGGTTCCAGAATCTGAGATGTCAGCACAGAGCCCAGTGCAGGGCTTGAACCCATGAACTGTGAGATCATGACCTGAGCCAAAGTCGGACGCTCAATCTACTGAACCACCCAGGTGCCCTGCGTCCATAAGCCTTTTTAATGAAACATCACTATCAATGAAACATTTTTAAGCACAGTGTGAATTTCCATATTTACTTATAGATTGGAGAACCCTCTGTTGTATGGGTCTATTTTGTACACTATACATTTTAGGTGAAAGGGAAATTTATAAAGGCTACCATAAAAATGAAGTCATTATTACTTTTACCTGCAAACATGGTTCATTTTAGGAGTGTTAGCTCCTCCACTTTTTTGTTCTCTTGAGCTCCTATCACAAGAGCTGTCTTCAGTCTGTGGTTTCTTTTGTGCAGGTCAGTTAAATCTAAATAATATAATCAGTAAACTGTGAGCACACATAGCTAGCAGTGCATCACATGAAGCTGAAGGGAATCAGCGAGCAAGAGGTGTTTGGCCACCCCCAGGCAGTGACCAATGCTCACGTTGGGTGAGGACCTAGGTGCCTGTCCATGTTCAATGCGGAAAAGCCCAAGCCCTTTCTATTTTTAGAAAAGGCAAAAATAGCTGTTAGCGCTCTGCTCTGCACCCCTGGGCACACCTGCACCTCTTGGAGAACTCCCTTGTAAGTTTCTGAGCCTAAGACAACAGTGGGCAATGGTCCGACATTGCAAGCGTTGATTTCCAAGGCAAAGTCCCATTCCATGCCAGAAGTGGATGCTTAGGAGATGAAGAAGGACACTGAGGGGTATTAGAAAAAGGTCCAGCCTCTGGGTTTGTCCTTCCTTCTCTGTGTTCCCGAAGCTGAGCCTCACCACCCCCAGCAGGTCCCCTAACACCCTGTGACCACCTCCATCAGAGAGTGTGTATTTCATGCCGTCACAATGGCCTGTATACTGGTCTTTTTCTCATCAGACCTTTGGTTCTATGAGAGGTGAAATGAAATGGGGTCACTCATATCAAGGGGTTTTAAAATGGAGGCAGGAGGCCATAAAGGCAATGAACCGATGCGCGGCCTCACCGGTGGAACCATGAACTTTTGAACTGGGCCAGACAGCAAATACTCCAAGGACTCAGCACAAATACCTATAACTTGCTACAATAAGAGACTTTTGTTTAGTGATAGCATTAGCGAACAATTACAGTCAACTACGATTAGTTTTCTGCAGCCAACACCAATCAAAATCCTTTGTAAACAACGTAGGCAAGCATTTCCTTTTTGTCTTCAAAATCTCCTGACTGTGGCTGCTGCCCCAACCTGTTGTACCTCGAATTGTAATTCTTTGATCCTAAATAAATGCTTTTACTTAATTATCAGCTCCTCACAATTTAGGTTGACAGTTTCTTAAGGAATTAGGGACTTTGCCTTATTCACCCCTGTATTCCTAGTAGCTTGCTTGAGGAAGAAGTCAATAAATGATTGCCAAGAGAATGAATAAATCAAGCAGTCAATGTCTCGGTTCAGCCTTTGCTCAGTAGGCTGCATTTGCAGTCAGGGTCCAGCTCTCTACTCCAACAGGGAACAGGAGAGAAGAGGGAAGTAGGATCTGGGCTGACTTTCAGCCAACTGAGCTAGCTCCCAGTGTACATATTAGTAATTAGAAGTTTCAGGGGTGCCTGGGTGGCTCAGTTGGTTGAGCATCCGACTTCGGCTCAGGTCATGATCTTGGGGTTCATGAGTTCGAGCCCCGCGTCGGGCTCTGTGCTGACAGCTCAGAGCCTGGAGTCTGCTTCAGATACTGTGTCTCCCTTTCTCTCTGTCTGTCCCCCTTCATACTCTGTCTCTTTGTGTCCCTCAAAAATGCATAAACTTTTTTAAAAAAAAGCTTCAGCCTGATATTTAGTTAGGAATCCTACCAGAATGTGGGGAACATGAGAACCACAGCACCACCCCAAGTGCATGCAAATGTCTGCAAAGCAGGGTTGTTCAACAAACGCTCTTTCCCAGTGCTGTTCCTACCTTCTGGATGTCCACCTCCATAGTCGCTCCCACATAGAAATTCTCTAGTCCCTCTGGTCACTGCATATGTGCTGCTGTCAATGGAGTAGAAGGGGAGTGCAATGGAGTAGGGAGAGGGAGCAGAAGGGAGTAGGGATCAGGGTGAAGAAAAACATCCAGAAGCCCCAGTGCCAGGAGGCTGCAGGAATGGCTGGACACTGGGGATCAAGAAAGCCCAAGCTTCCAGATTTTTCATGTTGTGGAACTCAAGGTATAACATGTTTGGAAGGGGTGAGGAAAGCAACTAAGGAGGAAGAGAGTGAGAGCGGGGAAGGCTACTCAGGCCCTGCTGATCGGCACCCAAACCTTCCTTCCATCAGAGAGACCTGGGAACAGTTGTAACCTTGTCCATGACAATCCTGGCAAGGGACATGGATGGCTCAATTGGTGCAAATGACCTGGAATTGTTGCTGAGTTCCATCTGTGTCCTGGGGTATAGGGAAGCCTCTGGCTGTGGAATTGCATGCATTACGCCTGCACTCTCGGGTCTATGGCCCTTGCACCGTAGATGTTGCCGGCATGCTCCCTCCTGGGCGGGGGTGACAACCACATGAGGTGCCAAGTGCTGAGCCCCTTAGCCTGTGCGGCCCTGCAGTCCAGCTGTGGTATTCAGAGTATTAGAGGCGTAGGTGTTCTCTGAGGAGCCCCGGTACACCAGAAAGGGATACACCAAGGGAGGGAAACTCTCATCTTGGGATTCTTGTATTTTATAGTTGATTAAGTACATGACAACTTTTTCTAAATTTTTACTCCAGGTCCACAAATGGGAACATATACCATTGTGAGTGGGTAGTTATAAGATATAACTAACTGAGAGGGACTAACACTGGACTATTATAGAGTATTACTGGAAGGATCAAGTTCATTGGGTGTAGTACAGCATAGCAGAAAAAAACCATAAGAGTGACTGCTGTCTCCTAAGTATGAACGTTTTCTTCATCATGGAATCAACTCATCTACCATTTTTGCTCGTATCTTTGCCTGTCTATAACCTCCACGTCAGTTCTCTGTTTGTTCATCTTCTTGTGAAGCATGCCCCCGTCCATTCCAATATCTGGATTAACTAGGCATCAATCATTTCACATACCTTTACGGAGGGACTTCTTGGTGGTAAGCTCTATCTGTGCCAAGTGCTGGGGATACAAACATCAAGGACATTACACTTGCCCTTGAGCAGTTTATTGTCTCGTAGGGGAGAAAAACACATAAACAATAAGTATTTTAAAGAGTTACTGAACCTAAGTATCCATCAATAGATAAATGGATAGAGAAGATGTGGTGTGTATACATATACATATACATATACATATACATATACATATACACATACATATACATATATATGTATATACACACAATAGAATATTACACAGCCATAAAAAAGATTGCAACAACATGGATGGGCCTAGAGGGTATAATGATAAGTGCAATAAGTGAGCCAGAGAAAGATGAATACCATATAATTTCACTCATCGGTGGAATCTAAAAAACAAAACTAAAGAACAAATAAAAAGCAGAATCAGACCTACAAATAAAAAGAACAAACTGATGGTTGCCAGAGGGAGGGCAGAGAGAGGGTGGGCAAAATGGGCCAAGGGAGTGGGAGATACAGGCTTCCAGTTATGCAGTGAATAAGTCATAGGAATAAAAGATACAGCACAGGGAATATAGTCAATGATATTATACTAGTGTCGTATGGTGGCAGATGGGTGCTACACTTGGGGTGAGCGCAGCAAAATGTGTACAGAAGTTGAATCACTGCACAGTAAATCTGTAACTAATGTAATATTGTGTGGCGACTATACTCAAAAATAAAAAATAAAAAAGGAGAGTTACTGATTCTAAAATAGAAATAGCTATACAGATAAGGAAGAATAAGTCTTTGAAAGAGGATTGATCCAATTCAGCACAGCTCTTGAATCGGCTCACATTTTTTTTTAATATCTTTATTGCCACCACCTGGGTCTAAATATTATCATTTTTTTTGCTTCATTTTTGCAATCACCCCTAACCATCTTTCTGTATCTGCTCTTTCTGCCTACTATTCCAGTCTCCAAACTGCCACTGTGTGGAAGCAAATATGATTATGTGTTCCTCTTGCTTACAACTCATCATGTCCCATTGTCAAGGATAAAATTATACAGGGACTTACGTGACCTTCCTGCATTTCCTCCCTCATTTTGCCTCCTCCCTCTTACAGCCCAAACTCTTGCTTTCATGCTTTCATGTTTTCATTTTGCCTTGGGCCTTTGCTGAATATCTCCTCTGCTCCATTTTTAACTTTCACTCATCCTTCTGATTTCAGTTTGGGGACCTTCCTTACAGAAGCTTCCCCTGCCCTCTTAGACTTGATTCCAACCCTTGTTAAATACAGCTGTGGCTCCCTACATTGCCCTTTATAGCACTTATCACCATTTATTCTGCGCTGATTTGATTAATGTTTGTTTCTTTAAAGAAAATTAAGAGCCAAAGCCAGTATAAGGAACAGCAGAAATAAATGAAATAGAGACTTAAAAAAAAAACAGAACAGATCAATGAAATCACGAGCTGTTTCTTTGAAAGTAGACAAAACTGATAAACCTTTAGCAAGATGTATCAGGAAAAAAGAGAAAGGACCCAAATAAATAAAATCAGAAACAAAAGAGAAGTAATAATTGACATCACAGAACTACAAAGGATTATAAAAGAATACGATGAAAAACCATATGCCAACAAGTTGAACAACCTGAGTAAATTCCTAGAGACATACAGTCTCCAAAAGTGAATCAGGAAGAAATAGAAAATGTGAGTTGACAGACTACCAGTAACAAAATTGAATTGGTAATCAAAAAACTCCCAAGCAGCAAGAGCACAGGGCCATATGGCTTTACAGGTAAATTCCACCAAACATTTAAACAAGACTTAATACCATTTTTTTTTCCAAACTATTCCCAAAAATAGAAGAGGAAGGGAAACTTCAAAATTTACTCTTTGAGGCCAGAATTCTCCGGATACCAAAACCAAAGACACTACAAAAAAAAAAAAAAAAAAAAAAAAAAAGAAAGAAAGAAAAGAAAACTATAGGCTAATATCTTTGATGAACAGAGATACAAATATCCTCAACAAAATATTAGAAAACTGAATTCAACAATACATTAAAAGGATCATTCACTATGATCAGTGGGATTTATTCCACAGATACAGATGTGGTTCAATATTCACAAATCAGCAGTGCAAAACATCACGTTAGCAAAAGGAAGGATATAAACTGTATGGTCACCTTACAGATGAAGGAAAAGCACTTGAGAAAATGTCATATCTGTTCATGATAAAAAACAAAAAACAAAACAAAACAAAACTCTCAACAGAGTAGGCTTAGAGGTAACATATCTCAACATCATAAAGGCCATATAGGGGCACCTTGGTGGCCAAGCTGGTCATGGTTGGTAGGATCGAGCCCTGCATCAGGCTCTGCACTGGCAGCGTAGAGCTTGCTTGGGATTCTCTCTCTCCCTCTCTCTCTGCCCCTCCTCTGCTCACTCTCTCTCTCTCTCTTATAAATAAATAACAATTTTAAAAAATTAAGGCCATATATGAAAAACCCACAGTGAACATCACACTTGATGGGGAAAAGGAAAAAGGTCAGGAACAAGACAAGGATGTTCACTCTCACCACTTTTATTCAGTATAGTGCTAGCTGCAGCAGTCAGACAAGAAAAGAAATAAAAGGCACCTAAATCAGTAATAAAGAAGTAAGACTATCACTATTAGCAGATAACATGGTACTATATATAGAACACCCTAAAGACTCCACCAAAAAACTACTAGAATTGGTAAGTGAATTCAGGAAAGTTGCAAGATGCAAAATTAACATACAGAAATCGGTTGCTTTACTTTTTTTTTAAGTTTTGTTTTGTATTGTTTTTGTTTTTGAGAGAAAAAATGAGTGAGGTGGGAAGAATAGAGGGAGAGGGAAAGAGAGAGAATCTTAAGCAGTCTCCCTGCCCAGCATGGGGCCAATGTGGGGCTTGATCTCACAATGCTGAGATCATGACCTGAGCTGAAATCAGGAGTTGGATGCTTCACCGACTGAGCCACCCAGGTGCCTGATATACAATAATAACAAAGTAGCAGAAAAAGAAATTAGGGGAAAGAATCCCATTTATAATTGCACCAAAAATGTTAAAATATTTAGGAATAATTTTAACTAAGGATGTAAAAGCTCTATACTCTGAAAACTATAAGACACTGATGAAAGAAATTGAAGATGAGACTCAAAAAATGGAAAAATATCCCATGCTCATGGATTGGAGAACTAATATTGTCAAAATGTCCAGTAGCATACCCAAAGCAATCTATAGGTTCTCTATCAAAATACCAATACAATTTTTCACAGAGCTAAAACAAATCATCTTAAAAATTTGTATGGAACCACAAAAGATCTTGAGTAGCCAAAGTTATCTTGAGACAAAAGAACACAGCTGAAGGTATCACAATCCCAGATTTCAAGATATACTACAAAGCTATAGTAATCAAAACAGTATGGTACTGGCACAAAAACAGATCCATAGAACAAAGTAGAGAGACCAGAAATAAACATATGCCTATGTGGTCCATTAGTCTATAATAAAGGAGCCAAGCACATGGAATGGGGAAAAATCTTTTCAATAAATAATGTTGGGAAAACTGGACAGCAACATGTAAAAGAATGAAACCAGACCACTATGTCATACAGTACACAAAAATTAACTCAAAATGGATTAAAGACCTAAATGTGGGGTCTTAAACCGTAAAACTCCTGAAAGAAAACAAAGGTGGTAATCTCTTAGACATCAGCTTTAATAACATATTTATGGATTGGTCCTCCTCAGGCAAAATAAATAAAAGCAAAAATGAACTATTGGGACTACATCAAAATAAAAAACTTTCCTCAGCAAAGGAAACTATTAACAAAACAAAAAGGCAACCTAGTGAATGGGAGAAAATATCTGCAAACAATATAATCAATAAATGGTTAATATATAAAGTATATAATAATTTATACAGCTCCACACCAAAAAAAAAATCTGATTTTAAAAACAGGCAGAGGACCTGAATAGACATGTTTCTAAAAAGGACACAGATGGCCAACAGACAATGAAAAGATGCTCAACATCACTAATCATCAAAGAAAGGCAAATTTAACTACAAAATATCACTTTATACCAACCAGAACGGCTCGTTAATAAAAAGACAAGAAATAACAAGTGTTGATAAGGACGTGGAGAAAAAAGGAACCCATGTACTTTTTGTGGGAATGTAATATGGCACAGCCATAATGGAAAACAGTATGGAAGTTCCTCAAAAAATTAAAAATAGAAATACCATATGATTCAATAATTCCACTACTAGGTATTTACCCAGAGTAAATGAAAACACTAATTCAGAAAGATACATGCCCCCCGAGTTTATTGCAGCATTATTTACAATACCAAGATATGGAAGCAACCCAAATGTCCGCTGATAGATGAATGGATCAAGAAGATATGGGGCGCCTGGGTGGCGCAGTCGGCTAAGCGTCCGACTTCAGCCAGGTCACGATCTCGCGGTCCGTGAGTTCGAGCCCTGCGTCAGGCTCTGGGCTGATGGCTCCGAGCCTGGAGCCTGTTTCCGATTCTGTGTCTCCCTCTCTCTCTGCCCCTCCCCCGTTCATGCTCTGTCTCTCTCTGTGCCAAAAATAAATAAAAAACGTAAAAAAAAAAAAAAAAAAAAAAAAAAAAAAAAGGAAGATATGATATACCTTTTCACACCATCATCATTGCTGTAGTAGATGGCAGATGCTCTTTACCATCTCTCTTTGTTACCAGGATGGTATATCTCCCCCATCTGCTAGGAGTGTTGGTTCCGCCACAGGAACTAGGGTTCTGCTAGGGTTCTCTGCAGAGCCAATGTAATGGAAGACTATTCAACCATAAAAAATAATGAAATCTTGCTATTTGTGGCATAGATAGACCTAGAGGGTATTATGCTAAGTGAAATAAGTCAGACAGAGAGAGACAAACACCATATGATTTCACTTCTATGTGAAATCTAAAAAACAAAACGAGTAAACAAACAAATAAAAAAGCAAACCGAATCTTAGGAGAGAAAACTGGTGGTTGCCAGAGAAGAAGGTGAGGGAATCAGTGATATTGACGAAGGGGACAAACAGGTACAAACTTCCAGTGGCATTTGGCTGGCTCAGTTGGAAAAGTGTGCGACTCTTGATCTTGGGGTCATGGGTTTGAGCCCCATGTTGGGTGTAGAGATTGCTAAAAAAATAAGCTGAAAAAAAAGGTACAAACTTCCAGTTAGAAAATAATAGGTAACATTTATGAAAAGTACAAGTAGGGCATATAGTCAATAATATTATAATAATTTTAATATTGTATGGTGACAGATATAACTACACTTATTTTGGTGGACGTGGAGTAATAATTATCATGTGTAGAATTATCAAATCAATATGGTGTACATTTGAAACTAATTTAACATTGGGTATCAATTATACTTCAATAATAAATTTTTAAAAAGAAAATAAAGTAAGGAATAGGGTAAAAAAGAAGGACTTTCTCGGCAAAATATTTGATTCCTTAATAGGCCCCTTGAGGGAATAACTTGTCTTTTATTTTCAAGGAACCAGATTAACATTTACTCGCCCAATGGTACAATCTCCTCTTCTTCTGGGAGGCGAAGGGTTCACACAGCCAAGGAGAGAACGGGTATGTTCAAAAGACCATGACAGACATTATACAAGCCTGCAGCTTGAAATCCCCCGAATTTATATCCCTCAGAGCTATCTTTTTCTCCACACATGATCTGGGATTTCCCTCACGGCCTTTCAAGCCTAGTGATATGACCACTCAGGGCTACTGCATCTATTGTAGAGATGATTCCTTGTAGAGGAGACATTATTTGGGTCCAATTTGGAATGGTCCAGGTTGGGTGGCAGATGGGGGATGGTGCTGGCCTTTATACTCTAGAAAAGCTGAAATCTTCTATGAGCCTGTTCTGTATTATTTATCTGGCTATAGAATGTCAAGTGGGCAATTAATACATACTTAGTAGTAGTAGATTCCTTTACTCGGGACTTCTTATAGTGCAGTGGGAATGATTACTTCTCATAGAGAACTCAAGTCCCATGGGACTCATTTGCAATTTCCTGATCTAAAGATGTCCGGAACTAAACAAGCAAGTTTGTGCTGCGTGGTTTGGTGCTGACTCTTAACTCCTCTTCGCATGGCACTTCTGACCTATGACATGCAAAATGATACTTCCCTTAGACTTCCCCAAACCTCAGTGTGTATAAATCGAACCAAGTTTCCCTTGAGACTTTGCTAAAAAAATAACTTGGTGACTAGGAGGAGATGATCTTTCCAGAAACATGGTGGTGGCTACATTATGTACAAAATTTGAGCAACAGACCAGTGACCAAGAAGCTCAGCCCAACGTTGTCCTACTTTTATTGAATTTGTAACCAGGTAATTTCATTTCTTAACCTGTATTTTCCCATCGGCAGGAAAAAGCCGATGGGCCCTTTTCAATCTTCTTTGTTCCACGGTGAACCATATTGCGATGTCTTAAGAAAAGATCTAACTGCACGTTCTCCTGGACTGTAGAGACCAGCTGATTTGTGTTCCTTTTGGATGAAAATGGGGAGTTATCGACACCATGATTCCATGTGAGTTAGAATTCCAGAACTTCAGAAAGCATAACAAAATGGAATAAGGTGCTAACTGACTTGAATCCTGGAAGAGACCATGTGTAGATACTGTTGGGAGAGAGAGTCCCCAAGTTATCAGCATCAAGAATAGCAGTGACCCACCATCATCTACAGTCAGGAAAACAAGTCTACGGTCATACAGCAACTCTACTATGACATCACATACTCTATGCTGTCCTGTCCCCTGCTGGCCCCCACTGGCTGACCTTCTCACACCATCATCACTGCTGTAGTAGATGGTGGACCCTGCTGGTGTTATTCACCATCTGTGTCACTTACAAGGATGTTATAGCTCCTCCACCTGCTGGGAACGTTGCTTCTCAATAGCTCATTGCTATGGTTCTGTGGAAATCCAATGAGAGCCCTTGGGCTGCATCCCTCCCCATTAAGACTAGCGTACTTGCCTCATTGGAGGCAACACACCCTCTCCCTTGCCAAAGAACAGGCCAAAAGTAGACTCAAACCAAGACCACATCTTGCTTGGTCCTTTCCGTCTACCTTATCCTGCTTCCCTCTTTCCCTCACAGAGTTTTTCTGAACAGAATTTTCTTAACCAATCAGATACACTTGAAACCCTGTCCCAGCCTCTGCTTCATAGATCTTGAATCTATGCCCTGCACTTTGCCAGGAAGGAGGTCTTTCTTTCAAGACCTAGTTTCTGTCAAGAAGGAATCACATAAGCCCACATTTGTAAGAACTCTCAGTAATGCTGCTAGTTGAGGAGCACTCCAGAGCTGCCGCCATAGTATGGCTCACCCAAGCCCCACAGATTTACTAGAGACCATGGCTGCACTGAGCTCCTATTCTGAAAAGAGAGGGCCTATGGCATTTGGGTTGCAACTTTTAATATAAATAACTATTTAGAGTGGTTAGACACAACAATAGCCACATTCCGGGCTATAAATTTATGTAGCACTGGGGCGCCTGGGTGGCTCAGTCGGTTAAGCGTCCGACTTCAGCTCAGGTCACGATCTCGCGGTCTGTGAGTCCGAGCCCCGCATCGGGCTCTCGGCTGATGGCTCAGAGCCTGGAGCCTGCTTCAGATTCTGTGTCTCCCTCTCTCTCTGTCCCTCCACCATTCATGTTCTGTCTCTCTCTGTCTCAAAAATAAATAAACGTTAAAAAAAAAATTATGTAGCACTTACCAGAAGAAAATGAACTTTTCATACCAGCATTTACCAGTTTACCGAAAGGACAGTTTTTCACAAGCAATAAATTCTCTGACCATACACGGATCTCCAGATGAGGAGCTCTGGTCAAAAATTGTGGAAGCTTTGAGATTTTCCCCTACTTGTAAGCTAACAACTTAGCCAGTCAGAGTGTCATGGATACTGACAGGGGACACAAGACGGCTGGGTCAGAGACAAAGGACTTCACCACAATAGGAATATCTGGGAAATTTATATTTTCTTGCACTGGTTCCCTGAGCCCCAAGCCCCTCAAAGTGACGGACAATGAATTCAACAGCCCTCAGGTGGCCAACCATTGATGGGCCTCAGTAAAAGCCTCAGTAAAAGGGCATAAATCCAAAAGTAATGTGTTGAGATATACTATTTTGAGTCTGGTGAATGTGATCTATCGGTATAGCTTTCTGTAAACACAACTTGATTCATCTGTAGAAGTTAGAGAACCTTGAGTAGAGGTGCTTTGAGTATTTTTTTTTTTTTTTACCTATTTGTTACATCTAGGTTGTTTCTATTGGCATTGTGTCAGGAGCTAGAGAGTGGTCATTTCACTTGAGCACATTCCCGGGAAGGGTGTTCATAATGTTGATGGAAGGAGTATGAAAATGGCTTTAAGTGCCAACTAAAAAGGTGGAAAACTTACTTTCTTGTGCAATTTGGGGGTCTAACTTGAAGAGCTGACTCAATGGATAAACCTCTTGCAAGAAGATGGATATCAGGAATGGCTGGGTCTCAGCCAGCAGCTTGGCTTCCATTTCAATGACTGCAAAGGACTTACAGGAGCCTGAAGGGTTCTGAACAGAGATACCTGGGCATGAGCCTCTGGTTAGTCCATGAGTGAGCTTCAGAAAGCTCACGACCCCCTGAAACCATAAGTAAAATTTTGTATGTATGAACTTCTGAGCAATTTACCCTTGGGGGTAGAGGATCCACAGGTCTCAAAAGATCTGACTGTGGTTATTAACCCTCCAAGAGTTAAGCACCACCAAGGACAATAGAAGGCATTTTTGATCCAGAAAATGTAAGGGCTACCATTCAAATTTGCTGATTAGACCGTAAGAGAAGCTTCTTTACAACTCTCAAGTCTGGGTCAGATAGACTTTTTTGTCTAACCTCAGCCAATAGCCACCTTCTAATCAGGCTTGCTGTGGCACTCACTGCTGTTAGCTTGTCCCCTTCTTAATAACAGCACTTGGATTTCCTTCAGGTTGTGGTTGCCAAGCACTTGAGCAGAGTCTGGGCCCAACCCCACCCCAGGTTCCAAAGCCTTATTCACCTCCCAGGTTTATTTGGGGCATGGGCGTGAGATGATGTTCCCGTCAATGAGAAGTAAGGGGAGTGGTAACAGAGTGTCGAGGGAAGATTTTCCCAATCTAAGCAAAGGTCAAAAACCAGGTCATTCTGTCTCTCTCCCCTCAGATCTTGCTATGTGAGGACAGGATATTTGGAGCTGAGAAAGTCCTCTTCCAACCATGAGGGAACCAGCTTGAGGAGGAAAGACAAATATAGAAAAGTATGAATCCAGGGGCGCCTGGGTGGCTCAGTCAGTTAAGCTTCTGACTTCGGCTCAAGTCATGATCTTGCAGCTCACAAGTTCAAGTGCTGTGTCGGGCTCTGTGCTGACAGCTCAGAGCCTGGAGCCTTCTTTGGATTCTGTGTCTCCCTCTGTCTCTGCCCCTTCCCCCGCTTGTACTCTGTGTGTGTCTCTCTCTCTCTCAAAAATAAATAAAACATTAAAAAACTTTAGAAATGTATGAATCAAGGGGCGCCTGGGTGGCTCCATCGGTTAAGTGCCGACTTGGGCTCGGGTCATGAGCTCACAGTTTGTGAGTTCAAGCCCTGCATCGGTCTCCGTGCTGACAGCTCGGAGCCTGGAACCTGCTTCGGATTCTGTGTCTCCCTCTTTCTGCTCGTGCTCTGTCTCTCAGAAATAAATAAACATTAGAAAAAATTAAGTAGTGTATGAATGCAGGTTGCTGGGGAAACTGTAGAGACACTCCACTAAACAAAAACAATTGATTTTTGTTACAGATTGTTATATGAAATGACAATTTCCCCTTTATAAAAGCGGTAGGTAAGGCTTTAGAGGTAGGTGTTCTGTTATGTGTGACCTAAATCGCCATAAATGATGTGTTTGTCATCAGAACAGGATGAGAAAGTACAAACTTCCAGTTATAAAATAAATAAGTCACAGAGATGAAACATATAGCATAGGGAGTATAGTCCATAATATTGTAATAACTTTGTAAGGTGACAAACGATAACTACTTTTCATGGTGAGGACTGAGTAATGTATAGACTTGTTGAATCAATATGTTGTACACCTAAAACTAATGTAACATTGTATATCAATTCTATTTCAATAATAAGTAAAACAACAACAAAAATAATATGGGAAAGCACACGACATGTTGGGGGTTGGTGGGTAGGCATGAATTAGGAAGCCAACTTTAGGTGACAAGATTTGGGGGCTCCTCTTGGCAGTGTCCCAAGGCCTGATCCTTCGGCCCCTCAGGTTCTGTCTATGGAGCCTCTGCCCCACAATCCTGCTCAGGGTCTATGAGCATCATCGTGGAAGTTAATTCCAGCAAAGGCGTCCTTGACCCAAGCAGCATCTCGCGCGGGCTCTTTGTACAGCAAGTGAAATCTTTTACTACTTTATTGTTAGCAGTAAAACATCACCTTAGTGGACACGCCTCAACTGCTGGCCCATTTTTCCTACAACCTAACTCAGCAGGTCTAATACATGAGTATCTCCACCTCAGCAACAAACTCAGCTGGCATGTGAAGTCAGCCCTGAGGAATTCGACAAAACCACCCCCTGTCCTCCCCACCCCCACCACGCACCCCCTGCATCAATCACTTCGATCCCGGGCCAAGCCCCACCCCTCTAGACCAGGTCCCTGCTCAGCCTCTCACCTGGTTCCCTGCCTCCAGTCCTGTCCTTTCAATGGAGTCTTTCAAAGGCAGCCCCCACCTTGCCTCGCAAAGGAAATCCTTCTCAGTCTCCTACTTAAATCTCTTTTCCGGCTTTCAGTGACTGTCAGGAGAGAATCGAAAATCCTTATAAGCTTTGCAGGGCCCCCCATGGGCTTGTCCCTACCTGTCCCTTGGGCTTCACCTTTTCCCACCCCTCGTCCTTGCAGGAGCATTTCACAGGCTCCAGGCTTCAAGGACATGTTCTTATTTCCTGTCTGGGCCTGTGGCCCCACACCCCACCCTTCTGCTTAGTTACTTCTTACTCAGCTCCCCCACCATTCCCAGTTCAGGAGGTGCTTCGTTCAGGGGTACACAGTGACCTCCACATTCCCTTCACCTTCCCTTTTCTTCTCTGTGATAGCACAGTCTTCCAACATCATTGGTATTTTTTGTCTCTCTTCCCTATTAGCCTATAAGCCTAATAATACATAGCGGTCTATTGGCCGCCATTGATAATACTTTATAGTTTTTATCTTATTTATTTTAAGTAGGCTTCATGCCCAGTGTGGAGCCTCATGCTGGGCTTGAACTCACGACTCTAAGGTCAAGACCTGAGCTCAGATCAACAGTGGGGCGCTTAACCAACTGAGCCACCCAGGCACCCCATTAATACTTTTAAAATGACAGAACAGCAATATTTAATACGTGTTGTGCACTTACCGCGGGCTAACTATTGTTCTGAACCTGCATGTATATCTCACAATCCTCTCTCTCAGTGAGAGATAGATACGGTAATAGCCTCATTTTACAGTCAAGGAAACCAAAGCGCAGAGAAGTTAAGTAACCCGGTAAAGATGACACAGCCAGAAAGTGGTGGGCTTCTGGGAGAAAATGGTCAATTACTTTTTTTTTTTTTTAATTTTTTTTTAACCTTTATTTATTTTTGAGACAGAGAGAGACAGAGCATGAATGGCGGAGGGTCAGAGAGAGGGAGATACAGAATCCGAAGCAGGCTCCAGGCTCCGAGCTGTCAGCACAGAGCCCGACGCAGGGCTCGAACTCACGGACCGCGAGATCATGACCTGAGCAGAAGTCGGACGCTTAACCGACTGAGCCACCCAGGCGCCCCGGTCGATTACTCTTTAAATGAATGCAGTTCTAACTCTTGAAGGTAGGCATTCTTTCACAGATAAACAAACTGAGGTGCAAAGGTGGGAATAGTTATCCAAGTTGTCCTGAGAAAGAAGAGTACAGGGCGGGGCTTAGAACTCAGGTATGTCCTGCCATGGAGCCTTTGCCCACCTCCCAGTGGCTCTACTCTTGGGATCCTTCTATGTCACCACTTTCTGCCATGCATATCATTGTTTTCTGCCACCAGGGGCAAAAGAAAAATATCCCCGAAAAGAAAGAAGGTCATATAGGTAGGAACTAGTCAACAAAACAAAGTAATTTTGTTAGTCCCTCTGTCATGGGATGTTTCCCGTGGAAACTCTAGACACACAGTTTGCAATTAAGTACTTGAAGTAGATTCAGCATACTTTAGAATTATCTCCTCGGGGCGCCTGGGTGGCTCAGTCGGTTGAGCGTCTGACTTCGGCTCAGGTCACGATCTCACGGTCTGTGAGTTTGAGCCCCGCGTCGGGCTCTGGGCTGATGGCCCAGAGCCTGGAGCCTGCTTCCGATTCTGTGTCTCCCTCTCTCTCTGCCCCTCCCCCGTTCATGCTCTGTCTCTCTCTGTCTCAAAAATAAATAAACGTTAAAAAAAAAAAAAAGAATTATCTCCTCAAATTATTTAATGACTGAACCTTCTTAGAATATACTCTCATATTTCACATCCTTACAAAGACTATATTTTAAACAGTAAGAAAGATCAAATCACAAGGCATGCCATACATTTTGTTAAAACTGACACATTCTTAGAAATTCCTTTCTATATTTTTCAAAGGTTTATATAAAGACCTTACTTGGGATGTTTTTAATTGTCTGAGTCTGTTACTTGTTGGAGATGAATTGCCTGATTTAGTGATATTACGGTATTTAACATAGACTGTTTTTCTTTAAAAAAATATAACTTCCTTGCAAAACATTCCAGAGCAACATTTGATGCTAACCAGAAGCCAATTCAAGTAGATTCATTAAAACTGAAGTAAATGGGAACTTCTCAAATACAGATTAAATAAGACAAGGCAAGTTTCTGCTTTGCTAGATAACTTTAATTTCACATAAAAACAAGCAGTGAGAGTCAATACTCCAGGTGATTTCTAAAATGCTGGGAACCTCCTTTCACAATTTGAAACTTTTTGTTTTGTGTATATGAGATCCTGAGAATAACCACATTTAGCTGAATAAATCAACATCAGGTAGCTGTTTAAGAATGTCAAATTCTTAATTTCAAGGTTGGTCTTGATTTTGAATTCTCATTTTCTAGCAAGAAATATATAAGGGTTCTTAATGTAAGGCTTAGAGGACATAGAAATATATCAATAATCCAAAACATAGTTGCACACTAGGAAAAAAGTCTTAAATTGTAAAATATCAAGAACCAAAAGTCCTATCGAAGCCCAAGTCTGGCTATTTGGAACTCATCAGGTCTTTGTCTTTGAATTACTGTAGGAAAAGTTTGCACTAACCTAGAAGTACCTGGTAAGCAAACTTAGTTCTTTATAATATTCTGGGATAATCAGGAATATATATTTTGGAAATCAGTGCATGAGGATTTGGTTGTTTGTTCAAAAATAAGCAGTTAGACATATAAGTTACAGAGCTAGGAAATTGTCTGAAAACAGAGACTCTTTCAAGGTTGTGTTCAAATCTTTGATCCTAGCTAATTAGGATTGCTATTCCTTCTTGGTGGAAACAGAGAAAAAAAAAAAAAAGTCTTCTCCAGAAAGATCTCTGACAAAGGTTGGATTTCAGTGGGAAATTTTTATTTTTTATTTTTTTATTTTTTTATTTTATTTTTTTTCAAGTATATATCTTATTTTTTTTCAGTATATGAAATTTATTGTCAAATTGGTTTCCATACAACACCCAGTGCTCATCCCAAAAGGTGCCCTCGTCAATGCCCATCACCCACCCTCCCCTCCCTCCCACCCCCCATCAACCCTCAGTTTGTTCTCAGTTTTTAACAGTCTCTTATGCTTTGGCTCTCTCCCACTCTAACCTCTTTTTTTTTTTTTTTCCTTCCCCTCCCCCATGGGTTTCTGTTACGTTTCTCAGGATCCATATAAGAGTGAACACATATGGTATCTCTCTTTCTCTGTATGGCTTATTTCACTTAGCATCACACTCTCCAGTTCCATCCACATTGCTACAAAAGGCCATATTTCATTCTTTCTCATTGCCACGTAGTATTCCATTGTGTATATAAACCACAATTTCTTTATCCATTCATCAGTTGATGGACATTTAGGCTCTTTCCATAATTTGGCTATTGTTGAGAGTGCTGCTATAAACATTGGGGTACAAGTGCCCCTATGCATCAGTACTCCTGTATCCCTTGGATAAATTCCTAGCAGTGTTATTGCTGGGTCATAGGGTAGGTCTATTTTTAATTTTCTTAGGAACCTCCACACTCCGTTCCAGAGCGGCTGCACCAATTTGCATTCCCACCAACAGTGCAAGAGGGTTCTCGTTTCTCCACATCCTCTCCAGCATCTATAGTCTCCTGATTTGTTCATTTTGGCCACTCTGACTGGCGTGAGGTGATATCTGAGTGTGGTTTTGATTTGTATTTCCCTCATGAGGAGCGACGTTGAGCATCTTTTCATGTGCCTGTTGGCCATCTGGATGTCTTCTTTAGAGAAGTGTCTATTCATGTTTTCTGCCCATTTCTTCACTGGGTTATTTGTTTTTCGGGGGTGGAGTTTGGTGAGCTCTTTATAGATTTTGGATACTAGCCCTTTGTCTGATATGTCATTTGCAAATATCTTTCAATGGGAAATTTTTAAAATCAGAAACTTTTTGGTGTTTAGATAAGGATTTAGGCCAATGTTGTGGCCTTATGAAGCTGAACAAGTCAAAGATTCTCCAAAATTCAACTCAAGGTGTTCTTAATGATAAATCAGATATATTTTTTAAGTTGTTATTTATTTATTTGTGAGGGAGAGAAAGAGTAAGAGGGGGAAGGGCAGAGAGAGAGGACAACAGAGGATGGGAAGTGGGTTCTGCACCAACAGCAGAGAGCCCGACTTGGGTCTGGAACTCACAAACCATGAGATCATGATCTGAACCCAAGGCACACACCTAACCGACTGGGCCCCCCGGGCACCCCCTCCCCCCCCCCCCCCCGCCCTTGATGATAAAGATACTATGATTAACAGATGAAAGGCAGGAACAAACGGTTTAATGATAGACATACTAGATGGGGTCTACCTGGTTTTTCAAAGAAAACTTTGTTGAATACAGTCAGGCTTACACTACAACAGCAGAGTGGAATAGTTGCCGTCATATGGCCCGCAAGGCCTAAAATACTTACCTTTATAGAAACAAATCTGCGGCCACTAGACTAGATAAATTATCTGTGACCTCAGCTGAATTGCAGAGCTCAGTGCTGGTGGAGTAATTCTCTCGACTCCCACCCAACCGTCCTGGGCACGGGCTTTCTAGGCAGGAAAACATTCCCTCACCTCGGATAACTCTTAATTTTTTCGATTCATTTTTTTGCTTTTTGGAGTTAGAGTTCCTATTTGAGGTTTTTTTTGTCACCGCTTCTAGGCTCCTCTATACTGTGTTTTGCTTTCCAAGTTTCTCTGTTTTAAAGGCTGAATTCAAGTCATGCTGATTTGCGTCCCAGCAGCGAATGTGGTATGAAGACAGGGTGTACCCGTGGAGCCAGCGAGTCTGGACTGATGTCGCCGTGAGGCCGCTGTCAAAGAACTAAAAATGCTCTTTCTTTGGGTGCCTGCAAGGCTAATTGAAGTTGATCAGTTCCTCCCCTCCCCCTCCCCCCCAGTCATTTCTACAATGCAGTGAGAGAAAAACTGTGGGGAAAAGAAAAATTGTTTGAAAGTCAGAGGGCTATTTTAACTAAATAGGATTTCTGGAAACAAAACGTGGAATATCTTCAGAGGACAAAGCCAAATTAGCACATATTTGTTGAGGGTCTTCCCTGAGAAAGGAAATAGAGCCCGGCTGAGCCAAGTAGAAAATCATGCATCATGACCATGCTGCGTGTGGACCTGAACCAGCCAGGGTCGGGGCGGCGAGGGCATCGTGGGAAGCTCCTGAGCCACCAAACAGGCACGTCCATCCTCCCCTGTCATCTGTCTTCCTGAACTTTCTGAACTTTCGTGAACTTGGAGTTTCCAGCTCATAGGCAGAAAACTGCATCTACAGTTGGCTTCTCCCCAACCATGATCTTAGCTGGATGAAAACCTAAAAAGCAGTGCATCCAATTTCATCAGCGAGCACATAATTTAACATGCTGCAATTGAGCACGACTTGGCAGCAGAAAAATAGTTAAGAACAAACCCTCTGCTGTGAGCACTCGGCTATCAGAAGCAATTCATAATGATGTGTCTACATTTTTCAACGGCGAAGCGGATTAGGAAGGCAGTCTCCGTCTCCAGCAATGCACCGTCTGACGGATTTAGCCTGCCTCTCCTTTGAAACTTACTGACAGATTTGCAGCCTTCACGATTCCACTGATGTTGGTTATTTCTGAATGTTTGTCTTACTAAATGCTCAGTAGTATGAAAAGGTTCTCTGGGGAAGCTTTTCTTTTCTAAAAGCACACTCTTGTTTCGGACGAATGGCCAACTCTTTTTGACTCTTTCAAATTCTTCAAAATTGAGTGGGATAAACAAATTGAAGGATCCCTCTTTGGGTGTTTTAACAGCGGGTACCAGGGGATTGGGGAAAACATACATTATTATTCAGTTAATGTGGAAACAGACACCTAGCACAAACATTCATCTGCTTTTATGGGGAAAGAGACATAAATAGAAAAAAACAGGATGACCTGACCAGTTCATTTGACTTATGATTTTAAAGACTTTATACTATTATTGGTTTGAGTTAAACAGCATGGCGTTCAAAACCATTTACATGTCCCCAAAGACATTTGTTTGCAACTGAAGTGTGCTTCTGAAGCTCTCCTTGACCATTTTCCTCTTAATGCAATAGGAGGAATTTTTTTTTTTTTAATTCAACCTTCTTCCCTGACGTGTTTTACTTCCGCATGCACCTAGAGGTTTCCCTTCAGGGTTCCTGTTGCTCTGCCTCTCTCTAGCATCCCTCGGTCCCCCCTCCCTGTCCCCCGCCCCTCCCCAGGCCCACCTTCCATCTCTGGAAAAAAATAACTTCCTCTGCATTTCTTTTGCTGGTTTTCCTTCTTCAGCTTCATGCTAAAATACCAGCATCTATTCTCGGCTTATCTGCTCCTGAGGCGTGGACGGTCACCTCTGACATGTAGCCCCCTAGACGCTGCTCGAATTCAGATTCCCCGTTTCCAGCTGCCTATCAGGCATCTGCACTAAAACGCACCTGCACGACGGTGGCTGCGCACCGGGTCTGCCGGGGCCCTGCTTCTCTCCTTACTGACGTCCAGTAAAAGAGGTTCTTGCCTCTTAAGCCTCTTTCCTCGGTGAGATGCGTCCGCCTTCTCCCACTTAACCCGAAGCCGTAGCCGTTTTGTATTCCTCCGTGCCCCTCATTCCCATGCCCACCACTGAATTGTACTGATACTCCACGTCTCCTATCCTGCCTTTATGAGTTATTAATGCCCTCTGGCCTAGCTCTAGAGCTGGTTTCTTTGCTTCTCACCTCAGTGGCTCCCTGCTCCCCACCTCTCTGGCAGAGCCCAGGTCTGAGTCTGTCCCTCTCTTCTCAACCCTCACAGCCGGAAGAATAGACAGCCTTAATATCATGCCCAACAAACTTTTGGGCCTCATTTCCCACTGCATTCCACTCCTCTGGGTACCCTGAACTTTTCTGAGCATCTGAACACAACCTTTCTTAACATATACTTGGCCTTTCAGCCTCAGGGTCTTTGCTCAGACTGTCCGTTCTGCCCTTCTTACCTCAGTCTACAGATCCTTCCAGATCCTATCGGTCTTTGTGGGCTGGTATAAATGTTACTTTCCCCACCACCACCACCCTCCCCATTTCATTCCCCAACCCTCTCTTATACACGCCCAAGTTCTCTACCTAAGTGTGTCCATATATCCTACTCATCATGTCTTGATTTGATTAGGACCCCTTCTTCATCATCCTTTTAAATTCAACAAATTCAGTCCAGGGTCTACTGTGAATGTAACATCAGAATAATCCCCTCATTTTGTTTTTAACATATCAAGGCCCAGAGTCTGTCTCCAACCTCATCCTTCTATCCCAATGCCAGCAAGATAAGTTTGGGGGCCATAATCTTGCAGCTATACAAAATGTCTATGTTTCAGATGTTAGATAAATATTTGTTGAATTGATTTTAGTACTTACAAATACAATTTATTATTGAAGGATACTCGGGGGTGAGGGGCACGGAGGCTGTAGTAGTTAAGTGAACCTGAGCCATGAAGTCAGACAGTCTTGAGATGAATTCACGCTCTATGTTACGTAATATTTCTGGCTCCAATTTCTTTATCTGTGAAAGCTGATAATCGTACATCATTTGTGTGAGGATTATTGATGACAGGATGATTGACTGATGATGAGAGCTAACCTTACACAATCCTTAACTTTTTCCTGGGATATTTTAAAAATTGTGTTTAATGTTTTATTTATTTTAGGGAGAGAGAGAGAGAGAGAGAGAGAGAGAGCTCAAGTGGGAGAGGGGCAGAGAGACAGGGAGACAGAGGATCCAAGGCAGGCTCCAAGCCCCGATACGGGGCTCCAACTCACCGACGGAACCATGAGACCGTGACCTGAGCCGAAATCAAGAGTTGGCCTATTAACCGATTGAACCACCCAGGTGCCCCACTCCTTCCTGGAATTTTTGGTGTGCCTCCTGCATTTAACCGCTTGATGTATGTTCCTTGATTTCACCTCTGAAAACATCCTTCCAGGTAGAGGTTTTATTGTAATCCCCATTTTAAAAATGATGAAGGGGGGCACGGTAAGATGAGGTCATGCAGCTACTAAGTGACAGAGCTGAGCTGGCATTTGTTCTCAGAGCCTGTGCTGTTAGCTACAGCATTTTCCCGCCTTTTTGTTAGTATATATTTTGTGCACTACGATAGGCTTGTATAGCATTTGCCAAGTAGAAGGTAATTGAGAAACGACAGCAAACATTACGATTGCTCTAAGGTCTATGATTTAGTTAATCGCATTAGTCTTTCAGATCATGGGGATACGTTTAGCCAGAACTTGATAAGCTCTCTTTGATTTTTGGAAATAAATTTAACGTTATTCAGAACAGAAGGCCCACATGATAAGGGGAGGAGATGTGGGAGGATGTCAAACATTCCCTCATGTTGTTTTTATTGTGTTGTCTTTCTTTTCAGTGGAGACCAGGGCTACCCGCCCCCCAGGTTCGCCGTCGGAGAGTAAAGCATGTAGGTCAGGAGGAGGGCCCCTTCCCCACACTGCCAGTACATTCTCTGCCATCTCTAGGTCCTTGTCCCTCCTGTGCCTCTGGAGGGCTGTGACTTCTCACCTTTTATCGCTAAATGGGTGCTCCGAAGTGCTCGTTGAAGAAATGAACAGGTGGCCCAGGGTACAAATACAAAAGTATATGTATCCGTGCCAAAGCAAGCAGGAAGTAAAGCAAGAAGGCAAGTGAATCAAAGAAGAACTAAGGAAGATGAGCTTTGACTCATGCAAGTCAGGCCATGGCCAATACTGAGGGAAGAGCTAATTTAGTAATAATAACAGTACCTTGTGTTTTTGTAGTTACTTATCTTTTCAGAATACTTCCACAAATAATAAACTAATGTTTGTCTCTTTTTCTATTAAAAAATTTAAAAAATTTTGTTTAAATGTTTATTTTTGAAAGAGAGAGAGACAGAATGTGAGCAGGGGAGGGGCAGAGAGAGAGGGAGACACAGAATCTGAATCAGGCTCCAGGCTCTGAGCTGTCAGCACAGAGCCCGATGCGGGGCTCAAACCCACAAATGGTGAGATCATGACCTGAGCCAAAGTCGGATGCCCAACCGACTGAGCCACCCAGGCGCCCCTAATGTTTATCTCTTTAAAACACTATTTTATTTTATTCTAAAATGATGCTTGTATTTTTTTTACGTTTATTTTTTTTTTTTGAGACAGAGAGAGAGAGCACGTACATGTAGGCACGCAAGCAGGAGAGGGGCAGAAAGGGAGAGAGAGAGAGAGAGAGAGAGAGAGAGAGAGAGGGAGAGAATTGCAAACAGGCTCCACGCTGTCAGCACAGAGCCCGATGCAGGGCTCGATCCCATGAACCATGAGATCATGACCTGAGCCAAAATCAGGAGTCAGACACTGAACCTACGGAGCCACCCAACTGCCCCAACGATGCTTATATTTTAAAGGATAGACATTGTTCTACCCATTTAAAAGATCACAAAATCAAGGCTTGGAAACATTAAGTTCCTTGTTTTCTTCTCACACAAGTCGTCATTCAGATCTGGAACCAAGGGCTCTTCTTCCGAACCAGCAGGCTTTATGTGGTTCTCTGAGATTGATCAGGCTGCTGCCATCACGGCCTGGGGTGTATTGCCCACCATACTGACAATTCCTGCATTGCTTTTATTCATTCAACTAACATTTAGTGAGTCTCTGCACAAAGGGTTCTGTTTCAAGGTTGTGAACATAGCAAAGGCTAAAAAAAAAAAAAAAAAAAAAGTAAAAATCTGTGCCCTTTCCTGCTTACCCTCTATGGGAAATAGAAAATAAACAAGCTGGCTTAACAGTTAATGCCTTGAGTTTGATTTTAGCACCTAAGCATCCCGTGAAACTTTAAACTTTCTGTGATGTTAGAAAGTCAAGATAAAGTCAGCAAATAGTTGTGTCCTATACCGCTTCACTATTTATATATTCCCTTCTTACCGTTAATGTCCCTCCCCGACTACCTGATCCTAAAACAATAGTTAATTTACACAGCTGGGTACTTGGATGAGGGAGGTTCAAGAGAAAAAAATAAAGACATCATCAACAGAAGAGCTACAATGCCCCTGGCTAGTGGTGTTCATTGTGAATTACTTCGTCTCTCGGTCAGGGACTGAGTCAATCAACAAAGCATCTCTGTAGGTTTCCAGGAAGGGAAGGAGCCTCAATTCCTTCATTTCTAAAATTTCCCCAAATTCCAAAACCTTAAAGTAAGCCAGATTATGAAGGGTAATCTTGGAGAAGTAGTTGCTTCTCAATATTCTGGTCCAGGTTGGGTTTGTTGGGGCCCAGAGGCTGAGACATGCCAGACTGTTGGTTGTTCAGCTCAGCAAAAGCCACCCCTCTGCCTGGCTGACTGACGGCTGGACGTGGTAGGCCATGAATATACATTTGATACTTTGGTCTCACATTCAGGCCTGTTCTAATGCATATACATGCAGCTCAAGTGCCCATATCTCTTAAACTGACATGGAGTCGTGCTAGCTTACTACAGAATAATGTGTGAATGCTTTTATAGCTCATCACCGAGATATTCACGCTTGCACCCATCCAATTAACTATGAAAGTCTCAGTGCATGTGCTCACAACCGTCGCTTCTACAAGGCCAAGAGGATGGGGCACCTGAGTGGCTCAGTCAGTTAAGCGTCCAACTTCAGCTCAGGTCAGGATATCACAGCTCATGGGTTCGAGCCCTGTGTCGGGCTCTGTGCTAACAACTCAGAGCCTGGAACCTGCTTCAGATTCTGTGTCTCCCTCTCTCTCTCTTCCCCTCCCCTGCTCACACTTTGTCTCTGTCTCTCTGTCTCTCTCGCTCTCAAAAATAAATCAACGTTAAAAAAACAAAAAATTAAAGGCCAAAGGGACAAACTGACTGTGCTGTTTCGTGGCTGCTATAGCTGCTGCTGAGCTAAGGAATGTTATTCCAGTGTCTAAATCCCGGGTCTCAGTAGCTTTCCCTGCCAGTGGGACTGCAGAAAGCAAAGAATCAACTCAATCACTTGGGGGAAAAAAAGAAAAAAAAAAAATTTCCAGTGCTGTCAGGGTCAAAAGTGCTCTCTGATGAGACTTAAACTATTAAAATAACAGGATTTCTGGGAAAGATTGACCTGTGTTTGCTGGTGATTTGGCCAGTGGTCTAAAACCTTTCCCTGAGAATAAGTTTATTCTGTGAGTGAGCCCAGGAGACAGGGATAATACCAGATAAATGATATGAGTCAGTGCAGGTAAAATGGCACAGGCCAGCACATAGGCCCATTTGTAAAAGGATGGGCCTATAAGAACACCGAGGAGTAGTGTCTCCCCTCCTCCTGTGCCCACGATGCTGGCTGAGGATCTTGAGTCTGGATGCTTCTGTGGAAATGTGTCTCCTTTCATTGTGATGAGGCCCAGAATCTCTTAGCCCAGTAAAAGGCATTAACTCTGTGGTAGAACATTTGTCAAGCGTGTTTGCTGTGCCTCCAGCTTTCAGCTCAGCTCCCTTCAGGGTCCTTCCTGCTTGGAATGCCCTTCCTGTCCTCGAGGCCTACGTTCTCAGCGCCCCAGCCCAATGCCACGTGCAGCTTGAGGTATTTCTGATCATGACTTGAAGTACGAAGAAGATATTGTCATCAGAATGACCTAACTATGTGTTGTATATTTTGCTTAATAAGACAGGGAAACTGATAGTTTTCTTTCTCATTTATTTTCCTAAAAATAAATAAGTATTTTTCAAAAATGAGGACGGCTACAGCATGTGATGGGAACACTCCTCTATGGTTTGGTCTCCTTATAGTGACTGTAGTGACCCTGTTAACCCAAGTCATGTCATGTTACTTTTCAGCCTGCCAAGAGTGTCCCATCTCACTTGGAGTGAAAACCAAAGTCCTTACAGTGGCCTCTCTGACCCCCCTCTCACTCCCCCACTGGCCCCAGGTTTCTTCACTTCCTTCTATCCTGTCGGGCACGCTCACCTCCTTGAAGGGTTTGCTGTTCCCTCTGCCTGGAATTCTGTTCCTCAGATATGGGCACAGTCTACTCCCTTGCTTCCCAATCTGATTTGCTTTCTGTGTTATCCCAAGTACCCAACATCGTTGATGCTTAATATTTATGAATAAATTAATGGTTTTTATGAGTGGAATACAAATGAAAGAAAGAAAAAGGAAAGAAGGAAGGGAGGAAGGAAGGAAGGAAGGAAGGAAGGAAGGAAGGACAGAATAAGGGAGGGAGGGAGGAAGGAAGGAAAGAAAGAAGGGAAGAAAGGGAGGGGAAAGGAAGGGAGGGGAAAGGAAAGATGGAGAGAAGGAAGGGAGGGAGAAAGGGAGATAGGGAGACAGGAAGAAACATTGTTCAGTTTAGCATAATGCTACCTGATATTTTTCAGTTTATCAACGGAGTCTATTTTGCATGTTATTACCACATTGGATTTATGAAATGTCCAGAACATAACGGTGTGAAATTAATCAGTGTTACTTGCAACAATCGTTTCCAACTCTGGAAGCACAAACTTCAAGAAAACATTAAATACACTGTGACAAATAGCTCATTGGATGTTCATAAGACAGGGATGGAGAGTCAGTGCTCTGTAGTTTTGGTTGGGAATGGTGGGAAGCCACTAGGCCATGTTCATGGAGACTGGGCTAATCCAGAGCTTTCTCTGGAGGGAAAATCTGTGGCCAGATACTCTCTTTCCTAAGTTATTATTCGATCACTAGTGAGCGGACCTGAGTCAGAGGGTGAGGATCGCCTCATCTTAAAACGGGTCGTAGAAATTAACGCCAAAGCTTTTCACAAACACAGGAGAATCCTTCGGGAATATTCTGCATGTGCCACAATGAGAATGACAGTTGCATTACACATGCTTCTAAAATCTTCCCTTTCAGGGAAGTAGCAGTCTCTTTAGCATCCTCTGGAGTAAAAAAAAAAAAAATAATTGTCATAACAAATCGATTAAAAGGAACACGCAAAAACAGATACTGCTCCTCCCTGTGTCAAGAGAGCAATGAAATATTAAAATGAATGTGGAGAGTCCGCAGAGGTGGCAGTTAGAAGCTTAGAAGGGGCTCACAGCAGTGAGAACTAGGACCAGAGCAGCCCCTTGGAAACTGGACTTTTGATGTGTCTCATACGGCAAGAGCACAGCGAGAACCTTTCCCAGCACATATTCTGCTTCTGATTTGAGGTAGGCTTTCTGAAGAGTGTTAGCCAGTAAGTCCTAGGTGGAAATGAGCCATCGTCCTAGATTTCCTCTCGGTTTTTATCTCTCCCATCATGTCCTGCTGTGTTTCTTGTTTTCTTTCTACTCCGTAGAAATCAGACTCCCATCTGACTGCAGCCGAAATGCCTACTAGTTATGGTTTCTTTCTTTAGTCATCAGATTCTATCTCGTGCCTCAGTTCAGTACATGTTGAATTTGTTTCCCGAAGTTCCATTGTGCAGAGTCTATCTACTGTGTTACATCGTTTGCAGAGTATTACATTTGCTCTTATTTCATTTCCAAAAGATTCCCGGGGAAGGTGGGCTTAGGGTTATGTATATATATATTGGTATGTTGGCTTAGGGATGCTTGTGGAGGAAAATAGTCAATATGTTGATATGAGTGACATGGGGGGAGAGGGAGAAAGAGAGAGAGGTGGAAGGGGAGCAGAACCAGGCATGGCAGGCACGACTTGTATACCAAGTGAGTAAACGGAAGAGGGCGATTCAAGGTAAGTAGCCTTAATATTTGACACTGACGTAAGAGAGCGCAGTGTCACAGTGGCCTCCACGACTTAGCCAACCCTCATTAGGCACCTACTGGGCCTCTCTGTAGGGTCTCCCAAAGATAAACGCCCTGGGGACATGCTCCAGATACTTACAGGGGATAGAGCAATGAACAAGAACACCTCCTCCCACAGGAGAGGGAGATACACTTGAAGGTCTCAGAGTAACTGCAGCATGGAAGATTCTGGAGTGGCTCAGAAGGAAAGGGCTTGGTGTGCCATATGGGGAGAGGTGGAGAGCAAGGGAGGAGAGGATGGGGCACGGACGAAAAATCTGGAAAGATGCTAACGACACACTTTCTAATTCTCAGCTAAGAGGGAATCTTAGTGGCTCTCTGCCTGAGAAATGACGCTTCAAGATGACACATATTTCCACGTCTGTTTCAAAAGGGCCCTGGATCAAATCCTCTTAACAAATCCCTGTGTGTGCTGTCTGTACCCACAGCATTGGTTCAAGTTACTCTGCCAGGCATGCTGAGAAACCACTCGTACATTTTAAGAAGGGCTTTAAGAAGATTCCAAAACCTGGGGCGCCTGGTTGGCTCAGTTGATGGAGCATCCGGCTTCGGCTCAGGTCATGATCTCACCGTTCGTGAGGTCGAGCCCCGCATCGGGCTTGCTGCTTTCAATACAGAGCCCGATTCAGATCTTCTGTCTCCCTGCCCCTCCCCTGCCTGTGCTCTCTCTCTCTCAGAAATGAACATTAAAATTTTTTTTTCCAAAAAATCCCAGAACCTTAAATCTCAGTATTTCAAAAGTCTTTTAATATTGTCTGTAAGGATTAAGAAAAAAAAAAAAAAAACCTATGATTTACTGAAAAGCTCAATATTTCAAAAGTTCTTTTTATAGCATAGTGTAAAGGATCATATATTTTTTTTAAAACTATGATTCCTTGAAGATATAACCTTATCGGCCATAAGAAATGAAAGTTCCCTTTCTGGGGCGCCTGGGTGGCTCAGTCGGTTGAGCATCCGACTTCGGCTCAGGTCACGATCTCAGGGCTCGCGAGTTCGAGCCCCGCTTCGGGCTCTGTGCTGATATCTCAGAGCCTGGAGCCTGCTTCAGATTCTGTGTCCCCCTCTCTCTCTGCCCCACCCCTGCTTGTGCTCTGTCTCTGTCTTTCAAAAATGAATAAACATAAAAAAAATGTTTCTTAGTTCCCTTTCTATCTTTCCTCTTAACCCACAAATATGTAGTCAACTGCATTTTCTTCTAGTTCTTCAATGCCTAGAAGTGTCATTAGCACGGAGACTGATTACACACCAGCTTTTTTATCCCTCCTGTTTGGACTGAGGGAATTTTATTTTATTTTATTATTTCTTTACTTTTAAAAGTTTATTTACTTATGAGAGAGAGATAAAGAGAGAGAGAGAGTGGGGGAGGGGCAGAGAGAGAGGGAGACACAGAATCTGAAGCAGGCTCCAGGTTCTGGGCTCTCAGCACAGAGCTGGACACGGGGATCGAACTCACCAACCACGAGATCATGACCTGAGCCCAAATCTGACGCTTAACCGTCTGAGCCACCCAGGCGCGCCTGGACCGAGGGCATTTTAAAGGAGTGGTCATGGATTCACGCTTGCCCTGGCCAATGACCACTGTACCATGGAAGGAGGACTCTCGGGCAGGGATAGTCCCTTCCACACCCCTTTTGAACCAGGCTATGCTTTGTGATTAATTTGCTTCATCTTACAACTGGGTTGCCTCATCTCCAGAGAGACATCTCAGTTGAAACGGCGCTTTCATCATACAGTTGGTGACGCTGCTTTGTGACACGGCGTGATGACCTATTCTTACAACAGCATCAGAAATGGTTAAATCCAAATCCCATTGCTCACAACCAGAACCTTTTAACGATGCTGCCACTGGTAACAACTGGAAGGCTACCAGCCAGGCACCATTCTGGACATGCTCTGGCCGCTTTCTGGCCATGGTGTGATTGAAGCAGGTTTTTACATTCCTTTCGCAACGTGAGGCTATGGCATCTGAAAATCAGCGTCCAGCCCTGTCAGAGTGGGTCGGGTCAAATGATTCCACAAGGAAGAGTGTGCTCTGAGTCCGTTAGCAAATTCACGCAACTTATTTTCACTGGGCATTTTTTTTATTTATTAATTTTTATTACTTTTTAGGGTTTTTTTATTGCTTTTTCATTTTGAGAGAGAGACAGGGCATGAATGGGGGCGAAGCAGAGAGAGAGAGAGAGAGAGAGAGAGACAGAGAGAATCTGAAGCAGGCTCCAGACTCTGAGCTGTCAGCACAGAGTCCAACGCGGGGCTCCAACCTGCGAACCGCAAGATCGTGACCCGAGCCAAAGTCTGAGAAGTCAGATCCACAACCGACTGAGCCCCCCAGGTGCCCCCAGGGCATTTTAAAAATAGGTGCCAATAAGCACTAAAACCTTACCATTTTGCGTGAAACATTTATTCTGTGCCCTGAAGACATGGAAGCACATTTTACTCTAAGACTGGCAACCGCTGCCCCACTGTTCTTTCCCTGACCTGTTCCAATTGGAATTAGAGCCATTTCCCACATCTCAAACATCAGGTATGTCCAGAAAAATCTTCAAGGATCTCAGTACGATGAATCCCGCTGAAGGAAGACGGTATCCACTTCTCCTCATTTTATCATTGGAGTGAGGCATTCAGTTGTCAAGGATATAAATAAAGAAGGTTTAAGGTAAAAGAAAACTACAAATTATTCAGTGAATGTTTTTTTGTTTCCTTCCTTTGATTTTGTGGATTCTGTTCCATTTCATTCCAGAAATATCTTTCTGATACAGAATCAACATTTTTTTTATTTTTTTAAGTTTGTTTGTTTTTGAGAGAGAGAAAGACAGAGAGAGAGAGTGGGAAAAGGGTAGAGAGAGAGAGGGAGAGAGAGAATTCTAAGCAGGTTCTGTGCTGTCAGCACAGAGGTCAACTCGGGGCTCGTTCCCATGACCCTGGGGTCATGACCTGAGCCAAAATCAAGAGTCGGATGCTTAACCAACTAAGCCACCCCGGTGCCTCGACATTTTACATTTTATAGGTGGGAAATAGAAGACGTTGTAGGACAGACCATGATGATATGGTATCTCAGAAGAAAAGCATAAAACTTCAACTTCTTTGGCCACTGTCATCTTTCTGGCTAAAACATCACTGACTTTGTCATTGTTTTCTTGATTGGTTTTTTGGTAACACAATGGGCAGACTGTTAATCGCAGGAATAAATCCTTATAATAAATTTGGCTTCCATCAAAATGAAATAAAACCCAAGTGCTTTCAAAGTAAATCTACTTCGTCACAGGCCAATACGTGAAGTCATTTATAAGGCAGTTCCTTACTGATTGACCCTGTGCCCCTATGTGATTCTGAGATGCCAGGTGCCACCAAGATGGTTGATCTCCATTTTACAAAATGAAAGTCACACACATGCACAATTATCACAATTCAAGATAATCCCATCATCTCTGCACTGTCCTTGACATCTGTCCCAGGCTGCTCATGTCACCTCTTTCTTCTGTCTCAGATTCTTTCGAGGTCTCAGCTAGGACATCAAGATGGCAACGAGGATCTGCTGATGTGTGGACAGGATCGTGATTCTGATAGGAAGTTCTTACTGGTAAAAGGGTCCAAGTTAGCTTTTTTTAAAATGTATTTTTTTCACTTTGTGCAGGAGATACGCACCTATTTATTCCAATATCGATATCAAGACAATGTTTTCAAACAACGTTAATACACACTAGACATTCATGGGTAGTAGCCACTCAGTTCAGAGTTGAAGATCCTCTTTTTCCCCAAAGAAAAGCATTATTCTTTTAGCACTTTTATCAACGTAATTATTTCTGGTTCTGGGTGGCCCGGGAGCATACAGCAATCTATTAAAAATGCAGTCATCTCCCTGAGTGAGAGTCATTTCATAAAATATTGTGCTTCTACAATTCCTAGGAAACATTTAAATATATTTGGATGGCCTAGGATCACCAAGAAACTGGTCCGGGTGGCTGTTGACAAGGGGGCTCTGCACACCCTGACATCATTTATGACAGTCTCTCCAGTACATAATACTATCAAATATTCGTTTTGTATTTACTAGCTGAATTTTCAAATTATACTGTTTTTATTATTACTCTTTCTGCTTACCCCCCTCCCCCCCCCCCCCCCCCCCCCCCCCGGAAAAGAGTGAATCCAACACCTCTTCTCTTTTCAAGGCAAATCTGCTCAAGTGCTGAAAGGGACAGTGTAATATTGTCCCTTGCTTCAAGCCATGGCCAGGATGTATTTCTGCCATTTTATCCTTGCTCTCTTTTCTTTAAAGTCAAGTGAAACTGAAGGAGATTTTCTACCCATTGTCCTCAGTTAAAAAGCATTTCTTTGTTTCATTTCAGAAGTTTCGCCCTCACTGCCACACATGACTATGGGGTGGTGGGTGGGCAGTGGCTTTCAAACATGCATGAGACAACCAGCTTGGCCCTTCTTGTCCATTGCATTTTTGAGCTCCAGTCAGCAAACTCAAGTACTTTTTTTTTTCTTCTCCATTTGATTTCCCTTCTGAAGCACTGATTATATTTTTCAGGTAGAGCTTAAGGCTGAATTAATAATATCTAGGATAAGTATATTCTCCCTTCTCCATTAGTAATGAGGAAATCGACCTGTGAACTTCTGGTCTGGTGCAGATACAACGCCACTTTCCACAATCTATGCTGACTGGCAGCCTTAAATTTAAAGGTTTGTAAAAACCTATTGGGAAATGTCAATACCTTCTTATGCAGACCAGTCTAACCACCCTCCAGAAAGCTCCAGGTCAGACAAAGGACATCTCTGTTCCACCTGAGAGATGATGGTACCGCACAAGTCTGATAATAAAGACTGACTTATATCTTTCCCTCAGGGCTAGATAAGCCTACTGGTCTTATCTATAGGCACCTAAGGGAGAGATTTCCCCCAAAATGAAAAGAACTTCTTCAAAAATGACTTGTCTATACATCCAGGAAATGGATGGTTGGATGGATGGATGGATGAATAGATTTATGGATGGATGGATGGTTGGATGGATAGATAAACAGATATTTAACCCAAATTTACCAGCATCCCACTATATATTTTGTTGGCAATTATTTTATTACTGCTTTTTTTTTTTTTTTAACTCCTATTAGGTTGTCCACTTAAAGGGACTTTCCAAGTCCTGTAGTATTATTTTTAAATAAAATAATTGACTTCTAAGTATTTTTTCCATTAGAAATGACAGTATCAGGATATAGATCCTTTTCATGAAAAAACATTGATTGCATTTCTCACACATGAAAAAGATATCAGATCTCATTTCATTGACTCCAAGATACATTTTTTTTCACATTTTATCTTCTCTGAAACCATGAAGTGTCTTAGATTTAGTGCAATGTGTCATATATTCTGAGTTAGTCACCTTCAGGAGTATTTTGCTATAGAAAATGGCTGAATACTTACTATAGACCTTGATTTTGCATTATTTTAAAGAAATTTTATAAATGGATAAATGTAAACATTATTCAATGGCTTCAGATAGGTGTATAGATATTTGGGGTCATTGTTTTAGCATTCTCAAAAATCCTAGGGATTTTAGATGATTTATAGTTTTGACATGATTAAATTTGGCTAATTGTAATATTTACATCTAGTTATATAAATAATTATATATCTAATCTAGTGTGCATCATATAAATATAGTTAACACTATGGACCCTAAAATGAATAACGACTTCATATTATGTATGAAATTAGGACTTTTTATAATTGTATGTGTCACTTAACGACCTCTAGGGCAGGCTGCAAACTGGACACTTTTCTCACCAGTTTTGAGATTCTAGTGGAATCGCTCTGGTTGTGATCCAGGTGGAGACGGTAAGGGTCCCAGGACTTGTTCTCGTTCGCAGTTTGCTCACCAGATTGCATTCTTGACATGTAGGCTTTCGGTGTAGACCTCATTAAGAGGCTCAAACGATGTGGTCTCAGTTTGGCAAGAGTGGTGGCAGTGTCTTGCATGACTGCCCACACCCTGAGATGAACAGCAGTGAAACCATCATAATACCGCTCATCTCTCTGTGCTGCTCCTGTGAGTCTGGTCATGTAATTCCCGGACTCTGCCTGGCTTCTTTTTCCATTATGTGGCTGCGACACCTGCCTTCTCTGGGATGCACCTTCCCACTCTAAATGTCAAACTTTTACCCACACTTTAAGGGTTGGCTAACATTCTGCCCCTCAGTGAAGTCTGCCCTAAAACTCTGGGCAAGAAGTACTTACTCCTTCCTCTGGGTTCTCTTAACATTTTAGCTTCACTGCCTTAGAACTTGGCACCTTTCATCCTGGCAGGTAGTGATTTATTTCCTTGTTGTATCTTATCTACCATACTCTAAACTTCTTGGTATTAAGAACTTATAAATAGGTTTTTATCTCCCATAAGGAACATATATTTGAAAGCATTTTAAATGGGTGCCAACATGTTTTGTAAAGTACTCTCAAAAGATAGCTGTTTCCACCCTCACCACTGTGGTCATCATCACTGTCATTGTCACCATCACCACCATCTTCATCATCATCATCATCATCGATGGAGGTGGTACCCATAGTCTGGAATGAGCAATCCGTTCTTTTCTCACATTTAGATCTGTCTTCCAACTTAACCTTGATCTGTAATACAGAAGATATTGTGGCTCTCCATCTGTCCCCATCTTGGACTTCTGTCTCATTTGTTCTGGCAGGGAAGAGGAGGACCATTTACCAGGCCCACTCAAAGACAACTTGGAAAAATCAGCGAGGCAGGCCACAGAAGTTTGCTTGTTGGGGGCAAGGCGAATTTTCCAGGAGAAAACATTGTAAGGGAGGTGATAACAGTAATAAAAAAATAATAACAGTAGTAAGGTTTACTGAGCACTCCCTCTGTGCAGAGACCTAAGTATTAACTCATATCATATCACCTACAATATGACAAAATAAGTCCTATTATTGTACCTAGATGCTACACTATGACCCAGTTGCAAAGCCCTAATTAGAGGATTCTCATTAAAACGTGGCATCTGATGATTTTTCTTGGGTCTGTAATCATGAGTTCACTGTAAGTTTTAGGGAGGAAGATAATGTGAGTAAAAACAGAAGAACCATTTTCATTAAAGGTGAGGTAAAACCGCTTGGCTACCTCAACTAATGTAACCTTAAAAAGAGGTCACAGGAGTAGGAAACCATCAGTATGGAGGTGCTGCCTGGGGGGCGGGGGGAGAACCAGGGGAGCTGGCATTGACTAGTCCCTGAGAGTGAGTGAGCTGGGTCAGAAAGAAGGGAGAGTACAAAGAAACATCTGTGAGCTCCTGTGAGTCAGGACTGAGGCATTTGAGGAATGTTTGTAGGGGACTCCTTGGTTTTGCCTTGGTAGAGGTGGAGAAAGGCAATAACTTCATTCCCTGCCCTCCTACCCTCCTTCTTTCTTTCTTTCTTTGGTTTTGTTTCTTACTCTTCTATTTAAGAAAAACAAAAGAATTCATGCTCTTTGAATAACGAAAGTTCAGGAACAGGAACAGGGCCAAGCATCTAGTCCTTATTCTTACAACACGGAGGCATCAGAAAGAAAGACAAAAAGGTTAAATTCCCAGGAATGATAATTTGGAAATCCCAGGTCCCTCCTCCTCACATCTCACATTACTTTCAGGTGTTGGTTATCTGGCCATCAGGAGCCATAAAGTGGACAGAACGGTCAGAGAGGTGGGCACATTCGAGTCCCCTGCCAACCTCTGAGAAGCCAACGCATTGCCTCAGGGAATGGGAAAATCATCACAACATTCAAGAAGTTCATTACCAGAAGTTCTGAGCCCCAAATTTAAATTGGCAGGTTCTCCAAATGACACTGAATTTTAAAATTGGTACCTAGTCCTGCGGATGAAGACAGAGTTTCATGGTCAGAATCCACATTGACATTATATCATTATAGCTAAGATTTACTGAGAACCTATCAGAAGCCAAGTGGTAGCCTATTGCTGTACATGTAGCACCTTCCTTGATCTTGACAAGAACACTGTGAGGTATGCACTATTCCAATTTTTTCAGATGAGGAAGAAAAGCCCAGAAAGATGAAGTACCCTGCCCATGGTTGCACAACTAGTGAGGTTTGGAGCCAGAAAGTCAGGTCCTTAAATGGGTGTGCTCACTATTGACTAATCTGACAGTCACCCCTTTATTTCAGAGGTGAATTAAAGACAGCCTGAGAGACACGCAGGAGTTAAATGCTTCCCTTCTGGGGCATTAGTGTAATCTAAAGAGAAATTAAATCATAATAAAGAGGCAAAACTTGACCGGACTGAGACAAGAAAGGAGTGATATTTAAGGGAAGCAGATACAAAGATAAGCATTTGCGCCCCTCAAATGATAACTTTTAAGTACAGAGTCAGGCTTCCTCTGTTCAATAAAGGCACATGTGAAAAAGGATTAGAGGTTTTAGTTCCATGTCAGCAGTGTGATGTCACTGCCTCCAGAGATCACGCAAGTTCAGGTGACAATAAATAAACCACTGAGACATGAATGGGAGGTGGTGTATTCCCCCTGTAACTTCAAGGTGGTCAAAACAGCATTGGTAAATCTGGAATGAGGCTTTTTGGTGGTCTGGTTTTTTCTTATAAAATTGATCTCTTAAAGGTTAATTAGACTGTGGCATTGGAAGTCCGGATAAAGAGACAGGTGACAATTTGAAATCATTTCCTGATGGGGGTATTCTGAAATTGCTTACACATGTTATTTAGTGTGTGTCATTTTCCAAAAAATGGTGTTAGGAAGACGCCTCCATCCCCCCCTGCACACAGGGGCCAAGTGCCAAGAGTACAAGCACAACTCCTAGACCATCCTCGAAGAGCTGCAGCAGAACGTAAAAATGTAGGCAGAAATGAATATTAAGTCATCTGCAGTGTAACCGAATAACTGAATAGACAGAACTAGGGATGGGGCAAGCAGAGACTTCTTGCTCATCACTGTCCCTTTGCACCCATTTTCTGGATGCAATGTCAGGCAATTCTTAGCATTTTCCAGTCACTACTAGGTAAAAACAAAATGGTTTCCGTTTTCCAAGGACCAAACTTCAGTTCAGTGTAACATCAACACGCAGATCTTCATTTCATTCACCCATTGAGCCCAACTCAGCCAGGGAAGCCCACCATAGGAAAGGATGTGGTTGATTCGTTTTCTCTTCCTGGCCCCACTTCCTCCTCCCCTGAGTGGTTGTTACTTTGGTAATCATACAAACTTCTAGTTAAGAGTTGGGAACAAAGGTAAAGAACAGGCCCCACCTTACTTATCTGGTAAAAATGCCATCTTGGTCTCATGGATTCTAAGGGCTAATTCTTACTTTCCTAGGAGACCCTCTGGACTCTTTTGAAGACCAACCCTGTCAATGGGGTTCTCTTGTCTTGGGTGTGTCCTTCCTTCTCCAGTTGCTTCCTGATGATTTCCTGATTCTTGTTCCTTGCAATTCCCCCCTTTTGCATTCAACTCAGCCTTCAAGCAGTCCTCTTGGGTAGGATCTTAGCCTGGATCTCCATGGTGGGGTTCATATCCCGCCCACAGAACCTGCACTGCCTTTCCTCTTAACTCTGCTACCACAGAGTTTCCAGCCCTCCTCCTCTGCCATCGCAAGGCAGCCAGCTGGACACCCACATTTATAGTCTGAGCTACACACAAATCCTGTGTCCTTCAGATTCCAGGGAGCAGGTACCAGCCTGTGGCTCTCTGGAAGCTCCGCCTTCACATGAAACATACCCCAGTGCCCATGGGGGAGGAAAACACAGGGCTCAGTCACAATGATCATCAAAACATTCTTAGTTGCTGTTCCTTCAGGCTGCATGGTGAGTGATTTACCATGTCTCACACAGTCTGGAGGTGGACGGTGGGCTCGTGCTGTAAGAACTCATTGTGCATTCTCTAAGGAAGAGACTTGCAGGTGGTCTAGTGGACTGTCTCATCACGTGATCAGACTTGGCATCCAAAGTAATGATCTCAGACTTTGGGGCCTTAGCCACAACTGGAACAGCAGGAAAAATAACTGTAACTGTCCCATTATTAGATCTGCATCTCTTTCCTTCCTGGCTGAAATAGCATTGTTTTTTCTCCCTGTTTCCAACACAACTCCCTCAATCCCTGAAGACCCTCCATGCTCTACCATGTGAACTATTGTCTTACTAGAGGACCTGAGGTATATTAAAAGTTGTATTCCTACATTCACAAATGATCTATTCGAAAATAATGGAATATGTCATCAAAGTAAGCCCATCCTTAACATAAAGCATTACTCACCAATGGTTCTGCCATGGTAACAAAGATTCTGCCCCACCTATCTCTAACTTTGGATGGGTAAACTGTGCAAAGACAAGATTTGATGGAAACTGTTCCAGCAACTGTGGATGTTGAGAGAGAAGAAACAACTATTCCAGAAATCACGAACACTATCCTCTCTATTGGCTTTTCGGCATATTTTGCAAAAAAAAAAAAAAAAAAAAAAAAAAGATGAAGTCAGCTTTTTGGTTAAGATAAGATTTTAATGAAGTTTTAAACAAAACATAAAACTAGTCTAGAGATCAAGGGTTAGCATTTCCCAATGAACTTCATTTGCTTAGATTTGGGGGAAAAAGTTTCACTTGATAACATCCGTCTCATGATCCAGGTCAATAATTTCCTAAGACATGCTCTTTTGTTTGCATATGGGCGTGAATTCTTTGCCTAGTGGTGTGTGCGTGTGTGTGTCAGGGGAAGAATAAGCTGGGTCGAAGGAGGAAGAAAAAATATAACTAACAATATACATTAGTCATATCTGAGACACACAGAGATAGACAGCATTTTGTCCTAGATACATCAACAGCTACTGTAATGGAGACCCACAGAAATTTGTATCCAGCGTCTCTTTCTAAAAATTGCCCCTCCCAATCTCTTTCCATATGACCATTGTGGGAGCTATCATATTAGTAAGGTGACCCCACCTCGAGGCCATCATTTATTTGTCCAGGAGTGGACATGAGATTCAATGCAGGTTAATAAAAAAAAAAATTCCCCCTCAAGAATTTTGGAAGTGAATAAAAAGAATAAATCAGCCTCTTCTGGGTGTTTTCAGTTTATGATGTAAAGGTCAGGACCAGATGATGGCCAAGTCGACCAAGAAGCAGAGGTGAGCAGAATGTATAATCCAGATGCATCAACATTTAGAGAGAAGAGAAGGATAGTAAATCTTGACATCAGTCGAGTCTGGTCCCAGTGGAGCCTGAAGTTTAACCACAGTTCTTCCTTGTGTCTAATCCCAATAGTTTAATCATAAGTGTGCTATTTTGCTTTATGTGTCTGAGGTGAATTTGTATTATTGGAAAATTGGAGTCTTAACTAATGGGCACAATTTAATGAATAAAAGAACAAGACCTTGATCCTGCAGCTATTTTTAGACCATGGTAAGTCCAGAGCAGCCATGGGTGGGTGGGTACTCCCATGGGAAGGTGGGGGAATCAACACATCAGCCAATATTGCAGTTCTAGATTTTTCCATTCAGCCCCCCATTTGTACTAAGCGATCAAACTAGAAAAAAATGGGGGATTCCTAAATGTTCTCGCTTGCAAGAAAATTCATAATTTGAAATTGCCAGGAGCAGGTGAGAGCCTTCTGAATAGAGAATGATCACAGTGGGAAGGGAGTTTTCTGGTATCTTAACAAAAACATGCCCAGGAAATACTGAGAATTTATCATTCTTGGCTAAGGGGTTTCTTGGATCTGATAAGTAAGCAGTTTGCAAAATAAGCAGGTTTGCCAAGAAAGTAGAATTAAAAAACCCTCAATTAAAACTTCAGAGGAGGTGCTCTGAAACAAAAAGTAAATTCTTGGCGAGGAAGCAGAGTAAGAGATTTTGGAATGAAGAAAAGTATGGACAATGTAAAAAGAAAGAGTGCCACAGACTTCAGCTCCAAAGTAGTGGCTACCAGGGTGTGTGAGCAGAGCAATGCCAGTTCATGGTATTTGTAAGTCCATATACGTGGCACACGCTTCATAGAAGTGGCTGTTGTGTGGTGTGTGGACATGTGTCCAAAAGCAAAGACTTTACTGAAAACCACAACGGTTCCCAGGAAATGAGATGCATGTGTGTGTGTGAGGAGTGTGGGATCCACATGCCAATTAAGCATGTAGGTGTTGACTTCACCAAAGCCTGCTGTTTTCACTAGATGGTGGATAAATTGTTCAAAGAATCACATCTGGGAATTTTCTGATTAAAGGCAGCCTATCCCAGATTTGTATAATGTCTCTCCCCAAGCAATTCTTTCTGTGCAAAATTCACTCACTCACTCACTCACCGCTCATTTATTATTTAATTCACTGAGCACCAACTAAGTGCTGGATTCTTGAGATAGAGACAATGCAGTGAAGACAACAGGCACATAAACGTCCAGTTTCAGTACAGAAGTTAAGGGCTTGCAGACCAACGCATAAAGATTCTATGAAAGGCCTTCAGAAAGCCCCAGTCAAGTTCTGGAGGGAACAGAGCAGGCTTAATGGAGATCCTGGCCTCTGATATGAGTTCTAGGGGATGAGGAAGAGTCATCCAGGGCCTGAATGAGGCAAAGGAATGGCAAAAACAAGGGCAGCAGCATGCGTAAAGTCTCAGAGATCAGAAGCACGTGCCCCATTTTAGCTCTTGTACAATGCTTAGTTTGTGGTGTGTGTGTGTGTGTGTGTGTGTGTGTGTGTGTGTGTGCGATCATCTGTGGGCCTTCAGGCAGTCTCTGCCAGCAATAGCAGTGGAGGGCTGGGAGCGGCGACCCTCCAAAAGAGCCTCGGGCCTTCTCACCACTGGCTGGATGGAAGTTCCCAACCAGTGGCACCACGATCGCCGTGGCATGTGGGTAACCATGATCTCACACATCGTCACCATGTTCTAAGAACACAAGGAAATGCAGGGTTTGCATTTCACAGATTCCCGTTAACATTTTACAGATGAGGACTTGGAAAAACACGGAGAGGTGCTGACATGATTTACCATAATTTCACGGTGGTTCTGTGCTGGAGAGTGGCGTCGGGACTTGCTTTTGATCCCTTCAAGTAATCTCGTGGCTCGAATGTGCTGCTTCCAAGCTGCTGGAAGAAAGGGATGGGGCTATAAACAGAAGGCAATATGCTTCTTATTGTATACCAAGAGGACTGCAGTGATCTTGTGGTTTTGGTGGGTGTCTCCACTTAGTCGTGATTCTTAATGACAGGGTGTGTCTCAGTACCCTAAAAGGGGATCCCAAGACAAGGCTAGTTGTTACCTGGTACCTTATGATGATGATAGTGAGCAAAATGCTTACATTATTAATTCCCGACTCTATCAACTAAAAGTTTGATAGCACTCCAGTACTCTCCAAATGTAATTCTGCAGTCAATACTCAGTAATTGAGGGACTGCACTTTACGGATTCTAATCTCTTTCTCTCATTTTCCCCTCCAGCTCCTCATCCTTTGTCCAATTCATTGCATTACATCATTTCCATAGGAGGCTGTGGTGAGAGCCGGAAGAAGCAGCGAAACTCAAACCGGCCTTGTTGGTTTCTCCTTTAGTAGCTCTGGGAAATGATTTGATAGAACATGTACCCATTGGCTAAAATGCTCCTTAGGGTTTACCTTCATTCATGTTGATCTTGCTTTACTCTTTCCCTCCTCCGTCATCTAGTTTGCCCCATGCCCACCCACCACATGTACACACACACATACTTCTTTGCAAGTGTACAACGGAGGGTATGTTGTAGCACCTACGATTCCTCCTGAAGAAAGTAGAAACGTGTTTGAGAAACACATACTATACAAAATGTCAGACTCACAGTATGGTCTGGACCCACCATTTATTAAAAATTTGACCTTGGGCCTGGAACTCACAATCTCTGAGCCCTACTTTTCATCCATGAAGCTGAAAGCGTTAGATTAAATGTTTTTAACGCCCCTTCTATTTCTGCGGGGCTCACTTGAACAAAATGAACTTTGCACCCCATGGGCATGAAGAATATCCATTTGATGCTTTAAGTTGGAGTGTTCTTTCTTTGCTCTCCAACAGCTGGAGACAATTAATTGCAAATAAAAAATTTGTCTTCAGCCCAGCTTTAGAGATGAGACGCTTTGTAGATGGAGTTTCCATGAACTTTGTGAAATTTGTTAGTTGCGGAATACAGGCGGTTGGGCTTGCCTGAACCAACTCTAAGGATGGGAGGAGAGCAGTACTTACTTTTGCAGGCCAGAATCTACCTGGGAAGAAGAGACCCTGATGAGCAAAAGGGACCTAGGATCTCCAGTTATAATCACCATAATAAAACTGGTGGGAGGTGTGACTTACCAATTAAACTGAATTATAAGGTTTTGATTTGAATTTTTATCAGAAGTAGAAAAAAATTCTCAGTTGGAAGAACTTTATTTGCACATATTCAGGTCATTATGCCATCTTTCCAGCAGTGAATTTTATTTATATTGTACATAGAGGAGGTAGGTTTATGAGACATGTTTAGGCAATTGGCAATGGGAGGGTTGAGTGCCAAACAAATAAAAGTTTGTATTTCAGAAGGATAATAAGAAATACTCGTTTACAATTCTTTTCTGCCATTAATTGTTTAGATTGGATTTATTCTAAACGACTATTTTTTCCCCTCAGTTTATCTAGGAATAAGTCTAGGATTTTTAGGCTATGCTTATACAAACATTTAAAGAAAACATTAAGTAGACTTTAAGTATTATGGATATTAATTGCTTGCTGCAGCATAGCTCTGTTCTGCTAAACATTTCACACTTTTGATGTAATTATCAAAAAATGATGGGGGAAATATGTATGTGGGTTTCTATGTCTTTTTCTTGAGAGAAGTGTGGAGGAAGGGGGGACAAGATGTGATGGGTTGGTTAACATTGGCTTTCTGTATCCTTAACAGGTATTTGGGATTTTTTTTGTTGGTCTGTTGTCTAGTATGTCCCTCCCACAATAAATAAGTCCTTCCTAATTGCATAAAGGACTTTTCATTTGAATTTAAAGGAAGTATTTTCCCTCTTCTTTACTCGTGTGCATTTTAGTGACTTTGATGTAAAACAGATTGCAATAACCATTTACATCAGATCTTTAACTTTGATAAAGAAGGAACTGGCATTAATCAAACAATGACTTGGACATCCTTTTGGATGAAGAAGAGATAAATTAAAGTAAGAAAATATCACCAGCCTCCCACCATGCCGGAATGTTTATCAAATCTTTGAATTGGCTTCTGAAAGTTCCACTTCTCGTATGTTGACTACTTTTTGCTCAGAAAGATTTTTTATTTATTCAAGGCTACAGACAAATGTGTTCAAGGTTATTCCCTTCTGGTTCATGGGCCAACTTCATGGATCCTGTTTTTAAACCAGGATATTTCTCTTCTTAGAGCAATTGCTTAGAGTGTTTTCTGTCTGAATGGCTGATCTGCCCCACGCATGTGTGTTGACCCACTGACATCAGTTGGAGTTGATTTTCCAAGAGTGGAGATGAAGTTCTACTATCACTAACATTAAAAACAGCTCACATCCTGTGTCTAGTAGCCCACATTGGCTTCATCTCCCTCGTAGGATTGGTTTTCTCTGGGTGAAGTTGCCCATGTGGGAAACGAATGCACCACATTGCTCTAACAAACTGACTTAACCTTATTAATGGCAACATTATTATAAACTCTGTTCCCTAAACTTTTATGTCTTTATCCTCCCTAGTCTCACATTAGCTACATATATGAATTCAGTTGAATCCAATTAGCAGGTGTAGGGGAGGAAAAACGTTTCCTTCTACCCTCTTCGGTTCGTTGCCTGGGGTCCTGCCAATTTGACAAAGATTAACAGGAGAAAAGCATACGATTTTTATTTGCTGTCAATTTGTACATGAGGAGGGGGCCTTCTTATGAAAGAAGACCCAAAGAAGTGGATAGACCTGAGAGCTTATATACCATTTCAACAAAGACTGAAAAATTGTAGAGATGTGACACGATCATGGAAAAGAGTTTTGAGCTTCCAAGGATGGCAAACTGTGGGAAGACAAATATATGGAGGAGACAAATGGAAAATAAGGGCTAGCTTAGCAAGGTTTGTTTGTGTAGGTCCATCTTTAGGGTCCTAAAGGAGAGGGGATTTATGGCAGTCCTTATTCCTTAGGAGTTTCTTTCAGTCGATAAAGGAAGCTGACACCTTGCTCTTCCTGGCATGGGAATATTGCTACTTTCCTTTCTGACCTGCTCTGGACTCGTTTGCCTCTGAATGGTACTTTCCTTTCTTCGGAAATTTATTTCTTCTTTCCAGTTCAGCTCCCAGTTCTGTTAAAAGGATTTTCTTTCACAATAATGAAGAGTGTTTGATTTTTATTGAGATCCAATGGGAGTGACATAATGCTTTCCAATATATCAGAAGAAACTCACTGCAAAATGAAGATTGCTTAGGGGGTTGGTTCTTCACCACGCAGCTTCCATCTCAGGGCCCTGACATGTTGCATGGCCGGTTGTCACCAGCTTCTAAGTTTATTCCTAATTTAATAGTGCTGTTTTCAGACCCCGCCTGAGCAGGTGTAAAACAAAAAGAAAAACAAAAAATTTAAAAGCTTATACATGATTAAGAAAGCTTTAAAAAAACAAATTTAATGCCTGAAATTAAAGGAGATGCTACCACTTTTTTTATGCTTGTGTTGTTTTGAATATAAGCTTTCAAGTAACATAACCCAGGGCATAGATAGCGACCTCAGAGTCAAACCGCCAAAGCTGGAGTCTTGGCGGTTAGGATAGGCATTTAACTTCTCTGCCCCTCAACTTCCTCACCTGTGAACTGAGGACAATAAAAGGTCTTAGCCTGTGAAATTGTTAAACCTAAATTAAATAATACATGTAGAAAACCTAATAATAATAACCTAAAAATAATGCTTTGTACATGGTAAGGATTCAACAAATATTAGCCCGTGATATTGTTGTTGTTGTTATTATTATTATCGTTATTATTATTAACCAAAAGTCTCAATTTCTCATATCCTCACACCCTCCACTTAATGTTAGGTCCTCATCTCTAACTGGATATCTAATTATTATTCTCCCATCACCTCAGATCATCTAAAAATTAACCCATGAGGGTTTTTTTTGCACGAGTTCCTCTCTTTTCCCCCATTTCTGTAAGAATTAGCATAATTCCCGCTATTGGTCGGAAGGTAAATTGGTGCAGCCACTGTGGAAAACAGTATGGAGATTCACAAGACATTAAAAATAGAACTACCATATAATGCAGCAATGCCACTTTTGGGTATTTCTCTAAAGAAAACAAAAACACTAATTCAAAAAGATATATGCAACCCTATGTTCATTTCACCATTTTTACAATGGCCAAGATATGGAAGCACCTCAGTGTCCATCAAAAGATGAATAGATAAAGAGGATATGATATATCTCTGTATATATCTATATTTGTATCTATACCCAATGGAATATTGACTTAAAAATGACTAAACTCTTGCCATTTGTGACAGCATGGATGGACCAAAGGGTATTATGCTAAGTGAAGTAAGTCAGATAGGACAAAGACAAATACCGTATGTGTTCACTTTTATGTGGAATCTGAAAAACCAAACGAAATAGCACACAAAACAGAAACAGATTCAAATACAGAGAGTGAACTGATGGTTGCCAGAGGGGAGGAAATTTTATTATTTCAAAATAAGTGAAAGGGATTAAGAGGTACAAACTTCCAGTTATACAATACCTAAGTCATAGGAATGTAAAGTCCAGTGTAGAATTTGCAACTTTGCAATACATTCAAATGTAACCTGTGGTCTTGTGATTTATGAGAAGAAATAAGTATACTTGGTCTTTGTCCTTGGCACAGAGCACCTACACCTGTTGGAATTTCTTAAGTGATGGGAGCAACTCAGGTGTCTTTTGCTATGTTAATGAGGTGACTTTTGGAAAGCACCTATAGACTGGGTTGGTTGCCAGTGAAGCTAACCATGTGATTGGAGGGTTAGAACTTTCAGTTCCACTCCCTGAACTCCTGAGAGGGGCGAAGGGAGAGGAGCTGATGGTTGAATCAATCAAGAGCGGCCAATGATTTATTCAATCATTGCTATCTCCCCATAGATAGTGTCAGAATTGAGGTAACCGTAGGACATCCAGATGGTGTCCAAGAATTGTGGGGGAAACCCCACAGGGGCCCCTGGGTGGCTCAGACAGTTAAGCCTCTGACTCTTGATCTCGGCTCAGGTCAAGATCTCACAGTTCATAATATCCCGCCCCACTTTAGGCTTTGTGCTGACAGCAGGGAGATTGCTTGGGATTCTCTCTCCCTCTCTCTCTACCCTGCCCCCCCACTCATGCACATTCTCACTCTCTCTCTCTCTCTCTCTCTCTCAAAATAAATAAACTTAAGTAAAAAAGCCCCACAGACTGGAAGTGGGCGACAGAACCTGAAACCCCTTCCCATTCCTTGCACTGCTATCCCCATGGTCCAAGAAGTCTGCGGAAGCCTCCTCCTGACTGGCCTCCCTTATCCCAACTCTTACTCTGCTGGAAATTAGTGTCTACACATTGCCCAAACATAACTCAGATCACGTCACTCCTCTGCTGAAAACCTTCAGTGGTCAACAGTATCATGGAAAGAAAAATACAGTCCTTACTATTGCCTTCGAGGTCCTACTGGATGTTATACCTACCTACTTCTCTGATTTCATTTCTTCTCCCTCTCTTTTTCACTCTCTCCACTCCTGCCTCCCCAGTCTCCTTGTTGTTCCTAGGACTTAATGAGCCCACATTTCCCTCACAGCCTTTGCTGTTTGTTCCCTCAGATGGAAAATCTCCTGCCTCTCCTACTGGCTCCATTTAGATCTCTCTTGTGTATCAACTTATGAGAGAAGTCTTCCAGGATCACTCCAAATAGCACCCATTACCACCTGCCCATCCTTCACGTGTCTCCTGACTCTACCACATTCATCTGCAGAGCAGCACTTATCACCTGATACATATTAGACTGTAAGCTCCTGAGACCAGATACTTGATCTTATTCACTTCTCTATTCCTACTGACTACCTTGCCATCTAGAAAACAGTAGCGGCTCCATAAATATTTATTGAATGGTTTGACTAATGGAGCCACCCCAACAAGTTAATGAGTCAATGATTTTGGAACCAAATGTACAAGTTTATATTCCTTTTATAATGATTTTCCCATTTTCAAGCCATTTGGAAGCAGCAAGACTGCCTTTAGGAAACTTAAGACCATGACATAGAACCAGGGAACTGATCATTTATTATAATTCCTTTTCTCCCAAATTTTCACTCCACTAACACTGCCTGCTGCCCATTCCTTCCTGGAGTGGGTAGAACAAAACTGGTGGTCTTTTTTTTGTTCCCCAACTCCTGTTTCAATTCAAACAATAAGTGGTTGTAATGTGTGTTATGACAAAAGTTGTTGTATCCCTTTTTTGGTCTTTTAAGTTATCTTCCTGTTAGTCTATACACGAAAAATAATGCCTTTCTAAATAATTTGCCTCTTCTCTACTTTGCTATTCAAGGCAACTGGCTGGGGTCAATAATTTCTGGCATTTAAAAAAATCATCATTATTTAAAAGTTTACATAGAACACTCTTTATTGATGTATAACTCTGAGTTTTAACATATATATGGATTCTTATTGACCAAAATCACATTCAGGATACAAAATATTTCTCACTCTCCAAAACTCTGCCATGCTGTTTCTTTATAATCTAACCTTCCCCTCACTGGAGCCCTTGGAGGGCTCTGACTTTCTTCCCTATAATTTTGCCCTTTTCCAGAATATCACATAAATAGAATCACAGTATGTAAAGTTTTTACACTGTTTTTTTTTTTTACTTGATATAATACCTTTGAGATTTATCCAAATTTTTTGGTGTATCTACAGTTTGTTCTTATTGCTGAATCGTTTTCCATTATATACAGTTTACTTACCCATTCACCTACTGAAGGACATTTTGTTTTCATTTTTCAAAAATTATGAATAAAGCTACCATAAACATTTAGGTACAAAATTTTTTTTTAGTGTTTATTTATTTTTGAGAGAGAGACAGACACCTCTAGGTACAGATGGTTTTAAGAAAGTTAAATGCTCATTTCTCTGGGGAAAATAACTAAAAGTGGGATTGCTAAATCATCTGGTGAGTACATGTTCAACTTTATAACACGTTGTCAAACTGTTTTTCCAGAATGGCTATATTCCCACCAGCAATGTATGAGTTCTAGTTTCTTCTTATTCTCAACACTTGATATTGTCATTAAAAAAAAATCTTAACTATTCTACTTGTAGTAATATCTTATATTGCTATTAATTTCCATTTCATTAATGGCTAACGATGTTGAACATCTTTTTAAGTGCTTATTTGCCACCTACATTATCACCCTTGGCATCTGTTAAAATCTGTCCTTTTTATTGTGTTATATCCTTATTGTTCAGTTTTCAGAGTTCTTTATTCTGGTTACAAGTCCTATGTTAGGTGACTTGCAAATATTTTATTCATCTATACAGCACCTCATTTCATTCTTAGTGTCTTTTGAAGAGCAGGCATTTTTCATTTTGAGTTCTCTGAATTTCTTCTAAAAATTATATAGTTCTATGTTCTACTTTTAGCTCTATAAATCATCTGGAGTTCATTTTTGTATAGGGCAAGAGGTTTAGATACAGGTTCAGGTTTTCGTATATGGTTGTCCAATTGTTCAAATGCTATTCATTGAAAACACTATTCTTACTGCATTGAGTTGCCTTCACACTTTTATCAAAAACCATTTGAGCTCCATATTCTATTTTATTGACTTCTAGATCCATAGCTTCACGAATATCACACTCTTAATTGGTGTGGACTTGTTTTGCCTTAAAATAGGTGGTGTGAATTTCCCATATTTATTGCCTTTTCCCCCCAAATCATTTTGCTATGATAATTGTTTTTAACATATAAATTTTTAGATATCTTTGTATTTACAAAAAAAGTCTGCTGGGATTTTGATTGGAATGCATCAAATCTACAGATCAATTTGAAAAAAATTTAATATCTTAACTATTTTTAGTCTTCCAATCCATGGTGTGTCTCTTGCCTTATTTAGGTTGTTGATTTCTTTCAACAACATTATATAGTTTTATCATATAATCTTGAATATGTTTGCTGGATGTATACTGAAGTATTTTTTGAGAATTATTGTACATGATATTGCTTTTCAAATGTGGGTCTCCCGTTGTTCTTTACTATCATACAGAAATCCAATTGATTTCTGAAGGATGACCTTGTACCCTGTGGTATTGGTAAACTCACTTATCAATTCAAGATTGTTTTGTGGATTCCTTGATATTTTCAGTGTAGTCTTTGTTTTTCCAGCTTTCTTGTTTCCTGACCAGTCTGTATACTTTCTTTTTCTTGCTTTGTTGCACTGACACGGACTTTAAATACAATAATAAATAATGGAAGTGATGAGATTAAAAATAACTTTCTTCCCAGTCTTGAGGGGGGTGGATTCAGTATTTCACCATTAAGTATTGTGTTAGATGTGGGGTTTTGTAGGTATCTTTTATCAAGTTAAGGAAATTCTTTTTCTACAGCTTTGCTGAAAATTTTTGTTGTGAATGGATGTTGAATTTTTTTTTCAAATGCCTTGACCTCATTTAATATGATCTCATTCTTTTTCTTCCTCAGATTATTAATATGATGAGTTACTCTTGCTTGAGTTTGAATATTGAACTAGGTTTGCATTTCTGGGGAAAATTCTACTTGAACATAGTGTGTTATTCTTGTTATATATTGATGGATTTGATTGGCTAATATATTTTGAGGAATTTTCTATGTCCGTGAGAAGTATTAATCTGTAATTTTCCTTACTTGGAGCATCCTTGTCTGGTTTTGGCATCAAAGTAATTTCAGACTCATAAAAAACATAATGTGTAAAGAGTTATGATTTTTTAAATATAAGAACACCCAATATTTAAAAGGATGCATGTTAACACCCTTCTCATACCATCTCTGTTTAGCATGTTAGTTGTTATGTTAAAATTATATGAACTCTAACATAATGACAATTGGAAAATCTCCGAGCACTTGGAAATTAAATAGTACCATTCTAAAAAATTCATGGGTCAAAGAGGAAATTCTCAAGGGAAATTAGAAAAGTTTCAACTGAATAAAATGTTCCCTTCTTTTTCTGCAAAAGATTGATGTATAACTGGTGTTACTGCTTCTTTAAATATTTGATAGTATTCCTGAAATGATCTGTGCATAGGGTTTTCTTTTTAATAAGATTTTAAACTACAGATTTAGTAGATAGGACTATTCAGGTTATCTATTTCATCTTGGATGAGTTTACTTAGTCACTAATTTTTCCTACTTTCAAGAAAATGGCTTATTTTTTCTGAGTTGTTTAATTCATTTGTATAGAATTGTTAATAATGTTTCCTTATTTTTCTTATGATATCTGTGACTTTGTGCTGATATGCCCTCTTTTATTCTTCATATTGGTAATTTATGTCATCTCTTTATTTGTCATTCTGTCTAGAGGTGTATCAATTTTGACAATTTTTTTCAAAAGTCAGTCTTTGTTTCATTGATTTTTCTCTATGTATGTTTTCATAAGTATTTTATTTCTGATCTTATTTATATTATTCTTTATTAGTCTATTATGTTTTCATAAATAAGATCGTTTATTTTTTATCTTATTTATCTTATTCTTTTTCTGCCTTTTTCTGGTTTCTTGATACAGAAGTTTAAAATGTTCACTTAAAATCCTTGCTCTTTATTAACACAAGCATTGAATGCTATAAATTTCCTGGTAAACATCATTTTAGCTGTGTCATACAAATTTTGATGTATTATACTTTTTATTTTATTCAGCTTAAATATTTTCTAATTTCTCTTGAGACTTCCTCTTTGACCCATGGATTCTTTTTTAGGACAGTGTTGTTAATTTCCAAATATTTAGAGAATTGAAGTTACCATTATGTTAGAGTTCATATAATTTTAACATAACTATGGAAATTATGAACAAAGACACTGTGGGAAAAGTGTACTCAGAATTTCACTTGTATGTCACATCCTTTTTTTAAATGTCAGGTATTCACTTACTTGAAGAATTAAAGCCCTTTATTCTTTTTGGACATTATCTCAACTCAGACTGGACATCATCTCAACTCAGAATGTTCTTTCTATTACATTCTGGATAAAGTTTAACACCATTATTTCATATAATTCCTTACATATTGTTATGCACCTGTTACTTTCAATTTACTTAATACTCTTTCTAACAAAAGACTGCTTTTTATAAAATATCCTCTATTCTTGGTTCTCCAAATACTATAAGCTGAACATCTTAGAAGACTCATTACCCTTTTCCATAACTGTGACTTAGCTCTGTTTTTTTCGTGTGTGTGTGGTTTTTTTTTTTTTTTTTTCTGATAGAGAGAGAGCATGAGCAGGGGAGGGGCAGACTCACTGACAGCAGTGAGCCTGATGTGGGGCTCGAACTCACAAACCACAAGATCATGACCTGAGCCAAAGCTGGATGCTCAATCGACTGGGCCACCAGGTGCCCCTGTGCTTTAGTTCTTACACATACTGACGCCTTGGTTGCTTTTCTTTATTCCAATTTGCCTAAGCCCCACCAGTATTTTCAGAGACTAGTTAATATTTCATCTTTCCTTTCAAGTCTCCTTGACTCTTCATGACTGATCCTCAATAAAAGTTAGTATATTCAGCCCAGCTGAAAATTTCAAAGTAGATCACATAATTCTTAGATGCCTGACGATAACAATCATGTAGTGTACTAAGTATTCCAAGAACCGTACTTACTTCACATAACAGGTTCTCAATGGAAAGTTTTGTTCTGTTTGCTCTTTTCTATTGTTGATTTGGTGAGTACTGTCCAGAAAATTGATGCTAGGTAATTATCTAGCCACAGTCTTAGCTCAATAACACGGAATAGCATTTTTCCAGACATGTGTATGGGTATATGAGTCTCTTATTTCAATGCCAGAAACAAAAGAGTCCCATTTTCATAAAGTATAGGGAATCCATGTATTCTGATCACCTCTTATTCACCCTATTGGTGAAGAAGGGATTTCCCACCTAAGTTGTATGAGATGGCTGAACACACAACACCTGCCACTGAACAAATGATATTGACAGCAGTTTACTAGTCACATATACCCACAGTTGGGGAAGAGAACACTGCACAACGTGCAAGGCCACGTGAAAAATGCACTCAGGAGCATAGTGAACCAGGAGGGGCAAACTTTGTAGTAACCGGATGGGGGATACCCCCTGGTTTCTATAGAAGGATGTGATTGGCTTGTTTAAATAATTTCATAGCTGGCAGCACTTGTGGTGCTGAAGGAGCATGGAAAGCAAAAGGCAGAGGAGTCTGTGTGAGTTTCTGTGTAGTCTTTAAATCTTGAGAGACCCCCCATTTTTTCCTGGCTTTTGCCAGCCATTTAGCCTTGAACTTGAATAAGTCTGCAGAAGTGTACGGTCCCTGATCATAAGGCAAGATGGAAGCAGGAAGAGGACCAGGGTCTGTGGGAGAGCCCAGTGCTGTGGGCAGAAAAGACCAGTGACTCCCCAGAATCTCTAGGCCCTCCTCTGCCCAAAGCTCCATGTGAGGTGACAGCTGCATGGTACACATGGGACTGTCAAGGTGGAAGTGGATGTGACG